>NC_142773.1:28454354-29099711 GCF_988280905.1 Pimephales promelas
CTGGATCTTCTGAAGGCAATGGGGTGACTATAAGTCACTCCTCTCATTTTCGTTTCTGTATATTTGATGAAATTGTAACTATGAATGAGAAGGTCAATCTCAACATACAGTCCTGTTATCTAAACGTTTTCTTAGATTTAATTGTTTTATTTTAAAAATATTAACTTTTGGTAAGGCACTAGAAATGGCTCAGTGTCCTCACGCTATTAGCATCAATGCTATGTGGCCATATGCCATATATTTGATAACTTTTTGCTTAAAAACTCAATCCTGTTACCTTCAGTCCTGTTACTATTTGTTTATTTTTCTAAAAAAATAAAATTAAACCACTATTTTTATCATTTTTTGTTTGGCCCATAATTTATATAATTATTTAATGAATTAATTCTAAATAAATATATAAGCTTGAGGCTTCGGTGGTCTTTAAAATGAAAAAAAAATGCCTGTGTTTTTTATATCAAAATACACCTTGCTTTAATAGTGATTTTATTGGCACAAATATCAATTTTTTGAACATATAACCAATAGTTTCTTTAAAATAAACACTTTCTTGTGGGGAAAACAAAGGAATTAATTGACATGCTTCTAAACTTGCTTTTTAAATGACCCATGATTTTTGGTAACAGGATTGAGAAAACATGCGTCCATATTCTGCTTAAACCTTGTAAAAAAATAAATAAAGTTGCCTGAGATTGACCAATACAAATTTTGAATAGTTAAATATGTGTAGTATTAGATTCAATGTTGAAAAAGATCAAAAATAAAGTTTATTTTTGAAGAGTTACAACAAGCAAATGTCACCCATTCGGTGGAATGGCCCACATGATACTATTCATTCACAATTAATATAATAAGAAAAACAAATTTATACAGATTTCTTTTCAAATTCATACAAATCGTAACAGTCGTTTTCATTCACTCGTTTCACTCTGGCATCAAATCAAGCCATCTAATGCAGTACGATATGTCAAGGAAATACACTCTGCTGAGTTGTTATCACTGTGCCGTTCACTTGAGCTCAAATATGTATTTCAAAGCCATTTGATTGATTTTCTAATAATGAACTTTACATTGTTACAAAAAGGCTCTATTTCAAATAAATGCTGTTCAGTTGAAGTTTCTATTCATCAAAGAATCCTTTAAAAAAATGTATTAAGGTGTCCACATAAATATTGAGCACTTTTACCGCTGATAATAAGAAGAAATGTTTCTTGAGCAGCAAATCAGCAAATTAGATTGATTTCTGAAGGATCATGTGACACTGAAGAAATGGTGCTGAAAATTCAGCTTTCCCATCACAGGAATAAATTATATTTAAAATATATACTAAAACAGAAAACAGATCTTTTAAATTGTAACTATTTCAAAAAATCAATGTATTTACTGCATCTTTGATCAAATAAATGCAGCCTTGGTGAGCAATATATATACACTTTCAAATCATTGAAAAAATATTCAGTGCATAAGGCAGTGTATATCAGTAGTTGGGACCACATTTGTTTAAATCTGTGTTTTCGCTGGAAACCATAACAAGCCATTGAAATGAGCCATTTAGCTATGATGGTGGAAATAAAATCCGCCTTGACAAGAAGAGGTGGGGACATGTCCCACCAACCCCCACTGTAAATTATGACTACAAGTGAAAACGAGATTCTGACATGTTGACGCAGACTTCAAATCTTTAATGCAATCAAAACACTTATCCTGTTACTGGTACTGCGTGTGAATGGAGGGTCAATTTGAAACATGTGCAAACAAATCACATCTTTGCATTTTAATGTAAATGGATTCCAGTTCAGGCTTGTGAATCAACATAAACATGTTTGAAGGTTATCTAAAATAAAATAAGATTAAGAACATACTCAAATCCAAACAACAAAAACATACTCTTACTGCTTACTAACTAGGCGCAACATTAAAGTCCCTGCAAAGTCAAAATGAATGTGTTCTGACTTTGTCACACCACAGAAAAATGTGTTATTAGCCACCCAGACAAATTTGAATGATAAAAAAAGCCGGCAAGACCATAAAATGAGCTATCAAAATCTCGAAAAAATAAGATTTAATGCTGAATGCGATTTTCGTGTTTGAAAAGTAACTATACATAAGAGACGGAAAGATGCAGATAACCATACATTATTTAAGGTTATTTCTATTCATCACGATATTGATATATGAACTGATTTCCCCGTTGCGAACGTGCACTCCTCTAAACTGTCGCTACGGGTGCTGCACTGATAGTTGATTGCTGCTCATTTTCCCCGGAGAATATCAAGTTAACAACAACCCTTTAGAAAAAGTAATTCCTTTGTGGATCCTCTTGATCTGCTTTCTCCATGTTTCTTTGACTAACCTCAGTGTCTCAGTCTCACGCACGCTGCAAATCATGTTCGACACATTCAAACTGGGAGTGGTACCGTCCACACTGTTTTATCCATTGTAGGCACCGCTCACGTTGTGTTTACGGCTCCTCCAAACTCCTCCTAACAATCTCTCAGGGTACCTAGTGTCTGATTTACAAACGCTGTGGGCGCACCGCTTCACCATCTTGCTTGAAGTCAATGTTTGACGGACCTGCTCACATAGTAACGGTGGCTATGATGTGTGGCCGTTTTGGGGAAGGGGTCGGCAAAAGGTCAATCTAATCAAACAGTCTTTGTAATGCATGTTTTAGCAATACATTTCTAACATTTAAAATGTGTTTACAGGGACTTTTCCAAAAAAGAAAAAAATTTTCTGTCCACATAGAACACTCTCTAAACACACTAAACTGTTAGGTGACACAATTACAGCAAATGATAGATATTTGATGTTTAATGTACAGTTGTGTGTTGTGACAAAACATCCCGCCAAACTGGTTAGGACAAAACTCAAGATATACATGGAAATAGGGGTGGGCGATATGACCAAGATCTTATATCACAATTAGGAAAGTGTGCAACGACTAATTTTATTAACGTTTAAATGTAAATTTAGCAACCAACTAGTCAATTAGTCTAACCCCCCAGGAAACTGTCTGTATATGCGATCCATTTCAAGCCGACTACTTAATCTATGAACATAGATTAGGTATAGTGGGGCACAGAACAAAAAAAGTAGACCGGCACATCTAAATTGTTTTTTTAAAAGCAAAGAAGTTGGTACCACCACAAGGTCAAGATACGGGACTTAGCACCACTAGACCCTTGAGTGAATGTTTTAATCTGTATCTGTGGCTGGCCTGCTGTAGCCGAGCTCACAGCTCAACTCATTCTGAGTCAGGAGGATCCAGGGTCAAATCGTGCTCCACACACTTCTCGGTTCATTCTTCTTGTTGTGCCTTTTATATAAAAGCACTCTGCTGCAGTAGTGCCCTAGCACGGCTGTCTCTTCAGATCTCAGACCCCCTATTGTGTACACGCGGGATACGAGGAGTGACACAGTAAATACAAATTCACTCGTTCCTGTGCAAGTGCTGCTTGACAAACGGGTGTGCTCCAAAATTCTGAGATCATTAGTGAAAATGCTTGTATTTTGCAATTACTTTATTATATTTCATACTGTAAATACACAATTATTATTTTTTTAATATTATATAATTAAAAATTTCTTGAATTTTCTTTAATCAAACTGACTGCCTATTTTCTTTACCAATCCTCCAATGATTTTTCCAGGCATGTTGTGACTTCTAGATAAGTATTTTTTATATAATGTAAAAAAAAAAACTATTCGTCAATTATTCAATGACTCAGTCAGACAAATTTGTGAACCAGTTAAAACAATTCAGTAAAAACAAATGACTCAATACATGCTCAAATGCTCACAAACTGGATATCACAATGGCTTGAAAATGTGTTAACGAGTAAATTGACAGCCATAATTATTATATTAGAATATTAATACAGTATATCATATAATAATACTAATAATGCAAATATTCATGACTTTACCAAGCCTAGAAAGGACGATTTTAAAAGTCATTGATATTTTCAATGTTTTACATTTAACCCAGTTTTAATAACACATCTAGATATAGATATGTTCAATCGAAAATTTCTTAAGTTAATTTATTTTACATTTTGTACGTTTCTTTTTATTTTCAGGTATAAATCAGATTTTGAATCCCAAATTTTCAATGCTGTCTCAGACTTTTGGCCTTGACACAACATAAAATATTTCATTTGTTAATGTTACTTATAAAGTTAATAAACTAAACTGACACAAACTGCCTTTTTCCATAAGAAGGCATTCTTTTTAAAACCTATCAAAAAACTCAAAAGGAAAACAGCAAATGGCCAGCGCTTTGACACATCACAAGTTCTTTTATGTCTCTGCCTGCCTTTCACACTCCAGTGAAAGAAAGATGATTGAAAACAAGAAAGCGATGGCATCTTTTGAAGTTTCATTGTATAGGAAAATTTACATCATAAGGCACAGAGGCAACACTGGTAATGCACAAAGATCCAGATACAGTAGGTTATGTTCAGTGACAGAGTAAAAGCAGATGCCTTAGATAAGGTGAAGATCTTTTCAAAAAATAGAGTGCTGTCTGTGTAGCAAGAGCGTTCCGAATTTGAAAATAAGAACCCTTCAATAAAATCATTAAAATATCTTCAAATGTCATGTAAAAATAAATCTTTAAATGAAAATTCTATCATTTCCTCACCCTCAAGTCATTCCAATCCTGTATACATTTCGTTCTTCCATCGGACAAAAAAAGGAGACATTAAGCAGAATGTTAGCTGCAAACTCCATTCACATTCACTGTATGAAAGTGACTGTGGGGTCTCAGTCATAAACATTCTGTATACAATCTCCTTTTGTGTTCCAATGAAGACAGATAGTCATACAGGTCTGGAATGACAAGAGAGTGAGGAAATTGACATTATTGCAAAATCTTAAATTGGTTGGAGAGAGAAGGTCTGATGATTTTAGAATAAAATCTCTTTGTTTTCTACCTGAGAGCTGAGCTGGGTCTTAATCCAGTTGAAGTAGTAGTTCAGGTCACTGCCCTCCATCAGGTCACGTCCCCAGGCAGCCAGCTTGGCAATAATCCTCGCAGCCTGGGGGGTGTGAAGAGAAATGTCACATCAGTGCTTTGAAAAATGTATTTCTGTTAAATGTGGCTTTCATACAGATACTTGAACATAAGAATATTTTTCAAAAAATGGCTTATTGGGGCTGTGGAGTGGACTAGTTGTTAGCACACTTGTTTGGGCAGAATGACGACAAGAGTTTAAATAGAGTTTATAACATTTCCCAAACCTGCTCTCATTCAATCTCATTTCCTGTCATCTCTCTGCTCTTCTCTGGACAATTAACAGCTATAATTGTGATAAGTAATGGCGACTGTTGCTTTATCTAGATCAGTCTGAAACATTCAACCTGAAATTAAACACCACAAAATGAACATTTCAGCCAAATGAATATGCAACTGCTGCAGAATATGCTGAAATTATTGGACAGGTGAAGTGATTCTCTAAGGGCTCTTTCGCTCCTTACATCTGTGTGTGCACTATGATAATGAATGCATTTAGAGCCATTCTGATGTTTCCAGAAGACATGACATTTACTCTGCTTGCCATGCAAAAGGGGAACTTCAGAGTGTTTCATTAAGAGCTGAGGTGAGGATGGCAAGGGGAATCAATACCATCCTTACGCAGTTCAGCACCCTGCGACCGCCGTCTGCCTGAAGGGTAATTAAACTGTGACGACTTCATGCTGTTCTGTGTGTGAAGAATGTATCCTTAAAATGAGAGTATCCTGGGAAATCGTTTAGCTTTTGAGCGAATGTTCAAATCTGAGCATGGAAATCTCTTTGATGAATTATTGATGGACCCATTCTACCTATGGGCTCTCAAACAAAAGGCCCTGAATGTGGGTTCTGGATTGATGTACAAGTTGCTTTTAAGAACAAATCTCAATGATATTATGTAATAAGCAGAATACATTGTGGCAGACCTTGGACAACACCTGAAATTGGGAATAACTGGTGATTCCTTATTGGTCGATCTGTTTAGTAATCATAGAAAACAGAGAGGAAAAGCTAACAGTTCAGTAATTACTTGGGGGGGGGGATTTCCAAGGGAAAAAGATTGTGTGATATTGGTCCACATTCTACCGTGACTTTGTTATGCAAATGCAGCTGAACCATCAGTAAACACCATCTACACATTCCTGAAATTAACTGTGAAATTTAAGCTCTTGTGCTAGTAGTAGAAATTAATTTTCTTTTACAGAAGAAAATATGAGGCCAAAGCAGGTCAAATGAGCTCCTTAAAATACAATACAATAATTTCACTGCAATGATAAATAATTTAATTAATATTGCTGCTGATTTTTTTTTTTTTTGGTTTGTTTTTTTTAAACATATTTGTAAAAAGGAACTTTCTTCAGTTGACTAAATTATTAAATACTCTACCTAGAACAGCTGTTTAAAGTTTGGGGTATGAAAATGTAAAATATTGTTCAAATTAAATTTTTTTTTTAATTATTTTAATACACGCTGCCTGGCCCAAAAAAAAAAAAAAAAAACCTGTTTGGATTTTAATCTATTATTGGATAATTATTGCATACTTTAATTATTGCATGGATAATACTTTGGGAACAGTTCTTATAATCTAATTGATGGAGTGTGTAGCTTTTCATTTCTTAAACAACAATGTAATATTCCAGGATGACAATGTCGAGATTCATTAGGCTCAAATTGTGAAAGAATGGTTGACATGGAGCATGAAGAATCATTTTCACACATGAAAAAATAACATCACAACATTTATTTTCATGAAGAGTTGCATAGGTTTTTGGTCAAGATCTTGTATTGACAATGCAAGAGTCAAGCGCTCTGTAAAGTCTCCTTCAGCACATCCCAAAGAAGAATTTATGGTCTGGACTGAGCCAGGTGCCAATTCATGTGTCAAAATGATTGTTCCATCCCAACCATTCTTTCACAATTTGAAAATCTTGACATTGTCATCCTGGAATATGGCCATGATGTGTCTTCCTACATGGTTGTTTAAGAAATGAAAAGCTACACACTTCCATATATATACACATATGTGTGTGTATGTATGTATGTATGTATATATATATATATATTTATGTATTTATTGTCTGATAGCAACGTACCATGTGAACAGTGAAGAGGTCTTGACGGTTCAGCATTGGAAGGAAATATGACCAGGCTGTATTCTTAGTCTTCTTGGCATAATCAAAGAAGATATTCACCCTCTGATGATTTTCCTGCATGATAGAGCAAAAGACACATTATTGCAACAAATAAATTAGAAAAGGTGAGTGATTACAGAAAAATTATCCCACACACATCTTCTAATATAGAAGTTGCACAAATGGACATTAAAGTGATGGCACACTATTTTTTTTTTCCTTTTATATAAAATAAAAAAAGATTAAAGAAAATATTGTAGTCAAATTATTTTAGGTAATCTGATTATTTTCCTTAGTATACCTCCATTTCACTGGTACTACAGCATGAGCTATGCCTGGTAGCACTGTTGTGTCCTTGAAAAATCATGTAAAAGATACTTGACAAAACAGCACATGGAGGGTGAGACAGACTGTTCCTTTCTTCCGTTTCCCCAGACACATCTATATAATGAATTGATATTTAAAATGGAAAGATTAGGCTGTTTGTCGCGGTTTTAAAATTATTACCACTTTGCATATGAATAGAAGATGTCATTATAGAGGCATAGGCTAAATGAGTTGTGAGATGACGAGTCATTGTATAAATACAGAAACACTCAGTATAGACGCTGCAGTACACAGAACTGCAGGCTCCATATAAGCAACTGAAAGTGGGTTTTATAAAGGCCATCTATCAGCACAAACTTAAGAGATAATATTGACAAAATATACAGGGAATAAGCTAAGCTAAAGGAGTATTGACTGAGTGACATTATAATTCAAAATCAGCTTGTGGACTTGACATTTTTGCAGGACCAAGGCTGTGAAGAGACAAAAAACAAATGTCATAGAAATATTCAAGCAACGGTCTGCATTTCTCATTTCAATACACTCTACATCTTTCAACTGAGATAGTACAGGGTCAATCTATGTGTTATAAATGAACACTCCAAAGATTTTAAAGGGTAACTAAACCCTAAAACAACTTTTTTTAGTCAATGATCTGTAGGAATGGGGCTTTATTAATGCTGTTCATTGATTCAAGTAATTTATTCGCCATTTGGGGTATAAAGTGTTTTAATTCTACAATATATGGTGTAAAAACATCTGAGTATGGAAACATCATAAACATCAGAGAAACATCAACGGTGGCTGTTGCGTAAGAGGGGTACCAGCTAACCACGCCCTTGCCTACAGAGAAACGTGTCTCAGGTGCACACCCCCTCTGCTTTTTCACTTTTTCAGAGTCATGCATAAGACACATGCCTTTGGTGTGAGAGAACCGGGTTCGAATCCACTGTGTCCCTGGGCAAGACACTTAACCCCTAGTTGCTCCAGAGGCATGCGACCTCTGACATATATAGCAATTGTAAGTCGCTTTGAATAAAAGCGTCAGCTAAATAAAATGTAAATGTAAATTTAAATATTTAAAATGTTATTCCTGTGAAAAAAAATGTCTTCATGCTTTAACAAAGCTTGAATATGACTCTATACCCTCGCTTCATTTAGTATACGAGAATCCTATAAATATGCAAATTAGCCCATCTCCACTCACTCAAATGAGCTCAGAGATCCAAACGGCCAACTTACTGATGTAAACGCTGCACGATGGTAGGTGTTACATGTGCATGTATTTGTGATATATTTGATCTGTATAATTATTTGTATGTCCTCTAGGGGGTGACAATGTTCTTGTTTGTGTCTTTGTCTTATTAGGAACCGGTTTCCTGCGCCTATGGATCATGTACGGTTTGGGATTAATCATCTAAGCAACCAAATCTGCTCGCTGGGCGGGTGTTCGGTGGCGGTTCTTTGTGCGCTCTTGTTGTTTGAATTGACCCCGATTCATTTTCCTTCTACTATGTGTATACACTTTTTGTAATAAATCCCCTATGGAATGAGCTATTTTGTGATGTCCTGAATTGTGTTATGGCTGTGGTCGTAACAGTAGGCCTTATTGCTCTTTACAATGAAGGACACATAACGTTAATTAACATGATTGGCCTTTAGCTTGACTATTATCAAACAACTAATAATGTGTCGCTAATTTTAAAATATACAGGGATAAACTGGTTTCTCTTGAGGCACGTTGAGGTGATTGGTTACAAGGTAGTTTGTGATGTCAGAAACACCAGCGATTTAAATTTGCAGCTGCCATTAGATCGCTACAGTTTTAAAGAGAAAATACTCAACAACTTGGTGCCGACTTGTGAATTTGCACAAGGTTTGTCCTAAAGCATATTAAAAACAACACATAGACATATAAACAACATTAAAAACTTGATTTTCACCACAAGGGGCCTTTAAGTCTGACAGACTATGAGAAAACAGACATTAGATTAGATTTGAATTTTTTACATCTCTGAAATGGTGCATGTTTTTACCTGCAGCGTGTCATCAATCAGGGTCAGGATGTACTGAACTGTTTGTTCCTTAGATATATGAGCCATAAGGTTGAGGAAGGTCTTTGCACACTACAAGAAAATATGTTAGAGAAGAAAAAGTTAAATATATAGAATTGCAAAGAAAAACAACATGTAAGCCTATGTGAGTTTAGTCATTTTCACAAAGCTTTCGTTTACTTAAAAGGGTATCTAAGGTCTCCGTTCTCAAAACTAACCAAAAATAAAAATACAAGCAATGATCTAAAGCTCTGTCGTTCTGTTATGCAAAATGAATGTGGTACATTTATTCTATCAAGCTAAACAGATGTGCTGGGCAAAAAAAAAAAAAATCCAGGAAAAATGTGATATATACCTGATGTCCTTCTTTTGTCAGAATTGCTTGCTTGTCTTCAGACATGGCAACCTCAAACTTCTTGATAAACTCACAGTCCTCAGCTGAGATCATTTGGCCCCTGAAAAAGTAAGGTAAGCTTGAGATAAGCTCAACAAAAGGCAATCTAACAAAATGCATCAATTATTCACATTAGTTCAGCATATTCACTCTCACCTGTTTTATTTTTTTTACACATTGTTTTAATCGGTCCAATAAACAGATTAAAACAATATATTAATTCTCAAGAGCCCACAAAAAATCATTTTTCTCTCATTTGTGAAGAGTTTGCAGGACTCAAAAAGTGTGGGCTGATGGTTGGTCCTCACTGATAAAACTGTATTACAAATTTCAGTACAATTTCTGGTTTTTACAAATGAAAAATACATATTGTATTTTATAATGTCGTTTACTCCAGTGTTGGCAAAGATTATTTTCACATAAAGAATGATGGGTAAGGGTGAGTAATTACTGATAGAATTTTCATTTTGGGGTGAACTATCCCTTTAATACCTACAATTGAACCCTAAAATAAAGTGTTACCAAACACTCTAAAAAAACAACAAAAAACTTAGCAGACAGGGCCTTTGTAATGCAAGAAGGAAATGGCAAGCTCTATCTCTTTACATTGGACATAAGGCTGGGTGGGATGAGTCAAGTCAAGTCAAATATATTTATATAGCGCTTTTCACAAATTGTATCAAAGCTGCTTCACAGTGTCAATCAAGACAACTTAACAGTGTTTGTTTATTCATGGAAAAAAGACAATCAAATTTGGTAGAGCTGATCAATGGTATGATGGGTAATTTATTTGAATATCCCCAAATAAATGAGGATAAATGACATATATTATAATAATATATGTCATATTTATTTGAGTATGACCACAGTATCGTTACCACAGTATATAATATCTATCGTTAGAGATTGTGCTATCTTGTGTCTATCACGGAATGTACATATACAGCACAATTGACACTTCAGAGTAATGAAATACATAAATAAATTCATTAAAAAAAACAAAGAGCAGTACGTGCTTGATGTTAAAAAGAGTTGTACGTGCTGGCTTAGTTGGTGAATAACATTAAGGGAGGACTATGCATATGCGAAATGACAAATCTTAAAACATTCAATGTCAGAAACAGACCCCTACACACACACACACACACACACACACAAAACCTTGACTATAACTGTCACATGACAATGACACAGACACAGTGTCCTTAAAGGATCTAGACCTTGTTCCTGTTTCAGAGAAGTACGTGATCCAAGTTCTAAGATACATATATATACACACATATACATATCATAGGATCATAGGATTCAAAAGTTTAGATTTGTTAAAACAATCATTCATGAATGAAACAAGTTTTTCAGTGATGAATGAAACAAGTTTTCTGTTTTTTTTATTTTTTATTTATTTTTTTAAATTTTATTGAGGACTCCATAAAGAAGGTTTATAGTCGGCATGGGACTGAAGTTGCAAAAGTCTTTCCTTCCCTATTACGACGTGTAGTCAAGAAAAAAATGTTCTCTAGAACAAGAAAAACATTTAGGCTGGATGTTGATTTTGTCCATCGGGTATTGATGGGATCGTAGTGGTTTGCTATTGCTGTGATTTAATATTGCTGTGATTTAATGTGTGAAATCACACATTAAATCAAAGGTTGTCCTGCCCTCTTGCCAGTAAACATTTTAGAGAAGAGAAGTCATTCCAACTCTTAGGGAGAAGTTATTTTGATTAAAGAATGCAAGGGCACATTCATTTTATATAAAAAAGAATGATGTGCACCGTTTTAATAATTTATAATAAATAAATACTCAAAAAATAAATAAATAATAACCGTCACATTTGGTTTGTATAATGGTGACTTTAAGCATCATTTTACAACAGCTCAGTCTCTTGAGACAGTATTCTATGAGGCCAAACAATCTTTCAGATTTCAGAATTAATTGTCAAGGAGAGAAATACAGAAGCAGAAGTGATGTACAAAAGTAACGTTACTCACTGGAGGTAGGACTGCCAGTTGACCTTGTTTGCTCGGACCTCAGCGGCCTTGGCTGCAATGATGTTGGTAGGAACGGCAGCATCCACTGCCCCTCGGATATCCATCTTAAGCTCTTAGATATTAGGACCTGAAAACTGAAAACAATAAATCGTAATGTGCCACCATGAAAAATACTGCAGCATCTGTACTTCCAGCTAGCTCCGCTCGAAAATAGGTTAGAAACAGATAACACGGTAATAATATGTTAAATAAATATTATATTAGATTACTGCGCAAACGGGAGTGTATGCTGTTCACACACACAGACACACACAGACACAGACACTATAAAACTGAATTAACGTTAGCGTAGTAGGGGTCGTCTACAGCTAACGTTAGCTAAGTTGAACGGGCAAAAAAGGCGAATTGCAACATTAGTTAAAATGTAAATGAGATCAACTAAATTTGTAGGAGGTCTGAGCACGTCATTTCGAAATAATATAATCATATTTGTTATATGTCTTCTAATTAAAACTACTAACGTTAAGTTTCTGAATGGACTAAGCCACTGACAACAGCTAATGCAAGCAAACAGCGGCCTGTAAAGGTAGCGCCTTGCGTCAGTGTTCAATAAGACGTTGCTACACAGTTATCAAGCAATTAATTGTAGATCCAAAATCATTTTTTATAGTTGAAATATTATAAATATATCTGACTTCACGTACCTGCTGCCTTTTGCTGTCAAATTGCTACAAGACGTCACGGGATCAATGTCACGTGATGCTGTCATGTGAGCGGGCCAACGAATTAACCCTTTAAAGAGTAGGCTAATTTCAGTGGTAAGGATTGTGACTCGCCTCGGTGTCTCCAGGACCATATGCAGGTAGCCTAGGTCCCAAAATTGAGTTTACTAGCAGGGGGTTATTTTTTTATTTCCCTGATCTCAATTTTAAGACGTTTTAAGGACAAAAAAAGAGGATAATAGAGAAGGCTAGTCATACCTGCACTCTCTCATCTCCATCACCTTCTCTCTTTCTTTTTCTCCCAGTCTCCATATCTGGCCCTACTCTTCCATTCCCAAAGCATTGATGTATACATTTACATCTGTGTCAGTGAAGAAGGTAAACAGGGTCGACTGTATGCTTCATATTAGACAAGTGAATTTACTAAAGGCGATAGCCTACCAGGAAAGCTAGGTAACTAGCTAAATTTATTAAATTAATTCATATGTGCCTAGGCCCACCAAATATATTTTAAATAATTTTCTAACGGTTAATAATTCTTCAATAATTATTTTAAATGTGGTTTATTTTGTCATGCATTAGAACTCGATCCTAAAATTAATCTCTTCAGTTAGTCATAGGCTAATAATAGGCTTGTTCGACTGCACAGACCGACGTCGACCAGCAGCTGACTTGAAGCAGTGCATGCTGGTTAGAAATTATGTCTGACTTGAGACAGTTCTGATGCTACATCACTATGACATATGGCATCAAAGTACCCCTAGAACAGATGACTGACTCAGTTTGTTTGGATGCACCTTGCCTCGCCTGAAATGTAGTCGAGAGTAGGTGGCTGCAGCAGTGAGAGGAGGAGTGAAAAAAGTGCAGGCAAGCCGGACAGATCTCACTTCTCGCAGTGGATCAGACACCTCTGAGATCAAAGGCAGATATCGTGGGATTCATAGGATAAAAAATCCTCCGATGATGCAAAATGACGATAAAAGCAAACATCTTCCTTTCCTTTGAACTTGAGCGTTATAACTTTTTTTTAGATGTTGTTTATGCTCAGACTGAAACGTTACACACTAACTAAAGTTAGAAAAGTGAAATCATAATCAACCACCCCTTTAAACATACAGTATGTCATTTTTGGCCATCAGGGGTTGCTAGTCTCTTACAATAACAAAGACGTATATCGATGACACAAAGCATCAAGCGGAATTATGGATCTTATAAGGTGATGGATCTTTTATGGATGAGTGAATACAGTGATGTTTTTAACATGACTGTGATATGAAGCAGGGCACGATTGCTAATGAGAGACGTACTAGTGCCACGCGCATTTCATTCTACCGAACTACACGCAAGTGTTGAATTAATAAATAACTCAGAGGTCAGTTTATTTGACGAATTAAACTTGAGGTAACGCAGCGCTATTTCACTTGCTCCAACAGTTACACTATCACACTAAACTGCATTTGAGTGTGTTGAATGTTGTCAGTTAGGTTGTTTGTTGTCTATATTAGACTAGAAGTAAGCTAGATCAACATTAGAATAACATACAGATCATATTCTAACATTTCATCATACTGAACTAAATAATATTGATTAGTTTTATGTACATTTCCTCACCTATCTAATAAAGTACATGCAACACTCGCTTCACTGTCAAGTCATAGTTAGTCGCGGACATGGAGCTCTCAGCATCTCGAAAGATTTTGATCTTCGTTCTAGTCCTCTTTTTGTCTCAAAGTCTGCTTGCCATGATCCAAAATGTTTGAACAATACAACAACAGCGTGTGCGTCCTGCTAAGCTTAACCCAGTTGTCCACATCTGTCGTCATGGATTCTATGGCAGTGCAAGCGGAAACCAAGGATAACACGGATATGACACCATTGACTGGCGACTCCTCACCCCTGCTGATACGTCCCGTTTCCTTGGTTTAAATCGCAGTTTTTCTCACGATTTACAAATAGTTTGAAACATTGGGGATATTGTAAGTAATCAACTAAACAAAATATTTAACATTGGCCTTGTAGTTTTTGGATATTTTACTGAAAAAAAAACCTACATATTGTACCTTTAATACATTTCTAACTTGAATGCTGTTAAATGCTCAGGCGAGGAGATAAACATATCTCAGGGCGGGGTCTATGCTAATAGGGCAGAGTCCGTCAGCAGTCGTGGGTGTGGCCTAGACATTTTTGACATCACAAAAGCTACACTGCTTATGATTTATGGGGATTAAAAAAGAAGAGTGGGCGGATTTGTACCATTACAATGTGGTTGTATACACCCACTGCCGACACATATTTATGTTCAAACACCATGTAAAAGTGAATTTTGCATAATAGGTACCCTTTAGGGTATGACATAAATAATACAGTGACATAATATAGTTCTGTAAATAAATTAACATAGTTTAATTTAATATAGCCTACATGTGCATTTATTACATCCATGTGTATTTATATCAGTGGTTTCCAACCTTTTTGACTCCAAGGTGTGGGGCTACCTCCCATCCTCCCCACCAACACACACACACATTTTAATTTACAGTTCATGTCATTTTAAATAACATTACTGAAGCAAATAATCTTACCTTCTTCTCACACCATGTGCTCCTGTGACCATGTGTCAGAAAAATACGTCCCACCTTTAAATAGTCCTTGATAGTGACTCCCATAGCTCCAATAAGTGTCACTGTTCTTTGATATACTTTTTAAACCATTCTAATGGGTTACAATCATTTAAAGAAGCATGAATCGAACATAGGGCTTAAGAAAACTGTATTGTAGACCATTAAATAGCCTAAGTGTAATCAAAAAATGTAACTAAAATTTCAGAGTTTCAGAATTCCAAACATTTTAATCACAGGATGTTCACAGGGATCCCTTGTGAACTTTGTGATCCTTTTTTTTTTTTTTTGCTTTATAGGCTATATTTGGACTTTCCAGTCATTCTTAGTTTTCTGGATAAGGATTTTTTATAATACTTTTTACTTACATTTTCTACCTGATAAATTACCTAGTCATTACTATAAAATGTATTGCCTGTTCTTTATGAAATTAAATTTATTTACTTGACTTTAATTTACACTTTTTTAGTGCATGGAAGTGAATGATAGTGTGTACTGTATAAAGTCAACCACATTTGACTAGTGAAAAATGCATATATTTTATTCCAAACATTGCTCACACCCCACACTCTGTTAACGACACACATCCTGTGTTTAATCTGTCCTAAGCCTTTGAAGTGCACTAAACCACTAGGGGATCAGACTCCATGGGACGTGAACAAGTGTAATCC
Organism: Pimephales promelas; assembly: GCF_988280905.1. Classification (NCBI taxonomy): domain Eukaryota; kingdom Metazoa; phylum Chordata; class Actinopteri; order Cypriniformes; family Leuciscidae; genus Pimephales; species Pimephales promelas. The sequence continues at coordinate 28,470,278 of NC_142773.1, forward strand.
CTTTTATGCCCTGCTCACCAAGTGCTGTTCTCATTTGTTGTCTTCTGTTTAAGTGTTTTTTTTAAGGTACCTGCTGACCAGATATGTGAAACTGCCATGGATCCATGGCTTTGGATCTTTGTGAACGTGATGTTTCTTTGACAACATGGAAAGGGTTTAGGTGAGGAATAACAGAATCGTCTTAAAGTGGGCGGTCTTCTGTGGTACAGTGTTCAGCTTTCTCCTTACTTGATGTGGGGGCAGCTACGGCATCTTCTCTTGGCCTGTCGACCCGACGAGGGTTACTTAGCGACAGAAAGTTATGAAAATGAGGACGAGAATGAAAACACGCAGGACAGATTCAAGGATCCCATATACATTCAGGTATGTCAGGTATAAGAGTCAATTGAAGTTAGTAATTGAAGTTGCTTAAAGGTGCAATGTGTAAAAATTCTGAGTATCTATTAACAGAAATGCAATATGACATCCATAACTATGTTTTCAGTGGTGAATAAAGAACTTACTTAATAAACCGTAATGTTTTTATAACCCTAGAATGAGACATTTATATCTACATAACCGCGGGCACCCCCTTCTATGAAGGTCGTATTGTAAAGTCATGTTTCTAGCGAACAAATAGCGCTACAGAGCGTGTTTCGTTCATACCCTGATAGAGAAGTTACAGAACTTCTACAGAATACTAGAAGCTAGCCATAGACACTGCGAGTAGTGACTTTTCCCTTGTCAGTGGTGTAAAATATGTAGTTGGATTGTTACATGTAACTTAGTTCTTCTCCCGCGCTGTGTTATGGCTTTGCTATGTGGGGATAAATGAGCTGGTTATGTTCGTGAGACAGCTGATTAGTACCCTTGTCATTTACCGTAAAACGGAATGATACAGGAATCACTAACCTGTCAATCACGGTCGACAAGTTGATGTTAGAAGCATTTTAAGTCGATCACAAAGAGTTTTCAAAATCAGAGAAAAAAAAGATACACCGCTCTTCAGTAATTTGAAAGTGATTGCAGTACCAGTAATGGCCACAATCTTGCATAAGGCTCCATTTGCAGTTTTGGTTTCAATTTATAAATTGTTTGTGTAGTGACAAAATATTTTGTGATGTGTATCGCTGCCATATTTAAAAGGAAACATAACAGGGTTTAAGTTTTTAGTCATATCACCCACCTCTAAGCAGTTCAACCAGGAAGTTAATTGAAAGTCATGCAGAGAATGTCATTATTGGGAGATGAGAGGGTCTGTTCGGCTTTTGACGTTGGAAAACATGACGGCTAACTTGGATCACGTGAGGCACCTTAGCGTCACATAATGGCAAGTGACGTCAGCGTTCAGTTTTATAACAGTCACAATTTACATTACTCAGCACCAAAACAAATTCTTTGTTTGGCAATAAATCTTTTTCTGATTCTGATGCAGTTTCTTTGGATTTCTTTGGATTAGCGCTTTCGTGTTGTGAATAAATGTTCTATATTTGATGTTGATCGTGAAAGTAGGACTACCGTGTTTGTGGGATGTGCTACAGTGCGCATAAAACCTCATTTAAGAATTGAATCTGTTCATTAAAAAACAACTTTATGGGGCATACATTGCAGTGATACTAGTTACTAATAGTAATTGTAAATTAATTGTTGAAATCTGAAAGCCATTATCATTATCTTTATTAGGCATATGAACTGTCATAAAACATTATCATCTAAAATTCAAGCCTAATTTATTTGTTGAAACTTGGATGCCAAAAAGAGAACACATTATTGTAACGTCCATTTCTTTTTTTTAAGTATTTTGTGTTCAGGCTTTTGGTGGCAGGCTATTCAAAACCTAAAAGTGCAGGAAATATATAAAAAGTGCAGGAAATATACATTTTTTTTTTTTTTTTTTTTTGTGAATAGGCGGTACTGATTAGTGTGACCTATTGCACTCATCATTGTGAAACATCTGAGTAAATGTGACAGGTTTTTCTAGACTGAGCCCTACACAGTTGCCCTCTGCCATCTTCAGCATGTTGGATGGAAATAGGACAGTCTCTTTTAGTTATTTTAATGATGTCAGAGGAAAAATTACAGTTTCCGATCTTGTTCTTACTTTTTATTAACTTTTAATTTTTAGATTAAAAAGCTCTTTGTTCGATGATTTCATAGACAGTTGACTTGCCTTAAAATTTACAGCAGTGGGCGTCTGGTGTATTTTTTAATGAATGCCTTAAATTCACATAAGTTACTCTAATGACCTTTGTGGAGATCAATGAACCTTAAAATCAGCTTCTCCTCTTCTCGGTTCTCGGTTTCTGTTTCCTCTGACCTTTCTGTTTCAAAGGTCGCACTACTATTGGTGAATGTATTTCTGATCAGACCTTTCCCTTTTCATAACAGTATGAATGGGAGCTAAAGAAATCCTAAGCTTTGTCACTGAACGCTGGTCTAATAAACAGTAAAATGAGAAAATGCCTACACTCATTATACACTCAAATAAATACTTTTAATTGAACAAAATACAATTAATTATATGAAATTATGTAGAGTCTTAATTCATAACTCTCAAGAAATCCAGTGGCTGTATGTCACCAGTAGAGTTTAACTGCTTTACCTTAATTAAAGGCAGGGTGGGCGATTTGTTCCCTTTAAAAAGAAAATAATAATAATTATGCTGGTTGAAAGTCTCTTCACATCCTTATAGCTACTTAAGTGGTCTAAATATATATATATATATATATATATATATATATATATATATATATATATATATATATATAATATATATATATATATATATATATATATAGCAGCCATCTTTTACATTTCCTCCTGAACCGAAACAACACGCTTATGTTGCGTTCATGCCATAACTACATGTAATTTGGAAGAGATGGAAACCTGTGACATTACACTTGTGGTATATGACTTAATTTTATGCGTTTCAAGGCCGAAAAGAATCACTGAGGTCACTGATCTTTAAAGCCTATGATTGAAAATTTTAGCTTCCGGCCAAACTGATAAAAAAAAAAAAAAAAAAAATTATTAGTGGGGTATTTTGAGCTAAAACTTCACATACACACTCCGGGGACAACAGAGACTTATTTTACGTATATAAAAGGGGGCATTAAACCACCCCTTTAAAAATAAATGAAGACATAAAATAGACGTCTCAGAGATGTACTTGTGATGTCAGGGTTTTCTCGCAGTGCATCGGTTATGCAGTGATGTGCTGTGAAATTATTGCGGGGCAAATGAATAGTAATATTAATGAAAGAATATGTAGGTCTATATAATAATATATTTTTATAGTTTAATACATAAATTGGAAATGCAAAATCCTCTGGATATCGGTAGCTGATGCTTTAGGCACAACTTAGCTCTGGGGTTTATCCCTCATATTTCATATCTCCGAAAATTGCCTATACCCTACCTGTAAGCACATTTTAAAATAAGCCGTATAGGCTTTATATTCTCTTGTCTATAAATGATTCCATCAGGTAGGCTTGCCTACTGTTTGCATAGACACACATACACACACATTTTAAGTGTAATTCCAGTTCCCTAATGTTTGTTAAAGCATTAAAACTTTTCATCTGTCATGGATACAGCAGCCTGCGCCAGTGTTTGCATTTTTGGAAGGTGTATAAATTGTAAGATAATGTTCTTGGTGCTTGTTTGGCCTGTCATTCTCTTTTTCTCAGTGTGGTGAGAGGAAGACTTTTTTTCATTTAGTCTAAGACTTGAACATATTTTTCCAACGTTCTTTAAAAACAGGTAGTAATTTAAAATCTGTAGAGCAAACTAAAATAATTATCATGTTGAGTGGTATTTCGTGATGCAAATGATATTCAGGCATAGCAAGTAAACACTGTAAAATGTTTTTTGAGGGAAAGATAGATCTATTCTAAGCCATAGATCTAAGCGCTCAAACACCACCACCTAGCGTTTGCGTTGAGCTGTACCTCTCCCACTGTCTTTCCCACACAGTGGTCGAATGTCATTATACTGTTATCTCATATAGGGTATATCTATCTAGCTACAGTTTCACGTTTCTAAGCATTTCCGATGGATATGAATTAGTCTCATCGCACGTCATGCGCTTTAAATACGACATTTCTGATATGCGATGCAGGCTCGTCTTTATGTCTAGCTCAAATTCGTTTTTTTCCCCCAGCAGTTCCTCGCACTGCTCCAGCAGATGTCAGTAGTGCACTTATATCCTAAATAAAGGCCCTAAACCAGCAAAGATGGTAATCACGACTGAGTGCAATTGCTAATTATGTCAGCAAATTAATACGTCATGTTGTTCGGTTAAAGTAGTAAACGTTTTCATCAGGATCAGTCGATGGTACTCGAACTTGTGAAATGTGAGATTTCATTGTGCAAGGAGGAGTTTGTGCTTTTGGTTGCTAGAAAAGCGATTTCAGCACCATGGACAGAGGCATCGGTTCTGCTATCCGCCTTTATTCTGCTATTCTTTATAATCTTCATATAGCTAAACAAGAATGCAGGATATGTAGGTTGTTATGTTATACAATGTTTTAAAATTTTGGCTTTTAAACAGACACATACATAATTTACTTCTAGAGTAAATTTAATTTTGTTTTTCTGAGAAGAATTTGGTGAATGCTTATTATTGTGACCAGTGTACTTCCGAACTGCAATGCATCATATTTTACATGTTACTGTTATTTAAAAGTAGGCAAATTAATTACATTACATGCGTTACATTACTCATGTATTACTTTTGAGTTACTTTCACAAAAATAACATTCTAAAATGAATATGGCTGTAACGAAATGCGACATGATGAAACCGATATGGCAACACTCAGATCCACGAACCTGCAGAATCGAGACACACCCCTTCCAACTCCAAGCCTTATTATCCTTACAGTCTCCAATGTGACCATCTCTTTAAATTAGGCCTATTATTATTATTTGAAGTTTACATTATAAAATACGTTATCCTACACCACAAAAGTTGAGGATAAATTATTTAAAATTTAGAAGCGTTATGGACATGTATTTGCAGACAAAATTTGAAATATAAATTCTTTCTCAGAAAATGCATTTAATGTCAATATTGAAACGTCTGTTTTATACTACTCCCTTAAAGAGTCCAGACATGCATTTTATATTTAATGTTAGGGAAATAGACATGCATTCATTCATCCTGACAAAATTTTTAACTTTAAGGAGGCAATATATAATATACATTTGTAATTCTGTGAATTAAACATTGCAAATCCGATGAAGAAGGGTTGGCTCTCCACAGAACATAAACTATTCATTCTCTTTCATTTTTCGTGTTCGCATTTATGAGGAAAAAACAATGTTACACCGCTCTGAAGTGGCACTAAAAGATGCTTTAAAACTTTCACAGAGACATCAAAACAGAATACACAATCCTTTCTTTAAAGTGAATTCCGTTTTGTATTAATTGTATCTTAATTTTAATCAATGTTTCATCAACCTGCCTGGGTTTGCCTGGATTTAATAAATAGCCTAAGTTAATAGCAGACAATTATAGATAATCACCGCACGTAGGCGCTGCTACTGGAGCGCATGCTCATAAATGAACCGAAACTCAGTGTAGGCTATAGGCTAAGTATAGCCTACTTCACAGACTTGAAACCTATATCTATATTGAAATATCTACTTGTCAACAGAACAATGCAAAACGAAAGAAAACAGATTGCTCTCTGCTTATGAAACGAAATGTGCATTTCTTTCTGGCACATTCACTAGCTGCGAAGTCTAGCAAGACACTAGCAAGTCGTCAACTTCATCTTTATTGATAAACAATTAAAATATCTCCTTGCTATATTTAACATATTCATAATCATTGCTTTGCCGGTTCTTTGTGACAGCTTTTAGGAGGTGCTTTATCGGCAGCACCGCCGCCACCCTTAGCCTACATGGTAGCTACATGAACGCGTCACAACCACATCAAAAACATGATTGCGTGAAAAATACAACATAATCTTATCTGTTTAGAAAGAAAACACAGAACGTATAGAGTCCAATACGCAATACGTCCATCTCGCAAATGTAGCCTACAGTCTTCTTCATGACATCTTCACCCATTAGCCATTTTTCCAAAGGCCAGCGCGAGCACAGAGGGCTAAATATATGAAACGCTGCCATTTAGTCTTCATTTACAAACTTGGACACCACACGCACCCAACACTGATTGTGACTATATTCAGGCACACTAATTCAATCCAAGAGGTTAAAGGCTATGTCACCCCGACCCCGACCACACATAAGTGGATCTTATGAAGCCCTGGTTCCAGGCAAGAAAGGGATGTGTGATGTTTCTGTGCTTAGGGCAGGGATCTTCCTCAGATTTTCAAGCCCGTGGTCCATCATAACCCTGTCAGTCACATTCTATGACACGTTGACATCTCAAGTGAGGCACACAGGGACATAATCCTTGATGACACGCGTACATCACAGAGACGTCTATTTGATGTGTGTGTGTTTACATTTGGAAGACGTTTCCGATGTCAAATAGACGTTTAGAAGATGTCTTTAAGATGTAATGATTTAGAATGTATGTTAAACTGACATCTTAAAGATATTTATCAGATGTTAGTAAACAGCAGATGCTTTCCAGATGAAGTGATCTTTAACAGACATCTTGCAGACGTACATGTGCTAACTGCATGGGAATCGGTCTGGATTTGATGACCAATCATTTAATTGGTGGCAGTATTAAACCTGGCTATCCATTTGCATTAAACACTCAAAACTATATTTAAGCTGCATTGTTTACTTATTGACCTAACGTTTGCGACATTGCGTAGGCTATCGTTTTCTTAAAACACATGCGAATGCTTCGCGTTGGTATTATAAATAATTTTAAAGCAAGTAAGCGCATTTAGTTCTCCAGGAGTGTAGGACAATATTGAAATATGGCATATTTCACTGTTAGATGTAAGTGCATCATGAATCAGTGACATCCAGAGGATTTACGCTACCTTACCTTCGCCACAGCCTCGCGAGAGACACGCATGCGCATTGACACAAACAGCCGGTCTTGAAAAATCCTTATGCCAACGGATGTAATCAAGGCAAAGAATAGCTATCTCTTATCTCTGGGCATACATGGTGAAATTGTAAGTATGGGGATCATTCATAAGTTGATTAGGTGCCTGTGGATAAAACGATATTTGACTTTGATTGTTAAAGATGGCATGTCATATTTGACAGAAATGTCTTTTCGATGGTTGTCCTGGGTGATAAAGAGATATTGGAGCTGTGCTTCATGGTGGCATTGATTTTTGCAATGCGATGATATGCGATGGAAATGCTGTTAGTACATTACGGGTTTTTGTTGTTGTTGTTGCTTTTGACAAGAGTAGAATGCGCGGTGTCTTTTTTTATTTTCCGCGTGTGCCCCATCTTTATGGATGCGATTCACATTTAAAACTATAATATTAATTGTTTCGTCAATTCTGCTTCGATGAAACGAAGCCGACCATATCAGGCTTTTTCTGTCAGCCAATCTAATCATCAACGTTGGCCAGTCGTTAAATCAAGGAGATGAAATACTCCGTAAATGTGTATGTCTGTGTTTTAAAACCGTGTTTATCATCATCAATCACGGCTCAAGCATTTCTTATGCACCGCGGCTGTGAGATCCGACTGCAGCCAGAAAGCGTGCTGCGCCCCCTCCTCCTACCCCCAAATATTCCAACATCTTCCAGCTCAGAATTTGATGCCACAAATTCTTTGGAAATAACACAGCAAGATATATAGTAAGCTTAAAACAATAGATCTGTAGTTTCTTAATAATCAGCCTACAACTCTCATTAGCATGCATTTCTAAAGATAACTCAATTCAGGACCCTATACATTTGCTTAAAATAACAGTCACTTGTTATCCATGAACGGCATGGTTTGTTTGAGCCCCAAAGTCATGTTCTTTAAATCAGTACAGACACCAAAGCTTGAAGAAATAGAGAAAACCCACCCACATGGCAACACGTCTAAATGTATTGTGCTGTTGGCTTAAGCATGTTTGCAGAATGAGAAGCACTGTAACACTGAATGTGATAATTAGCCTATCTTGTGATAACATGCTTATGATTCAGATATGGAAGAAATTGGAATCCAGTAGTTATTAGATGTAAGGTTTGAACTTTTTAATAATAATAATAATAATAATAATAATTAAAAAAAAAAAAACCTTGCACCCTTCTCACATGAAAATCTAGAAATTCTTTGCAAAAAAACGATGCCACTGGTGCAGAAAATTTTACATTATGGCCAATGTTTAAGAATGGGAAGTATACTCAAATCAGCTGCAGAGAGCATTCTGAGTTAAGTATGATAAAACATGTTAGGTCATGTTAGTGTTTGTGACATGTTAGGACATTCTAGTTTCTGGTCAAGTTAAAGCATGTTTTGTTCATCTAATCTATATGTGCCTTTAGCATCCTGCTGGGGTTGCCGTTCCATCCTTTTTTCCCCAGCATAGTCAGTTAATGGAAACCACTTTCGTGCATATTTGTTTGATCGGCCTCTGTTTTTTTTCTTCTGCGCAGCTTGTTTAAAAGCATTATTTTCTCCATTGGAAACCACAGAATGTTTAAGTGGACTTGAGGAAAATAACTTCCTCTGATATCTACACCCTACAATTGCTTGTTGAACCATTAATTCGTCCCGTTGATCTCTGTGGCTGCAGTTGTATTGGCTCCATCTCAGTTGCATCCTGTTTCCTGCAGCCCATGGGATCAGAGCGGATGGAGATGCGAAAGAGGCAGATGTCGGTGCAGCAGGAGTCGGTGGCGGGCACCACAGCACCGGCGCAGAACGAGCAGCCCGGCCAGGGGAACCGTGCATCCAACGCCTGCTGCTTCTGTTGGTGCTGTTGCTGCAGCTGCTCCTGGTAGGAGTTTTTTCTCATTTACACTGCTAATGTGAGATCTTATCTAACAAGGTTAGTTTTGGGCCAGGAAATCACCTTATTATAAGACAATCACTGCAACTGACAAGACTGTTACTTGTGTGTGTTTACTCCAGTAAATGCACCTGGAATATGATTTAAATGCTCATTGTGCATGTATGTAGTATGATGCAATTTTCACTGAGGTGTCAGAGATCCCAAGACATCTGCTTTGCAAATCAGCAGAACTCATGGCGTGCTGGCTGTGAGCTTATAATGAGCACCAGTAACAGTTAACTGAACATTGAGAAGGTGAAAGCTATTCCAAAGCTTCCTAATGCTGACTGTTAGGTGTCTTGGGATTATGATATGTTTACTACCTTGCAGTCTCACTGTTAGGAATGAAGACAGAGAAGAGAGGAACCGGAGAGCCTCGTATGATTTTAAAACAGAGGAGAATGCAGACTTCGAGGAAAGGTCAGTCATTCCAGCTTTTTATAGGAAGAGTTTTAGTAAAACTACAAAAGAGATGTAACTTACTCTTTATTTTTATGTTAAAAACAAACAAAACAAAAAAACTGACATCTTTGATAGCTACAATGTTATGTTAAATGGGTGTAATTTTATAATTATCTGTAAAAAAAACAAACAAACAATACAAGCATTTACACACAAAATATTTAAAAATTGAAACCAAAAAGGCTTTCATAGCTTCATAATCCAAATTGTTTGCCAAGTTGTGTTTTAGATTTTTATTTATATTTAAAGTAATAGTTAGTTTCGTGAGATGCAAGTTCCTGTGAAATTATACCTAAAATATTCTTTATTTTTATTTCAATGAATTACTGTAGTTCTACGAGATTGAGAAATTATACATAGAACATTATTTAATTTAATTTTAATTAATTACTATAGTTCTGAGATGCAACGTTCAGAGAAATTATATTCTTTATTTTAATTTACATGTTCTTCCAGATGTAACTTTCTGAGAAATAAAGAGAAATTTATACACCTAAAATATTCTTTATTTTTATTTAAACAAATTACAAGCTTTCAGAGAAATTGCACCTAAAACATTATTTAATTTTATTTTATTTTTTGCCGTTTTTAGCAAACGTTTGTTGTTGCCAAAACTGACTAAGACCCAACTGTTTTTTGGCAGTCCGAAACCGACTGCGGAGGAGATACACTTGTGGGGGCAATCCTTTGACAAACTAATGCAATGCCCCTCTGGAAGAAGTGCCTTCCGGCAGTTTCTACGCACCGAGTTCAGTGAGGAAAACATGCTCTTCTGGTTGGCCTGCGAGGAATTTACTAAGGAAACCAATAAAAGCTTCATCGAGGAAAAGGCGCGGATAATTTATGAAGACTACATTTCTATTCTCTCACCCAAAGAGGTGAGTGAACGCATCAGCACGTGTAGAAAAAGCCTAATCACATTTATAATCAGAAGGATTCATTGTTTTATGTGCTTTTTTTTCAGGTGAGCCTCGACTCTAGAGTTCGGGAGGTTATAAACAGGAATATGCTGGAGCCAACATCCCACACGTTTGACGACGCCCAGCTCCAGATATACACACTAATGCAAAGAGACTCGTATCCGCGATTCATGAACTCCCAAGTCTACAAAAACATGCTTCAGTCAGTCTCTGAGATGTCGGTGGAATCTTAGATCTCTGTGATCCCGGTGAAATGCCCCCTCCCTATCTTTTGTTTGGTAGCTTTCCTTGTGTAGAATATGTTTAAAAGGACCTCGGCGTGGGTCCTCCCAGGGATTTTACTGCTATAGCGATCTGTACCTGAAAAAAGACGCTCAGGTCTCCAGGTCACTGGATAAAATAAAAAAAAAGTCTCAAATTTCCTGAGGGCTCAACACCACAAGTACTGCTACAGATCAGCATAGCAAACGATGCTCCAAAGGATTACCAGTGCGTTTCGATGTTTTTGAGAAAACAATCTATTTGATTTATTTTACCGTTTTTTTTATTTATTATTATTTCAAAGTTTTTGTATCAATGTTTGAAGGAAGATGTGATACCAATTGTGGGCTATAGACAGTATATACAGTAGATATATTTATGAATTTGTATTACATTTGTTGTGTTACAATATTTAAAGAAAAGGGAATTATGGGTAACAAGTATTGCCTGTTAATGAAAATGCGTATGAGAATCAAAGCTCAAGTCAAGGCAACACTTCGGCTCTACTCACGTTGTACACAGTATTGTTTCAGCTACTTTTCTAACTACTCCCTGTTATAATGACTTGGCATCTCCAATGAGAAATCACAATTATCAGAAAAATGATAAAAGTGATAATAAAGGAAATATACTAGTTTTAAAAAGGTGAAAATGTTGAAATGTCATGGATAAGAAAAAGATAATATCATAATTGATTTTTTTTTTTAAATATATCTCAGACAGCTTAATAATATTATTTGCTCGGCTTTTTGTACTGCTTGAAAATATCAATAATTTATTTACAGATATATAATTTACCCATAAGTGTTTTTGTGTATCATTGCATTCATTTATTCCTGCTGCACCCAAAATGAGCAGCTAAGAAACGGTTGGACATGTCAAGTATTCCTTGCATGTACTCAACTCATTTGTGTACAGTATGTAGAGGTAGTAATATTTTTAGGAATGACCTCTAATTGAAGAGATTTAACATGCAGGCATTTTACTTCAGTATCAAATGTGGTTCAGATCAGAGTCCTGAATGGAGAGGTGCAGGTTTTATTGTTAGGGCCCTCATTAGTAGATGACACCAAAGCATCCAAGTCCAGTAAAACTGTGTGATTAGTTTTCCTCCAATACAACTGACTAGAATTGGAGCTGCCAAGTTTTTACTTTTAGTTTTGTGAATTACTTTGTTGCCTGACTTTCATGTCGTTCAAAGACAAGATCCTCACTCGAGGAAGTGCCTTGACATTCAATTTTGTGGCATCTCTTTTTTGGCAATAGTTGATTTAAACTCTTGCCACATAGACTCTGGGCCTTTGATCAATTCATGAGATGACTTGTCCTGCACAGTGACTTCTGAATTGAACTATTGTACTTCAGTCGCCTGTAGTTTTGGAGCGAAAAACACCATTGGTTTTGTGGAAGTACGTCTGTTTGTCGGTTAGTCCGGGACAATTCATTAAGATTGTTGATCTGAGTCCAGATGTACTTTTACCAACATGTATTTCATGGTGGTGCTTCTACTTGTCTTAGACTAACTTAATATGAAATGTGCAATTGATATGTGCAATTTGAGCTGATGGATTCACCACATAGATCAACCTCAAACACAATCTAAGCCAATGGTTTGGAGTTATACTGCCTATAAATCTTTCTTTCTTTCTCTCTTTTTTGTTGTTGTTCTGTAAAGTATACAAAAAAAGTGTTATTTTCCAATCAGTTTACATAAAGATTATAATACTTTTTTGATTAATAATATGTGAATGTTTACAGTAATCAGATTTGTTTTTTTCTTGTTTTATTGAATTGAGAAAAATAATGATTTGTGGGCATTTGGAATCTTTAAGATACAATAAAGCACAATAATTTTAAAAACGTGTGGTTGTTATCAAAGCTGCGGAATAGCGGATTGGAGTATATGCCATATATGAACTTGTGGGATCAGGGAACTCGGGTACGAATCCATCCGGGGTCTCTCACCCCTACTCGTAGGTTTACAGACAAGCATTAGGTTTTAGTTCAATTAGGAGGACATTTAAGTTGCTTAAATAAAAGTGCCTGAGGAAAAAAAAAAAAACATCTTGAGATAAAACAATGGCATTGACATATTTTAAGATGTAAGTGCAAGTAGCTTTCAGTTAAAACAGCTCAAACATTCCTTTTAGTCTGGGACTAGGCCTAAGCCTTGTCTGTAAAACAAACCAATATTGTTCTAAATAAAGCCAGAAAAGTCCAAAAATAAAATATTAACACTTTACAGTAAGGTTTCATTAGTTAGTTAAAATGAACTAATAATAAACAATCATTCGACAGTACTAGTTATTCTTTGTTAATGTTAATTTCAACATTTACTACATTATTAAAATCAAAAGTTGAATTTGTTAACATAAGTTGGTGCACTGTGAACTAACATTTTGGTTAACGACATTAACAAATATAGTAACCAATGTATTGCTCGTGGTTAGTTAACACATCAACTAATCTTAACAAAGTAAACCTTATTGTAGTGTTACCAATAAAATTATACAAAAATGCAGTGCCCTTATTTGTCCAAGACAAAAATATTCGTAAATAATCAACAATATACAGTGCTGGTCATAATTATTTGCCCCCTTGGTAAATATGATCAAAGGTGGCTGTAAAAAATAAATCTGCATTGCTTATCCATTTGATATTTCATTTAAATAAAATCCAAAAATCTAACCTTTTTTTTTTTTTAAGTAAAAGAATTGAAAATGGAGGGAAAATCACATTATGAAATAAATGTTTATTTATTTATTTATTTTTTATATAAAATATCAAAAGAATTAACAATGCAGATTTAAAATCTTTGATCATATTTACCAAGGGGGCAAATAATTCTGACCAGCACTGTATACAATAAAGTATACAGACAGTGACATTATTTTAGGCTTTATTTGCCATTTAACATGTAAATAATAAATCAAAAATTTCAGAATATCCCCAGGGGGTTCTGTTTGGTCTCCATTTACAGTGCTGCCCACTCACTTTCTCTGCTCTGGAGAGGATGCACCTGGGAACCTTTCAAAAGAACCTAGAAGCAAGTGTCCTCCCCATTTAGCCATTTCTAAGCGCAAAGTTTGTGTATCCATAAAGAGCATTCATAATGTAAACACCTTTTCCCATTAAAGAATGGGTGAGTTGCTCTCCTTAACATCTTAAATTACTGTAAATGATGAGCAAAGATGCAGTGGTCTTAGGATTAGATAAACCATCACCTCCTGTTTTCCATATTCACAAAAGGACGTCAAGAACAACCACCAAAAGGTTGTTTGTTATTCAGATGAGACATTGCTAATGCAAGGGGCTTGTTAGGACATCAAGGCGGCAGTGGGTAATACAGCAAAATCATTTGAGAAGAGAGCGATAGAAATTCATGAAACTGAGCGATATCGTCTACCTTCAAATGGCAAGTTCTATCCACTTTGTATTGATCGCCGACATCATAAGTAACATTGCCATGACTGATCAGATATGAAGCTGTTTTCTTCCTTTACAACACGATCATTAATTTGTTAATGGTGAATGCAAGACTTGCCTAGTTTTTTTTTTTTTTTGCTTTTGAGAAATTGTGACCTCTAACAAACTAAATAATCCGTTCAACAAATAAATGGTAACACTTTTATTTTTAGTGTCCTTATTACACAAGTTACTACAGTAATAACAATAAATTATGCATAATTACACGCAACTAACCCCAAACCAAACCCTAACCCTACAGTAAGTACATGTAGTTAATTATTATTACTCAGGACACCTTAACACAGACACCTTAAAATAAATATGTTGGCATGGACCAGAACCAAGACGGTGACGTTAATCTAAGACTATCCATTAGCTTATAAATTATTTTTGTGAAGAGTAATAAAATAAAAATTGACAATCGTCTCAGATGTGGAAGGTGCTGTCTTGTTAAAACGATGTATAAATCAGACTCGCCATCAATCTTTAAAACATTTTACTCCTGAAAGTATAAGCCATGTACACAGTAAAAATTTGTAGATCATGCATATAAATATGTATAATTCAAAGAGTGAGTGACAAAGAGACTCAAAAGTATCTTCCAAATAAACAAGGTAAAAAAAAAATAATAATTCTCGAGCCGTTACCGAAAAACAAACATACGCTAAAAGTATTTTATTTTAAAATGGGTAGGTTTGTCAAGGAAAATTAAATAGTTTTGACTAGTTTTCATTAAGCAAAAGCAAAACTATCTAAACATGAATGTTGTCAAAATGTTTATCTACGAATATAAAAAGTGATGGTAAAAGAAAACAGAAATCCGACAACATTAATCATAGTCCGAAGGCCTATGGCCTAGCTATACGTCAAGTTAAAACACAGGACATGAGTTTGTGGACCGTTATAATAAAACAAACAGTTGATGGGATCTATTGTGGCCTTTGTACATCAGGTGCGCCATTGAATTGTCATCAATGATACAGAAAACGTGGTCCTGGAAATCAGCTACCTCTTCAAACAAAGAGAACAACCCCCAACTTCAGCAGAACTGTGGAAATAATGTTAGACAATGTTAATTAAATACAAAATGTTTATAGGTAATATAAAGTTAACAATAGAAAACATCAAAAGAAACGCATACCTTCCACCTATTTCCACATTCATTGCAGAAGACAAATGTTGTCATCGGTTCATCAGCACTTCGAGTTTGAACCTAATAATAAAAAAAAAAAAAAGATTTCTGTTTATAAAAAGTATTTATAAAAATCAACTCCACAGATATTCAGAAAACATGTCTGGTTACCTGGGTGTATGTACACTTCTTCTTTTTGCATTTCCCGCAAGTGAACAGGTCAGTCTGGGTGCCCCCAGAAGTGGCCACCTGATGGTCCCTGATGGCCTCTTTGGTCAGATTCTTACGCATCTCCTTCAGCTCATCGCTTGCCATTTCCTGTTTGATTTAGATTTCCACACGGTCACCTCTGAGAGAACATGTTCCTATAACTATTAGAAAACGGCAAAGTGAATGCACTACCGTGTCACTGCTTACTCACCTCCGCTGTCATTTTTGCCATGCGTTCTGGGCTCACATTCCCACAAAGCACGTTCCTTCTCAGGTTGGGGTTCTTTGCATCCTTAAGATTGGAGATTCGGCTTCGTACACGATTCTTGTATTTCATGTCAGTATTTTTAAACTCCGAAAAAATACGTGAAAATTGGTCAAGGAAATGCAAGTAAAATGTAATATAAATTATACATAATATGTGGAGGATTTTTTTATATTAATAATCACACTTTACACATTTCAATAGCAATAATAACTTTTAGGATGAATACTACAAGGATATATTCTTCAATCTGAGCTCCAAGTTCATCGCAATCAGCGCCAATCGCAATGTGATCATCTGAAAAAAAAAAAAAGACAAAACACTTCAGGCATTTAAAAACAAGAAAACTCTTAACTTTAAACAATGCATGTGTGTGTTTGGGAGTGTAACGGTACATATATTCGTGCCAAATCGTACAGAAGTCACATGCAGTTGCACCACAGACATATAGACGAATCCGGCGAAACTACCGGAAGTAAGCGGGGCGCCATTACTGAGCTGTTGCTGGGTAGCGTTGCGCCATTGCCTCCTATTGTTTTAGTTGCAACTTGTGTCCACTGGAATAAACAGCCCGCGATTTACGACTGTCACTAACGTTACAACGTTATCCCTTGTATAATGTCGAGTGGGTAAACAGTTTCCGGTATAAATTGTTTCAATGGTGGCAGTAAAATTTCAATTTTGAAGAGAAAACATTGTGAATACCCCGGGTCGACTGCCCCTGTCTGGTGCCGTACGGTTTACAGATTTCCTGGGCGAGTACAAGACGTGGACATTCGCGTATAATAACAATTATTTAACGACATAAGTAAAAAAAAATATAATAAATATGTGATATAGTGATCAGCAAAATCTCCTCTCTTGCTATTTTTTCTATTCAATTAACATGCTATGGTCATTAAATGGCTTTCCTGAGCTAAATGTAACGTTATGTGACATAATTGTTTTCCTGCTGTTATATTGACCTCTTTCCATGGTTTAAAAACACTAATTGGTCGATATTATGTATACTTTCTAGCTGTAACGTTACCTTACCCTTACCTGTTGCAATGTGAAAATGAGATAAATAATGGACACAAATGAAAAACATGAATTTGTTTATTTGATTTCATTCATTTATTTATTTATTGTTGCCAAATGGACAGATCTTTTTATAGTTTCCTCGTTAGCAAACGTTAGCCTAGCTAGCTTGCCAAGCTATTTTCATAAATAACGTTAATCTGTAAGATCGTTTGTACCTTCATCTGTGACTGGAGGCCACAGCAGTCACAGATCAAACCAACAAGTCATTCTGCCTGGCTGTAGCAGTCATCGAGGGTGAGTTCGCGTTATCACCGAGGTTTGTTAACATACCGGTGCATATGTCTATATGCCTGTGTAACAGCTCAGTAATGGCGTCGCCACAAGATGGCAGCCTACACAGAACGCTCGTCGGATTCGTCTATACACTAGACGTCACCTTGGGGTTCTAAGCATGCATCAAAACCGTCGCCATCTTGCAACAGGGGTCTTGTCATAGGATGTAGCTAGGTAACGCTGCTCTCTCTGCCTTTACTTCAAATTAATTGATGGTGGCGGACTTTTGTGCTGTGTATGATGTTCACACGAATGAAATCTGAACCAGGAAGAATGTTTTTTTTTTCTTTTCTTTTTTTCTGGAATCAATGATAAATACATGTCTGACCATTGGAACGAACCAAAACATTGAGAAAATCGCATTCATGATGATTTATGGTGATTTTATTTCCATTAGACCTTTGTCTACATTGACGCTGATGCATTAAAGTGGAGGGGCTCCCCTGCTCCAAGATGGCAGCTCTTTTGATGCATTCGTTCTGTAGCTAAGGCGACATCTAGTGTATATATCTATGCAGTTGCACAATGAATAGTCAGTCACAGGCGATCAACACTCTAATCCAGAAGGGGGGCGCGCGCAGTTATGCACCGGTAGCAAAAAGCGCAGAAGAATAACCGATGATCGGTATGTTTACATCTCTCAACCAGTGTTTCATTTGCGGAAAGATATCAATAAAACAGCTTGAGAATAATCTCTTACGTAGCATTAGATTTACTTCAGACATTTAGTGTCGACAGCAGGTTA
Source organism: Pimephales promelas (assembly GCF_988280905.1). Taxonomy (NCBI): domain Eukaryota; kingdom Metazoa; phylum Chordata; class Actinopteri; order Cypriniformes; family Leuciscidae; genus Pimephales; species Pimephales promelas. The sequence continues at coordinate 28,488,019 of NC_142773.1, forward strand.
GTTGTAAATTTTGCCAACGTACCTGATTTGCAATGGCGGCTGAATAATTTCGATTACAACTGTATATATATGAAGCATAAGTATACAGATCTCAGATCTAACTGAAATACATTTTCTTGTTTAATGTTTTATTCTTAAAAAAAAATTACACACAAACTGAATAATTGCAGAAGAATTGCCTGCCATGACTTGCCTCCTGTTTGCAAAGCACTTGACAGCATCTCCCTGCACTTGATACGGACTGAGTCAGATGTGCCCGGTGCTCGTGGGAAAGTGGCTATCAATGTGTTGGGTGTAACATCGGCAGACTCGCTCTTACTGCTAGAATTACTGCTTGAGCTGAGAGAGAAGATAAAGAGAAATAAAGAGATTGAGGGAAAATTAATAAAAACCAAACCAGAGTTAGAACTATAAAGTTTTATTTAGGGCCAAAGATCAAAAGATTAAGATATGATTATTTCATTTTATGATAATCTCAAGACCAATCTTGACACAATCTTGTATTTGTACCTCTCTTCTCTGGGCTCCGGACTGGCTTGAGATGGCGAGACTACTGGTGTTGTGCGTTCCTTCTTTTTCTCCTCAGAATTTTTATCCGCAGCAGGTTCATCTGGATGTCAAAACCACTCTTTAGTCATTTCATAAGTGTAGTGCTATAAATGATCAGAAAATCATACATATATCTTGGACATTGCACAAAAGGAAAACTACAATGCTACCACATACAGGCAATTAGTGGTATTACAACAACAAAAACCCATTGTAACTTATATTATTGTTAAATAACTAAATGAGGAGATTTACGCTTACACACTGTTATTCATTATATTACACGGCCCCAAAAGTATGTAGACACATAAGCCACACTGTGTATATCATTACATTATATAACAAAATATCAAACCAAATGTCATTTATTTTTTTAAAAATAGCACAAAAAATATATTTTGTAAAATGATGTGTTAGATTGTAAATTAAGCCATACAATATTTAGACCTTGTCTGGTTGCCAAATATTAGTAGATGGTGATAATTTATGTGATCAAATACAATTGTTTATTTACTCACCTGTGTGAACCTCAGCATAATTCATTCATACTGTACATTTACACAAAATGTTATTTACCGAGCAACTTCTTCCAGGACTTGATCAAGGACTTGGCCAGTGAGGTCACTTCATCGTCTGTGCTCTGTTTGCGGATGGCATTGACCGACATCCCGATCCTCGTGGACTGTTTATAAGAAAAGCAGAGTAAATCTCTCGTTACATATACTTATCTATTGAAGCGAGAACGGCGTGCAGTAAACAAGGTAAACATACCTGCAGAAGCTCCAGGGTCATGGGTATATTCTTTAGTTCTTTTAGTAAGTCCAGTGCACCAACCTAGTCATAATAAAAAAATACGACTTACAAAAATGCATTATTAAAATGCTTTAATAGACACAATAAATTGTATGGGAACTTTAACACATGCGCAAGCTTACGTAGACGTCAACAGTAACGTTAGTCACTTTGTAGCCAAACTTTTGCAAATTATCCCACTTTTACTCACTTCACTGCCGCAGTCTGGATAAAACCTTGCGTTCAATTTCGTTAATAAAAGTGTATAATAAAACAAGAGTCTTTATCCAGTTTGTATTCGCTATAAAATCAGTAGCATTACTGCCTCCCGCTAACTGACCCCGTGTATTTATCCGCGCTAACAGTAGCTAATGTTGCTAACTTTCCCGCTAAGCGTTGAGTTTCTTAACCAGTAAACTAAACCACTATATACTACACACACTTGAACATTAACCACTAAATCTATTCTCAAGACAGTTCGCCACTTTCGCTGCAGATGATGAAATTAGTTTTTCCTTAATATGTAGCGGTTAGCTTGCTATGTTACAATGTAGCAGGGACTTCATTCATGACAAAACACCTCACCCCGTTCTTCTTCTGTGCCATTTTATCCATCTTCTTTGCAATCCGGATGATCTCTTCCTCTTCTTTCTTACCCATTATTTATGACTAGTAGCAAATAATAAATTTAAAATAAAGTAACGTTATGTTCAAAACGTAGAATCACACACCACTCAACCGGCGGCGAAACCAGCACAGCTCTGGCAGGAAGGCGTTTCTATGAAAAGCTCAGACATCACTAATCAACCCATTGACTACTCATCGACGTAAAGCCCAGGCAACACTAATCGGGAAAACTAACGCGCATTAAATGCGTATGGTTTTGCATTATTGAATTGCTTGAAGCTTATAATTTGAGCCACATTAAAGTTACACACACAAGTGTCTAAAATGTAATGCTAATTGCTTGTAAAATAGTTTTAATCATATGCTATGAGTTGAAAGCACTGTGGTGAGATCGCAACCTATCTGCAACACTAGAGTGCGCTCGTGCTTTTTATACAATGATGAACACAGGCGCGGACAACATGACATGGAAACAGGTTTTGATGCATAGACAGTTTTGATGTCGGATGAGGCGGTGATGTGGTCAGATTCTTCTGCCTTTCGTGTTATGACGTCACTTTGTAGGACAATAACTCGAAAGTTAGCGGCCCATGGGTTTCCTCGATCGAAAAGCAAGCTATGCATTTTCCCAATAGACTTCGCAAAAAATAAGATCTGTGACCCTTACATGTTTTGTCTATCAAGATATTCTTTACAAGTTAATCCAAAATCTGTACATTTGAAGCTTATAGAAAGTTTAAAGAACCACAAGCAGACACATTAAAGTAAAAAAAAAAAAAAAAAAAAAAAAAACACACAAGCAGGATAGGCTAACATGTGTGTTTTTTTGTTGTTGTTTTTTTGTCATAGATCAAAACGTGAAAATATTTAGAGGCTTTGTTTACCACGCAAAACCCATAAAAAACAAACAAACAAAAAAAACACAGACATGGGCAGGGAACCGGAAGTGCTAAAATGCTATCTCCCACTTACACGTTTTGGCCTACAAAGTGACGTCATAACTTCGCCACTCTTCAAGATAAGTTAATGAGGATATTACTCTGAATGAATTCTTTGTTGTGCAGTTTAAAGGATGTTAATGTAACTGTTTTTTTCTGCTGTGTCTTCACCTGTTGGAAATGAGGTGGCTGACACACACACACACACACACACACACACACACACACACACACACACACACACACACACACACACACACACACACACACACAGAAAGTCAGATATTGAGGGATGTCTCCAGAAATTGTGGGAACTACAGAAAATGTGTCATATGCATTAGTCGAATGTATCACGATAGTGAAATATAGGCAGTGAATATTTTTGAAAGTTTTAACATGCATATGCAAGACACTTTTCAAATGTATTTCTTCTTGTTTGTGTGCAGGGTTGTGGCCTTTTATTGGGGTAGCTGAATATGCGAGCAATTCGTTTTTTCAAATTAGCATTTTGGCCAGCAAATTGTCGTCATGATCTCAAGCTCAACATGGTGAAATATTTTTCATGGTGATATATTACATTATATTGGTGATATATTACAATTTATATTAACCAGCTGTAACTTTAGTCCTGTGTCTGGTTCGGATTTCTTATGGCGTGTGTACTGTGCTTATACAAACTTTAGCTGCCCGACTGTAACTTTACTTCAAATTGTGTTGATTATGAGTCAATTAAATCTTGACGCTGTTGATGTTGATTCCTGCGATTATCACGATGACATAGTCAATATCTCACATAATTATTAGGACATATATAAGCCTGGAGGTTGTAAATAGTGAAATTGAGTACATTTTGCTAACTATTTTGATAAATTGTAATAATCATGTCTAATGAAACCATAACGGCCAATGTTATGAAATAATGCTATGTCGCATTATTTCATTTAACTTTATTGATGTCATCTGACATTTTGTAATGTTTACATTACAATCAAGGGTCGCTGTTTCACAAAAACATCAGAGCTGCATAGTGTGCCTTTAAAATTAAACTACTAAAGCAAAACAGGGAACATAATCTTGCTGAAAATTGTGTAATTTATGTTGGTTCAAGGCACCCGTGTTATCTCTTTTACTCATGTTTCTAATGCCGAGTCTGTATTACTGTTTCTCCTCTTAATCACCTCCAAATCGTTTCAAAATAGGCTACAGCATTCTGTGTAGAATTCAAATGGGTTTGAGACTATAGCAGAAACAAAATGATCAACAATAATAGCTCTGTACTATCATGTCTCTGAACTAAAGCAGACTGTGTGTGCGCTGCATTGGTTCGAGTGACGTTAACTCTAAACCAGTCTAAATCATTCCCAATAACTATCCCCTATATAGTGCGCAATGTGCCATTAACCATATAGAAAAAAAGTAACTGTGTGAACAAGTGATCGATTTTTATCCGCAGCGTCAGCATATATTCATATTATAGGGAGCGGGACGCTTTTAATTGTAGTGAGCATTTGATTTGACAGGAAATCTGATGAGAAGCTGAAGTGCAGAGTGATGTCATCAAAATCTTTGATCCATACTAGCGGAAGTGAGAGACTGTACGTTTTGAAAACTTATATCTTCTAAATGCATATTTTTTCATTGTTTTGGAGATAGATAACCTTATAGATAACCTTAAGGCTAACACATCATACTAAAAGTAAAAAAAAAACCTGAACTTTTGATTTCATGGGGAATTTACAGTAAATGCATTTTGCCACACTTTGACAGCGCTTTCTTGTTACTAAAAAAAAAAACAAATAAAAAAAAATCCCCTTTTTGTCTTACTCAGGGCCCTGCGTGTGTCCAAGCCTCTAATCCTTAGAGATCAAGACAACGTGATCTGCACATCCAGTAAATTACCTAGCCTACATGAGCAAAAATATCACACAAAAAAATTATTATGCCATTATAGCAAATAATGACAGCAAGAATGTAGGGTACCTTATACTGCTCTGAAACTTTACTCAAGCAGTTATAGAATAGAGTAATAGCTTGATCAGTGAGTGAAACCATTCTGCTCAAATCAAACTGCTTGAATTTTCCCTAGAAACACAGCACGGCTAATCTCCACCCCATGCTGTTAAGGAAATCCTATAAAACTATCTGAGACATGACAGGAAGGCATTGAGATTACTATAAACCGCTGAGTATCACTGAACAAACATCAGTGTCTCATTTAAAACAAATTCATGAAAATAAAAGAGTGAATAAGTTCGTCAGGCAAGTCATTGCAAGACTAAATTCACTCTTTTTAGGCTATGCAGTTTATATCCATATCTGGAGCGGATTGATTAATATGATCCAAGATTAACATAATCCCTGATGTAACAAGTAGAACTAGTGTTGCCTTGCTGTATATCAATCACAATCACAATATTCCTGCTGTGCTTCCGTAGTCACAGTCATGTTCCCACTGAGAGTCACATGCTTTACCAGCTGAGACTTCCTTTCCCTTATATTCAGCTACAGCATAAAACCTCTCTACTTCACCCCACTCTAATCCCTATTAACAGAGCCCTTAAATCTGCTTATATCTCTGCAAGAAATTAGAAACACCTTCAGCCATCTGCTGGATATCACACTCAGCAGAAAAATACTTCAGATCTTGTTATGTTTGAGTGAAAACTTCTAAAATACATTACAATTGCAATTCGATTTGCTGGTTATATATAGAGCCAGAAGAGAGAAAGAAACAGATATTATAGAGATCAAACAAAAGGTTTACATGGAGGTTGTTGCAAAACTGAATTACAATGTTTTGTGTGATATAATTCATTATCATACTTTCTGGTATAATGATTATCAATACTTTATTGTTAGACTAAATATACAGTTAAATTATTTAATATTTAGCCTACAGTTAAATGACTGAAAACACGGATTATATAAATAACCAGTTTTAAAAATATTCTTTTTCTTATTTTTAATGTTTATTTTAATATATAGAGGCTTAAAATGAAAAAATAAAAATAAAAATCTTGATACTCTCTTTCTTTAAAATGCTGTTTAACCATGACCAAAGATTACACAAATCGACCCTGATGCCTGCCATCCCAAAATAGCCATGAGCGTTGTTCATAATCTCTTCAGTAGATGGACAACAAACTCGCCACTCAACCCTTCTGAAAATGTGAAATAAGGTAAGTTGAGAAACTTCAAATGATTTGTATTATTTAAAATAGTAGCATATTCCAGATATGTTTTAATGTTTATATTGGTAAATTAACCTGCTAAACAAAGTGTATGCTAATTATCATAAATATTCAATTTGGTTTTGTTATGGACTGTTTATGTATTAGCATTTGCAGACATTTTGAGCTTTATATATTTGTTTTTGAATCATGATTTCCATAACATGTCTTGTAGCTGTTATGCAATGGTTTACCGCACTGAAAAAATAAATGTGGAGCATCAGTTGTCAGTTGAATGAGGGTGTATGTGCCACACAACAAAGCAATCTGTATAAAATTATGTTTTCAGCGTACTGTACATTTTAGGACTAGTGACCCGTTTCAGTGTTTGTTCAGTTTTTAGTGTTTGCTCAGTCCTTTTTCAGTTTTAATGTGTATATCAAATTTACGTCATTTGTTTTATTTCTATTTAGTTTAAGTTGAGTTCAATAAATATTAGCTTAAGCATGTTTATTGCATTTGACTTCCATTCTTAGACCTGGCCATGGAAAGTGACTTTTCCTGGGCAAATTCTTTTAGTCCTTTAGAGAGGCCATTTCATTATTGTCTGCAAGAAGCCATTTTGTTAATGACTGTAATGAAAGATTACCTCTAAAAACAATACCTAAAAGATGAATGTAGTTGCTGCTGTAAATGAACTACAGACTGATTCTTTTAATGCATTTGTTGTTGTTAGAATTGCCCAATAAGACTCCATTAAAATTTTATAAATATCATATAATTTAAAGGTTTTGTTTTGTTGTCATCAGCTGAAAGACCTCCAGAGTACACTTATTTACAAAAACACTTATGGGTGGCACAAAGTGGATGCGGAAGCTATTTCAGTACTGTAGAATCTAATGAGACCTAATGGGAACAATATTATGGCATGTAATGCAGGATTTATGTTGTTATTTTGCACAAAAAAATTATTTTGTTATTTTTTGTATTTTTGTTTCATTTTTTTTTTACAGTATCTTTTAAAATGAGCACATCACCCATTAATGATGCACCTCATCCTGACGTGTCCCCGGGGAGCATGCAAACATTGGTCTCAAGGCCCCTGCCCCCCCACCCAGAACCCATTACCACTAAGAGGGTATGCTTCTACAAAAGCGGGGACCCTCAGTTTACGGGGCACCGGATGGTCATTAACAGTCGCACTTTTAAGACCTTTGATGCTCTTCTAGATGCCCTCTCCAAAAAAGTGCCTCTGCCATTTGGAGTAAGAACCATCACAACACCAAGGGGAACACATTTTGTTCGTACTCTTGATGATGTGCAGGATGGGGGTGCTTATCTGTGCTCAGATCAGAAGAAAGTCAAGCCTTTTAACTTAGATGAGGTCCACAAGAGACAGGTCCCTTGGAACACTACCAGAGCTGTCAGTGCGGGACGCAGAGCACGCAGAGAACTGGTCCGGCAGATAGCAAAGAAAAATGAAGTGATCACAAGGACAGTAAAAATGGCAGAAAACACTGTGGTGGTGCGGACACCAAAAAGACTAACGGTGTATAAAAACAGGGATCCGAGCATGAAGCGAGTAATTGTAGTTAATAGAAGAACAGCACCAAATTTTGAAACGCTTATGGATTATCTTTCTCAAGTGATGCAGTTCCCAGTTGTGAAGCTTTACACAGAAGATGGCAGAAGAGTAAGTATATAGTATACAAATATTTATAGTATTAAACTTTTTTTTCTGGCTAAAATGATCACAGAAGAATGGTGAGATTAAACATTGTCATCTTTTAACATAGCATAAGTAACAATACATTCTAAAAGTGATTTTATTGTTTTTTGTTAAAACACTCAATTAAGTTTAAACTCCTCTATGTTTGATTAACAGGAAAAACAAAGTGTGATATTATACCATTATGTTTTGGTTTGTTCAACATATTTTAGTTCTTTTTAGTGAACTGTTTTACAATATTTGTCCTGGAATATAATTTAGATAATTGTGTTTTGTTTGCATTATCAAGAATTTTAAACCTATTAGTGACCTGTCAAACTTATATCTTAATATTTGGACTAAAAATAAATGTAAAAAAGACTAAAATTTTTCTTGGAAACATATTACCTTTCTTTTTTATTTATAGGTTGAAGGACTTCCTGCACTAATTTTGTGCTCGGGGATTGTTGTGGCAGCTGGTAACGAACCCTTCAGAATAGGAAACTACAATCTCCAAGCTTCTACAAAAGTCCAGTCAAGGATATCTGAATCGTTGGGTCCAACACAAACTGAGACACTACTACGTAAGCCTAAATTACTTTTTTTATTATTGATTTATTTAGCACTTTTCTTTAGCTATAAATGATTTTGATCTTACATTTTGATTAATTGATTATGCCCCCCCCCCCCCCAACCACTTTCTATCTTCTACTTCCATTCGTCCATAAGAAGAAAAAAATATTTCAGCGAGGACTTTTTCAAGATCAAGGAATTTCTCTTTATCTTCTGAGAGGTTCCTTGTAGAGCAGATCAATAAGTCACTACATGGAAATCTGACAGAGCACAATAGGACTAAGAATGAATCAATGGAGACCAAAGATAGTCAGCCTGTGGGATCAGATGAGATGGGGACCTGTGAATTTATGGAGGGTGTGGAGGAGAGCAATAAGCCCATCATGCCTACCGAAGACGACATTGAAAAATCATTCCGGGTCAATGAGGATGGCAGCATGACAGTGGAGATGAAGGTGCATCTTACTATAAAACAAGAGGAAATTATCCACTGGACAACTACACTGAGTCGCACCTCCATTAATAACCAGCAGAGAGCACTGTGCAATTCTAAGCCAGAATCAAGTCAAAACTCATTAGATGTAACCAATGACTCAGGCAAAGAGTCGAATGGACCTCACAGCCTAGATTCAAAAGAAATCAATACATTCGCTAACAAATCTGTAGGATTCATTAAGGAAGAAAGAGAATTTTATGGCAGTGATACATCATCTGAGAAGCCTAAGCCCATCTTTAGAAGGTTGCCCACTCCAGGCCCCAGACAACAAAGAAATGAGGCCTCAGTCGAAAACATCACAACAGTTTCAGAGACTGAAGTTCAGGATAACTCAGTGGGTGCATACTCATACTTGGAGCGAACTGCACAAGGAGAGCTGACTGAAGGTTACTGTGTGGTCAGTCGCAGCAGTAGCAGCAGCACAAGAACCGTGTCAAAACCCGGGAGGAGTGAATCCGGAGAAGTTAAGCAGAAGAAGTCTCACTCCTCCTTCAGATCCTCAGGCATAGCAGAGGTTCTCCAGATACAAAACAATGGGACAATGGGAATAACAGAGACTGTGGTGCACATTTATGAATCACAGGGCATGTGTGACAATTACTTTGCAAATACACAGGTGGATGTGGACAACAAGCCTGGATACCACACAAAAGCTTTGCCTCAAAGTAAGCCAGGCTCAACAGACTCAGGACCCCAATCTTCAAGTAACGATTGTGATGTAGATCTCACTAGACATTCCATAAGCTCCAACTCCCAGGATGGTAGAAAAACTAATATGCTGTCATTGTCATCTGCCAGTTCAACACCTCCAAAAAATATAAACAACAATCCATTCATCCTCACTAATGATAAAAAACCAACAAATAAAAGTATGCATCCAGCAGCAGCAATGGAACAAGAGTCGGACGATAAAAGCATTGGTAATAAAAATACACCAAAGTCCAAAAAATCAAAGAAAAGTACTTCTTCTGAATCATCTGCAGGGCTTGAGAAAAAAATGAAGGTCAGTGCTTCAAGCTCTTCAAAAGAAATCCAAATGATGTCAGACACACTGAGCCACATTGGATCAGCGAAAAAGACTAGCTCAGCGGAAAGTGACAAACGTGAACACAAAGCTGTAAGAGACAAAAATAAGAAGATTAAAACACTGGAAAGTTCTCCGAAGAGTAGAAACTTGAATCTTGATAATGGGAATCAAAGATGGTCAGATAAAGAGCTCAAGTTAAAAGATAAAACCATCAAAGGTATCTCCAACAAAGTAAACAAAAATGGCAGTAATTCCCAAGGGCCTAAACTAAATAAGAATGGTTTAGACATTCGATCACCAGCCCATCCAGCTCCACTGATAAAGAGGTTACAGAAACAAAGGTCAGTGAATTCTGTCAGATCAAAATCCTCTAAACAAAAACAGGAGTTGAGTGAAAGTGTTTCATTGCCTGTGCTACAGTCCTCTTCTTCTAGTGTAAATCAATATGTTGAAAACTGGCTGAAGAAAATGGAACCAGAATATGTGCCCTATAATGATGAGACGGACCATCCTGAGACTGTACTAAGGGCGGTATTCCATATAGGGAATGACTCCACTGATGTCTCTGAGATTATAAGTGACCCTGAAAAAGTAAGTGTAGAGGATGAAGACCCTGCTCTAGAACATAATGCTGAAGAGAGGCCAACGTCTCACCCACCTGTACAAATAAGGTGTGAGGGAGAGTCAACCGAGCCACAAAGGCCAATAGGCTTTTGTAAGTCGATGCCAGTTTTGACAGTAAATTTTGAAGAGGAGGGTCTTGTAAGAACGCACCAGTCATCTGAGAACTTGGTTACCCCAGACCATTCTAGGACATCACAAAGTACAGAAATCAGTGTTAGTTCAGGCATGAAACCAGTTTTGCAACAGCTGTCTTTATCTGTTCAGTCAATCAAGCGGGTATTGAGTCAGACCCGCTTAACACCTCTGGAAAAGGAAAAGTCCAATAGCCTCCCAGACTTCTCATCTCAGGTGGCCTCTGCCTTTGGTTCTCCATCCAGAGCTTTTCTGTCCTTCTTGTCCCTGATGACTCTGAGAGATGGCCTTTCAGTCCTCTACAGAGAAGAATCTCAGGCCAGCAACCCCAACATCTGCCCAGAGGCCCTGCAGGTAATGCAGTCCTTGGAAAAAATATCCAATATTAAAGATGAGGATGAGCTAAAGGCCAGCTTAACCAGTCTTCAAAGTTCAACTTCATCCAAATTAAAACAAAGCTGGAGAGATTTCCAAGAGCAAAATGGCTTTGGAGGGAGTCCACCACTCTCACCCAAACTATCAGAGCAAGAGTTTGCTGTAGAAGTAGACTCAGAAGAAGAAACGGAGGATCAAGGCAAACAGAACAGTTTTAGTATAGAACAGTTACTGGATGAACTGAACATGCCTGAAGATCTTCACAAAGAGATTTCCTCACTTGTTGAAGGAGAAATAACTTATTTTAATCAAACAGACTTAATCAAAGATGCTGGTAACACCAGTGAAATCTCAGATACAGAAAAGAAAAATGACAGTGGCTCATTGAGTGGTAGTTTAAAGAAAGCTGCTGACATGGAAGAGGTAAAGGACCATGATGGCCAAGTCAGTGACACAACCAATGATGACATAACCAATGACCCAAAAAATCCTGAGTCTCAGGAACTAAATTTAATTCAACCTCATTCCCCTGACTCAGAAACTATAGAAAAGGACCTTGGTAATGAAGATTCTGGCATAGCAGTGCCTAATCAATCACCTGAGGCTAATGGTAGTGATTCAAGTAAAGCAGAGGTTTTAGAAACATCTAAAAACAACCAGATGAATGCAGAGAACATGCAAGAAAGTATGATGTATGAAGACCTAGAATCTGAAAACAAAGATGCAAAAGAAAATTGTTCCCCCACATCAGAACGAAAGATGATAGATGTAGTTGAAGAAGTTGTTTCAGAGCTCTCTGATGACCAAGACAGGATTTCTGAAAGTGAGGACAATATAACTCCAGAGACCCCTTCAGAGAACTGTGTAGAAGACACTGATATTGAGGAGGAAGACATCATCCAGAACATACAAGAACCTAGTGAACAATCAGATACTTCAGAACCTGATGACACAGATGCCAACTGCTTATGTTCAGCATCAGAAACTGAGCGTGTGCCATTTCCAGACAGAGAATTAGCTGAGCTAAATGAGGAAAATCAGTACAGTACAGCTGATAACTGTGTCAGAGAGCAAGCTGATCATTCTTATTTTGAGGAAACCAATGGTGATAGAGGACTAGAACAAGAAACCAAATACATCTTATCAGAACATGAGTCCCTTCACTCAGAGCCCTCAGAGACGTCATTGCCTCACCATGATACAAAGGGTGATTGTACAGATCAAACATTAGAATCATCTAGTCAAGAAGATGATCAGGTGATGTCTCCAGATGCGGATCAACAAGAAGATTCTACTCCAGAGGTTGCAGAAGGTGAGGATTCTGATCCACACTACAATAAAGGCAGCCCTCAACAAGGTAGTAATGATGATAATAGAATGACCCCTGAAGCTGAAAATGAGAAAACACAAATTAAAGAAGAACATGACATTAATGAGGTGGATAATGAGAGCTCTGAAGTCTGTGAAGAAACCGATCCAGATGCTGAACCAGACTCCTGTACAGTAAATGATCCTGAGGCTGTAGATGAGAATGTGACAGAAAAAAAGTCAAGTGATTCTGAACCCTACAAAGTTCAGACTTTAGAGAAAGGTAGACCCACCGATAAAAAGGACAGTTCCACTGAAGAGCGCAATTCTGAAGAGGATGAAGATAACTATTATGGCGGTTTGCTTGATTCTCATAATAATAATGTGAATGGTGTTCAACACTCTATTGCATATACTGATTCTAAAGATTCACTGGAAAGGGAGTCATGCAGCAGTACTGGTAGAAGTGAGCACCAGTTTGAGAAGGAAGAGAGTTTGGGAATGGAACATGGATATAATTATCTAACACATCCAACTGAGATCTCACAAGAGCTTTTAGACTTAATCAATTCAGCTTTGTTGTCCTCTACCCTGACTGTCACATGTGATTCAAATGGTAACCGCAGAATAGAGCCAGACAAATGCAAAATGAGGGAGATATTCATGGCTTGCCAAAAAAAAGATGATCAGTACGGTCAAAAACGTCTCCCGAGCCCTAATACATCAGATCTTTCTGATTACAGGCCCGAGACTTCTGAAAATGGTGGATACCAATCGCAGGAGCTTTTTACAGAGAGTGGAGAAGAGGAGGTGGAGAGGTTACGTGTCTTTCGAGAAATTATAAAACAAAGCACAGAGAAGCCAAAAAGACAAAATGTAAAAGAGAACGGTCTGATGAAATCATCTACATGGACGCCAACAAAACACACTCCCAGTACAAGTTTAAAAAGCAGTAGCCTTGCTTCTTTTCCGGATGCTAAAAGTGCAATACAAGAACCACTTTGCCACAGTAGATTGCCTAGTGATAAAAGTTCACTTAATGAAGAGTCTGTACAGCACATGACTTTAAAAGATAATGTGGACTCTGGAGACGGAGTGCTGATTGATAAAGGAAGGTGGCTTCTCAAAGAAAACCACCTCATCCGAAACTCACCTCCTGTGTCTATGGGAATGTATGGGAGTAGAGACACCACATCAGCTGACACAGCTCAAGACAACAGGAGTGTGGATTCACCCTGCCTGAATTGTGAGAACCAAGCCTCACCTCTGGCGGTTATATCCTCTTCAGAGCTGGAGGACATGGCTAAGCCCCCTACACCGAAGTGTACATACTTCAATATTTCACATTGCAGTGACTCTGATCCTCTGTTGGATGCCAACAGTGTCAAAAGTAGCAGCAGTAGAGGGGATGCTAGGAGGAACAAGGAACCTAAGGTATCTCCAATGGGCGAGTCTTCTAAAATGTGGGCAAAGAAAAATGGAAGTATGTCTTCATTCGCATCTGTTGAGTTCAAACTGCCTGATGGAAAAGTTTATCCTCAGGAGGGGTCAGGATCTGGTAATAACAGATCGAATCAAGACACTCAGGCAGTACGAGAAGAGGAGTCCAGGGAGGGGATAAGTTTCAGGTGTGGGCAGCACTGCCCAATACTATAGTTCAGCCCGTTCTCATCCTTTAGCGTCATATAGAACGCTATATGCAAAAACGGCGCTATACTACGCACATGGCACCCTTTATCGTTAATATAACACGCGAACCCAAGACGTTATAAATCCTTTAGCGTGAATATGACACGCACACCCTACCCCACACCTAAACTTAGCCCTCACAGCGTGTGTTATATTAACGATAACGGGTGCCATGTGCATAGTATAGCGCCGTTTTGTCATATAGCGTTCTATATGACGTTAAAGGATGAGAATGCGTTGTATAGTTCAAAAGGGAAAATATACCAGACACAAGAGCTGCTGGTATTGTCAGATTTCAGTTATTTATAGAGGTTTATATGCTTAAACTGTCTGAACAGCACATGTAAGCACTGCAGTAATGAGACTTTAATTTTCACACTTGGGTGCCTGCTGGACATTAAGCTTTCAGTTATAAACATTTGAGTGTTTTAAACGGTTTTAGGCTTTTTCAAACATGTCTTTTCATTTCACAGGGGCTATATTGCACAATTGAACTGATTTACTTGAATTTATTGAACTTCCTAAGTGGTATTTGTTGTTGCTCTTTCTAATGTGGGCCTGTATCTTATTTGAATAAGATGTAGAAAAAAAAAAAAAATCACATTCAGCCCCAAAATATGCTTGATTTTTTTGTTTTGTTTTAGAGGTGTAGGGACTCTGGCATACTAATATAATAATAATAATAATTATTGTTATTATAAATAAAAAAAAACAGGTAATGTGCAAGTTTAAAACAACATGCAAAATACCCTTTTGAAGGGTGGTCTGCTGAATGATCTCTCAAGATGTGTTGCCTCACTCTTTGAACCACATTTCAATGTGGATATTGAATTAAATCCCTAAATCATACATTATATATAGTGATTGCTGTTACTTTAATTAACGTCATGTGGTTAATAGGAAGTGTGTGAACAATGCTCAGTTTTCTGGCATTTTTTTTTTTTGGTAAATTTTGCACAAAAATATCAAACTGACGAAACAAATATTTATGTTTTGTATATAGTTTGTTATTTTTTAATGCAGTATTAAGATAGCACAATATCCTGGGAAAGTGCACAATTAAAAAAAAATATGATTGTGCATGATAGCATGTCATCATTATCACATTAAATGTGATTATTTTTATTGTGCTGATCACTCAGAGATCAAATAAAATATACATTAAGCACCTCTACAAAGGATACATCTTATTAAATGGTATGCATCAATTACATCGATATAGGTCTAATATATTTATTTCAAAAGAACACAAAAGCTGTTGTTAAAGGTGCTATATGTAACTTTACTTCTAAAATGAATCCTTTTTTATTTCATGTGTGTGAAGGGCTTGTAATCACACATTAAAATGATCCAATTGTCGGAATTTGCCATTGCCTCTGAAGGCCAGTATTCCCATTTCTATGTGAAGTCTCCGGGTCGGATTTTCTGCGAAATCCATCGGATGTGCCGTGCATGCGCTCCCGAGCCTCTCTCCTTTTCATATACAGTCTATGCGACGGCACTGCAGCTAACGACGCGGAGTCTGATAACACCAAAAAACGGCCTGCCTCCAGCACAACACAGACTCCAACACAAACTCCATGTAAATATAAAAAAACTAAATAAAAATGTATCTCCTGAAACTCGTCAGGCCAAACGTGAATCGGATCGACTTAGGATGAAAACAAGGATCAACATCGGCAGAGCATTTGAATTATGGAGAGACCTCTGCAATTTTTTTGTGATAAATTGAGTTTTCAGATATGCTGAAATAATGGTAAACTGTAACGAAATAGCAAGAAAAACCACAACATATAAGGGACATGAAATGAACACAAAAGACTGTTTCAGGATAATAAAAAGTAGGTGCTTCAGGATTTAACTTTTATTTAGATCTACTGTCAAATGTGACTCATCCCACTACTATCATATTGTTTATAATACACATTTCCAGACACGTTTAGTAATGTTACAATCTTACTGTTACACTGAAATTGTTCAGTCTAGTTCACTGACCGTTATCTTTATCATATTCTACAATCACCTATGTTGACATTGCTGATTGTGAAAGATATTTTTATTGTAACGTTGCAGTGGGAGTTTACATGAGTTTCCAGCATGTTGTGTGATGCTTTCTCCGGTGTGTTGAAAGTCACGGTGTGGCCGTGTACCATGAGTGCTCGCTCGTGTTCGCGCAAGAGTACGAACGCTCTTGTAAAACTTGGTTGCAATCTGAAACATCACTGATAGAGGCCACTAAAAAATACATATAGCACCTTTAAATATACATGGAGACATCCTCAACTGCTTGGCATAGGCTAATTGAAACTCAATGTAGCTACACACAGATCAGATTTAACATGTTTTACAAACAGATCAGATAAAGACCAGAAATCACCAAAACACATTAAAAAGAGATGTAGCAGGACTCATTCTGAAGGTTTGTGGATAAGAGGACAAATTAGCTTGGTTCCCACAAAACTGTGTCGTTAAGCAGAGTGGGGGTTAAGGAAAAATTGAACAGCTGAACTTGACTTTAATGTCAGTATATGGGAAATGTTATGCTTGCCATATAATGTGATTGCCTATATCAGAACCTAGACCATTTTGGCTGCTATCCAAAAGGTTTTGATTTAATAATGCAAATGGTGAGCTACTTTTTTTTTTCTCTCTTTTTTTTTTTTTTGCAAGAATGGAAAATAATTATTATTCCATTTGGACAAACGTGTTGACATTTAACTTTGAAATAAAAACATGGAATTGAAAATTAAATATTTGTTGATGAGATTTGTGTCATGGCATTTTGCTTGGACATGAATTGTAATTAATAATAATATAAATAATACAAATATTGATGGGTATACTGAGTTGTTCATGTATAACAAAGAAAATTCCACTCATTGCGCTCCATCCCAAAGAATACCTAACATTTTGCAGCTGAGCTCCCAGAGTTTCTCAGCCATTTCATCATCTCTAGCAGCTCTGGTGCATCTTGAAGGTCTGCAGTTGCTATAGAAAATGAGTAAGGAATAGAGAGGACAAACAAAAAAACAAACACAAAAATTAATTCAATTTATACGCCGGTCAATTTATATGTGACGAGGCCTCTGCAACTTTGTTACCTGTAGTAACCGCCACTTTCTGTGTCTAGTTCTGGTTGTACTGCGCAGTAGATGGTAGTTTGTGCTCCTTGCACTGGGGTCTTTGTGAAAGGTCTGACAACTTTCCACATGATTAGAAGTCCGAGATTCATGTGTCTTTTAAGTTCTGTTCGCACAATTCCTGGATGGACTGCATATGCTGTGACACCTGTGTCTGCGGATAAAATGTGATGATAGATCAAACAGTACTCCCAAATTTGCCCTATTACCCTTTAATTTCCCCATTTATTTAATCTTCCGTATTTTTAATGAACACTTACCCTTGAGTTTTTTAGCCAAGGAACGGGTGAAAAGGATGTTGGCCAATTTACTCTGACCATATGCCCTCCTACTGTGGTAATTCCTTTCACTATTGATATCATCAAGTGTTATAGTGCCCCAACTATGAGCCATGGAGGAAAGGTTGATGATTCTTGAGGGCGCAGATCTCTTTAGCAGATCAATTAGCAGGAAGGTTAACAGGAAGTGACCTAAGTGACATCAATTATGTCTTACATTTATATTTACTATACATTTATGAGTTTGCAGGATTAAATATGCAGCAAGACAGGATTTTAAAGTTGGAACAAGATAGTTAGGATATGCAAAGGCACAATATTGTTCAAACATGCATAATAATGTTAAAATATAACATTAAAGAAGCGCACAGAGGTCTGAATGAACAAAAACTTTACACTTTACCCAAATGGTTGACACCAAACTGCATCTCAAAACCATCTGCTGTTTTAGAGTAGGGACACATCATGATCCCAGCATTGTTAATGAGTATGTGGAGTGCTCTCTCCTCTGAAAACGAGGAAGAAAAGAGGACTTTAAAGGGTGGTTTACTGCTTTTTTTCTTTGCATGATTGTGTTTATGGGGTGCAATATAATGTATTTGTGGTTTTTTTTGGATAAATTTCACCTTTATTGTAAGCCGTGTTCTCCTCTGTCATTTGAACGACCGGTTTACTTCCTGATTCTATGAAACCACTCCCTCAAAAACAGGCAGTGGGCTCAGATTGGTTAGTTTGGGCTGGTGTGTTGTGATTGGCTAAATTGTGTAGTGCATTTTGTCCGGATACTTCACGCCCATTACCTTTATTTATTTATAATTGTGTTGATACTGCAGTACCAGTATGAGCCAGAATCAGACCCAGAAAGTAGCGATGAAGAGAGTCAAGCAGAACCTCCCTAAACACGGCTCTTACAAAATGTTTCTGAATGGTAATTTGCCTATAACTTTATACACGTTTGTTTTCGAACTGACTGGCTACTGTATACACAAACAGCGTTGACATTGGTTTACGTTCTTGATCAAATTGAAAAATAACATCATAAAGTATTTACATACATGAAAAATACATTTACAAAATTCCAAACAGGTCCAAAATGTTTGTACGCGTTCGTCGTAGACACAAAATAGCATAACTAAGTGGCTAATCGGATCCAGAACTCCTCCCACCTTACATATACCTAAATCTACCCAGCTCCACCCCCTGATCACTAAACCCACTCCTAAACCTACACAAGTCCACCCCTCAGATCTGGATACAACTCCGCCCACTGGATCTCGTGTACTGCAATGAGGTGCTATACTGGAAATCGCAATCAACCACCCCTTTAATTATATATTTTTCTGTAGTCTGTTGTAGGAGGCACATTGGTATTTTTCAAAATTGTTAGATCAAATACACTTAATCAGATTTGAGTGTAACTGTAAAACTCTTACCATTGCTGATTACCTCAGCAAATTCTCTGATTGACTTTGTGTCAGATAAGTTTAGTTTTTTTTATCACTATATTCTGGTTCCCCGAGTCCTCCATGATCTCTTTACGTGCTCTTTCTGCTTTTTCAAGGTCTCTGCAAGCCATTATTATCCTGGCCCCTGTGGAACAACCATGACTTTTATCATTG
Organism: Pimephales promelas; assembly: GCF_988280905.1. Lineage (NCBI taxonomy): Eukaryota > Metazoa > Chordata > Actinopteri > Cypriniformes > Leuciscidae > Pimephales > Pimephales promelas. Next base: position 28,507,064 of record NC_142773.1, read on the forward strand.
GTGTCCAAGAAAGATAAATTTGTGTACAATACATTTCATTTTTTTAGTTGTTTGGGAACCGCAATTGAGAAGACAAAAATAAGATAAATGTGATACCGCGTTTTGCAAGGTCTCTTGTGGTTTCTTTTCCAATGCCAGTATTTGCTCCAGTGATAATGACTGTTTTGCCATCGAGTCGTGTATTAGATGACCACTGGCCACTGAAAAGTTCTCTGTAAGCAGAAATATATTTAAAGGGCAATGTACAAATGTGTACTTCCTTCAAGAATCATTTATTAACAAGAGATAGAACAAATAGTGAATAGAAACGGAAATCACAATAAGTGAATGAGTAAATGACTCAATGAAAAAACAAACAGTATTTAAACAGTGGCAGGTCCTATCTGGTCTTAATGAGTATGTAAAATAAACAATTATCAAATTTTTCGGAACTAAACCAAAATATCAATCACTGTTGCAAAATAAATAAAAGTTAGACTTAGGCTTATATCTTTACTGCTATTTTAGTTATAACATTTGTGCGTTTACTTAAAAAAAACAAAAAACAGAAATGATAATTATAAACCTACCTCAAAGTGTATATGTTGGGCATCTTGCTCAATGCAAATATGCTCTAAAGACAACACATGACTTCCCTCTGGAGTAGTTTACAGAAACGGCAATGAAAGACAATGCATTGTTTAGCATGAGCCACATGCAGAACGTTGGTTTGGATTAGAAATTGAACTGACTAATCCAAGGCTAATCAGTTTAAATCACTGATCTACTATTAACTCAGCTTGAATGCATTCCTCACTAGATTCTGGGAACTTGCTGCATGTTTTGAACCTATTTATGTTGAATTTGAACAACCTAAAACATACATCGAAATGCTCAGAAGTGTGGATTATAAAACTATTAATTTAGAAATATGAAATTACTAACAGCTGAGTCAGATTATATTAATTCTGTTGTAAAGGAATATGCAATAGAAAGGGGACAAATGCTAGCCTGGATGCCAGCCCGAACTCCGCCCACAACATTTTTTGGCCGGGAAGTTCGGTCTGGACTCGATCCATTGAGGAGTAATTATGATCAGTCAAAAAATGATGGGGCCAATCAAATTGCCGAGGCGGGCTTTATACGATGATGGACAGATGATCTGCAGGGACGTAATCATCACGTTATCAAAGAGCGCTTGTCAAAGATGACTGCAGGTGAAGAATTGAGATGCATAGATTCCGCTGTCGCGTTTTTTGTAAAATATTTCGACAGCGCATTCATTTTAATAGACAAACAGAGAATTGCAATCAAGGCATTTGTCGATCGGAAAGATATTTTTGGTGTCCTTCCAACATGATTTGGGAAAAGTGTAACTTATCAGCTGGCTCTGACGGTCGTTAAGAAGATGGGACGTAATGAAAAGACTGTGGTCGTTGTTGTTTCTCCTTTGGTGGCACTCATGGAGAAGTAAGTAAAGAAGCAACACTCGTTATTTAACTTCTAAAATAAATAAAGTTAGGCTACGTTTTGTATTTGAAAACTGCGCTATGCAAAGGCGTTGACTTATGCGTTGCTAAGATTGGTTGTAGGTCTGTCCGACTATCCAATTGAGTGCAGAGGTTTTTTTTTTTTTCCTGTTTCGGTTACGACACGCCTCATAATCAAAGCCCAACGGAGGAGTTTCAGACTCATATTCTCTCTTGAATATGAGTATGACGAAGTCAGGCTAGACAAATGCGCTACACTGTAAAAAAAAAAATTATGATTTGTTATCATAATGTTTCTTCGTCTGTCAAATCAACTTACATAATTTATGTGATTCAGATAACATAATATTTTGAGTTTCTGATTATTAAATCAATCTCCTTCATTGTATTAACTAAATTTTTCATTTTCAATGAACTTAAAGTCTTAAGGCAACCACTTAATTTTTTTAGTTAAACCAACAATATTTTTTACAGTGTATCATTCAAGTTCTATCAAACCATTCAAACATGATAAGATACAAAAACTTTTTTTAAAAATCTGTACTGACACGCTGTCTGTGAATTTCCTGTGAATGTGTGACAGACAAACACACATAGAAAGCCTCTCCACACGCCAATGTATGGCTACCCTGCTTCCCTCGGATGAGCACACCGAGTGCATCGCTTACTAACTCCAGTTCGCACACACAAATATTCGAGTCAAAGTACAAGCTCTGTTAGCGAAGGGCGCTGCAGCGAGTTCTCATGGCCTGCAGCGAGTCAGGCTTTTACAGCTGCTACTTCCTCATTCCAAAAGAAGGATGGCGGCCTCAGGCGCTTTGATAAGACTTGCAGATTTTCCCAGGGGATTGTTTTTTATTAGTGGATCTGAAGGACACATACTTTCATATCCAGATAGTCCTTCATCACAGACCATTCTTGAAATTCATGTTTGAAGGGGACTCTGGGTCCTGACTTGAGCCCATCTTGTTGGACAAACCTTCTGTGTTGAATGAAGGCGTCGTGCCAAACTCCTGAGGTTGTCCTTGATTCTGTTGTGGTTGAGAGAGTCCTCTCTCTCCTGAATGAGCACATGGCTGGGTGTGAGTCAAGGCCTGCTGCCCTGGGGTCTGGTGCAAACCGAACGTACTGAAGGAGAGAAGGCCAAGAGAAGGAAGGGCTTGTCGACAGGCCATTTTTAAAGCTTGACAAAGGTCACACCTTTCAGGGTTACCTTAACCATAAAGAAAGGGGAAATTTCTAAGCAGGAGATACCTATGTGGGGAGGAATTATGACGATATCTCAAGTGTGGTTAGACAAATGCCTTCCCATTTGTGTCAATTAATGCTCAGCTATATATATCAAACACACACAGCATTCTAAGAGAAGGTGATGTACATTAAAGTGTGGATACGAGACATGATACAGCTGGGGTTACATTTACCGTTGGTTATACATACCTTGGTATCAAATACATAATATATAAAATACAAGACTGAAAATCATTCACACAGTTTCTGGGATGCATGTTTATTTATAGATCAGTTTGTCTATGATTAATGCAGCAAAGTCTGTATTAAAGGCCGTTTCTGTCTTCCCCCATCGTCTCTCTCATGTGGCCACATTTTTAACAGCAATAAAACCAACTTATCTGATCATGGTCATTTTAACTAAGATCTTTTTTGCCCTTTTGGGGGGATGGGACCACAGATCCCAGAGTGAGGTAAAAATATGTTTACTTACTTTGCTTAATTTGTTTACTATAATTCTCATCCCAAGATGTCATCTAACTGACGCTTTTGACCATATGTCAACATCCAACGTTTTAGGGTACCCTTTAACGTCAGTTAGTTGACGATCCTAGGGCATCATCCAACTGATGCTTTACCTTTAGCGTCAGTTAGATGACGCAGGTAGATTTAGGTCTGGGGTAGGGTTAGGATTAGATAACGTCATCTAACTGACGTTAAAGTGTACCCTAAAACGTCGGATGTTGATGTATGGTCAAAAGTATCAGTTAGATGACGTCTTGGGATGAGAACGGGCTGATTATTTACCACCACGGTACACCACATGTACCAATGGTGGTACACGCCACGTCTGATTTGTCTCAGTCGTTACAATTCTCATAAGACTGTTATTTTACAATATATCCTAGTAAAACTAGGTAATATAATAATGGTAGTATGGCCAATGGTGGTACACACCAATGTTTTGTGATAAGATCAAATGCAGTGCATGACCCATATTAAATAAAATATTCATTGTTTCACGGAAAAAAAATCTACTTCTTACTTTTAAAAATGTACCGTTACTAGATGAGTGCATTATTGAAAGGTAGAGAGAAAAAGAGAGCAGGAAGGACAGATTGGGGAAGAATATATTGCAATGTAGTATGAAACTGGCTAACTTCCTCATATGTGCTGTCAAGTTTTTTTTTAATCTTTAACCTCTACTGTGGCAAATAACAGTCAAGAGGTGTTTCCAGAAGGCTCTGGAGGCTGGCTGTTTGACACTGACAGAAGATTTACACATGAACTGACAAGCTGACATCACATCATCTTCAGCTCTCTTTAAACCTACAGTGAATGGATGAACTGCTTCTGTTACATCAAACTGTCTGTCTGCCGTCTGCTGAAGTACTATTGATATTCAGTATTATATTGATAGGGTAAAAGGGTAAGTATCTGCAATATGTTTTTTTCTTTGGAATCATTCAAAATAGTTGTTTCAGTATTATTTTGCAGAATAATCCTTTAAATAAAAGTTATACGAAGTTACATATTATTTTGTAAAAAAAAAAAAAAAAACGTTATTGCAATATATATGTAATATATATGTAGTCTGTTTTACAAATAATAGGTACAGGCTGGCTACCTTGACCACAATTTGATTTAATTTGTGCTTCCTTTTAAAATTGAAAGGTGTTTAGAAGAGTTACTAGGGAAGTGTTTTGAAACTTCTGCTAATATTACAGTGTGAATGAACTGCTAAGTTCAGCTCATTTAAAACACCACAGAAGGCCAGATCTTCAATTCATTCATCACCTTTACAGGTATGAAATGAACAGGCTATTGGATGTACCAACATGTATTTCAAAATTGTAGAAGATCAACATTGATAAAAAGAAATGTGATGAATATATCTCTTTTTCAGGGCAAAACGTTTAACCAGGAAAAGAATTGAAAAAGGTAAGTTTGTTCTATTTCACCCTAAATTGCATAACAATACAATTACTAAGATTATTTTCTCTGACTCTTTGTTTAAATATGTTTAGTATTATTTTTTTCTTTTCTTTTTTTTACTTTTTGAGAGCAAGTAAATCCAAAAATGACTCTTTTTCAAAGCAGTGTCAGACATGATCATAAACAACAACAACAACACAAACCACACTGGCCTGCCGGAGGACTTCAGAATTGCTCTTCTGGTCTTATACACATTCATCTTTCTTTCTGGGACTCTTAATGTTTTACTAATATCCTGTATGCTACAGTCACAAAGACGTCTATCTTTCACCAAAGTGTCTGTGATAAACCTAATAGCAGTGCACTCCATTTTCCTTCTCACGGTGCCCTTTCGCATTTACTATTATGCTTTTAATGAAGCCTGGATTCTGGGCATGTATTTCTGCAAAATTGTCAGTCTTATGGTCCATGCTCACATGTATCTCGCATTCATCTTTTATGCCTTTCTTCTTATTGTGCGTTATGTGGAGCAATCTGATACACAGCACAGGCTAGAGTTTCATCGTATCCTTCATGCTACGATCGCAAGTGCAATCGTTTGGTTGGTCATATTTGGCTCTATGTTCCCAGTAACTATGGCTAAATACGGAATCGCACAGAATGATTCCACTCAGTGCTTTCAATTCGGTCAGGCTCTCCATAAGCCTGCTGTGAAGACGTTAAACTATGTTATTTGCATTGTAGTGATACTGGGTTGGAGTCTGCTGGCATTGTTCCAAGTTTACTTCCTGCTATATGTGAGAAAGAGATTTGGAAAGGCCATGTGTCAACATCAACAGTTCTGGGCACAATTGAAAAACATTGTATTCCTGTCCATTATGTTTTTTTGTTTTGTGCCCTATCAAGGATTCAGATTATATTATGTGAGTGTATATGGCAATACTGAAAAACTTTCTCATATAAATGAAATTTTTCTAGCTGTCACTGCTTTCAGTTGCTTTGATATGATTATTTTTGCTGGTAGAGATATATGCAAACGTATTAATTCAAGGGGATGGTGTTGCGGTTTATAAGAACTATGTTTACTTTATCTAGTTTCTATATTGTTATTGATTTAGTGAATTTACTTTCATTTTATTTTATTTGTTTTTGATGTGTTTATGCCTTATAACAGGGGTTCCCATTCCCAACCTTTTTTGTGCCAGGGCATAAAATTGTCATTTTTAATTGGCTTTATGCCCAGCTGCACTACTTCCTGAACTTCAGCCAGCTCCTTGTTTCCTGTGTGCCATTATTGGCCAAATTGATTAATTCAGGTGTGTCTGATTATTGTTGCCATGACTACTGAGGTCAAGCACACCTGAATTAATCAATTTGACCAATAATGGCAGACAGGAAACAAGGAGCTGGCTGAAGTTCAGGAAGTAGTGCAGCTGGGCATAAAGCCCATTTTAAGATGCATCGTTTTGAAACAAGATATGACGCCCTTGCTGCAGTATTTCACCACAACGATCACACAATGGATTTGGCGCTACGGAATCGTCTGTTGCCGTAAATCCATACTTAATATGAGGCATTATTTACAATTAAAGCTCGACTTGCTTTTCCTTTTTTCTCTGGTCTGGGGACCGATGGTTGGGAATTGCTGCCTTATAAGCTTAAAACTATTGTCTTGCAAGTCAGAATGATTGGAAAATAAACTATATACTGTATATGTATTGAATGAAGCAACATTCATGTGTGTTTAGTTTTATGTTTTTTTTTTTTTTTTTTTACTTGTGGAGAACTGAGTCTGGAATAAAACTGTTAAATAGAGTGATAAGGTTTGGGTGTGAGTTCCTCATATATCTAGTGTTAACCATAAAGTTTACAACAGATCCATCACTGTTTAGTGAAGGCCATGGCTTTAATGTGTCACACAAAGATTAATAAAAGAAAAGAAAGTAAAAGTTGCCACACCACAGCTTCAGACAGCAAAATATTTAGGCCCATTTAATGTTCTCTACACATGTGACGTTTCGAGCCCATTGGCTCATCATCAGACAATGACTCACCCATTTGGCTCGAAACTTCACCTGTGGTTTTCTATGTTTGGAGCTGTGATGTGCTATTTTTTTTCCTTTTCCAAAAATGTGTTATTGCTTGAGCACACTCTGGACCTATTGCCAGTTTGATGTGCGCACTTTGTGTTGAATCTTTGTAAATAAAATAACACCATTAAATAAGTCAAAGTAATAGGCTATGTGTGTTGCGAATAGCCAGACCCAGGGTTGTTAAGAGTCCAACCACGTGTGTAGTCGGTTGGTGACTAAAAATTACATCCCTGCACTAAACACTTGGCAAACCCAGAAGCCACTTCCAGTAAACATGTTTAATTATACATACTGTCATACCATAAAAACATTATCATGACCGATCATCAGCACCCAATATAAATTGCAACACAGCAGATATGGTCTCTCTTAGCACCCTGGTGGCTAGTGGTCAACGAAAATAAATATTTGTCTTCTCATAAAAAAAAGCTTGCAACATAACACAAATTAATGTAAAACAAACCATCACCATAACACCCCTGTATTGTTGTAATGGTTTTTTAAAGGCATGCAGAACTTTATAGTGTTGCACACTTGAAACAGACTCGGTCTTCTCTTTCACAACATTATTTTGCCAGTTCCGTTGGAATTATTTTTTTTTATACACGAAGCAACACATCTTCACACGTCAGCAATATAGCCTATATCACTTCACTTGGCTCGAGCTCTCCACAACGCTACCGCGCTGGCTCAATGACATAATCCTAACTGAACTTTCACCTTTCAGGAACATCAATCTTTAGAATAATATCCAGAATATTTATCAAATGAAATTACCATGAAATTATAGTGATTTCCCTTACATTATTCTAAACAGTCCCAACAATAGCCTGTAACTTTTAAATAGACTGGAAAATGATGGAAATTGAATTATTTAGCATGGTTTAAATCATATTTATCTGACCGTTATCAGTTTGTAACAGTAAATGAAGAAACTTATCGATCAACAAATTCAGTATGGGGTACCACACTTCTAGTACTAGGACCGTTGCTGTTGTTCTTGGGAGATTTCATTAGGAAGCATTAGATTAGTTTTCTCTGTCATACCGATGATGCCCAGATGAAACTTTTCAATTCAAGAAATTAACGGAATGCATAGCTGATATAAACATTTGGAAGACTAATTTTCTATTACTTAATTCTGAAAAAACAGACTGGCACCCACCCCAACGAAGTGGAAGTGCAAATCAGAAGTGGAAAATGTTTGTCAAAAACTTACATTTACACACAAACTGACTAGAAACCGTCATTTTCATACGCCATCTTCTCAAGCTCAAATGTCACAGAATGGAACACATAGGATTGTGGGATCTCAAAAGTAGCGAAGGATACTATGCTGCCTTATAAAATCGATGAGATGAAGGCATCTCAGGAGACAGAAAGTGAAGCTAACATTGGATTCGGAATGAAGGTGGGTTATTAGATGAAGACAGGATTGATGCTTTCTTTCCTTGGAATCCAAGGAATTTTTACGTTTTCGAATGCAGCCTTCTTGATCTCCTCCACGCTCTCTAATATCCCGCCTTCATTAACTGAAAATTAATCGATAACGTATTGTGATTGGATGGTAAGTTTGTTCTTCAAAATATGACGAGATTGGCAACCTTTGGCTATTCTCGCGTGACAGATAACTGCTAGTCGACTCGCTTATATGATTACCTAGCAAGGAAATTTTAGGAAAGAAGAAATACGGGACATGATTTTTTTTTTTCATAATAAATCGGGACACTAAAAAAAAGCTAAAATACAGAACTATCCCGGGAAAACGGGAAGTCTAGTCACCCTATCTGGATAACAGCTTACAACACCCTGTCTAATTCATTTAATGATATGATAATATTCCTGATAGGCTATTTCTTCAATGAATTGATGATATTCTATTAAAGGGTTAGTTCACCCAAAAATGAAAATGAAGTCATTAATTACTCACCCCCATGCTGTACCAACCCCGTAAGACCTTCGTTCATCTTTGGAACACAAATGAAGATATTTTTGATTAAATTTGAGAGCTGTCTCACTACCACATTGGCTGCCTAGGGACTGGCTCTTGACGGCCCAGAAAGTCAATGAAGAAAATGTTTAAATATCCCAAGTGACTACCGTGGCTCAACTATAAGTTTATCAAGCGACAAGAATACTTTTTGTGCGAAAAAACAAACAAAAATAACGACTTTATTCGACTATTCCTTTTCTTCCTTGTTGGCCTGAAACAAGACTTCCTTAGATTTCCACGACGCATGCGCGAGAATTGCGATCTCCTTCAACTACTTCAGTTCAGTTCTCGCACATGCGTCGTGGAAATCTAAGGAAGTCTTGTTTCAGGCCAACAAGGAAGAAAAGGAATAGTCGAATAAAGACGTTATTTTTGTTTTGTTTTTCGCACAAAAGTATTCTCGTCGCTTGATAAACTTATAGTTGAGCCGCTGTAGGCACATGGGATATTTAAACATTTTCTTCATTGACTTTCTGGGCCGTCAAGAGGCAGTCCTTTAGGAGCCAATGTGGTAGTTATACAGCTCTCAAATTTAATCAAAAATATCTTCATTTGTGTTCCGAAGACGAACGAAGGTCTTACGGGGTTGGTACAGCATGGGGGTGAGTAATTAATGACTTAATTTTCATTTTTGGGTGAACTAACCCTTTAACATAAAGCTTTAATAAATGGAATATGCAACTATTTCATATCTGAATATGAAACGTTTTCTCTAAAACTTTCCCTACATTGACAGATGCCCCAATGCTCTCAGAGGGCTTTTCCCATGGTGATTATTACATTATCTGTGGTGTTCTTTCGGCATGCCTAATAAATCTATCGAACGTCTCTGATGGACATGATTTTTCCCTAAAATACTGGAAGATGCAGTATATCTAGGAAGTCACATTTCATGCACATTGATGCCCCTGAATTGCCTTAAAATATGTTGTAAAACATCTACTTGTATCAATAAATGATGGGAAATTAATTTAAGTATGACATGGGCTTACCGTTTGTCACAATGTTTTCAACTCAGTCCTACTGCAGACAACACCACAGTCATCTGCCTCAACCAGGATGGTGATGAGTCTGCATACAGACAAGAGGTAGAGCAGCTGGGTGTCTGGTGTAGTCATAACAACCAGGAGCTGAAAATGCTCAAAACAGTGGACTTCAGGAGGAACACCCCAGCACTCCCTCCACTTAGGTTTCTGTACCACCATCTCTCAGGACCTGATGTGGGGCAATCACATTGTCTCGATTGTAAAAAATAATAATAATAATAAAAAAAGCAGCAGCTGACACAGTTCTACTGCAGGACAGACTCAATCCGTCATTGAGTCTGTCCTGCAATTCCCTTATTACTAACACCGGCCACAACTTATTTGAACTGTTGCAGTCTGGATGGCGCCTCAGATTACAGGAACTACTAGAACATCTAGGCACAAGAACAGTTTCTTCCCACTGGCTATTTCCCTCTTGGAACAGCTAAACACCTTCCAAGTGCAATACCCCACTTTTCTGTGCAGTATCCTTATAAAAAGACACATTTATTCATATTAATTCACAATGTATGTTCATTGTCTGTAAATGTTTATTCTGACTAAACCTGTCTTTTTTTACTTAAATGTTATTATATGCCTTGTTATATTTATATTTGTGTCCTGGAAGCTTCAATACCAAGATAAAGTCCCTGAGTATGCAAGCACACATGGCAATCTTATTCTGAACAATTTGTGTGGTTCTAGCCTTTTTTATTTATTATTATTATTATTTTAGCTAATAACAAGTCTAATGGAGATCCATATTATTTTGTGTCATTTCATTGCTTTTATAAATAAAATCATAGCTTTATTTTGCTGGTTTTGCTAGCTTCTAGGTCTGGAGGTCCCAGAATTATTATTATTGTTATTTTGCAGTGGCATTATGAAGCCAACATGCATTGGATTATGAATATGACTATGATTCTGATTGTGTATCCAAACAGAACATTCATATTCAAATGACAAATTGTAATGGAATTGGAGCTAATTGATTAAGGAACTAAGTCTGTGCCTTTTCATCCTCTTCAACTCAACATTCACTGGAGTGAATGAATGCCTGTGTCCACTGCTCCAGAGCGGAAGTACCCCGTCCAGACACGCTGTCTCTCTCTGTGTTGCTTTGGCTGATGGCAGGCAGAAATGGGATTAACAGTCTTTTCATGGTGCCTCTCACATGACATCATGCTGACATTTGGTCTGGGCATACAAAGGCGATCTAAACTGATCAAACAGAAAATGTCCTTTATCTGATTGTCCAATACCTCCATTAACTCCCCATGCCTAAAAAAAAAAGACAAAACATCATCCAACCATGATTCATGTTATTATAAATATATTAGTTTAAATCTAACAAACATTCTTAAAATTATCTTAAAAAACAAATGTGGGGAAATTAGCTGCACATGGCATGTCCACCAACTGCCCATATTCTCTGAAATGACAGTCTGAAGAATTTTGCACACAAAACTGAAAAGTAGCCTATACTTCTCAGTCTGGCAAGCTCTAATCTGATTGGCTGACAGCTTTCATAGATAATGAAACACAATTTTTTTTTCTCAGTCTGCCTGGAAACCAGGGCATATTTGTGTGAAAAAAAACAATCATCTTTTTTGAAGAAGAACTAATAACTGGATTTGTTAGTTTTAGACTCATATCTAGGCTATGCCTTGAAAAAGACGTTTATTCAAGTGTGCTATTGGTATACTTCTTTGAAAACTAAAAAAAAGTCTAGTCTACTCCAGTCTACTTTTTATGTACTTCTCAGAAATATACTTCGAATTGCACTTAAGTATACTTGACTTATACTGACAGAAGTCTAAGTATATTTGGCTTATACTTGTTGATGGAGATATGCTTAAAAGTGTATTCTAAGTATTCTTGGCTTGTACTTGTGTTCACTATGTTGATTGATTAACTTATTAAATACTTTTAACGTGATCATCAAACATTAAACAGCGCGTGAATTAAAACTGCTTAATGTTAACAAATGAAATAAAGCGTAACCCATGAAGAGAAAATGACAGTGAAACTTTGGGGTTGTTGGACTCCATCTGTGTTTTGATCATCATGATCAACTTACCAACATTCAAGTGTTAATAAAAAAGCATGTATGAAGCTAATATATATATATATATATATATATATATATATATATATATATATATATATATATATATATATATAAATTAAAGCACAGTCAAAAGTATTTTTTGAAGTATAAAAAATAACATGTCAACATGGTAGTATAGGCCTACTGCAAGTGTAAAAATAATATATAAATTGTTAACTATAAGTACAATGTCAAGTTCACTTAAAAAAACTTTCAGTACACTACTAGTTTAATATGGTAAGTTTTTTAAGTGAACGTAACATTATACTTATAGTTTACCAATTATACCATTTTTGCTCTTTTAGTGTACTCTCAGTAAATACTAGTTTAGTACCTTAATACTGCAAGTACTTTTTTAGTGTAGCTACTCTGAGTAAACTACTAGTTCAGTAGTTTTATACTATAAAAGTATAGGCTACTTCAAAGTGTACTTTCATAAACTAAAAAATATTTTAACTAAAACTATTTTTGGGGGGGCCAATTTAGTCCCGAGCAGTATTAAAATAGTACACTTACAAGTTTGAATACTACTTTTTTCGTAAGGGATACTTTTTATGTCTGAAATAATCAATTCCTTTTGGTATTTTTCAGGATTTTTTAATCAAATTTTTAGCGTTCAAAGACATGAATGAATCGTATTAAGAAATATATTCGATTATATAAAGCCATATTTGTCAACTTGGAAATTGTACGTATAGCCTAAACTAAACCTGGTCCTTTTCCGACCCTCTGTTTGGCGTTCAAACGGGAGCATAGATATGTAATTCCACACATGACCGCGAGATGTCGCTGTGGGAAGCGTCGTCATCACTGCAGCAAGGTACTTGTATGGGGATGGTCCAGCAGGGAAGAGGAGGAGAGAGAGAGCGAGCGAGAGAGAGAGAGAGAGAGAGAGAGAGAGAGAGAGAGAGAGAGAGAGAGAGAGAGAGAGAGAGAGAGAGAGGGCGCTGCTGCTGCTGTGTCTGTGGCTACCCACCGCAGTTTTCCGGTCTCCTTCTATCCACACGATTTTCCTTGGATACCTAACGGATGCTATCCTTTCCTCGGCACACCAGCATCTCTTCTGTTTTCAATGCCATTCGTTGGGAATGATTTCCGTGCGTCGCTCGCTGTAAATTGTCGGCATTAATCGGGGAAGGGAAGCTAGAAGAGCGTTGTTCCTTTGGATATTACACGGTAAGCGCAATGTCATTCCAGTTGCATTTCCAGTTGTCACATTCCCCACCTACAACCTCGATATCTGCCAAGAAAAAGCTCGAAACAGTTATGAAACCCCTGGCACGCGTATTAACAGCGCATGTTATGTGAGTTTATTTGCTTGTTGATGTCGCCGAGTTTGTGTTTATAGCGGTTTTTATCGCATTTAGTGCTCGTATTCACAGCGCAATGAGCGCAAGCTGGGAACTGAAAATGGAATCCATTAGAGCATCATTCTCCATCCAAGACGGGTGGGGGGGGGTGGGATGGCAGGAGCAGAAAACCTATTACTTCCCTATTGACCTAAATTTCAATGATGTATTTATAAGATTACACCAGTCCACGGATATGGCCGCTGCTTCTTTGTGTAGTTTTACAGCATGTCTTTCAAATCGTTATAAAAACCCAACTGTCAGTGCATTTTGCTTGTGAAGAGCCGTTTTCGTTTCGTTTGTGTCCATTCATTTTGAATTTCTTGATTTACTAGCTCGTGTAGCCTCGGGTTTTTTGACCGTCTGTTAGTGAAAATTTCTTTAGAAAACATTGTTTAAATTGAGTATGAAAGATGAATACAGCTTATTAGTTTAGGTGTGCTGATGTGGAAATGGGAGGGCTGTATGTGGCTAGACTGGTCGCCTGCTTTCTCTGCACTTGCTTAGGTGAGGCCGTCTTGGAAGAGAAGAAACAATAATTCAGCTCATAGTAGCTTTTAGGCCCTCATGAGTTTATTTGTTGAATTTTGAATAATGTGCTATCTTTTCCCACACATGGCACATGTAGGCTATGTTATCAGTATGTTGGTGCTCTAGATGCAAGCAGTTGTTAATGGATAGAACTGACATTGATGGATTTTATTCTTGATTTTTTTTGTCAAATTCACTATAAAAACCTGGCTTCTGTGGTTGCAAGAACTTTACTGTAAAAAATACTGGGATATTTCACACTGGAAATTCTGTAAAATTCTGGGAATCCCCAGCTTTACTGTAACTTTTTATTTGCAACTATTTTTTCTTTTTTTGCAGCCACAAGAAGTACTTGTGGCGAAGTGTAGTTGCAATGGTTTGATTTATCGATGCCATAAAATTATGTGAATTTTCACGCAAGTACTTTTCTGCTGAAAAATCAAGAGGGATATTGAGAGAGAGAGAGAGAGAGAAAGAGAGAGAGTGAGAAATGGAGAGATATTGAAAGAGAGAATATTGATTGTTCAAGGGATCGGACATTCTCAGGTTGATCATAAATTATACATTGCACATGGAATTTTTTTTTCCAGTGCAAAAAGGTTTCAGCACTCTGGCCCTGGTATTCACCATTTTAATGTACTGATACATAAGAGTGTGCTCTCAGGGAGCAACAGTGCATGACTGTGAAATATTGTATGCATACTAGTATTAACCTGCTTGCTATATGGCTGCATATGATTTAGAATGTAGGAGCTTTGTATGCATTTTGTAACAGGTCACGTACACTTGAAGACCTCGCTGAGGTATCTCACTGGAGAAATAGACGAGCAGCTGAAAGCAAACAAATTATTGCAGTATACATTCAAAACACCCATCATCATTTATAATGTTTGCAGTTGCAGTTATATGTTTTGTTCAAATGTTCGAGATACGGGAAAATTACATGTCTTGATTATGACCTGACATTGCCCATCATTGGCCCTGCAATTTCAGGATAATGACTAGGTAATATATAGCTTAAATTTGGTGCAAAGACATCAAACTGTGCAAAAGCAAAGTGCTGGTATTAATTATTAAAATGGTGCACTTTCAACAGATTGAGTGCAGTGGTGCTTATAATAGGCAATTTGACAATAATCTTTTGTCATTATCTCAAAACCATCACTTTTAGGTTTTTAACATTTTTTCTGTTCTATTTGATCGTTGTTCACTTATAGAGGTAGTTTTAAATGCGTCATTTCATGTTCATTTAGTAATAGACCTATTGATAAATATCCGACTTGACTCCAGCCACTTGGTATGGACTGACTCAGTCTCCTCTTTAGATAATGACCCCAGAGACAAAGCTGTTGATGACACAGCTTTGATATGAGCATTGTCTTTGTTGTCATCTGTTGTCTCATGACACTCACTGGCTGATTTGTAGTTATATAGTTGACATACAGGAGGATATGAGAGTGCAAAATCATACATTTCTTTTATATTTTCGTTTTCCCTAAGAACATCTGCAGAATATAGGCTAGTGACTTGAAATTTGATGAATCTTTGATCTCTCATTTTGAGGCTTGAGGTGTACACCTAATTTTTAGCTAAGCCAATATAGAAGTTAAACTCAAAGGATGCGCAAGAGAACAGATTAGTTAAGAGTTTGAGTACACGACGTGTGCATATATTATTAGTCATTTTTGAAGATTAATATCTCACTGTAAAAAAATACTTAAAAAAGTAAGTTAGAGTTACTGTGTTGAGTAAATACAACGAAGGAAATTGATTTGATAGAAACTCACATTAAATCTACTTTGATTTGACAAAACATAAAAAGTTGTGATAACAAATCATGAAAATATTTTTTGACAGTGATAAATCTGCCTTAGAGGGCCACTGTAAAATATGGCAGTCAGTATTACACTGTATTCAGAATTTTACTGTGAAATCATTGTAGACTAGCATTTTCCTTCATAACACAACAAATGTATATCATTTACAGTAGCTGATTAAAAATATTTATTACACAGCTCTTTGAAATTCTTTTATTATGAAAAAAACTTGATTATTTTTTACGTCTTGTATTACACCATGCCATCTTGCATCTTGGTTATTTAGTAAAAAAAAGGCCTCAGAGGACTTCACTATTCAAGTTATATTAATATAACATTGCCTGTCTTGTGGCTAGGCCTATAATAATTGTTTTGTACATTGTAATAGACTATTTTTTTCTCTAGTGGAAGCTTTAAGATAATACATAGGTAAGATTATAATTTCCACTCAAATCATTATTTAATGCCCACAAATTTATTTATTCAGTTTGTAGTTGTTATTGTTTATTTTGCAATTATGACCATACAGAATTATTTAGATACGATTTTGAAATCGAATAGCCCCCCCCGCCCCCTTGTTAAATTCCTGTGTGCATTAAGTTGTCTTACTGTTAATGTGGAGCCTCATTTCCCATTATTGCCTTCCACACAGATCAAGTGCTTGAGTGAGGGATCTTTACCCAACTTCATTTAGCCAGTGTACCATAGAAACATCTTCTTATATGCACACTGGTAATGCACTGGGGAGCTGCCTTGCTTGTGTAGCCTCTGTCAATGCTCCAGAAAAGACTTGATAGGAGGGCAGAAAAAACATTATTACCTGACTGCCTGGATTATGCAGACCTGGAGTGAGGAGAGACAAGCTGTGCTCACTGAGCATTTGCATTTATGGTTAAGGAATCCACTGACACATGAAATACGAAATATGAGAGACAGTGGGGCCCTGGGTTCCTATTTTTAGATTTGCCAACCAAAATAAATTCAAAAGGAAGGTTATAGTGTTGTTTTTTTGTTCAGATGTCATTATTGTTTTGTTTAAAGGATGGTTTAAAGTTCCCAACCTAATCCGTAATAGTTTGCTTTTCATTTGAGATATCTCGGATTTGCTAAATGAGAATTGGGAGATTATTTATGCAATATCAATTCATCTGAATGATCGTTTAGTATATTTTTATAGGTCAGTGGTATAAGATTACTGTCAGTCAAATAGCCATTATGAGCTTGCTTTTGCAAAAAGTGTTACTCTTTATGCGAAATATGCCATTATACTATGGTATATTATTATTAGAGGAATACTTCATGCTTTTGCATAGTGACCATTCAACTGGACAACTGACCACTGGCAACCACTGACCACTGTATTGTTACAGTATATAGTAAAACAATATAATTTAAACTTCAATTCAATTATGCATTTATTTGTTAGGCATCCATGTCATCTACAGCCAACCTCTCATGCACAGAATACTAGGCAACTGTTAAATTATTGAAAAATATTAAGCAGAGTTACACCTAGTGTGGTGTGCATTATTTTTCAATAATTCATGAGCCAATTTTTATGCTTTTACCATGGTTACCACACCTCAAAACTGTTCAAATGTTTTAGAGAAAGACCTTTCCATAATATATAAATGATAATAATTTAGTTGGTAAAACATGGAAATTGTTTGCCTTTGTTATTGATGTATTTTGTTTCGTAGACTAAAAAGTGAAAAATAAATTGAGCTTGTGTTAAACATTTAACAAAAACCCTATTCCGGATCTGGGTTCTGGGTTAATTTTGCTATAATTACTTCTCCTGTTATTAAAAATACTTAATATTACTTCTTAATATGCTCCACAATTTTGTATTTGATCTAATAACCTTAATTGTTTTTCAGAATGCATAATTAAGATGCTGCATTTGTCACAGACCTGTGATGGCAAGCTTTATCACTGGTTAGAATAAAAATATTTGATTTTTGATTTTGACATCTCTCAAAGTAAGATAATTGAAAAAAAAAAATGTATTAATGAGAATTTTGGGTCCTGCTATTGTTTGACCAGTAGGGGTCCCTTTTAGCCATCATTCAGCGGCCAATTATAGAATGTCGGTGAAAGCAATATGAAATAAATGCAGAATGTGGTCTTAAACTAGCTTTTCATATATCAAACACAGCAAATGGGCTGACATGACACAGTGAACATTTGCAAGTTCGAGGTCTTCATTAGATTCATTTTCTTTATCCTTGAGGAATAACACACTGCTTTGTCTTGGAGACTTCAGTGAGTGTATTACATTTCCACTGTTGCCACTTATACATAGATAACACTAGTAAACACAGCTTTCAGCAATGTCAACTCTCTCCAGCAGCAAAGTCATTAATCCCATACTAGGTCAGGGCTCTTACTGAGCCAACCATTTCCACCCAGAGCTACACAGGCATGGCAGAAATGTCCTCGTGCCACGCTTGAAAAATCCATGCCGTATACTGATATCCCATGATGCATTTTCCAGGCAGGCATACAGCAGAATTTCAAATACATGTCAGTTCTCTGGCATGTCACAAATCATCAGTAGTTTCCTTCATGGAAGTTGAAGGTTGCAGACATATTTGAAAAGTTAATCATAAAGTGAAACGTTAACATTTTTTTTTATCAGTGAGTTAGAAAAGAACTAAACAGAGAGTTTTTATCTGTTTTTATCCAACTAGAGACTGAAAAAGTCAGCAAACGGATAATGGATGGACACCAAATGGATAATTGTTTCAATTATAGCTCTTAACGGGCACAGGCTTTACCTTTAATTTGCTGGGGAAAGAGTGGAAGAGGTGGCCATTGAAAAAAAATAAAATGTACTCAAACATCAACACCAGAGACTATAGAGGAGAAAAAGCCCTAATAAGCAGTAGGGCCTGTTTGATCACAGCAAGTCTCACATAATTACTCTTTATCATCGATGTCACGCTTAGCTGTCCTTTGAGAACATGATCTGAGAGCATTTTAATTGCTTCGCATTTGCGCTGTTTCTTAATGTATCATTGACATTTTAGGCAAGGAGACATGTCTTGGAAAAACTATACAGTTCTCCACCAAGACTTTTGCAGACAGTTAATTAGCTCTAGAATGTGCAGTGATATGACATCACCGAGTTTTTGTGGTGGTCATTCTTATTTAAATTTAAATGAATGCGTATCATACATGTACCATACACTTCTAAGTCCACTAAATGTTTACAGCAAAGACACGGTTAATTAAATATACCTTTCGCAATATAAAAGACGCATTATCTCCAGTCTCTTTTCGGTGCTTTGTGCAGGAGAGCATAACGTCATCTCCCAGTTTGCCAGCCTCACAGAAAAAGAGATTAGTTTCCTTTAAGACCTTATTGAACATTTTAATCTTGCAGTGTGCTCAGAATTTTATTGCCGTTTCATTCCCAACCTTGTCAGTCGTGTGTCGAGACAATAAATAAACAAATATGTCTGCAGTCAGAATACAAAGGACCGATTAATGTGTGTGATTTAATGAAGCTGTAAAATATTTGTTTTCCCATCCCTCTGCATATGTTATATAACTTAAATATTTTGTAATAATTCTAATTTTATTTGAATGATTTCACATGAGATTTCACATAAATATTTATCTTCCAAATGCTAGCTCTTAATGAACTGCCCTTGCTTTCTTTGTCTCATTAATTCCAGCAACTAAATAAAGCCTGATTTTACACTAAAAATACTGCTGGGTGTGTAAAAGCGTGTGAATGTGGGTGTGACTGTAAACAGAATATGTGCCTTTTGTTTATGCATTTTGATACTTTAGTATCCTGCGGGATCACATGACTAATCGTGTACCTTGGATCACAAGTGTGATGCCTGCCAATAGCAACATCCGCCGAATGAATGAACACCACCATGTCCTGTGGGTTTAGGTAGATGCTTTTTTCTGAAACATCTGGCATTTCACTGGGTGATCAGATCTTGGGAGTAAGTCTTCCGAATCTTGCCGAAAAACAAAACGGGGATGTCCAAGGGGAGGAAGCCGTTGTCAAAAGCATATGGCCACAGTCTTAATGGGATGTTAAGGGGAATGAAAATGCAAAGGCAGGGCAGATGTTTAATGCAGAAAACAAGATTAAACAGTAAAAAAAAAAATATATATATATATATATATTTGATCAGATGTTTGGACTGAGGTTTCTGCGGTTCTGATTTTTGGTTCATTTCTGCTGGTTTCTGTTTTTGTAGATACTGTTGCTATGAGTTGTATATAATCCCAAAGGACAGAAGATGCAGCAATTCCTTAGGGTGCAATCACGAGACTCTTACACCATCATGAACCTACACATGCAGCAAACACAAACTCTAAAGATAGCATTCTGAACGCAAGCTGAAAGATAGATATGGAGCACAGCGCAGACACTATTTGAGATTTAAAAAAATAATAATTTTATGTTCATGCAGATTTAGTCAAAAATAGCCTAGTTTTTTGAATCATCAGTGCAAAGCATCTTGAGAAGAATTAGCTGCCGTGTGCAGCATCTGATATGATCCACTGTAAGTCTCACGGTTGCCTTCTTGGAGAGAGACTGTCATAATGGATTGATATCACTATGGTAACAGGAGCCCGTTAGCAAGCACAAGCATGATGTCATAGACAAATTAGGCATTCAGACATGAGCCCCAATAGAGAGATCCTCCTTTGTTGTAGGGCTTTCAGCGATTATCGGCTGACATTAATTATGAACATTTCACAAATTTGATGAATTTATATCAATTTCCCCTTTTCGGCTATTTGATGTCTGCAGCCAATTTAGTGAAAAGGCTTAAAATGTCTACATTCACCTCAGTGGTTTCACACAGAAGTCATTGTGGAAGCACATTCAAGTACGTTAATCCAAAAATGTAGCTTTTGTTACTTTAAATGAAAAAGTGCCATTGAGGAAGTGAAATGGGATATAACCGCTTGTTGGGAACAATGGCACTGTTCAATTTGTTTAGTGTTTGACAATGAAATTGAGGTTGTGTTACGGGACTCTCCCGTCTACTGTCTCGAGCCTTATCTGACAGGTCAGGGGCCGTTGTGAAAGACGTTTTAGTAAAATTACAGTTAACATTCACTGAGCAGCAGGCCTGTTTCTAAGGTAACTGTGGCCTTGGAGTGATTGTAGCAATCATGAGACTTAATACAATTAGACTCTTTTACCTGTTTCTCAGTAATGCCTTTCTTTTTCTCTTTTTCTATTAAAAACACAGGGTGTGTTCAGGTGGTGATCTTCTGTATGGTCTATTCAGTATGCTAAAAGTTTCGCCATTTCCTTTTAAGGTGTAATATCCTTGCGAATCAGAACCGGAGTACTTATTATATATTAAATGTTCATTTGGATTAATGCATCCTATAACTCCCCTAGCTGATGTATAGTGCTTCCACGGCACAGCCCGTTTTTAGTGCTCCATCCAGTTTCAGCAAGTCTTTACATGTCCTAAAGTGAATGTCAACCGCCCCAAAATAAAATTGATTATTGGGCATTGATTATTAGTTTAAAATCGCTTGAATGTTTAAACTGGTAAGACTTAAAAAGACATGCAAATGGTAAACTTCATTCATGATGCACTGCTGGCCCGATTGTGCAGGTAAATATTCAGCCCGTTCTCATCCCAAGGCGTCATTAAAGGATTAGTTCACTTTTGAAAAAAACTTTTGCTGATAATTTACTCACCCCCATGTCATCCAAGATGTCCATGTCTTTCTTTCCTCAGTCGAAAAGAAATTGAGGTTTTTGATGAAAACATTCCAGGATTTCTCCATATAATGGACTTACATGGGAACCAGACGGTCCAAGGTCCAAAAGACAGTTATAACAGTTTCAGATGCAGCTTCAAATGTCTTTAAACGACACCAGACGATGAATAAGGGCCTTATCATACGAAACGATCGGTTATTTCAAAACTTATTCCAAAAATGTAACTTTTCTAAGGACAATTGCTAGCCTTGCTCTATTCTGTGAGGTGCGTTTGTAACGTCACGTAATACACAATTACGTTCAAAAGGTCACGGGCGACGTAGCCAGAAGTACAGAGTCAGAGTGTTTACAAGTTGAACGCATAGGTTGAACGTGCAAACTAACTCAAACGCCGTTTACAAAAAAAGGAATTAAAAAGGTAAAACAACGATGTCGGACGATTTTGATTCTGTACTTCCGGCTACGTCGCCCGTGCCCTTTTGAACGCAATTACGTATTGCGTGACGTTGCAAACGCGCCTCACAGAATAGAGCAAGGCTAGCATTTGTCCTTAGAAAAGTTACATTTTTGGAATAAGTTTTGAAATAACCGATCGTTTCGCATGATAAGACCCTTATTCATCGTCTGGTGTCGTTTAAAGACATTTGAAGCTGCATCTGAAACTGTTATTAACTGTCTTTTGGACCTTGGACCGTCTGGTTCCCATGCAAGTCCATTATATGGAGAAAAATCCAGGAATGTTTATCAAAAAACTTAATTTCTTTTCGACTGAGGAAAGAAAGACATGGACATCTTGGATGACATGGGGGTGAGTAAATCATCAGCAAAAGTTTTCAAAAGTGAACTAATCCTTTAACACCACTTTTGCCAAAGAGTAGACATCCAACACACATGGCACCCTTTAGCGTCAATATGAGACGCAGATATATATGGGGCAGAAGGCGCCTCCTAGTGGTCTAACACTAACCCAGACCTAAACATACCCATACTCTGTGCATGTTATATTGACGCTAAAGGGTGCCATGTGTATTAGATGTCTACGCTTTGGCAAAAGCGTCGTATGTGACGCCTCGGGATGAGAATGCGTTGGAATATACCATCATGTCACGAGTCCTGAACACGAGTATTATCGTGGCAGCGCTTGATTCTTGCCTTGCACAACACATTTTGAAAGAAGAGTTGGAAGAACGCTTGCGTCTGGCAGATTCGAGCCTCGTAAACGCATACAAAATGTCTTTCGTCCTGTAGGCATCCTGGAGAATATTTCTGTTCATCCTAAACACATTTTCTATCGTCCCCAGGACGACAGAATGCCGTTAGTCTCGAGCCTGTGTAGTGTGCTAACAAGTACACTACACAGGACACAATAATGAGTAGCTCAGTTACGTTTGGCTTTACATTACATTTGCCATTTGATGTTGGGCAATGCAGGGCTACGTTCTTTCATTTAAATAAAAAACCCGTAGCATCATGTTTACACCATTGGTTTACGCGCGTCACATATGGCTTGTACGTTTGCTTCATGTCATTCGGTGTTCACGCTTGGTAAATCCGGTATTAAAGGAGAACTCCGGCGAACAATCAACCTTTGGTCTAATAAAATATCGGTACATAGTCAATCGTTCTCTGAGATTTGTTTTCTCGATAATCGAATAATCGAGACTATTTTTCAAGATGGCCCCTGTCTGTATACACGAAGTGAACTGTCTTCATAAAGTATCTTCTTATTAAATGGTCTGTACACTTACAAAGTTCCCAATGCTTCGTTTTGCATGTATGGAGCCTCAGTATGTTTCTGTGTTAGTGTGGGGCTATTTTGAGCCTTATTAGTGGTATAAACTAGCGATTTCTTTTACTTAGTCAATGCCCCCATTACTAGCATTATACGGTAAACAGTTTTTAGAGATAAAACTCTTTACAATCGATTATCATGAAAACAAATCTCAGAGAACGGTTGACTTATGTACCGATGTTTTATTAGACCAAAGGTTCATTGTTCGCCAGAGTTCTCCTTTAAATGGGCAACGGGCCTGAATATCAACCATTTCTATAATAATAATAATAATAATATTAAAGGGGTCATGAACTGGCTTTTAAAATCTTATTATATTGTTGTCTGAGGTCAACTTATGACGTTCGCTTGGTTTTTGCATTCAAAAACATCAAAGTCAGGGTTGCCAACTTTTGAGTTTTGCTTGGAGTGAGATTTTTTTTTGGGGGGGGGGGGGGGTTGTCACAAGATCTTGTAGGGCACAATGTATAGTTTGTCCAATTTTAATTTGGCATTAGGCTAACAGTTTTACTGATTAAAAAAACAGAGACCTCTGTCCTTCTAGGGGGGTTCGGGGGCATGCTCCCCCGTAAGAAAATTTTCTACATTTTTAGGTTAAATGCATCAATCTGGTGCACTTTGAGAGCTTAAAATTAAGAGTTTTAACCGGCTTCAAATCATGAACTGTGACATTCAACAAAGCAAAAGCCTCGACTTGTACCTGTCCTGGACATTAAAGAGGGATCAAACATCTTTTTAGTTATGATATAAAGTCTATGATATAAAGACTTTATGATATAAAGTCTCAGTCGCTTTTAGGATGCCAAACGATTATTATAATAATGTAATAATGATTTATATAATTATTCCTATTACGTAAAATCCATATAGGCCTTGTTTATAAATGTAGGCTGCTGTATAAATGAAAATGAATATTTCAAAAGTATATTTTACTTACACTATTGTATAGGAAAATTACAATAGTTTTGTCCTAATTTCTTCACTTGCAAGAAATAAACCCTTGAGCTTTTATTTTGGAGAAAACACCAGATGAGAAGAGAGAGTAAAAGCCGGATTCGAACTCGGGTCGAACGCGTCAAAGTTTGCTATCAGCACCTCACGCCCTCCCCCTACGCCACTGTAGATATTTAGTGAAAGATATCTTTTTTGCTAAAAAGACAGGCACGTAGTGCAAATGTTCGTTCTCAACTCACGTTCAAGGTCATAGGCAGCGCAGCGTCTCTCTGTGCATCGCAAAAGCCCGTGTTGACAGTTTGTTAATATAAAGCGGGAGATTTTTGCTCGTGCCCTGTGGGTGTTGTAGCCTAGGCAACTGTATCACGTACCGTTAGAACTGACGCGCTACTGCGTTCTGTCACATTTAAAAGCGCCAAAACGCTCCATATCAGGAGTAAACTTCTCTGTAGTCTGTCGGTGTCGGTGTCATCTTTTTCCGCGATTTTTCTCTGCGTCCAATCAGTAGTTAAGAGCCTGAACTTGCTTATAGTAATACAAAAAAATACAGCCCAGAAGAATGTCTAATTTAGCGTGAGATTTCTATGTTGAGCGTGAGACCGTGAGATTGAGGCTGAATGCGTGAGTGTCACGCCAGATGCGTGAGAGTTGGCAACCCTGCAAAGTGAATAAGTAATAGGCTATTTTGTACCCAAGTTGTGAGCCTTCCTGAAAAACGGTCGGTTTTTATGGGCGTGTCGCACTGAAAACTTGGAAATAAACGCCCACTGCTGTGAGTGGATAACAGTTTTGCATATTATAATGAGTTTAACTCACCCGTCGGTGTATGTGGGGAAAAACGTCCAATGTTGTCAAATGGCAACCGGATTCGCCCATACATGTTCAACCAAGAGTCTGCTTGTAGCACAATTCCGGTCAGATCCAATATAGACGGCACAGCACGTTCTTTACTCTTAATCGTCTGCAAATCCAGTCTTGTTTACAAAAAAATCCTCAGTGAAATTAAGCGAACAGACGACGATGTTTTACCCTCATCAGCTGGAACGTCATTAATTACTCACCCCCATGCTGTATCAGAGCTTCATAAAATTATCAGCAAGCAAGAGCCATAATCGAACATGGGTCTCTGGCGCGAAAAACTTGGGGGGGGGGGAGGGGGGTCTCTTGTAACGTAAAGAAAGCTAGCCGCGGTTGGCACAGTTGTAAGCGGCTCGTCCCCCATACAGCGCGACGGCAATGCAGCTCGTGAGAGGGGGCGGCGGTTTTAACGTTTCGAGTCGGGCACGCAGGGTCGATAACGGAAGCCTTTCCGCAGAAGTAAAATCAGCCGTCGGCGAGAGAGAGCTCTGCGTGTTCCAGTCCCAGACAGAGAGCGCAGAAGAAGGCGGTTTCCGGCGCTGAGAGGGGGGCGGCATGAGCCGCAGGTGTGCGGGCCACCTTTAAAAAGACACTCGCTGCTCTTTTGTGAAGTCATACAAACATAATACACATGTAAAGGATACGTCGCCGGATGGCTGAAGGTGGCGAAGACGGCCGGCTTCCTCAGACTCTGTCCACGCTCGCTAAGAGATGCCTTTTCGGCGGCGACACGGCTTCCCCTCGGACATCAGCAGATGCGTAGAGCCTCGCTAAAAAGACGAAAATCAGAAAACAGCGGGCTGCGGGAGAGACTCGGGTTTTTATAAACGCGGGCCACGCCTGTTTTGGCGGGCTTTGACGCAATGAGAGCGTGTCAGCCTCTCATTGGCCGCGAGTTCAGCCGAGTCCTCTCATAGGCTGTAGCAGTTCTCTCAGAGCGAACCAATGAGCTCGCTGCTAGTTAGTCCGCTCATGGTCTGCAGCCAGCCTGCAGAAGGTGAACTGAAGGTGAACTCAACTGCGTTGGCAATGGATACAAAAATTTAGGATAATTTTTTTTGGCCTCAACTTCCCGTAGCGTAAGCTAGCTTACGCAATACTAGAGAACCTCTCAAGAGAACTAGTCTTTAGTTACATCACTGTTGCTGTATTAGTGATGGGGCTTCATTTTAGTAGTGATGGGCAGATCGAGGCTTTGTGAAGCAATGAAACAGTTGAAGCAAATGTGCTATGTTGTTTCGAGGCTTCGAATCAATCCGACACCCGTCTCCATGGTGACACCTAGTGGTCAATTGCAGGTGTTGATCTGAAACAACCTTTACAACAATGTTTTTTTATTATTATTATTATTGTATTTTTTAAATATATGATGCTTGTAACCTGTAGTCTCTTCACATTGCATAATGTTATTTTGGTCATGAAAAATATTAATAAAACAAATCAAGCCACAATGTCTCACTTTCTTATAGATTTTTATTTAAAAATATTAATTTATCTTCTGTTCTTTCTATTAATCTGTCTATATTGTGCACACAACAAATCAAGCCACAATGTCTGACTTTCTTATAGATTTTTATTTAAAAATATTAATTTATCTTCTGTTCTTTCTATTAATCTGTCTATATTGTGCACACAGAATGCCTATTCTTAAAGTCTTGTGCTGTTTTATGAAGGCAAAAAGCCATTATTTCGATTTTAGTTCATTGGCAAAATATAATGCTATAGACAATATATATATATATATATATATGAAAAGAGTTCAGATGCAAAAGCCTCTAAATGCCATTTGAAATTTTCTTCTTTAGTGATGATTTTTATCAAACTTGTATATTTAAGTTCAGTAATTTCACTTAAATAACAATTAATAGGTAATCATCATTGCCATTTAAGTGAAATCACTGAACTTAAATATACAAGCTTGATAAAAATGATCATTCTAGAAGAAAATTTTAAATGGCACTTAGAGGCTTTTGCATCTGAACTCTTCATATGTATGTATGTACTGTATGTATGTATGTGTGTGTATGGGGGAGGGGGGGGGGGTGTTTTGAGGCCTGTCAGGCCTCAAACAGGCCTGTCACAAACAGTTACAGTGGCGTAGATCATAGAGCATGTAGCCCTTGAAAGAGCAATTGATGTGCTCGGCCTCGAGTTCGAGCCTGGCTTTTGCCGAACATGAGATGTAAAAAGTATAAACTAACATTGTCTCTAGCGTTATATTGCCAATGAACTAAAATCGAAACCATTATATTTTTGCCTTCATAAAACAGCACAAGACTTTAAGAATGGGCATTCTGTGTGCACTTTGCTCACGCGATCCTTCCCGACCGACCTATCAATCAAACCCTGATTCGGCTGAGCACTCCACCTGATGAAACACTTAAAGCTTCATTTAGCCTTTGTCACGTGACTGTGGGTGTTTTGAATCACGCTTCGGATCAGTGTTTCGAATCATTTTTGCTTCGGGATCTCGCAAAGCTTCGGAACGTCTGTTTCGCGTCAGCCATCCCTACATTTTAGAGATCATCTGAATGGGTAAATTTCTAAGAGTACACAATGGGTCAAATATTTCTGGTTGTTCAAAGTTTGGGATCAGTATTTATTTCTTTTTTGAAAGAAATTGTTACCTGTATTTACCTAGAAGACATTGAATCGATCTAAAGCGACAGTAAAGACATACAAAAAAAAAAAAAAAAAAAATTCAAATAAATGCTGTTGAAGATTTTATTCATCAAAGAGTCCTGAAAAGACGAATCATAGTTTCCACAAAAATATCACCACAACCGTTTCATTGTTTCACAACATTGCTAATAGTAAGAAATGTTTTTTGATCAGCTTTCATCACAGGACTAAATTACATTTAAAAAAATATTTATAAAATACAGTTTTATTATGGAGTACATTAGTTAGCTAAGAAATTTTGTTTTGAATCACAAACCTTGATGATGTAATAATTGTTAGACAAAAGTAGGTCAATGAAGAGACTGAGAGAGACTGAAAGAAACTGAGACTGTTAATTAAATATGTCTAACAATTATTACATCACGACAAACAATCAAAATGTAGATAAAACACTTTGATTAGTATTATGGCAGCTGAAAAGTGCTGAACCACACATTGTAATTAATGTAATTTTAACTGACAATCTGTCTTTGTAAATCATCTGTTTAAACTGGTTTTAAATGGATTGCTCTAGTGACAAAAGCCTTGCAGAGTTTGTCTTAACTATAACTATTGATGCTATTGTTTTGGTTCACAGAAGTAATGCCAGTACCAGACCAGCCCTTTGACACAGAAAACTCCAGCATGTTGAGCCCGGTACTGAACGCCTCCAATGGAGATGGATCTGAGACTGAGACCACCTCTGCCATCTTGGCTTCTGTTAAAGAACAGGTGGGTACTTCATGCCAAACTACTGTGTATTAATTCTTACAGATTGTCTCTGATAGAAGGTTATGTTTCTCCTCACACTCATAGTCTGAAGTTATATGGAAACATTCATTTCCCAACAGTTTAATTAGAAACTCTCTGAATCTTTATATACCATAAACAGTAATTACACAGTACCATACCAGCCCTCAGATGAACTGCATATGCCATCTGGGTTAAGGAGCCGCAAGGTTTGATGGGTTTTCGCGTGAGTCATTTCCATCATCTCGTGCTACCGGTTTCATTTAGCGCCTTGTGTCTAAATTCACAGATACAAATGGTTTTTGACGGTCACCACACTGCAAATGTGCCGTTGCGCCTCAGTATCACATGGTTTTACGGACGAGAGGGAATAGTGGATGTAGGTTTTTGGGCTGTGTGGTGTAAGAAATGTGAAATATTTGACACGGCATGTTGCAATCAGGTCTCCATGGCATGCTAGTCACTACGCTGCATCGCTGCAGCTTATCTTTAATAAGACTGGTCACCTGCTTGTCAGCAGATGGACAGCTTCACAGACATTGGCATAACCTTATGATAAACTGGCATGATCTCACAGGAATAATGACAGGTGATTGTAATTGCTTATGCCCTCCTGTCAAAAAATAATAATTTCTGTCGTTTATGAAATGATTTATTGGATTATTGCATGTCAGAATTTAGTGTCTAATAATGTATAGTATTTCTCACTTTCACTAGTTTGCATATATATATATATATATATATGCAAAGTGAATAATGTATATGTCTATATTGGCTGGAGGCCATTTTTGAGTCATTCTATGTGTAGATAAAATGGATTGTGACAAGCCCTTCGAATCCTGCTAGCGTTTAGCTCACACTCCTGCTTTTAACTATGGAGCAGAAAACAAGAGACATGCTCTCAGGGTTGGAAATCTACATGGGAGTGTTAAAGTAGGCCACAGCCATCGGTTGCGCTGGGCCAGTCTAATAGCTCTCCTATCAGAGCGAGAAAAACTTGTCTGCCATCATTTTTTTGATGCTTTTCACTAGAGGGTACTGGTGGACAGGGTCTATGACTCTATGCTGTATACTGTGTTTCTCTCTGAGAGAAAATTCAAAAAGGTTTTTGGTACATAATGGCTACCGTAGATGCAATGCGCATTTGAAAAAGCGAGGCGCTGGAGAGCACAAATACATTTTCACTGCTAGATGGGACAAATTCCTACACATTTTCCCTTTAATGTTAAAATTACAGATTTTTAGTCAGATTTGTGACATTACTGTTTATGTAATGCTAAAACACTGCAGTTCACTTTCAGAATTTAGGGTTAGTTACACTACTGTTCAAAAGTTTCGGTCTGTACGATTTTTTTGAAAAAATTATCTTATGCTCAATAAGGCTTTTACTTGATCAAAAATGCATTAATGTTGTGAAATATTATTGCACTGTAAAATATCTGTCTTGTATTTTGATATATTTTAAATTGTACTTTATTTCTGTGAAGTCAAAACTGATTTTTTTTTAGCAGTCAATATTATTCTAGTCTTCAGTGTCACATGGTCCTTCAGAAATCATTCTAATATGCTGATTTTAGCTCAAGAAACATGTCTTTTTATTATAATTATTATCATCAGTGCAAATAGCCTGCCTTGTAGGTAGAAGTTATTTACACTAACTCTGTCCACCAATATCTGGGGTACCAAAGTACTAAAAACGGCTGTAATTTGTCAGCTTCAGTGGTGTAGGGAATAATGTGAGTAGAAGATGGCAGACACATTTCTCCATTGCATATCAGATTGGAAAGGAATTTATTTTCAATAAATATGAAGCAAATATGTGAAAAGTGGAATTAAAGTGCCAACCAGTTGTTTAATAATAAAGTGTTTATCGGGTAGGGATAGGTCTAGGGAGCGCTTTATTATCCTAATAAGGCGGCAGACTGAGGTACAAATTGTATCTAACTACTTGTTGCAAAGAAAACACTGCTATTTTTACAGTGTAAATAGAATCTATTGATATTTGCACTTAGGGTATAGCATCTATTGCTAAGAAAATATGCTATTTTCACTTAGTATTTTTTTCACTTTTTTTACACTTTTGATCAATTAAACACATCCTTCCTTTCTCAATAAAAGTATTAATTTCTTTGAAAAAAGAAATCTTTCCAATCCCAAACTTTTGAACCATGAATTGCTACTCTCTATCAAGGGATAGTATTTTAGCCCCAGCTGGTAGATGCCGTAACTACACCATTTGGCTTTAAAAATTATATTTCTCCATCAATGGCCATTCAAAATGTGTTGTTTTTGCTTGTCCCGATCAAATGCATTTATTTTTTTATATATTCAGACAAAAGAGACCTTTCTTGCTATTGCTAATCAGTGGTTGGTAATGTTACCAGGCAGGGCATTCATTTTATAATTTGTGTATATTTTATTGGACAAAAATTTCTTTTACAAGAAAAATCATAATTTTTTTTCTGGTCCATTTGCCAAATGAGAAATATTTTACATAAAGTTTTTACATAAAGAAATATTTTACTAAAAGTGTTTTATCAACATTTAGGAGTACACTAGCATCAAGAAGACCAGAAATGTAGCTGAAAAGCCAAAAACTCATATTTTCATGATTTCGTGTGTTCTGTACAGTATACATAAACAACATCCATGTTTCAGTATGACCTTCTGTGTGTTTTTCAGTATTTTTTCACGTCTGCTTTTTATTATAGTCATTTTAAGTATCTCTGATTCAGGATACTGTTATCAAGTGCAGCTGCCATGATATCCGTTTCAAAATACACTGAAAATAAATGTTTATCATTCTGCCACTGCTTGTCTACTGCCTCAAATTATGATAAATCACCTTTTTTTTTTGTCCTCCACTAGATGGCAATCTCCCGTTTTGGAGGCATTTGGTAAAAGTGATTTAGACAGAGGTCATGATGCAAAATTCACAGAATAAACTGAACTGTTAATCTAAAACCAACATAGATTATACAGACAAAGGATGCTCTGTAGCACTGAAGACATGTCTCCCCTCTGCCATGTATAAAAACAATGTACCAAAATGTCGAGGTCTCTTGTACATGTGCTTTGTATGCAGTTTTCAAGGTTGCACGTGCAAGCAGAACACAGTCCCTCCTGTATACGACAACTCTCTCCCATAATAAATTCTCCTGTATCACTTGTGCTAAACAGAATCACATTCACTGGTCAATCAGCAAGGGAGAACATGTTTAACAACTTGGACTTATATGCAATGCTCACAATATGGTAAGAACAGTAGGTGCTGCATCGGCAGTATAAGATCAATGAGTGGGATTTCTTTTATATAATGAACACTTAATTTTATTATTTCCCTTTGAGGGTTTCTTTTTCAGACTATGTTGAAATAATTATTATATTAGTCATATTTATAAAGTACAGACATTCTATGTTTAATTAATTTTCAGAAGTGGTGCTGTAGAAGCTTAGCTTTTAATTTTTCTTGCTTTTTATCCCTTTAATGTGATGTTAATTAAAGAAATGTATCTTAGTGTTGTTAAATTGACACATTAACTACTCAAAAAAAGCCACAGGCATGTAAAGTTTTATTCTGAGCATGGCAAGGATTCTTTGGGGAAAGCGTCAGTGTTTGTAAGGGGTACAGCTAAGGTCGAATATTTCTTGGCATTTAATTCTAACTCTGCATTTTTGGTCATTATTTTAGGGAAAGTATGATAATCAGCTCATTATATCTCCATCCGATAGGAGTGATTTACTTTAGCCAGAAGTGAAGTCATTTAGAATTTCCTCAGTCACATAATTAATGTCACATATTCAATCAAATAAAGCTGTTCTTTTAATTACTTGCAATATTCATAAATGTGTTGAGTTTGTTTTGAGAAATTAGCAAATTATTAACAAAAAAGATGGTTTAAGTTTATTTGAAATTTATCCTGAGGTCTTTTGAAAATATTCATTTTTGCTGTAATTTGCAACCAGGAATACGTGTACATTCATTTGAGTCATTGGTGCCTGTAACACTGCATGGTGCTCAGTCAGTTTGGTCAGGATGTGGAGTGAATCTGGACTCATTAAACCCTGTGAAATTATAGAAATTGGGTTAAATCCTTAAAGGAACTCGCAAGGCGAACCCCAAATGACATTTTGCAATCAAACGGACCAATGAAGAAACTTAAATGTCAATCTTTGTCCTTAGGGCGCAATTAGGCATTTAGGCCAGAAGACCACATTCAGCTCTTGAAGCGGTCAAACCAATTTCTCTGTCCATTGGATGTTTATTTTTTAGCCAAATAGGTTTAATGGCATTTCATTAAAACAACAACAATGCATTGAATGCTAAAGGATAACCATTTTTTTTGGTCCAGGTGACTCACTGAGTGCTTTCCTGTCTGTACGGAGTGCTATATTTAACTAACTTTTGTGACAAGTGGAAAGTGGAGGCTACTCCCCGCTCAGGGAGCCTGTCCATTGCAGGCTACTGAGGCAGAACAGCCTGTTAGGATCCCTAGAGGAAGCACAAAGCTTAGCATTGCTCAGTGGAATGGTGCTTTTTTACTGCCAGGACCCACAAAAAAAAAAAAAAAAAAACACCTCTTTCTCTCTGGCATTCTACGACCCTTTCAATGAGACCCCACTTCTCCCCCTTCTCCTCTTCAGAGTGGATCACAGATGGCGTCAGAAAGAGGGGAAGAGTTTAGGAGGAGGCGGAAGAGGGACTCGAGGGCAGTGGTATTTGGCTGGCTGGCTGGTGGGAGGGACCCTTTGTGATGCAATGTTGCATAAATAATGCCAAAGGGGCTCTAAATTCACTGTTGCCATGACGACCTTTGTGCCTGACTGCACTCCACTTTTTTTTCCCGCTGGAAGGCAGTCACTGCCACTCTTGTAGTTTCTCTAATGACTTTACTCTCTTGATAAGCAGAGATGAACGCAGTCTAGTGGGATAGTGATAGTGAGCCAACATTGCTTGTTCTCAGCACGGACGGACTCTGGAGTATGGTACATGTGCCGGTAAGAACAGTGTCATTTTATTTGTGAAGGCAACAGGTGTTATATTGTGGGTAGATGGAAAGCTGGAGCAGCTTTTTTGTTGTTGTAGATTTAGAGTCTAATCAGTTGTTGTTCTCTGTTGGTGGCTCCATCATGAACTTGTTGATGTGAAATAAGAAAGGTCAGAGATTATGCTTGTTAGAATCATAATTGCAGAGTTGAAATGAGCATGTTATTTAGCAGAAGAGCTATCGCTGTGCAGCTTGCCTGTTTGATGCAAATGCACAGAGATGCGTCTGCCATATAGTCGTCATTAATTGAAACCCTAGACGTGTATGATGGTTGTTGAAAATGCTGCAGTTAGCGCCTCTTTAGTCGTCATGGTCCATAGAGCTTTCAGCAACACTCTGAATGGATATTTTTGTAGCCTTCATCTGGGTTTGTGCCCAAAATAGCAGGTGATGTGTTCTGGAGCTCTCTTAGCATTAACCGCTCTAGGAAGAGTGTCTTTGACCTTGTGGCTGAGTGAACTCATTTCAGCCTTGTCACAAAAGAAGTGGGAACGTTGCATTGACTGTCGTAGCCCCGGGCACAGGCACATAGTGCAGTGTTTCTGACTGGATTTTCACAGTGATTACTTTAAAGAGGAGCTCTGGGATTTCATCTCTGATTTAGCATTGACAAGTTTGTCATTAAATGTAAAGCAGTGCATATCTAATTGAGTGGAGAGAAAGTGGTGCATAGTGCTGGAATGGTCCAGTGACTATGAAAGTTCAGAAGGCTGCCATTGAATATCTGGAGAAACTGTCGAGTAGTTAAAGAGAATGTATGATTTCATTTTTAAATTATGTATGATTTCATTACTTTGCAAACAATTAGCTCATTATGGCCAGGGCCCATAATTAAGCATATATACGCCACTGCTCAAAAGTTTGGGGTCAGTAAGTTACTATTACGTTCAACCAGCAAGGACACATTAAAATGATCAAAGGTGAGATACATTTATTATGTTACAAAATATTTCTATTTCAAATATTGCTGTTGTTTGAACTTTTTATCCATTAAAGAATCCAGAAAAAATGTATCATGATTACCACAAACATATTAAGCAACACAACATTTTTGTAACATTATAATAATAAGAAATGTTTCTTGAGCACCAAATCAGCAAATTAGAATGATTTCTGAAGCTGAAAAGTAATAACAAGTAATATTTGACAATATAACTTTTACTATCGTCAGAAATAGTGTGGCTCTTGTCCAGCTCTTTTCCCCCCTTCAACTTCATAGAAGCCAAAATATTTCCACACGTCAGGTTTTAATGAGGGTGTTTGGATTTTGCGCTCAGACATCGCGTCTGTTATGTGTATGCCACGGATGGACCGTCTGCACTTCCGTGCTTCAGAGTTCCGTCTTTTGCGTTCCATCAATATTACGTTAGTAAGACATTAGGTTAGAAACTGTATCATCAAGATTTTGTATATTTGTTTTGTTGGTTTTACTAGGATCATTCCACATACATTTCTCTATATCGATTCCTGGAGAAGAAAAATAAAAGGTAAATGTTGTCAGAAGATGCACAAGTCATGAAAGATGTTTTCTTTAGTGGGTGGTTTGTATGCTTTTGATTTACAATTGCCTGCCTTTCTGATGTCAGCGAGGGACAGTCATTCTTACAGTTTGACCGTGTTTTAAATCGCAGTTCCTAATCAAGTTTTTGGAGACAAAAGTTTTGTGTATGTCAAAATGTTTGAATGAATGCAAACTCATCTTTATCAATATGGAAAGAATGAGTGAGAAGGAGTGGCTGAACACAGTGAACAGTTTCTCGACATCCTACAAACACTCTCTCTCTCTCTCTCTCTCTCTCTCTCTCTCTCTCTCTCTCTCTCTCTCTCTCTCTCTCTCTCTCTCTCTCTCTCTCTCTCTCTCTCTCTCTCTCTCTCTCTCTCTCTCTCTCTCTCTCTCTCTCTCTCTCTCTCTCTCTCTTTCTCTATATATATATATCCCTCTCTCTCTCTTTCTGTGTGTGTGTAGTAGTTACTGGAGAATGCTATACACAGAATCAATTCAATAATTCCTTTAGGGCTTAACACATATGCTCTGACTGCTTTATGTGTGCAGGAGCTGCAATTTGAACGACTGACGAGAGAGTTGGAGGCTGAGAGGCAGATTGTTGCCACCCAGCTGGAGAGATGCAAGCTGGGATCTGAGACCGGAAGCATGAGCAGCATAAGGTGGGTCTAGTGGATTGACACCTCTCAGTTACTCAATCTGTCTCATCTCACAATCACCACTTAAACCAGCTAAAACCATCCATCTTTCACATCCCGCAATCACCCCTAGACCTACATCATCAAACATGTCCATCAAATGCCATTAAAATCATGTTTTTTTTTTAATCTGTGAAAATATCTTAATGTCCTTTCCCAGCTTATTCTATCATGCATATTTCAATGTAACCATATTCAGAGGAGACTCCATCTCTTTGAGTAAACTCTTTCAGTACTGCTAAGTAAACAAAGGGTTAAGTTGTCACAAGCTTTGAATTCAGCCTGTAATTAAATTCTCAACAGTAAACGAGAACAGATACAATTATAAAACAGACTATGGATTATATGCAATCAGTTTGACCCTTCAGAGGCTGATAAGTGCTTCTAATCACTGTTTACAGCGATCGAATGTTCAAATTGAATTGAATTGCCCCATTGTATTATCCTCTTGTTGCTGCGGAGAATATTTTGTGTTTATTCATCAAGCCTGAAAACTCAATAAATCAAATGTCCTTCAGCTGTTCAGTCAATAAGACTCCCACGTTGCTTGCTTTGTCAGTTAGATTTTGTTGTACAGGATGATATCAGGTTTAAAGTTATATATTTGAATAGAGGGCTTGACATTAACACCCATCCACCAAATGCGGGTGGTTTTCACTGCGGATAACGCAGTCACTTCTATTAGCCACTTTGGCGGATTTAAATTATATTTAACATACATTTTTTCAATCTTAGTATTTTAAAAAGTCTTCTGAGATAATAAGCTAAGTACAATGTAGTGTTGTCAAAAATATAGATTTTTCGATACATACCGAAATATATCTGAAATGTTCCCAATACTCATATTCCGTAAAGTTAGACACGCGATACCAGCTGCACTTTCTCGCTCTCATCTCATCTCTCCGACAGCGAGTTGACGGACACACCCGCCTCCCCTCACTTACTGTTTTATTTGCTCTGCCTCCGGATAAATGTTGTTGCTTATATGGGGCTTGAATTTCGGCGTGGGATTTTGTGTATTGTGCATAATTTTATTCATTCCCGCAGATTCTAAAACCAAGTATATAGCTATATAAAACAGTATAATGGGTCTGTGCCTCAGGTCTTAAAGTGACATCAGCCTAATACACCAGGGGCCAAATTATGAGATATTAAAAATGTATTTTCCCCATGGTATCGATGCCAGAATTGTGGCCAGTGAAAATGCTGAGTTGCTAGTAAGTTTAGAATCCACTAGCCAAATTTGCGAATGAAGCACCGTTTCCATCCAGTGAGCAGATGAGAGCAAAATTGTCACTTCTTGATAAACTGGCTCTAAATATCACAAAATATTGGAAGTTGCTGCTGTAGGAGAAGCCACTGTTTATAATAATTTTGTACATAATAAATGACTTGCGCCTTAGAGTGGGCAGATGAAACGCAATAAAGTTATCTTACTTTCGGAGGCGGAGACCTGCTGTTTGGGAACACAGTCATATAAGACAGTTCTGGGAGGAAATTATACCGAACCGCTTTTGACCACAGACTTTGCTCAGTCATTTCTGAACAACCAAAACAGTGCAACAAGATCTGTCAGTTGGTTAGTCAAGTTATGTTGTTGCAAATCTCGTCTTTTTTGACGTACATCGAGGAATTTATTCTGTAAATGTGTTTCCATCTTAGTTTATGCGCATGTTTTCTTATCGGATAAAAAGTTTATCTGACTCAGTTGAGTGCTTAAGTTTTTTTCTGAGCATTTTTAGAATTTATACCCATTTTGGTGTGTATATATAAATATATATATGCTATATATATATGCTATATATATATATATATATATATATATATATATAGGTATAGGTAAAATAAAGACATTTATAATGACTTCAGTGTTGTTGATTTTACCTGTCTTTCATTTTTGATGAAGCTCGATGAATGTTCTTGCATTTTTTTTTTTTTTTGCTGGCCGTCATTTAGTCTTAAAGAGTCGGGCTAGGTCAGATCTCTTCTCAAGACAAATACAGCTTACAGACAGACAAGCAGCTCAAGGCCAAAATATAATCTGCTAGACAAATATCACGGTACTCAAGTAATCGGTAATCAAGGTTTGCATGGATCTTGATTGCTCTCAGTTCATGGTTATTTTACTTTGTGCACTTTTTTGCCATTCACTTCAACAGACATACTTTCAGTGATGTTGCTACTAAATGGTGTTCGATTTCAATTGCATAACAATACAGATACAAAACACGGCACTATTATGTTTCTTTTTTTTTATAAGGTAACGAGCTGAAATTCAGCATCAGGAGAAGCACCATGGGCTAAAGAGAGCACTTTCAGCCCATGACCCACTTGTTTAATGAAACATGGGTCTTTTCAAATAGCACTCCATTTTGAACAAAACATAATGCTGGCCTAGTTCTTCAGCTAACTATCTGATACTCAGCAAAAACAAATCTTTGATTACCCGATATGCAAAATGCCTCTGCGGCAACAGTGGAAATGGCACGTGAAGTTGTCTTATTTTCTCTTGTCGGACCGAACCTTGGCACAGCGTCAAACATCTGCTGCTCTGAGTGAGGCCTTTGACTTTGACTAGACGTTTACTGTCGAGCCCTATCCGGTAGCATGGAGTTGTCTTGCTAAACGCTGTCTGTCGAGCACAGCGAGGAAGTATTAAGCCAAAGCTGTTTGACTGTTTTTCTGCCAGATTAGTCCACCAGTCTCCTGTGAGCTCGGACTGCGCTGGCACTGTACACATCTACAATGTGTGCCTCGAGGAGAGATAATGCTCTGTTGGCATGTGGTGTAAATAAGTTGTATTGAGGAGACAATGTGTTTGACAGCCCTAATCTCAGTATAGTAAAACGGCAAGTGAGAGCTACTGGCTATACATTTGGCAATGGGAAAATAGTATTATTAGTATTCAATTCGTAAAGTATGTATTTAGCATTTGCTATATGTAGAAACAATCTTTTTGTCTGTTCCTGCAGCTCAGTTGGTAAAGTTGATGCTAGCAACATTATGGGAATGGGTAAAGCGTGTACCTTGATTACAATGTAGTCTGCTTTGAATAAAAGCATCTGCCTAAATGTAAAAAGAAAATCCATGAATGTACGTCTAGTATTAGATACCCACTTTGCTTGAAATTGCATGTGAAAAGAAAAGAAAACATTGAAAGGCTTTTCCATTGAGAATGTACTGAAATGCATGATATTTCTCTTCACCATATAGTTGCAGAGGATAAATTGACGGAAAGTAAGATGGTGGGCTGAATTTACTAAACAGTTTTGTGTGTGTGTGAGTGTGTGTGTGTGTATGCAGTAATTGAGCACAAAAATCTGCTACCACCAGCAATCTACTTTAACCTGGCTTTTAAGTGAGCTGAAATAGCGGTGCATGTGTAAATTAAGTCATGAGTATATCGTTAGTATGTAAATAAAGTTATCGTCGTTCTTTAAATCCTGGCATGCAGCGTAGAAGAGTGTACTTTAAGCATACTACTCTTTTTGCATGCCCTTTTTTGCATACTACTGTATATAGTATGGAAGTAGGCATATTCAGACTATTCGGATGTTATTGCCAGTGTTTTTTTTGTTTTTTTTTGGTACAACACAAGTCAGTGGGGTCCAATGTTGTTTTAGACCCCACTGACTTTTATTATATGGACGAAAGCAGTTATTAAATTCAATTAAAACAGTTAATTTATGTTAATAATGTATTAGTAAAGGTTGAAATGAACATTTACTAAGATTAATAAATGCTTCAGAAGTATTGTTCACTGTTATGTCAGTTTCACTGACATGGCACAGCGCAGATGAACACAATGTTTGAGGAGATTGTGAGGCTGTCAGTCACTGCGCCGGTGTGGATATTGGCATTCAGAAACACAGATTATTCTTTTTGGAAGTATGACCAACATAAGAATTTTCACTGGAAAATGTCATCTGAACTAGTAAGAAACATCTACTTTTGTTTTGGTTCTGACATTGCAGTTAATCACGCTGATTAAATCTAACAATCGCTTACAAGTTATCATATCACACAAAACCGTGCAAATTATACTTTGTTCTCAAATTGCTAATGTTAACAACGTAAGCAAGCCACTCTGAAGTCCGAAGTCTTTTGCATTTTACAGCGGGTGAATCAGTTGTCATTGGTGATTGTCGTTTGAACCTTTCTGAATCCGCCATCAAATTGATAGGTTTAATTATATCAAGTGCTGTGAGAAACGGCTATAAATCTCCACCTCCAAAATCCTCACACACTCATAGACTACTAGCCGAGACTCTTCTTTATGTGTACAAATGTGATGTAAAGACGCAAAGACATGCTTGAATCTCCCACGGAAATCCACCAGCACCATGGAGTTAAAAGCATTATTACAAGGCAAGCAGATAGCGTTGTTGAACACTGGCTGGTTATGTTTTTTCTCATTGTATATGATATATATATATATGATTTCTCATATGTATTTTAGATAATTTTATAACCCCAAAAAGCTACGGACTGCAGCTTTAAATAATGTTAACAAATGAAACCTTATTGCAAAGTGTTACCAAATATTCTTCAAAATATAATCTTTCAGGATTTTGTTTTGTTTTCAACAAGCACCCATTGAAATTTATCCTGTTGAACCCTTCTCGAAGGGACAGGGTTGAGTAAGAAACCTTCCCATCTGCCTGTGCACCCAGGGAGTCTGTGCTCAGACAATCCCTCTCCATTCTTACAGGATAAGAAGCATATTAAGGGTGTCTAGTGCACTGGCTGACTCACACTAAGTGTCTCTCCATACAGTACAGGGAATACAGAGCATATTGATTTAGCAAGCAATCTGTCTGGCTTAAGAGGTGATGAAAGCTTCTTCTGCTGCCCAAGTTCAGTTATATGCATGTACTGTTTGACTTTAGTCTAATCATGTAGACTTAAAGGAGAACTCTGGTCAATTTTAACATTGAGCTCAGTTTTGTCAGTACAGACTAAAAACGACAAAAATTGGTGTTGTGTTTGCGCGCGCGATCATTGTTAACTAAATGATGTTCAACATCTGATTCAGATGAACTATCCATTTGAGCTGATATTGACAAAACTCTCGGTTTAATCAACGAATTTCTTATTTACATTGTGTTAGTTATGATGAAAGCATTTGTTAGTGTGCAGAAATCGGGTTAGAGATACATTTTGAAAAGAGATCACTGCAACCTTTCATGCCATGACCTAAAAATAGTGTTATAGATCTAAATATAATGCTATAATCAACAGTTTTCAAGATTAACGTTGACTGCTATAATAGTAAAAATGTGCTAAACGTTTTCGAGAGTTCCACATGTAATAGGCTACTAGCCATTTCATGTGTAAAGATGTCAGCCAATCACAGCAGTGGGCATTTACACTGAAGTCTGTGTAGCAGCAGAGTGTTCAAATCAAAGGGCTGAAATCAGGGTAGGAAAAAAATTATGTAAAAAAAATCATGCTAACATTATAAGTGCACACCAGGAAACATTAAAAAACAATGAAACACTACAGTTCATGACCCCTTTAAATAAACTGGCCTAGCATAGTGCCGATCTCAACCACAGCGCCGATCTCAACCACTGAGTTCCCAACATGTGACATCACTCACACTGTCAGCCTAATGACCCGCCACATTCTCAGATGCAGTCGAAATAACATTCCGTCCTTTTAGAAAGCACACTTACAATTGGAAATGAGTGATTGATTCTGTAATTGCTCAGGCTAACTGCTGTTGTATTAGCCTTGTTACTGCACACTGAGATCTATTTTTTTTTTTTAAATCCAAATCAGTCCGGAAACTTCTTTTGAAACATTTAAAGTAGAAATGCAGTGACTGTACCATAGTTACTGAATATTACCCAAAGTGTAACTGGTATTTGTTTTGTCAACTTGCTCAAAACCATGGATTGCATAATATTGATTTGTATTGCTTACTAATAACACAAAATAAAATTATTTTACAAGAATACATTAAATTAATTATAATTGATCAAAAGATACAGTAGACAATTACAACATTGCAAAATATTTCTATTTCAAATAAATGATGTTCTTTTGAACTTTCAATTAATGAAAGTGTTCTGAAAAAAAGTATTTTTTTCCCACAAAAAAATATTAAAATATTAAGCTGCACAACTCTTTTCAACGTTTATAATAAGTAATGTTAGTTAAGCACCAAATGAGTATATTATAATGATTTCCAAAGGAAAACTTGACACATAATATTTCAAATTCACAATATTAAAGTTTACTGATGTGAACTTTTTTCTTCTAAAGTCTCAGAAGTGAAGACCAGGAGACTTGGTTGTAGTCCTTGTCAAGACTGATTAAGAGAACTTTACATTGCAAATGTTATACATTTTTAGGGGGAAGGATTGATTTACATCTAAAGGGGGAGAAACAAAGCATGTAAATGAGCTGCGACACTGGAACGCACTGAGATTTCGTGATTTCATCATTTATGAACTTTTTCAATATGAAATACTATTGTATTAGAATCTAAATTAAACATTTCAATAAATCTGTAATGCTAGATACCCATGTTATACATTTTAGGTAAATAAGTTACCACAGTGAGTTGTTACTATATTAACACTACTGTAAATTTTCATGAGTCAGTTTCAAGACGAGAGACACTTTGTGGCAGCCAGGGCAGCAGAGGTGTCTGGGGACTCCTGTTTATGTTACTCTGATTTGTAGTGAAAGTGTTTTACCTTCATGTCATTCATAGTAATAAACTGTAAAAGAGAGTTCACCATCACAGAGCAGCTGTACAGCATCTGTATCAGCACCATCCATTGCTTTCATATCCTCTGACAGAATTCTGTTGTGAGAAAGATGGCCATGATTCAGCACTTCAAGAGGGGATCACTCATTATGGGATGATCTTTCGAACTAGGATTGAAATGTATTCCTTTCTGAGGACTGTTACATCTCTCTTGATTTGTAGTATTCTATATCATTCCATGAAGAGTCCAAAAGCCCACACAGCATTGTTTCTGCTTTTCTCATGTTTTTGATAAACTGACTTTTTAAGGACTGGTATGCTTCGATTG
Organism: Pimephales promelas; assembly: GCF_988280905.1. Taxonomy (NCBI): domain Eukaryota; kingdom Metazoa; phylum Chordata; class Actinopteri; order Cypriniformes; family Leuciscidae; genus Pimephales; species Pimephales promelas. The sequence continues at coordinate 28,549,652 of NC_142773.1, forward strand.
TCAAAAGTTCCTCACAGAAAAAAATCATATAGCTTTAGAAGACTTGGAAAATGGTACTTTTGTAATACTTTTATAGTCATTTTGAAGCTTTACACTGACAGCTCACATTCTCGTTCATTATAAATAAAGGAGTGAGTAGGATCGTCTTAGATCAACAGTTTGTGTTGTATGGAAGAAAGAAAGTCTGAATTTACAAGTGACAGATTTCTTTTCTTTTTAGGTGGTCTAATCTTGAAACCCTAATGACTAAATGGATTAAATAGATTGTTTCAGTCTGCCTAGCTGAAATGTTTCATGATAAATTACTCTCCATGTTACTTATCTCACATACAGTACCAGGACTAACAAGGACGATTTTAGTCATGTAGAGTTTAATAATGGGTGGCCTGGCTCTTACAGATGAGTGCCTCTGCTCCGCACTCATTAATACAATCACGTGAAGCCCTTTCACATGCTTTGTCTGACAGCATGGCCTGAAGACATGGGAAAGTAGTTAGCCCCACCCCCTCGATCAAACCAGTTAGTTTCATGTGTGTTAGTTTCAAGTAATGTTACTTTTAAATTTCAAGACTATTTGGGGTGATATTCTTCCTTTTAAGCTGTGTTTATTTTTCATTTAAATTCCTTCTCTATATGATATATATTTAGCTTAAAATAGCAACCAACCTCTCTTTCTTGATGGCATGCGTCTATCTTTCTGTTTGTCAGTTGGGAGGCACTCATTGATCCCCAGCGGTTTAGGGATGGCCTCCCTCTTTCACTCTTTTCACATACGTTAGCAGTGAACAAAAGCCGCTCTCAGCTTTGTTCCAGCTTTTCATAGCACACTTTCACTCTTTCACACCAAAATCTCAACTTTCTTTCTCCTATGACAAACCAAAGCAAACAGGCTGTAACAAACACACACACACACACACACACTTGCAAGTGACATTATTCATCAATTTAGCATTGGTTTGCAGTTTCTTGTCACTTTGTTGTTTGCAATCCAAGAAGATATTTCTATCTTATGAATAATTGTAGAACAGACAAAGAAGAACAATACTCTTCCAACACAAAGTTTTAATAATAATCCAAATAACTAGCCTCAAGCTGAGCAACACACACTAAACACAAACGTTACTGGACACTGAATGAGGAAAAGATATGACTTAAATAGGAACTCAAGCAAGTCAATCAATGACACACTGCTGATACAAACAAACTCATAATGACAGAAACCATGACAATCAAGGAGTGGCGGAACAAAAGGAGATAGGAGAAACTTAGTGAATGTAAACTAAAAGTCCATGATTAATAAACAAACTGAACATAATGGTGACAGTAGATAATTAAATTTACCCAGAAGGAGGCAAAGAACACTAAATCAGAGTGCTAATTGTAATGGTCGAAAATCACATTGCTCCAAATGTTTTAGCTAATATGTTGAGTCAATATGGAAATGGAGCACATAAAGAACAGTGATTAACTACTGACCACACAATGACCCACAGCTGTGATTGCCTCATCTGTCATGTCTACCATTCTCAAGGTAATTATCTTGGGAGAGAAAAATATCTTCATCCCAAAAGGCTTCAATAATCCCCACTCATTCTGTGCCATCAATGTGATGTTATCTAGCCAGATGTCTTCGAGAGGGATATCACAATTGTCAGTCTTATAGCATTTTGTGTCGCAGGCAGTCATAATCATATCTCACAACTGAATCAGTGTTCATCTACCTTAGAGGACTTATTTATTTATTTTGCTTGTAATTACCGGACATATTTAGCCAGTAAATGTCTTTTATAGGGAGCTATTAGGATGAAAACAGTTAATGCTTGTTTGAAAGCAGGTCGACACACTCATTAAAACGGGGGTTCGTCAAAAAATGCCTTGTGACTCATCTCTGTTACTCACTCTCAGGGAGCCTGTCTCTGTCTATGCATTGTTTGCAGAAGAATCGGTGATGAATGGGTTTTAGGAGAACAACGCCGTGGCCCTATTAACATGTGGCGTTTTGTTTTCTTCTGCGATTCGTCACCCCCCCCCCCGCACAAACACAGACAGACTCACAAAATGAATCCTTACACACTCGCCGGAAGAAAATCAATAGAGTGATTTAGCAGCTGCTGTAAGGATCCAAGGACAATGGGTGAGCGTTTAGCCTCCTGATAGCGTTATGGGTAAGGCAGGCCAATACCATGTGGTGGCAAACACGGACATTGATTAGGGGTATGTGACTTGACGTTCTTCCTCAAGCCTTTATTTCCACCCAATCCATAATCATCATAGCTACGGTTTGTGTGTTCTACAACAGAGATGATACTTCATTGATCGAGTTATGTGATTCAGAAAGCGTGCAAATAGATTTATGAACTTGATGGGCAAACAGCTTATGGAAGACAAAGTATTTAATTGGTAACAGCACATCGCCAAAAGTATTTTGGTGTCCGTAAGATTTTTACATTTTTTTTGAAAGAAGTTTCTTACTCGCATCAAGACTGCATTTATGTAATAAAAATTGAGTAATATTGCGAAATATTACTATGTTTTCTGTTACTGATTCCAAAGTTATGGCAGATGTCTATTTCAGTTATATCCCTTAATAACAGGTGCATAAAATCACGCTTACAGCTATACAATCTCCTTAGACAAACATTTACTGTAAAATTGGCCCTTCCAAAGTGACATGATCCTGTGCAGAAAGCAATAAAGGAAATGTTCACTGAGTCTGAACCATTGAACACAGTTGGCATAAAATGCAAACTAGGCCCCATCATGCCTGACCTTACTGATGCTCTTGTGTTTGCTTTACCATAAAAAAAATAATATGATCACTTCAGTGTTTGTGTTGACCATGCATACAAATCTATTCTATCCTTAATCCTACAGTTCTGCGGATGAGAAGTTTCGCTGGAACAACCAAGGTAACTGAACTGTTTTCTTTCTAAAATGAGAATGTTATTTCTCTTCAGCACATTTTGAAATCCATGATTTGAAACCTTACAAGAAGGTGAATGTTGTATGAAGAGCACCTTCTGAAATGCATTTTGAAAGTTGCCATAATCTAACTGCCCACGTGGTAAACCGTTCATGTCAGAGTGAAACATGTTGACTTTTTGACTGTATCGATTGTGCTACAGCAAAATGTTAGCCAAAGATGACAACCTCTGCCTTCCTGAACATAAAACACAGAGGAGAGGTTGAGATTGAAGAGCAGGAGAAGTGCAGCACATAAATGATTCATGAGCTTGCGGTCACGCCACACTCTTTAAAATACTGGGTTCTTGATGAAGAATCAAAACAAAACCAGATTAAGCATCTCATTTTCATGCAGGAGAAAATGATTTAGTGGTTTTCTCAGTGGATGGTTTTGTACTGTAAATTTGTATCGTTTTAGTTCATGCCAGTTTTGGCCTTCAAAATAGGACTACCACAACTACATTATAAAAAAAAATTGTAAAAAGTTTGAGATACCATTTTATTCAGTATAATTTAAGGCCAATTCACACCGAACCGACAGATGCCGACCAATGGCAACAGAAACTTGGTCGGATCAGTGTTACCCCAGTCGGCATCTGTTGGCATTGGACGGCACTTGTTTTCATGTTCAATCAGCGTTTGTCGTGTTGTGGAATGTCTGAGAAGTGACATACTGTAATCTGGTGATTATGCACATTGGTCACTGTCTGTAAGTACAGTGTGAATTGGTCTTATTAGGTCAGATGGGGTGTTTTTTTTAACATAATACATATTGTCACAATGCTTTGGATACAGAGATCAAATACTCAAGTGCTGGCTTTTTTCATATTTCTTTCAAATTATTTTTTTTTAATCCAGTTTTTATATAAATGTTCATTGGCTATTCTATATGAATCAAGTAATCTGCATAAATAGCATATGTTTGGTTTTTGGTCATAAACCATTCTGTAAATACAAATATTTTTACTGCATTTTTTATTCAGATGTACAGATTTCAAAACCTAAATAAAACATTGATTTGAACATGTAAACATCTATAAACCTAAAAGTTACCTCTTATGTCTTTGTTCACAGACGGACAGAAGGACATAGAGGAGGAGCTTACCACAGGTCTGGAACTCGTAGATTCCTGCATTCGATCTCTTCAAGAGTCTGGTATTCTGGATGCACAGGAATTTACTGCTGGCGAAAGTAAGCAGCACTTTTTAATGCTGGAAGTTTAACACAATTAAGAAATTACTGAGACTGAACTATGTTAATGACTCCTAAATGTTCTTATGAAGAGTGGTGATCTTAAGCTGAAATGATTGATAATTGACATTCTCTGAGAGTTCTTTGTCAGAAATGCATGTGTAACAGCCCCATAATATGAGCTTGCAGGTGTTGCTCTGTAGAGTGTATTGACATGAGCTTGCTTTAGTCTCCAGTTTTGTGAAATTCATCAGTTAACCTCCCTATCTCTTATTATGCATGCTAGTAGCTTAATGCATGAATTACGGGTAATTTCTCAACAGAGTTTTTAAAGAAACAAGTATTCACCTGGCTGAGAATATCAGACGTCATCTGAACTGATTAAATATGATATTTTTCAAAGGTGCTGTACTTCTAAAGTCAAATATACATTTTAAAGTGAACTATAGTTACATTTATCTTAGGGTGTATTCACATCTGCCTTGTTTGGTTCGATTGAATCGAACTCTAGTTCGTTTGCCCCCTTGGTGCGGACCTTTTGGGCAGGTGTGAATACAGCAATCGAACTCGGGTGCGGACCAAACAACCGAACCGAGACCCAGCTGAAGAGGTGGTCTCGGTACGGTTCCAACCGAACTCTGGTACGGTTCGTTTACGGTGTGAACATGAACCGACCCAATTGCAAGAAAGCACTGCGTCGAAAGAGAATATTGCGCGTCTTTCTGCGCGTCGTGTGTGAATGTCTAATCGCGCAAAGATGCAAAAAAAATATCATTTGCAGTTCATAAAGCATTTGCAGTTCACCACCTTTTGGTGGTGGTTGGCGAGTTTCCCCCTTAAAGCGAGTGCCTAGAAAAATTCTATATGTAATGAATTATCATTATTATTAATGTAATGATAGTTACAACACAAGGATGATGATGCGTTAATTTACGTTAAACTGGACAAACTTAATCGCAAGCGTTAACATTGACAGTACTTGTTAGTACACAATAAGAATCTCATTATTTGAATGAGTGAACATAGCCCTTCTCTATGAATGAAAACTTTATACCTTCTCCGTCTTCTGTGCAGTGCCACTTGTAACGCAAAGTTGAGATGTTGCCCAGAGATAAAAAAAAACAGAAGGTGGTCGAATGAAAAGATGCACGAGAGACGAGAGTTGTCGTATTTCCCCGCGTTTATCCACAAGTTTCCTACGCCCCACGAGGCCTTGCGTCAAAAGTGGGCGCGACTTCCGGTTTGAAGTAAACAAAGCGCTACTTGACATGCTTGACACTCGTTCATTCAACAGTTGACAATCATTCAAGTTATAGAGATCCAAACTAGCTAACGATGTGGGAACACAACCTCAACGAAATTAAAAAGGGTGAAATAACAGTACCTTTACCCTCCGCAGTAGTTGATTGGGAGTATTATAATAATAATTATTAATAATCAATACTCATCAAGGCATGTTGACAGTTGTGCAAGCTGACAAACAATTAAAATAAAAAATACACACTTAGTCATTGTGCTTTGGAGTTTATTCAAAATTATAAATGAATGTGCTACTTGAATACATTAACTGGCACATTTGGTATTCTGTCAACACAGGCTTTGATCCTGAGTTTAGGTGTAACATCAGTAGAGAACAGCCAAACAAATGCTGATAGAGTTTATAGAACATTAAGATTTTAAACAAATGTACACAGGATGATTCGTTGTCTTTTGGGAGGTTGATGGAAACTTCAGTCGTTGGTAGGATCACTGTGATTTCGTTTTCAGCTTATGTTCAAAACAATCACGTTTAAGCCACTGAATTAGTTTAGTCCGGTTATACGCGCGAACAGCACATGTTGTCCCTGAGCTCCGTAACGACATCTCTCATAAAGATTGGCGTCTTTAAATAGTAAAATAATTCTCAGAAAAACAGCTAGCCTCTTCGCTAACTAACACACAAAATACCATTGGAATGCTACTTCCGCCGCCTCACCGGAAGTTTCACCCACTTTATTTTTTACAGGAGCGCCCCTCGGAAACTTGTGGATAGAGCCACTCAAACGTTACACTCGTCGTCTTCTCAAAATCCGAATTACAACTTCGTATAGATGACATTGTATCATATGATACTCATAGTTTCTTCATATTGCGTTTGTACAGAATTAACACAAAATTAGTAAAAGAACAAATATTGCAGTATGAAATATATGGAAATATCTCCATGCTGAGCCTTTTTTGCACTTCCTGATTTCCCTTGAGAATCCTTGTCCAATGAATGGACGACCTTAGCACACGTGTGGTTTGGTTTACAAATTTTGGTTCACTTGCAAAAAGAGCAGTGTGAAAGCGAACCGTACCAAAAAAAAAATTATAATAATAATAATTTATTTGGTCTGGACCAAAGCAAGTGAACTATGTTTCTGATCATGGCTCCAACAGACGGTTTTAATCTAGTTTTAATTATTACTGATAGACTGCACATAATTTTCACTAGCCATTGTGTCAATACCTGACTAAACTAATTAATACAACATTCAGTGTTTGACAGCTGTACGTAAGCAAACTTAAGTACAGGAAACTTGAACCAAAGCAACATAGAACATGACATATTGAGAAAACTGCTAAATAAATCAGTGCACATGGATTCGTAATGGTTTTTAATGAATCATCTTACAAGACAGTACATTTTGTATTTATTTACTTGCTTGTAGTGGTTTCACTCTCTCTAACTTTGAGTTATAAATAGAATTCAGGTGAAATATTTATCAGCTCTGATCTAAAATGCAGGTCAGATAGTGTGCCGATAAAACCCTACACCCAAAAAGATAAGTGACCAGCCACCTGGACACTTAGTCCACCAGATAGTCCACCACACTACCACTCTGTATGGCAGCAAATGGCATCTTAAGATGTCTGAGACGCTTGGGTTGAGACTGGAGAAGGGCCAGAAGCCTGATAATGCATTTATGAAACTTTTATCTTTTATTGTAAATGTGCCTCTTTTGAATTTGAAAGTGCCTAAAGTGGTTATAGTAGTAAACCCCAGCCATTTTCAATAACCGCAGTCGGCCAGTTTCTGATATTACTGGTTCAGCTGAAATGACCCAGTTATCATCTTCAATGGTTGTGAAGTCACTCTGTTGTGTGTGTTTGTGCGTGTCCATTTATGGGAAATCTTTTCATAGACCACAGGCCTTTATTGGTTGTCTTTTAATCTTCATACTTGTGGCTCATTTGTGTTTGAAACAGCATCACAGATGAAAATATAGCATGTACATATCACTAAAATAAGCTGTTTAATAATTTTGATTCATTTTACAGCATGTTGTGGCATGTAGATGTTTTGAAAACAGAGAATAATGCTAAAGTCAGGCTATTTCAACTTGGCATCTCTTTAAAAGATGCAACATCTTTGGGTGCTGTCAAACATCTTCAGAAGAGGAGAAACATGCCCTGACAGTGCACCAATAAGCTTCAGATAACACGACACAAAACCACACACCATCATGATCGACTTTGCTGGTTGTCGGAGATTAAATGGCATTTAAATTCATGTCTTTGCACACAGGTGATATGTGCTGCTAAGGCAATGATTACCAAACGGGTACAAACCACAAGGGTACAGAAATTTGGATTGTGCGTTGTGCTTTAGGGATGAAACCAACAATAATTTTGATGCTGATTTATTAATCAATTATTCCTTCAATAAAAGTTTTTAATAATGTGCACTATTTTCAGAAGTTTGGGGTCATTAAGATTTTTTTGTTTTTAAAAAGATGTATTTTATGCTCACCAGTAAAAACAATAGCTTTATGAAGCATTATTACAATTTATAAAATTGCTGTTTTGTATTTTAACATATTTCAAATCAATGCTCAATTTTCAGCACATTAGCCTTCAGTGTCACATGATTCTTCAAAATTCATTCTAATAAGTTGATTTGCTGCTTAAGAAACATTTCTAAGTATTACCAATGCTAAAAAGAGCATCTATTTTTCCTCAAGATTATATTTTTTTTTGCAGCATTATTAGTCTTTACCATCACTTTTGATCAGTTTAATCGATCCATTGAGAAGAAAATTATTAATTTTTTAAAAAGATAAATCTTACCTCACACTTTTGAACAGTAGTGTACAGAATATAAACTATAAATATATCAATGTACACTATATGTACGATTTTAAGTGAATATGGTAAAAGGCTATTTAACTTCCAACTACTAAAAAAATTGATTTGCTTGTGAATGAGACTTTTAGCAAAGTGATTATAATATAACACGCTTCTCTATTATTATTTCTCTAACAGTTTTCTTGTTTCACTTATTAAATATCTCAGCCAATCAAACTAAATACATTTATAAAGCAAGTCTCTACAGCTTCTATAACTACTTCAGTTGGTGAGTCAAACATCAGTTGGTTTTTCCCCATCAGAATGATTTTTTTGTTTGTTTGTTTCAAAGTGAATCATGTTTATAGTGTCAAGTTTACAAATGTATATGATAATTCTGAATGATGAGTTCAAAGGAACACCTTTCTAAGAATACCTGTGCCTTATTAATGTGGCCGTTGGTGACATACTGTAAGACTAAACAGGACTGGGAATCACTGCTATTTGGTACAGTGTCAGGCTGTCAGCACAGGAGGGCAGAGGAAAGAGAAGGGACTGTGATTTCGGTTCATGCTGACCCCATTTCCCTGAATGTGTGCTCATTGAGTGTCTTCCAGCAGTGATTAATTATGCATGCCTTTTCTGTCCATCTACTCACTGTGAGGCTTGAAATAATGAGCAGTATAAAAGAAAGTAAAACAGAGAAAAGTAGTGTGGATTGAGGCTGGAAGACAATGAAAGAATATGAGATTAAATGGTAAAGCAATTAACCAATTTTACGAAGGTAAAATGAGGTGAGGAGGAGAATTATATGGACTGAGAGGAGAGGGTAACAAGATTTGCATCTCCTGAAGGAAATACCTGAGCTTGCAAGGCTGCCAAAGAAATAACGTTTTATGCAAGTTTAGATTTTAAGCTTTGAATCTATGTAAATGTAATGCTGGTTCATGCCGATTTGACATTGTCATGGTGGCAATCATCATGCATCTTGTTTTCTTTTGGCTGCACACAAGAATCACCAGTCACTGTAAAGGAAGTTAAACATGGTTAAATATATGCAAAGATGACAAAACGTCAGATGACAAAAGACAATTCAGTATTCAAATTAAGAAGATCAACTGCAATTCTTCATTTCTGTTGGATATAAACAAGTGTTTGTCAAACTAATAGTATTTCTCTTCCTCTCAAATTCCTCCTTCACAGGACCAGGCATCCTCTCTCAAAGTGCTTTGCAGCTCAATAATCAAGAGGGCACCTTTCCCTATCCAGTCAGTTACCATAGCAACCAGACCCTGGCCCTCGGAGACCCGTCGGCCTCCCAGCCCCCGCGCAGTGGTCAGGTGGGAGGAGCCTTACATAGCTATAATCAGGTGGGGATTGATCTCTTTTTAAAAACTCTTGATTTTGACCCTTTTGTCTTAAACTGTTATTTACCACCTGTTTTTACGAGAAGACCCTCTGGGGGAATTCACTAAGGATTAAGTCTGCTAATAGTGCCGTTTATGTACATGTGCTGCCTTCATTTATTTAGTGTCTGATCAGTGTTCATTTTCTCACCTTTTGTTCTGTCATGGCCTTTGTCATTTGATGAAAATATCCTTTAAATTTAGTCAAAAAATTGATTTAATTCTCATATTTATAAATTTACTAATTTTTACTCAGTCTAAAATGGCATCTAATTTTAGAAATTTCAAATATTTTATTTATTAAATAATTTTATTTAGACAAATAACACTACATTTTTAATTTTTTTGTTAAAAGCTGATCCATGTTAAAATTTAGCACCACAATTTCTCTAAAATCAGTGTGGTATTATTTCTCTTCATATTTTCATCTGTAGTATAATTTAATTAAAAATTGTTCATCATGATGCACGTTTTTCATTTTAGTAAACAAACATTCTTGTTAGTAATTTCATTGGCAAGATTAGCAGTGTAATGACAGTGACTCAGAGTGTGTGTGTCAGGTTAAATTTTTAATTATGATTAACACAAAAGAGTTAAGGGAGATACACGTTTGACAAGTTGATGTATTGTATGTTTTTCGATACCTAAAGGCAGAATATAAGATGAAAAAGTTCATTATTTTCAGTACTCACTTAAAACCTCCCCCCAAACGAATCGCTTGACGTCATAAGAGGGAGACGTCTCCCCAGGTCGCTGAGAAAGTGAGTTTGTGAGTGATAATTGGAGTGATTGAGCAAGAGAATTAGTGTTTAGGACATTTATTTATTTATTTAGTTATTTAAGTTAGTTGGTTAGGTATACGCAGGCGTATTTTCACGTTGGTGAATTACTGCGTTTGTGCTGGGTGCAAAAACACCGTTAAAACCGCTCACAGAGTCCACTTTTCCCCAAAAAGCAGGTCTGTGTTCCGTCAACTTTGTTCGGGACCAACTTTTTCATTATATATATATAATTAACCTGACATAGACACTTTGCATAGATACTCATTTGCATTTATTCTAGACTGTGAGGTGTTTTTCTTCTAAAATTCCACACACTAAAAAGTGGCGCAAGCATTTAGCAAATTCACCCCTTTTTCCCTTTGAAAATGTCATGTCGGTCACCATCAGTTAGCTCATAGCTCCTACAGTAGATGAGTGAAATTCTAGCTCTTTACATGTCACTTGCCTCCAGGTGACGTCTAATCGTGTTGCCCAGCTGGCTGCCAGAGAGACAGCCGCCCGGGCCCATTCTCGAGACTCCTTTGCCCAGAGTCATGGCAGTGCATTCCACATGCCTGACGATCCGCCAACAGCCCCTGTAAACTATTCCTGCTCCACTCTACCAGCCCAGCGAGTGAGCTCTCCCTTTTCCATGCAGGCTTTGGGCTCCCCCTCCAAACTGCAGAGGCTGGGCTCAGCCTCCGACATGCCCAGCTACGCCACTCTGGCACGGGTGTCGTCGCCCAAGCAGTCCCCGAGCCGGCTAGCCAAGTCCTACAGCACCAGCTCTCCCATCAACATGGCGGTGGGAGGAGGGTCGTCCGCTTCGCCGCTGCACATGGTCGGACCGGGCAATGGCTCCAGCTCGTCTCCGCTACACCAGCTCAGCGCTGCAGTAGGAAGCTACGCCACTCTGTCCCCCACCAAGAGAATGCTGCACACCACCGATCAGTACAAAATCTCTCATGATCTATACGCCAACGCCACACTCCAGAGACCTGGCAGTCTGGCAGGTCAGTGCTCTTTGCCGGATACAGACATTTCCGTTTAGTACTAGCACTACCAAAATCACGTAATCGCTGGTTATTTTCACTCTTAGCGGGTGTTTGTTACCATTAGACGTGGTGATAAGAAATTGGCACTATTGTACATTTATAGCATATTTGTGCTTGAAAATCTGCCTTTGTCCATGATGCAGGTTCTAGGGGTTCGTACAGCAGTCAGCACAGTCACCTGGGCTCAGAGCTCAGACCCCTGCAGTCTCCTGAGCACCACATCGACCCCATTTATGAGGACAGAGTCTATCAGAAAGCCCCCCTGAGAAACTTCAACCAAGGCCAGGGTAAGATGGCAGACATCAGGTTCTCTAACAATTTAAAGTCAAAATATTTTCATCTAGATGGCTCTTGTACAGACTGTGCATTTATGAAATAAGAGGCTTGTTTCAGCTTTATTTTTGTTCAGAATAGAAGTGTTTTCCCAAGTGCCCAATTAATAGCTGTGAGCAACCAGACATCATCAGTATCAGATAGTAACAAGTTTTGCTTTAAAGGTTTTAAAGTAAATGTACTTGCGTTCACATTTTGTTTTATCAGTTGAGCTGGACGTAATATATCATTCCAATTATAAACCATAAAAGCACAGACTTTCCTGCACTTATATTACACTTTTGCAGGCTGAATGGGTTTCTACTTGTACAACCATAACAAGCAGGTATGCAAGGAAAAGGAGCAGTTCAGTCAAAAATAATTGACTCATTTAATCACCCTCATGTTGTTTCAAACCTGCATGACTTTCTTTCTTCAGTGGAAAATAAAGGAAACTATTTTGAAAAATGTCTGTTATATATATATACTGTATATAAAGATCCCCAACGCTTTTCAAAATATCCGCTTTTATGTTCCACAGATGAAATAAAGTAATACAGATTAAGCATGACATGAAGACGAGTAAAAGACGAGTAAATGGTATTTTAAATTTTGGGTGAACTATACCTTGAACCTTTGTTATCAAATTTGTGCACCTGACTGGTGTTGAAAGTCAACATCAAATGCTGTTTGTTAAAACTAATTTTTCTTCCATAACCTTATAATGTATTTCCGGGTCAAACCGAATATGGATTATGCTGTGGAATATGGTATGGATTCAGAATTGATTAGGTAAATCAATACACTCAAGTAAAAGTACCATTACATTCCAAAAAATGTAGTGTGAGTAAAGTAAAAAGTTGAAAAATTGTAGCTTTCTAACGGCCATCTTTATAAAATCAAAAAAAAAAAGAGAGAAAAGATTACTTTTTATATTTATAATATTGTGTATAGATGAATCGTGCACACCAGGCTTGTGCAAAAAAAAAAAAGAAAGAAGTAAATGTCCGAGTTGACTTTAAAGCGGGAATGTTTCCAGCCCGGCTCTGAGCTCCAGTCAGCTGGAAAACTCTGCCGTCAGGAAGAACAGCCCTCAGTGGTGGTTTCTGGGTAGCTATTCAATTCTGAACAAAAGCAGGCCAGAGAGAAAAAAACTGTTTTGCATTGACACTCAGACAAGCTAATAAAGCACCTACTGAAGAGCTATCATTATGGGTCAGTTTGTTATTTCGATGGTTTAACATCCTTTCTGTTTTGTTTTGCTCCTTTTGTCCTCCTCCTCCTTCTCTCTTTTGATTTTAATACCTGGTCAACATGTAATGTTTTTCCCACCTTTTGCTGCACCCAAAGTACCAATGAACCAGTTTTGTGACCAGGTCCTGAACTTTCTGCTCTGTCCCTACTCTCCTGTTGTAGCCCCTTCCTCTCCTGGTGTTGAATCCATACACTTGCAGCGCACTGGAAGCCAGAACGCCACGGGAACGTTCCCCCGTTCTGGCTACGCTACTGGCCCAGGTGCCTCCACCGCAGACTATGCCAACCCCTATCGTACACTACAGTTCTGCCCCTCCACAGACTCACCCTACAGCAAATCGGGGCCTGCTTTGCCCCCGGAAGCTACCCTGGTCAGGTCGCCCTCCGTGGACAGCATCCAGAAGGACCCCAGGTGAGTCCTTCCATTGTCTAATACATCTTGAAAGAACGGCACACGGAGATCTGACCCAGTTAGTGAGAATTAGAGCCGAATTGACGTGCTGTGTGATTTACAAATCAAATAGAGCTTCACATGCACAAAATGTCAATAAAGACATTGTTGGGGAGAGTGGTGGAAGCTGTGCCACTGTTAAGTTTAATTTGTGCTTGGGCAAGGAGAAATGAGAACTAATACATCTAATGACATTTCAGAATGTCTAATGGCAACTGTAACAGAGCCATGGTATGACTTCTCCAAAAAAAAAAATGTATGTGAACCATTTGCATTTTTTCATAAAACGGCCAAATGACTGTCACTACGTATTTGAATTTTGTGAAATAATTTCCGACATTTTATAAAATTATTTTTATCGAAATGTTTGTCTCTTGTATTTGGTGGTAATGTTCACTATCAGTATTACAAAGCAACTGACAGACTTTGTCCCAGAGATATGGTACCGTTCAAAGGTGTAGGGTTTGTAGGAATGTTTTATGTTTTTGAAAGAAGTCTCTTATGCTTACCAAGGCTGCATTTATTTGATCATACTGTAAATACTGTAAAAACAATACATGGAAATATTATTATAATTAAAATAACTTTTTTTTTCTATTTTTGCAAAGATGAAATTATCTACATTTCAACAGAGATTATTCCAGTACTTCAAAAATTGTTATATTATGGTGCTTTGTGACTCAAGAAACATTTCTTTCTATCAATGTTGAAAACAGTTGTGCTGCTCATTAAAGTGTTTTTCAGCAGAAATATTTTGTAACCCTTGAATATCTTTTTCTCTTTTTATCAATTTAATGCATCCTTGCTGAATGAAAGTAAAAAAAAAAAAAAAATTACTGATCCCAAACTTTTGAACGGTTATGTACCTAATTAAACTTTTACTAAAAAAAATCATAGTTTTATACAATTAAAATTCATCCATGTTTAATATATTTTAAAATTAAAATCCTCACTATTTATCTTCATCTTTCAATCACCATCAGCTGTAGGCTATATGATTGGCTCTTTTCAAATATATGGTCACATGTAAAAATAAGCAAATAAATAAATGTGCAGTTTGCGTGATTAACGGGGTGACGCATCTTTTTCCACTCTCCTCTACAGCATGAATCAGACTTCACATGACCTCACTTCCTGTAGTACCTCAGATTGCCTGTGTACTGTATACTAACAAAATCCAAAATCACAAAACCTATTGCACATTTGTCACAAATTAAACATACTTCAGGAATGATTGCGCATGATTTTATAGAGAGGTAGTCAGTTCCACCTTTTCACTCTATCTTTATATTGGTATTAAGCATATTTTTGATTTTATCTTGTGACATTAATTTGATGTGCTGAGAGGCCATTGACAATCATCTCTTGTGAACTAAAGTACCTTATGATTTCTCTTTTTTTGTTTGTTTGCTTGCTTTTTCTGCTGAGTTGACCTTGTTTTAGTTGATTTTTGCCATCCCTTCTGTTTAACCCTCATTCTTTTGTTTTTCTCCCATGTCTACTCACTGCTAGTGGTTATGGTGGAGGTGGTATGACGTGTGATGCATTGCATTTACTGGCTGCAAACAAATGCACAGATATGCACAGACAATTTGAAACTGTTTCAGAACTTGTCAAACAATGTCGTCTGTTATGTTTGGTTGTCTAATAGTGTTTGGTATATTAAAGGGTGGGTCTGGCAACCATACCGGCCGCAGTTTATCCCCAAAATACTTGCAAATTAAATGTAAAAAAACAGCATTTGGTTCAACTAACAAAATAATTGGTTTCAAAATATTGTATATACATAAGGCACGGCATTATAACATATTTTACATCTTATGAAGAAACAGGAACATCTAGATCAGAGGCATTCAAACTTTTTAATGACACCAAGGAACCATAAATGTGATAATCGCTGCAATACATTTTCATGTAAATAACAGTTTTTAATGTGTGAAATATTTGTACATGAATTTTAGTCCTATTGCACAAGAAACACTATTAGTGCTATTACTGTTTCCAAAATTAAATAGATTTTATATATTCTCATGTTCTTAGGCCAAAACAATAACAATAATAATAACAACAATAATAATAATAACAATAATAACAAATTATTTGGACAGTTTTTACTTTGTATTGAGTTGGCAACATTTTTTTCTACTCACTGTTAAATTAATATTGGACATCTAAACATTAAAAAACATTTTCAATTCAATTTAAATTAATGTTCAGGTTTTTTTTCAATGGAAAGATTTCGAATCAGTCTTTATAAAGCACAATAAAAAAATAATAATGATTTCGCATTGTGTTATTTATTATTGTAGTGTTCAATTAATAATTTACGGTTGAAAACCCCTGATCTAGATGATTGTCTTGAGAAATGTATTGGATTTTTTTTTTCTTCTAAAAGTAGAATGCAGAGGAATGAACAAATATCAGTATTTGCACTGACTGGAAATGTGAAACCTGATCTCACCCACAAATAAGCTATTGCAGGCTATGCTGTCTGGTTCACACTGGAATTATATGGATGAGAGTTATTTTCCATTATGTGAGACCCCTCTTTAATAAAAACCAGCAACAAATAAGCTTTATAGTGCATGTTGACAGTCAAATGTGTAATATGTTCATGCAGCAGCAAGAAGACAGCTAAACGTAAAATTATTATTTTAAAAATGTCAAATCCCTTTGTCCTAGACACCTACCCTGTCTCTCTCTCTGCCTGTCTCCTGATAGGTACGACCCTGAATTCCTTGTCTGGAATCAAAATCAAGCCGAGCAAAGAATGACAAAGTAATCCAACATTTATTTACATTTCTACTCATCCACAAAAGCACTGTTCTCCTCTCTACTCAACATCATATGCCTAGGCAGCATGACTGTGTTGAGACAAGCTTTGCTTTACAGAATATGTCAGAATATGTTTTGATGGATTTCCTTCCAACATTTCCGCATTGTGTTTACAAGAAGAGCACAAGGCCTTTATTCATCCACAGAAAGGTTAATTTGTGGTCTAAAGTTGATTGATCAGATTAATGGAGTGATAAAATCAAATAGTTACATTAAGAACATATGTTCTGATCTCTGTTGGCTTTTCCAGGAGTGATAGGTGACTTTCATAGGTAACCAGAGTTTGTTCATTGCTGCAAAGCATCACATTGTGTGTGTGTGTGCGTGTCTCCTGTTGTGTTGTTATTCATCGTTTTGTTATCATTTTATGTTAAAGCATGCTTATTATCCTTTTTTACTTTTATTTTACACCATTGTCTTCTTTTCAATGCAAGCAACAGCCATGATTGTATTGTTGTCTACCACATTGTGCATAATTGAAGTAGCCTACTGTATTGGCAACCAAACTTGTTAACAAGGAGATGGATATAGTTAGGTTGACATTTTTAAGTGTACTGAGTGAGACTACACTTGCAACATCTCAAACATTTACTGGTAGACACAGTTTCTGTCAAAATAGTTGCTACAATTTGTGTTAGTACAGTAAAACTACAGTAAAAGTGGCATTGGAAAGCATTGACATGAAATGAGGAATGTTATGAATGGCTCATGAATGATAACTGAATGTTCATTCAGTCAGTCCACTTTTATTATATTATTACCAAATAATATTTCAAATAAATAGCTTATTTTGAACTTTCTATGCTTCAAAAAATCCTGAAAAAAAGTGTCATGATTTCCACAAAAACATTTAGCAGCACAACTGTTTTCAACATTGATAAAAATAAGGAACGTTTCTTGAGCACAAAATCAGCATATTATAATGATTTCTAAAGGATCATGTGACACTGAAGACTGGAATAACGGCTGCTGAAAATTCAGCTTTGCCATCCCTAGAATCTTTTCATTCCAGTATAATATAGTAATATATGATTTATTTGACCATTTTGTGGAAATCAAATTTATGTGACTGTTTTGTTTAAAAATGCCAGAGGCATTTGCCTAGTTGAGGCATGTGGAAGCATTAATATAGTCTGATGCTGAGAAGTGGTTGATTCTCTGATCTGTGCTCTGAGTGGGTGGCTGGAGATGAAGTGGTCACTGAATGTGACAGAGACATTTCCTGACCTCTCTCATTGCAGGCAGTTCAAGCCGCCTCTCAGGACCATTCAGCATGTGTGTGCTGAATTCACAACACTGCTGACCACAATTTCCTAAATAAGGGGTCAACTGCGGGTCGCATGTTCACACCTTAATAGAGCTTACCTCTCATGGCTGCACACATCATATTTATGTGACCGTTAGCAGCTCTGAGTCCCCCAGTTCCTCTTGTGACTGTCAAAACAGTATATTATGGGCTTGTTATTCTGTTGGGTGAAAGCTGTCAGAATTAGCCATCTGTAATCTCAAACTTACTGCTGGTTAATTGCCCCACACAACATGATTTACTGAAGTAGAACATACTTGATGTTGGATCTGTAACAATATTACCTAACCCATAACCTGCCCTAAAAAAATCAAAAGAAAATTATATATTTATACAAACATTGTTCAGCCCTCTAAATGTATCTCAGGAGTGTTGTGTATGACCAAAGAAGAATGTTAATCAAAGGGCCCACTGGGGGAGAAAATGATGTTCTCGGATAAATCATAAAAAAAAAAAAAAAAAAGAAATGGCAATTTTGATTTCATTGCAACTTTAAATATAAAATGTGTAACTTACAGTATACTGTATGGAACTGACATCCATAAAGTTAAACAATAACAAATGTTTTTCCCCAAACATTTCCCCTATCTTCCATTGGTTGGACAAGCAAATAATCTCGCTCCAAACTCAGGGTCAAGCCGGTATTGCTGTGTTGTGGGAGTCAGTAAAAGGAATCGGAAAGATTCTGTCAAAATGTAATCACAATCATGTCCTCAATCATGTTTTTTTCTTTTGTCCATAATATAAATGACTCAAAACTATGTTGTTTTGGACCCAGTTGACTTTCATTGTATCTACCAAAATGGTTATAAAATTTCTCAAAATGGAATGTACCGCGGAAGAAAAAAGTTACAGGTTTGAATTGAAACGACATAAATTGAGTAAATTGCGACAGAATTTTTCATTTTAGGCTGGACTATCTCTTCAAGTTGCGATAGAAAAAAAGGTATTTCAACATCGCCTTTATCCATGACCCCGCAATTCTTGTTGAATCTATTTTGTATGTGCACCATCATTGATTGAGCTGAATTGTTGTTACAGCACTCGTTTTCTTTCAGACAAAAGCACGCCCCATAATGGAAGTGCACGAAGTGCATGTTTCATGTGCGTGAAGCTTATTCAGCGCTTTACTCGTGTTTGAATAGGAAAGCCAGGGAGCAAGCCGAGAGGACAGAGGAGCTCTATGCTCATTAGTGTGTTTGTTTTAGCAGTGTGCACGCTTCAGCAGCTAAGCCAGAAGCTAGAGCTGCGGTGATTACATGGGCTGGTGACTGGTCTTATTTACTCTGCTCAGCATGTGTAAGTTCTTTATTCATCTGCCTGTAATGCCAGAAGCTAGTTGTATGACATACAAACAGGCCTGCAGTGTGGCAGTTGTGTTGGCGCTGCACACACTTTGAACATGTGGCACGTATTAATGCCACTTCTTTCTATGAACAAGACATGATAGTGAACGGACTAATTGAGCAAGAATTTCCATGTATTAATCACATTTGTATTGCGGGTTTCATTACTTGTAATGAAACTTCAAAAACAAGGCCTTGCTTGATTTCCTAGGTTGTCTATGAAAGCCTGTAGAGAGACTATAGAGGCTTCCGTTCAATCAATGACACATGAAAGGAAAGCTACACAATGTTGAGGATAATGCCAAAAGAGCTATTCTGTACTGTAATGTGGATGTATCATAAAAAGAAAAGGGATTCATTCAAACTATAGTCTCACATAGCCAGATCTATAGTCGTCTATAGTCTCAAACATAGGATAATCATGCATAATATCATAACAGTTTAATGACCTCACATGTCAACAAGATGGCAGTTAATTGTTGCAAACTTATCCACATTTCTATAATCAGATGCTTTCTTAACTTGAGCAGTTGAGACTGAGGGGAAAGTTTGCAAAACATATTTACATATTTAAACTTGCTAATGAAATCACTGCCAAAAACATTTTTACTCATAAAGAAAAGCATAATGGAGATTAGATGAAAAGATACTGTGATGATAATTAAACAATTGTAGTTAAATAATATAGCAATGCAAAATATCTCTTTAATATTTTTTGTATTATTGTATAATACTGTTTACTACATTATAATGTTGCGATACAACATTAAAACTATTTATTTTAGTTGTTTTATACTATATAGTACTATACATTTATATTAGCCATTTATCAGTTATTGCCCATAATATGAAAATAATTAATGTCTTATTGTATAGGCCAGAATTTCAATATCGACATATAACGAAATACATACTGTTGACGATCATATACTGTATAAACATCATTATTTGTAGTATAAAGATTTGAATTATTATGAAGAAATAATTTAGAATAAATCCAATGCTGGTGATTGCCCCACATTAACTGATTACCAATAAACTGACATTTACTTTTTTTTGAAGAAAGATTCTGTGTACATTTCACCTAAAGACTAGCCTATATTAGATTTACCTCTGCTGCATCCCTTTCAAAATATCAATCCATTCGCTCTATTTCTATAATCATGTTCAGTCAAGCATCTTGAATGCATAATTTATGATGCTTTTATTTGGCTGTTTTTTTATGCCACGAAACATTCAGTAGTCCACAAGGGGCTTATCCTCTTCTTCCTCTGGCCCCGTGGGTTATTTCAGCTTTTGCGCTGCAGCATGAAGCTGGGTTTTGTGGTGTTAATGTTTCAGCTATGGGGATGAAAGATAGGCTCACCTGACTGAACCAGAACAAAAGCTTAAACAAAGACCTGTCACAAACAGGAGAGTTTGTCTCAATCCGGTGAGTGCTCAAATGTTACATCAAGCTCTGCTGAAGATTTTTTTAGGCTGCATGTCTTGCAAATCTTTTATAAATCCATGGACAACAAGACCCATTTTCACTGCAAATATTGGCAGATATAGGCACCATCAACAGTCATACAACCTCACAAATTCGAACACTCTCCATAGGCAGCAACTCTGTGCACCACACAAATAGAGCCTCCCACAGAACACTAAGTTGATCTCAATAGAGTTTTTGTAAGCCAACCTAGCATCATCTTGCTTCCCAATAGGATTTTTCCATTGGATTTTTGTGTTATCACAGAAAATAAGCTCTATGGCTTCTTACATGGCTTGTAAGGTAATCTTTTCATTTCTCAATTGCCTGAATAAAAAGCTAAAGTGAAGCTATAAGAGAACTACACCACAGCTGGCATGGCTTTAATGTCACCATTACTATACTTCCGACAATTATTTCAATCTATATTTAAAATCTTCAAGTTGGAAAGTCTGGTTTAGAATCATTTGCAGGAGTGTGAGTAAACATGACAAGGCTGTGAAAGCGGACTAGTAAAAATATGAATTTTCAAAAAAGTGGGTTAATTCTTGTGTATTTCATGTAGTTGAAGAAAATGTGTAAATATCTCGAGATTGTGTTCACCACAGACCTTAAAGGAGTAGTTCACTTTTAAAAAAACTTTTGCTGATAATTTACTCACCCCCTTGTCATCCAAGATATCCATGTCATTCTTTCTTCAGTCGAAAACAAATTAATGTTTTTGAGGAAAACATTCCAGGATTTTTCTCCATATAATGCACTTTACTGGTAACCAAACTGTTCAAGATCCAAAAGACAGTTTCAGTGCAAAGTGCAAACTGTTCAAAGGGCTTTAAATGATTCCAGACGATGAATAAGGGTCTTATCAAGCGAAACAACAATCAGTCATTAATTTTTTTTTAAGTTTTATAAGAACAAATGCTTGCCTTGCTCTGTACTGTGATGCGCATTCGTGACTCTCCTATTTGAACTCGTTCATCAAAATGAAAAAATCTTTTCCTGAGTCAACTCTTCATTTCATTCATTGAATGAACCAAATGGCACGAAAAAAGATTTGTTCATTTTGATAAACGAGTTCGAACAGGAGAGTCATGAACGTGCATCACAGAACAGAGCAAGGTGACTATTTGAGCTTATAAAACTTATATAAAACATTATATGGAGAAAAATCCTTTAATGTTTTCATCAAAAACCTTAATTTCTTTTCGACTGAAGAAAGAATCACATGGATATCTTGGATGATATGGGGGTGAGTAAATTATCAGCAAAAGTTTTTTTTTAAAGTGAACTACTCCTTAAAATACTCCTTTAATTCAGGCATTTAACCAAAAATCCATATAAAAAACCTTTTGGGAAAAATGTCTACTTGATTCTGGGTTTTAGAACTGCAGTACTCTATATTTGCATTTTCTTAAGCTAACTGGATTATCCTCTAATAAGCCTAAAATACATCACATGGCATGCACACATACTGTATTTGGTAAAATAAATACATTTTTATTTTTATCTACTTTTCAGTATTGAATGAATTTCTCGTCCACCATTTTGGTTTCATTTTTTTTTCACTGAGCAATGAATTTCCCATCGTATCTAGAAGGACACATGCTCACCCTTTAATTCTCCTGCTTTTTGTTAAAGTCTGTGTGCATACCTTAAACTACTGTCTATGTATGTACTCTAGGTATTTGGAACAGAGCCTCTTTCGTTTCTGACTGTTAAAATGAAGGTCAATGCTTAGTTTAATTGTATGGTTGGATCCTGCAGGTGAAGTTTAAGGGACAAACGGTTTATTAGTAGACCAGCCACCCACCCACAGCATCTCTCCATATAAGACCACAAGGGGTGAAATCACAAGTCTGAGAGCGCACAACGAAAGAGCTCTCTGTTTTCTGTAGCGTGAATGAGTCACTTCCCAGCCAAATCCTTCTCCGGCGTTGGCAAGGGATGATGTTTTTTTTGGAGGCCTGGGCTCTGAGCAGACGTTTGATTATTCATGTTTGGTGATTAATGGTAGGTTCATCCCTGCTTCAGCGGCCTGTCACAGTGACTGGAGCTGTGGTGGGGGGAGTGGCTTCACCCAGGCATTAATTGCCATAATGGGGAGGTTAAGGATTTGGCTGCCAGTGACAGACTTGACAGAGAGGAGGGAGTGTCACCAGGCTGCAGCAGCTTGCACTCTGTGCGTGTCCCTGTAGAACCGGCCTGCTGGGGAATGATTCATGTTTAATGATGCGAAAGAGGACGAGTAGGGTGCCATTACTATTCTGACTTTAATCATAAATGATATAGTCTGTTTCCAGAGCAGCAAATATCTAATAAATCTGTGTGCCTTGCTATGCACATTTAAATCATTACTACACGTTTAGTCCTCATGACTTATGTATGTATTCCTTCATGCTGTGATGCGGCATTATCTATAGATGTAGAGCAAAACTGCGACTGCCCACTTCTTCAATGGTCTTGGTAACAAAGATATTCCCCATTCCTTTTCTACGTTAATAAAAAAAAAATCTTCAATGACACAATCAACTCGCTCGCAGTTGGAAATCTGGAAAAAGATAGTTACAAGTCTGTTTATCCACCTTAATTTTCAAGTAAGCTATTTTCTGTGAATTTACAATTCATTAGCCACTATAGGTAAACAACTAGAAGAATTACTAGTGTGTTAATGATTACAATAATAATTAAACACTGACAGTCTCTTAAATGCAAGTTACAAAGCATTATTTATTGAGCTGCGACTGTTTATTATGGTTGGATTACGTTATTGTGTTATATTATCAGTATTATCTTTAGCTGCTTACTGTCAAAGCAGCTAGCTTTAGCTTTTTGTTTTGCTAAACACAAATGTCACTTCTTGAAGAACTCAGAAGCTGGTAAAGCATTGGGGCCATGCCTTTTGCTTTATTGCCGTCTATAATTACATAGGGGTAAACATTGAGTGAATAATTTCACTTTAGTGCACTAGTTAATTAACAGTCTTTTTAGAGCCTCTGTCAAAAAATGTACTTTCACTAATTAACCCAGTGTTGACTTGCGTGACAGCACCACATTGATTACCATATAAACTTCATCCATTTTACAGCCATTTTTGTGTTACGCTCTAATTACTGATTTACGCAAACATGATCAATTAGCCCGCTCCTGTGATTAATGACAACTTGCTGTCATTGCATCTAATGCATCGGAGAGTTTGTGGGCTGTGTGTTGGCCAATTCCGACTCTCCTTAATGCACTTGGTTCCCATTTTTTTTAAATAATGCTCTCAACAAAGGAGTTTAGTGAGATGCGATTTTAAACATGCCTTCATTTCTCAAGGTTAAACAATGGTAAAAAGAAACAAAGATACACTGAGAGAAAACTAAGTGCCAATCTTTCAGGATTATCTCCTTTTTGACCCTTTCCCAATGGATCCCATTCTTCTTTTCATGACCGCAATTGCCCTCTCAGGTTTACTGGACATGCTGTAATAAATGTTTCCCATGGTGCCTCTTACCCATAAATGTTTGTCCATCTTGTTGCTTTTTGGCAGCATTGCATTTTCTCTCTGCCTCCACCAATGTCTTGTTCTTCCTCTCTTCTCTTCCATCCTTCCTTTTGTTCTCTTTCTATCATTACCACCTCATCTCTTTCATACAGGATCACATCATTTGAATCGATTCCTCTTGTTTGACAGCCTCTGAAATGGTAGTAGCATAGAGACAGAGTTTTGCTGGTCTGAGAAAGAGAGGGAGAAAAAGACATGAATGTCAAACACAATGTTCTCCTCTCTTGCCTACATGTGGTATTCATTTTTTCACAGCAGACATCAGAATGGTATGTTGAATTTGTTTTTGCTGCTTACCTAAATCATGGTGTTGACTGATATTCAGAGTCGACAGACTCTGGGGTTTAGGAAATGCAGATATTCTCCTATGGGGTTCCAGGCACCTTAGGACTGCTCCAGGCAATATCACAGCTGTCACTGATACCCGTGATAAAGCCGACATTTCTGTGAGAATGCTATTGTCTGAATGGATTACCCATGATCTGGCGTTCTTCTGCGGAATGCATGAAAATCAGAATTCTAAAAATGATTGTTGACGTGTGGTAGCTGTAAAACCTTTGTTTCTCATTTTTTTTCTCCTTACAATCACTGTCATACATCATATTTTGAGGTTAATTTGTTCCCATTGTTTAGTGGCAGTCGTTTCTGTTAATTCGTATTACTCAACTATTTTCAAAGGAGAAAAGTGACAGAGGGAAATCACAGATGTTGGCAGAATGTTAGTGTATGATGAATTTGGTTTAATTAATTGTGAAGAGAAACATTCAGAGACTCCATAGAGGAGAATTTAAACAAATGATGTTTACACACCATAGAAGAGAAACATGCTGCTATATTTTCTGATAGACACCTTCACAAACATGCTTTTTTAATGTTATATTTTTTCTTTATGTGAAAGAATTGTTTCTCCGTGTTCACTTTCGTGTGTATATTTCCCTCTTTAGGGAATTTGGCTGGAGGGATCCTGAACTGCCGGAGGTAATCCAAATGCTGCAGCACCAGTTTCCATCAGTACAGTCCAACGCTGCCGCCTACCTCCAGCACTTGTGCTTTGGAGACAACAAGATCAAATCAGAGGTACCTCCTGCATGCCAACATCAGAAACATTCTGCATGTTTTGCATAGGCTATGGACTAATACATTCTTGCAGTGAGGATTTCAGCTTCATTTGAATTTCCATGCTGGTTCAGGCTGGTTTATGTTGGTTAGTGT
This sequence comes from Pimephales promelas, assembly GCF_988280905.1. Taxonomy (NCBI): domain Eukaryota; kingdom Metazoa; phylum Chordata; class Actinopteri; order Cypriniformes; family Leuciscidae; genus Pimephales; species Pimephales promelas. The sequence goes on from NC_142773.1 coordinate 28,574,852, forward strand.
CATTCCAGCTCAGTGGTTTTCAACTGGTGACCCAAAAACATTTTACATTTAAATTTATACACTCACCTAAAGGATTTATTAGGAACACCTGTTCAATTTCTCATTAATGCAATTATCTAATCAACCAATCACATGACAGTTGCTTTAATGCATTTAGGGGTGTGGTCCTGGTCAAGACAATATCCTGAACTCCAAATTGAATGTCAGAATGGGAAAGAAAGGGGATTTAAGCAATTTTGAGCATGGCATGGTTGTTGGTGCCAGACGGGCCGAGTATTTCACAATCTGCTCAGTTACTGGGATTTCCACACGCAACCATTTCTAGGGTTTACAAAGTACCACTGTACAGGCTGGTGGTGGGGGTGTAATGGTGTGTGGGATGTTTTCTTGGCACACTTTAGGCCCCTTAATGCCAATTGAGCATCGTCTAAATGCAACGGCCTACCTGAGCATTGTTTCTGACCATGTCCATCCCTTAATGGCCACCATGTACCCATCCTCTGATGGCTACTTCCAGTAGGATAATGCATCATTTTTAGTCTTACTGACACCAAAACTTTAAACAATACTGTACATGTTTATGTATACGTAGATGGTTGACAAAAGAAGTCTTGTTGATTAAGATAGATAAGCAGGCTAGGTATACTAGATAAGCTGACTTTTATAAAAATGTGTTTTAATATTTGTGTGGCTCTGTGTATCAGATACGAAGGCAGGGTGGGATTCAGCTGCTGGTGGACTTGTTGGATCACCGTATGACTGACGTGCACAGGAGTGCCTGCGGCGCACTTAGGAACCTGGTTTATGGCAAGGCCAATGACGATAATAAGATCGCCCTGAAGAACTGCGGTGGGATCCCTGCACTAGTGCGACTCCTGCGCAAGACGACAGATGTGGAGATCAGGGAGCTGCTTACAGGTGCTCTGGACATATTAAGCACATTTATTTCTCATTCCTTCTCCTTTGTTCTCTGAGGTGACGTGATACCTGCGAGAAGTAATTTGTAATTTGTTTGTCCACACTGAAAGAGGAAATGCTGCAGAACTTAAGTGCACCTGGGAAACTTGTACCTTTGAGTCAGGCATTCTCCATTACGACATGCCACACATTCAAATTGGAAACATAACACGGAAGTCACCTAAACCTGAGGTTTTAAAACCTGTCCTGGAGCACCCCCAGCTCTGCACATTTCATTATATTATATTTTATTATATATTATATTATATTATATTATATTATATTATATTATATTATATTATATTATATTATATTATATTATATTATATTATATTATATTATTCTCTATATAGATTAGATGAGTTTCCACTATACTTCAAATTGACACACCTCTTCCAACAACTTGGGAATCATCTAGAATTGCAACCTTTAAATGGGACTCTGTATGGTAATTCATATGCTCAGAAATTTGAATTGCAATATATCCAGTTCCACTTTAAGGGCACTACTTTTCAAGTAGATTTTGCATGTATGAAAAGAGATATTAGACCAATGAGATTTCACAGTGGGCGTGAACAAAACATCCTGTCTTTTTTGTCTGGCACCTGATTAGGACGTGATGTCTAGCCATCTTTGACTGCGCTCTATCTTTTTTTCCTCACCACATTTATTTGCATGTTCAGCATACAAATACATTGCACATGAACTTTCTGTCACTATCTCTGGCTTCCTTATAATTGGGCCCATTTTTTTAATCAGCTCTCCTAGAATCATCCGCTTGTTACTGTGGACCCCACTACCCATTAAATGATTTGTTAATGATCTCCTAATTGGTTAGGGCTATAATAATTAAGGATAATACCAGTGCTTGGCATAGCCTCTTTAGGGAATTGTGTATAATGAATCTTGACGCATTGACAAAAGACAAAGGCTCTTCTAAATCCCCTATAGAAATATTCCCGTTACATAGACAGTTCCTGAGAGATGTCGGAAACATTGGGCAGCAATTTGCTTTTTGAGGCATTTCATAAATGTCAGATTTTTGGGAGACGCTTCAATAAGACGTTGCGGCTCCCTTGTGTTTCAGCCTGGTGAGCAATCTAAATGTCCATCAGTTGAAAAATCTCCATCCTCCTGAATCCAGAGCTCGGAGACACATCTAAAATATTTCAAATTGAATATACTGTAGGAAGAACGAAACTGAGTGGCACTTGCTTATTACAGCTCTATGTCTCTGTGTATGTAAACACTTTAGATGAAACATTTCGAAAGAGAAGCCATTTGTGCTTTTTCAAAGACAATTAATGTTTAGAGAGCGGTTCTGAACAGAAGACAAAGCGTTCTCTTGCCAGTCCGTAACAACCCCCCTCAAGCTACGTCTACGCAGACCCCGGTCAACTGCCGATTGCTGAAGCCAGACATACATGGGCCTGTCGTGACTGCTAGGGCCTGTTTGAGCTCACAACTCTTGGTTTGACAGGAGGCTGCATAAAAAACAAGTCTTTGATGTTTAACGAACAAGATTGGATATTATAAGATAAGATACGTTTAAACTGGCTGGGGCAGAGCTGTACACCATGCTACTGTAGCAATACAGATGAAGGACCTACAAAAGTGATCACTTGTATACTGTAGCATGATTTTCTAATGAAAATTATAGTAATATATTTATTGCTTGCAAAAAGTTTGTTTTGTGAGAATGCATGGCCAATTGAATAGCTGTCAATGGTGAAAGATAGTTTAGTAACGATGTAGTTAGTAAGTTACTTTGAGCCCTGGGATGTAATGACCTAAACAGTAGTGAGACACCCAACAAGAAGCCCCCTGGAGTTGGATTGAGAAACGCTAGTAAGGAAGATGTTTCTTGTCTCTGCTAGCTATTATAGAGTCCCACATAAACACACAGTCATTTTGGCGGATGCCACACGGCAAACTCGCATCAATGGAGGGTACCAAACAAATGGCAGGAAAACATCCATAGGCAGTATTCTAATCTGCATACTTCTACAGTGTAATACAAGTATGTACTTCACTGGTGATGCCAAAGTACATACTTTTGAATATGTAGCAACATCATTAGATGTATTTGGACTCTTTGGATGTACTAGCTAGCATGTCATACACTTACTTTTTAATACCACAGTCCCCCATTGCCTTCTGTTTGAGCTTGCTTGTGAGAATTAAAATAATAGCATTTATTTAATTAAATAGCAATTAAATAATATAGTGATTATATTTAATTAAATATATTTAATTATAGTTTATTTATATAATATAATAATTCATTAAAATGCATTGTTACTTAAAGTATTGATGCACACTTTTGGCTTTTTGTGTGTGTGTGTGTGTGTGTGTGTGTGTGTACAATTTGGGTGGATGGTATGATAGAATGTGAATGAGGAGACTGGAAGACTGGAAGTGTGAAATTTAACAAAGAACATAAGATATAATTAGCTGGGACAAAGTTTTATACCCTAGCAGCAGGGAGGAAGAACAAAAGTGTTTCTTTGTACACTGAATCAGTCTTGTGAAAGGACAAATATTATGCAAAATTAGACACAGGTTAGCCATATTCTACATTCTAGAAGTTCACAGTCAGTCTTGATTGTGATGTAGCTTGGACCACACAATCTAATGTTTATACTAACAAGAACTGATGAGGACTCTAGTGAAACTTCAGAAATTATTTTACTTGAGGGCTCTTGACCAAGACCTCATGCAGTATGCATGCATGTTCTTTGCTTCCTGCAATCAATGCTTTTAATTATATATATAGACAGTATTTTTGCACAACATAAACTCAAGGTGAAGAAGGGAAATTGTAATCTCTGTATCAATATAGTGGGTGTATACTTTACCACTGGATGAAACGCTTTTTGGTTCATAGATGTTGTTCTTGTAAACAGGTGTGCTGTGGAACTTGTCCTCTTGCGATGCTCTGAAGATGCCCATAATTCAGGATGCTCTGGCAGTGCTGACCAACACGGTCATTATTCCTCACTCGGGCTGGGACACCTCACCCCACCAGGACGACCGCAAGCTGCACCTGCATTCCTCACAGGTGCTCCGCAATGCTACCGGGTGCCTCAGGTACAGCTCCTAATTAATGCCAATCTAAGTATCAAGTATTCAAAATCTATTGTTTTTCATTGATATACAGGCACAGTTTCGATATTTGCTCTTAAGAGGCTTAATCTTCACGTAGAAGCAATTGTTTTATCATAATTGTTTGATATTCATTGTTTTATTAGGTGATTAATTAAGTAAGAATTATGCAAATATTATGTTAATGCCTCAGAATTTCCATCTTTCAAAATGACATGATGAATTTGTGTGCCTTCAGAAGTGTCACAGTATATTGGGGTCTCAGTGGGCAAAAGTACATCTCTGGATAATGGCTCTGTGCTTCTGTGTGTCAACCAAACACATTTGTGAATTAGCTTTGAGGCTTTTCTTGGAGTGATATCTTAAGTTAATTGATTTGAATGAATAGATTCAGTTGCTTTTGATGAATTTGGCCGGTCTCAGACTGCATGAAACCATTTTGTGATGGAGCTCGTTCTACCACTTTACTAGGATTGTATTCTGGCCAGGATTGGTCTGATTCAACAATAGGATTATGTCCACTGTGACTGTGGATCTGGTGGCATGCCAAAACCTTGCCCATGTCCAATGCTCTTTTTTTTCTATTATTTTAGATTCTCTTTAAATATAGCTTGATAAATAACCGGTTAGCTTGCATACTCTACACAATCAAGAAATAGGTTAACAAAAAAGCCGCAAAAAAGAGTCCAAAGGGGTAAGATTTGGATGGGGGGGATAGTGTGGCTAGTGTGTGGTTTAAAAAGTCTGTCGATATGTTTGACTGTTGTATGTTGTGGCTTTGTCTTTTTTATCTATGTGATGGTCACATTACACGTTTAAGCTTTTCCATCAAAATGCTGTTGATATTTTGTTGATTATCTTAATATCATATTTTCCAGCTGCTTTCTATTTTTTGCTTACTAAATGTGCATTTTGTTATCCCTTAAGCTATTTGGAGCTCACTGGAAACAAAAAAAAAAAATTTGCAGTTACTTTTGGAGCGCAGAAACTTTTTTTACTTTAAACTCAGCTTGACATTTACAACACTTTACATTTGTAGCACATACTATATGCATATACTATGCTCTCTCCCTCTGCGCATCAGCGTTCAGGTCTGAAGCAGCAGGATTGTAGAAAGTGCTGAGTCACTCTTGGATGGCTGGACTAAGCTCCCTACGCCCAGCGTGATAATTAATCTTCTTCATGGATGGCTGAGGAACTAGAAGTCTGATTGAATATTTAATGGTTGGACACAGTTGCCACACCACCTGCAGCTGCCTGAAACACACAGATCTCTTAGAAGCTTCTTAGAGAGAGAGAGAGAGAGAGAGAGAGAGAGAGAGAGAGAGAGAGAGAGGACAGGATGTGGTCTTTGATTTCTCACAAGCACCTTCTCAGATCAGACTTCCTGATTCAGGTCTCCAGAGGCTCTAGCTCTTGGGAATCTAGGCTTGTTGCTTTGAGGCATGTTGCTGGTGATTCATAAAGCTGATGGGATTTTTTTCTTTGCTAAAATACTTTCTCGTATCACAGAGTTGACTACTCAGAAAGTATTAAAACACTGTTATCCAAATATTATTCTGTCTTTGTGAAAAGAACTTGAGGGGGTTAGTGAGTTAGTACTCATTTCCATGAAAAGCTTATTGATTATGAGTATTGACTTGAAGCTCAGAACTGCCCAAACATAATCAATGATGTCTATAATACAAAATGTGTGACATTGTATGCATGTGATGTGTGCATTCTTGTGTTCTCAACAGGAATGTGAGTTCAGCCGGAGAAGAAGCACGCCGCAGGATGAGAGAGTGTGAGGGGCTGACTGATGCGCTGCTTTATGTCATCCAGACAGCCCTGGGCACCAGTGAGATCGACAGCAAGGTTTGACCTTTCCCTCCCCTGCCTTTCTACCAAAGTTTTATGCATTCAACGGAGCACCACAGAGAGTTCTAGCAGGTTTAGTTGAGTGTTTTTCACTCCCGAACCATTTTCAACACAGCACTTGAGTACTTTTTCACTGTTAAATGTTAGATGAGAGTGAAAACACTATGCAGAATATGCAAAAACTCCTCTGTGAAAAAAGCACAGTTCTGTTGTAAAAAGGCCTGTCTAGACCAGCTTAGTCTCAGACGGCATGCCCACAGACCACCCACAGTCCGTTCACTCAACATCTGATGAATTTCTCTCACAAAACTAGAAATCGCTTTCCCTAATCTGTGCTGCATTTCCCAAAAGCCAACTATGGATGCAAGTGACCAACATAGTCCAGCGATTATGTGTTCCCTAAGACCATAGTTCCATAAAACGTTCAACTTTGTAAGTTGTGTGGTTGGATTTACAGCTCTCAACCTGTGGTTCGAAGCATAGTTTCTTGTTAGTCAAGTCACCTTTATTTATACAGTGCTTTTTACAATACATATTGTTTCAAAGCAGCTTTACAGTGATAACAGGGAAATAATGCAACAAAGTTTGTCTTGGCTGTACATCAGATCTTGAAGAAAGTAAGTTCAGTGATGGTTCATTTCTGTTGTAAAAAAAAAAAAAAAGTTATTAATTTAGTTCATTTATCTATTCAGCCGTTCTGGAGACAGCAGTGATGTCATCATCCAGCTCAGTTCGGGTTCTCATACAATGGTGTCAATGCAGACAGATCAGTAATATTTTTGTTGAATATTAAGAGTTCCCAGCTAAGCAAGCCAAAAGCCAAAGCTTTTGGCTTGCAAAAACAAACAGTATATTATGATTCAGGCAGTATTACAAGTCAGAAGTCAGATTGAAAAGGTAATCAGAAATGTTAGTATGACACATTTCTGATTGGCTGACTTTCCACAGCTTTTAGAAGTGAGTCCACATTCACAGTCCACACACAAACAGTGATTTTGAGTATGAAATAATTGGATTTTCCAAAGTTTTACAAGGTAATAGCATTGAATCTTTGAACAATATTCAGTGAAGCCATTAATTCAGTTTTGAGTTTTGTTTAAGGCTCTTGATAGCAACTCATCCTCTAGTTAACTGAGCAGAACTTTATATTACAATTTATGTCTGTAATAAAGGCTGAATTTTTTCCGGAATTCTGATCACAAAGTATATATTATTTTTTCTGATTTATTCTAAACAGCCGTTCATTGAGACTGCAGGACGCAGATTTAAATAAGTTTTTTACATGCTGTTCAATATTTATTGTGGTATAATATTTCAGATAAACCCATCCTTAAGTTTCCCACGATGATTTAGCTACATCACTACACTGGTCAAGCAGGTTTGCCTGCAGAGATATCTGATTTAACTAGCTTGTGCAGCTTACATCAAGCATAGCCCACCTAAATATAATTAAAAACCATTTTGGATGCTTTTAAACAGGAATTTTTTTCAGCAAGGGCAATAGACAATGTATCAGACAGACAGTTTAGGTTTAGTTTCAGCTCCTTTAATTGCTTTTACCACCAATAATGTTGTACAAAACAAGCTGCAGTTGTTATTAAGAGAGGTTTATGGTAATTATACAGATAAATTAATGCAGCGACACACCTCTCTATTTTTTTGAGTCCATGTTTTGTTTGATTTTCAAGGGGTCCCTGTTACTAGCATAATACTTTGTGAGAACAAGTTTGAATGAGGAAAAAAGAGTGTCACACTTTAATCCCTCTGAAAGCATTTACAAGATCAAAGTCGTCCTCTTTGTTTTTCCTGCCTCACTGCTCATGACAATAGGATTAGTTCTCCAGTTCTCCACTGGAGTCCCTCCAAAAGACTAATCTAACAAGAGACTATTAAGAGTTCAGAGCACAATAAATGCACAGCCTTCACAAAGAAGACAGATTGTCTTGCAAACAGAAAAAAGACATTCCGATATTTACTGTCAAAGTAAAGTCAAACTTCTGGAGGTGTGTTAATCCGTAAACTTTCTTTTTTCCCACACTGTTTGCGCGTCAAACGTGCCCCCTTCTAGACCATCGAGAACTGCGTGTGCATCCTGCGGAACCTGTCGTACAGGTTGGCGGCAGAGACGTCTCAGGGGCAGCAGATGGGATCGGAGGAACTGGACGGGGTTCTGTGCACCGATGCCAGCGGGAAGGATGCGGAGAGCTCCGGCTGCTGGGGCAAGAAGAAGAAGAAAAAGAAGAGCCACGATCAGGTGGGCCGGGGTTTTTATCCCTGCAGCTGCTGGCAATTAGCATCACTTAGCAGCATTCGCGTACGGGTCGCCTGCGTCGACACTCGTCCTACTCCAGTGGATAATTATGTATTTTCCAGGCTGATTTCATTTAGTTTCTGAAAACAGATAAAGATAGGGGCATCGGGAGTGTTTGTTCAGCATTTGCATGGGATGAATAGCGAGGTAAAAGGTGGCATTACTTTGCATTGTGACTTTTAAATAACTTAATTGTCTGTGAGTCATCTGTTCTTTTAACAACGATGCAAATGCACATCTGGCTGTGTGACAGTTTGTCCTGTCTATTCAATTGCTCTGTATCCTAAACAACTACAGTAGTGAGCGTTAAGCGTTGCAAAAGTACAGTGCTATTTCCCTTTGCCTTGGCCCCTTTAATTATCTTGGAGTGCCTTGTAAACACTATAGTATATGTATAATTATTCTGTACAGTGCTATGATCATCTAATCTCGTCATCTAATCTCGTGCAATATACATTAAGTTTGAGTCTGACACATAACATTACCCAGTCCTGTTTCCCCCTCTTCTCCCCATTATTGCCTGATGTCTTTATAAATAAAAGTGGACAAAAATAAAATCGCATCTGGCACTTTCCATGAATAGGGTACAATTTGGGGTCCTATTAAACTTTGGCACTAATCCCATGTGTTTTGTTGTGAAACACCCTCCATCCTTTTTCTGTCCCATCTGCACTGTATCAAGCAATCATACAACAGTGTCATAATTTTTGCTGAACTGATATCCAGTTCATAATTGTTGTAAAAACATACACTAATATTTAAAAGCTTGGGGTCAGTAAGATATTTTTAAAGTAATGAATACTTTTATTCAGCAAGGATTCAGCAAAAGTGACAGAAATACTGTATTTACTATTTCAAATAAATACAATTATTTTGGACTTTCTCTTCATCAAGAAGGAGAAAAAAAATCAGTTTCCACAAAAATGTTAAGCAGCACACATTGATGATAATAATAATAAGAAATGTTTCATGAGCAGCAAATCAGCATATTAGAATGATTTCTGAAGATTCATGGCACTGAAGACTGAAATAAAATCACCAAAGGCATTAAAAAATATATAGAGATAAAATATAAATATAAAAACTGAAATAGAAGACAGTTATTTTAAATTATGGTAATATTTAAACTTTTTTAATAAGCACAATTTGTTTTAATTACAAAAAAAAAAAAACATTATTAAGTTATTATGTTTTTGAGAAATGCAAGTTTGTCAGTATTTAATACCCAACCTATGGTCCTAAACTTGTGTCCCTGCCATGTGACATTATTAAAATTAAAAACCCTGTGACCATTTCTGGTATAAAATTTTATTTTTATTTACTTTTTTTCGGTAACACTTTACCTGAAGGGGTGTGCTGCATAAGACTGACATGACACCTTCATAAACATGACATATGTCTTGAATATGAAGGATGGTTTATGCAACTGTCATTAAGTGTCTTTCACTCAATAATGACATTTTGAATGCAAATATGACATTGTTTAAGATGTCTTTGTTATGACATCTTGACATAAACCAATACATCACAACCTGCAGTGTCTTTGTCATGACAACTTTAAATTATATTAAAATTATATTAAATTGTCATGTGCACCAAGATACTAACTTGTCTCCTTTGCTGCGGGCAATGCCGATGAGTTTCTCAATGCCACAGTTGATGATCAATATTTTCTGGCAGTTGAGCACCTTCTTTGTTTGTTTGACCATTCTTTTTTGGTTCAAGCTCTATTTTATACCTTACTTGTGGAAGGTTTCTGTACATGATATATTTCTCAGTAGTACCACTTATAGATATTTTGTCTCGTGTAATGACACTTGTGTCTTTGCTTTCAGTGGGATGGTGTTGGGCCTTTCCCAGACTCCAGTGACCCTCCAAAGGGACTACAAATGCTATGGCACCCATCCATAGTAAAACCATACCTCACTCTGCTGTCTGAGTGCTCAAACCCGGACACACTGGAGGGAGCGGCTGGGGCTCTACAAAACCTGGCAGCGGGTAGCTGGAAGGTAGGCCCCACCTTAAAACCTGTGAGTAACCCTGCACCTGAAGAGCCATGAACAAACCAGACTGTCTCTGGCACACACACACCACCATTATGACTGACACAAATACCCATTCATACCTCAAGGTCATGGAGTTAGAGAATATGGTGAACTTTTATCAAGAACAAAGTCTCTTTTGAGAGTACATAAAGAGCGTAAGATATCTTCAAATGGATACAACATAAGTCTTCAAAGTTTATACAATGACTCAAATATTCTGTGAAATTCTGCACTTCACTTCTTCTGTTGTCCTCATTTTCTGCTCATTTGTTACAGAAAAGGGAAAACAAAAGTGGTGTGACATTATGCAAAGTTGACACAAATCTGATTTGAACGCATTTGTTCAGTTGATGTATTGATAATCATTTTGTGGCACTTTTTCATTTTCTGTGCCTGTAGTGGTCGGTGTACATCCGTGCTGCTGTTCGGAAAGAGAAAGGGCTGCCCATTCTGGTGGAGTTGCTGAGAATAGACAATGACCGGGTGGTGTGTGCTGTGGCCACAGCTCTCCGAAACATGGCCCTTGATGTCAGGAACAAGGAGCTCATAGGTAGGTTCGAGACATGGAAGTGTATTTGCCTCAAGCTAACATTTTTCTCTTTGACTTCAGCAGAGCCGAATGCACCAGAGGTACGTGTACCTCTAAATTACTTTTAAGGCAGAGGCCTTTCAAGATCTATTTCTTTTTGTGTGTAAGTGTGTGTATTTGTTATGTGTGTATCAGTGTAGCATTTCTAGTCTGCTATTGCAGTGAGACGAGGTGGCATTGTTTGAAAGGCTGCCCACGACACTAACAGACTATTGATCTTTTTAATAGTTTGTGTATTCTGATGGGCCCCCGTGTCTCCATGGCAACCGCTTGCTCTCATTCAGTCTGGTCTCGGCCCTGCGCGAGTTCGGCATGTGAATCTCTTTTGAAATATAGGGCAAGAGGAACGGTGTAAAATGTACAAATGTCAAGACGCCGGCACCCTTGGAATACTGCGTGTTCTTTGCGGATAGAGCTGTTCAAATGTCCTCCATTATTTAAGGAAGATCAGTAATGAAGCGGGCAAAGCTGCAAGTGCACATGGGAAACTTTCTTTCATGTAACTTCAATGCATACCGGTTGAAAGCAGTTTTGTAGCACAGGTTGTTGCAGAGAGAATTAGCTTCCCAGTGGGAATGAGTATTTTGCGGTCACATTAAGGATAAGCGAGCTGCTGGGTATATCGGACGCTTTGGCATTTCCAATGCTGCAGTTGTTACAGCCTTGAGGTTCGGCACATTTAAAAAAGAGCTTTGCATGCCCACGGTACTATCTGAATCCAAAATCTGCATGTCTGAAAAGACCTCTGGTTGTCACACCTCCTCTCTGACTTTTCTTTTCTGTTCATCTCTTCCACGCAACCCAAGGCAAGTATGCCATGAGGGATCTGGTCCATCGGCTACCGGGCGGCAACAATAACAACAGCACCGGCACCAGCAAGAGCATGTCCGATGACACCATTACGGCGATCTGCTGCGCTCTGCATGAAGTCATCACGAAGAACATGGAGAACACCAAGGCCCTCCGTGACGCAGGCGGCATTGAGAAACTCATCGGCATTGCCCGCAGCAAAGGAGACAAGTTAGTATCTTGGTGCTCTGTGAAATTATAATGCTCAATAGACAAAATCAGATTTATTATATTCTACAGAATTAGGCATATTTATATAGGCAGAAAATGAGTTGATAAAGGAAGAGAACATGCTGGACTGGATTGTTTATTATGAAAAATGAAAACTTGTGACAGTGTGAAAAACAGCTCTTGCCTTGAAGGAAGCCAAGGCTCCTCTCAGGAGATATTATGAGAGATGGAAGTCGAGTAATTCTATTGGGTTTTGTGAGCTATTGTACTGGATCAGTTTACTCTGAAAGTGCATTACAAGATAATGTTTCCTTTTAGTTCTTATGGTTAACATTCAATGCCGTTCAAAAGATTTTTATGAATACTTTTATTTAGAGAGGATGTTTTAAAGTGATCAAAAGTGACAGTTAAATACATTTCTAATTCAATTTCAAATAAACAAGAATTCTTTTGAACAAGAATTCTGAAATGTAACATGGTTTTCACATAAATATTGGTAACAGTTTACAATAAGGTTAGTTTATTAAACATTAGTTAATGTATTTACTAAAATGAACTAACCATGAGCAATATGTTTGTTACTGTTTTTTGTTAATCTTTGTTAACGTTAGTTAATACAAATCCAGCTGTTCATTGTTTGTTCATGTTAGTTCACAGTGCATTAACTAATGTTAACACGATTTTAATAAAGTATTAGTAAATGTTGAAATTAACATTAACAAAGATTAACAAATGCTGATGTAGTATTGTTCGTTCTTAGTTAATGTTAACTAATGTAGTTAACTAATGAACCTTATTGTAAAGTGTTACTTTAATATTTAGTAGCACAGCTGTTTTCAACATTACTAATGATAAGAAATATTTTTGAGCACCAATTCAGCATATTAGAATAATTTGACTGAATAATGAAGTGCTGAAAATGCTGCTTTGTCATCACAAGAAAATTTTAAATATATTAAAATAGAAAACAGTTTCAATGTTGTCATTGTATATTTAATCGATAAATGCAGCCTTGGAGACCATGAGACTTTTTTCAAAAGTCTTACAGACCCAAAAGTGTTGAACAATAATGTAATTTAAATGAATCTCCTCAGCATTTACTTTAGATGTTATTGTGTTTATCATTCTCATTTTTTGAGAGATTTTGTGCCTTTGACGTAGCTACACTGCTCAGTAGAGAAATCTTTGCACAAATTGATCTGAACTTAAATGCATTTTCACTGAGATATTTATAAACTGTGTCTAGCCAGCAGATGAGTTCACCTTATTATTTGTTTATATTGCTGAGAATGTACTTTGTTTATAACTATTGCAAATAAGGCTATGTACTCTTCTATGTTTCCCTGCAGACACACACCGAAGGTGGTGAAAGCGGCTTCTCAAGTCCTCAACAGCATGTGGCAGTACAGAGATTTGCGAAGCCTCTATAAGAAGGTAATGCATTCTGAAGACCTCACTGTTCTCATATCTATTACATTTACACCTATAAACTTGAATAGGCATCAGAGGAGAGAGAGGCTTTTTGCTGCCGAATGGTGTAGCTATACCAGCAGGTGCTAACTGGTACATTCTGACCACTTGGTTTATTAAATTATTTTAAAGGAATTAAATTTTGCATGAAAATATGCATGACAAATGGATGAAAATCTGTTTGTTTGTTTTTTGTTTTCCATCTGTGTCTGTCATATACTTGAAACCAGGAGGTTTTGATGAGTGTTGTTTCAGGATCAATCAATGATCATGTTCTTCTTATTTTATGACAGGATGGCTATTCTCAGTATCACTTCATTGGCTCTTCATCTACAATTGAGAGAGACAGACAACGACCCTATTCCTCCTCTCGCACCCCATCTATCTCTCCTGTGCGGACTTCACCCAATAATCGATCAGGTGAGAGACGCTCCACTTTTCTCCATTTTGACAACAAGTGATATCATTGATTTATCAAGGAGACTTTATCTCATTGCCGGGAGTAGATTAGAGGAATAAAAAAGCACTTGAGATGATCAAAACTACTTATTTTTTAAATCAGTTGGTTGCATAGCCAGGGTGTTGCATGAGCGTCAACTCATCAGTTTGTATAATAGAATGGTGTCAGGTGGACGGTGTGCATCAGGATGGAACAATCGAGACACACGGAACTATTAACTAACCACAATGCTTAATGTGCTCAAAAAAGCCTCTAAAACAAGTTGACCTTACTAATCAACTAGTCATTTGTTGGAGAATTAGGCTAAGCTACATTAATCCAGATACATTTGAAAACGCCATTTTCGTTTTAAAAAGCTCCTCGTTCACAGTGTCCAAAAGTTTCTTATTAGAACATGAGAAAATGCTGAATTCACCTTACTGCACATGTGTAATACCTCATAAAAGCGTAGCTCGATAAGAGAGATCAAGTTATTTTATTCTTCTGGCAGTATTATTTTATTTAGCAAAATATCTCATCAAGGATGCACTCAGTCGCCATTATATGTTTGGTCAAAAACGCAACCGCTCTAATGTTTTGCCACAGATTTACAAAGTAACATATCTTTAGCAACAATGTGAAAGTAAATAGCACATAACAGGCACAATAGAAGCACAAACATACATAACTATGGGTTCAATACGTGACTAAATATGCGTCATCATTTTCAAATATCTTTGTTGTTACGGTCCACACTACAATATGAAAACGGTGTTTTCAAAATTATCCACTTGGGAAAGCATTTTCAAAAACCACCGCAGGAGATAAACAAAATGGGGAGAAAAAGACGCGCTTTCAAACAAAAACATATTAGTGTGGACGCCTTGTCATAATGGCCGTCAACTAGTCAATCATAATGACTAATCCCAAAGTAGTACATTAACAGGACAATAAAAAATGGGGCCATGCCATTCTGTGATCATAGAGGGAACAGAGCTGTCATAATCAGGGAACATCCTGATATTTTTCTATTTCCAACTGATGGCAGGAAGGAGAATGCAGTACTGTCTGTCAGGGCGCCATGTGTATCCTAATTACACAGTGCTACAGAAGAGTCTGTTCTGTTAAATTAACACGCTTTGTTTTGCAGGCACTGTCTGTTCTCTAGTTGTTTCAGATATCAAAGATTATATAGTAGATTCTCCATTTGCACTATTTTTTTGTTTAATAGTGCTATGTCATCTCCAGTCTGTGAGAAATCTTTATTTACAATGCTCATTATGTTTATTCAGGGCAACCTGAATATTAAGTGCTTATAATGTCCTCGCATATCATGCGGAAAATAAAAAGGGGGCATATTTATTCTTCCTGCTGCTTGGGGGGATGTGGTGGGGAACTATCCCAATTGAGAATATCACACCTTTTAAATTGTGCAAGTTGTAATTGTCAGGGTACTGAAAATCAGTACATTTGCAAGTAAGATGCCCATCCTGAGGAGTAGACTGTGTCCTGACTGACAAAGTCATGCTGAAAAGAGCTTCATTTACATCCAAATAATTAAATAGATGATGGCACATAAGTAACTTTTTTCCTAATGTAATGAAATGCTTTTGTTGTAAAATAATCTTTTCTTTTAATAGCTGAGGACATTATTGGGTGGTTTCTTCAACTGTGGGCCATTGTATATTCCAAGGGTTTTATTAAGACTTAACTTTTTGTTATACTTTATGAAAGTCACATTAAAACTCTGGAAACTTTTTATTATTATTCATTTTTGATTCTTTTCAAAAGAAAAGAATGTAGAAACGTTATTGTTTTACCCTTGCCCGACTTCAAAACTATATGAAAAACCAGCACAAAAATAATAATTGCTACAATTAAAAAAAGAACAGAATAAATACTGAAAAACCATCTCAGTATTTATTGGGTGAATTATAACAATTTTTATTGAAATTACAGCAGCTATGTTGTATTTTGTGTTGTCACATTTCCTCTGCAACAAATGTATATAATTAGAATATAAAACTTATCATATAATGTCATTAAACTGTGATTTCGTGTTTTCACTTTGAAAGTTCGTATGATATTTTAAATGAATCCCATTTATAAAATGTTTTTTTATCTTCTATAAATCACATCTCCTGACAGAAACATTTCCTAAACACAAAAGTTACTAGAAAGGTGAAATAAATGATTGTCGAAGGAACAAGTAAGAAGCCGAGACAAAACCAATCAATTACCTGACCAATTCCATTTAGCAATTAGGAGCTGAGCACTGGCACTTCAGAGAATTACTTCATTACAGTAAATGAGTTTTTTATGTAAAATAAAAGATCCCTTGATGGAATGAGATCTTATTGTACTTTTAAATGCGTCAAGACAAACAAGGCTGTTTTCCGCCCTCACTCATTATTGGTTGACTTGTCATCTTTTTTAGCAAGTGCCCCCACCTCACCTCGAGAAATGATGAGCTTGAAGGAGAGGAAGATAGACTATGAGACAACTGGAACCAATTCTGGTTACCATGGAAACAAGGGAGAGCACACCTCCAGAAAAGATGCGATGGCAGGTAAGGCCGCAGTTCGGAGTCCTCCATCGGGAGTTTAAAGCTTTCATCAAATGACTGACTGAGTCGACAATGATTTTCAGGAAAACCATCAAATATACCGGTACCATAAAAGAAGGCAATGAATTACACCTGAGTGCTGTAATAGGTACATTATTAGTAACAGTGTAACACTTTTATTTCACAGAAAGATGTGTATCTTGCCCTTGAATCTTGGTGTAAAGTCCTTTACCTCAACAAAAGTCATGAACAGCAATTCATATATCTGCTCACTTGTTTCAGACAGACGTCTGCTGTACCTGTAGAAAAAGTCAAAGTACCTTCACTAATTCACTGTCTCCGCAGCTCAAATCTCAAGTGGAACATCTACACTGTTCAGAGGTGCTTACATGTCTCCGGGTGATGACATCAAACATAACCAGGTGAGGTCACCACAGATCATACAGAGTTGTAGTGATGTGTAGATCATAGTGATATTTTGGTAATCCTTTACAATAAGTTCTCATTACTTAAAGGGATAGTTTACTTTGAAATTAATTTTTGATACGTTTTAGCTTACCTCAAGGGCATCCAAGATGTAGGAGTCTTTGTATCCACAGTATTTTCAATTTTTATATTTTTAGGTCAAACCGTTCTTGTCTGTCAGTCATATAATGGAAATCTATGGGGTCTTCCTCAAAGAGCATACACAGAGAAGTCCAAATTAAACATGATTTAAATGTAAATGTAAGTAAACATTGATGGCCTAAGACACGAAACGAGTGGTTTGTGTGAGAAAAGGAACAGTATTTATATCGTTTTTACCTCTTGTAATCACAGTCATTATACTCTGAGGTATATAATATAATTTCAAAGTGAACTATCCCTTTAACGTTAGTTAATGTATCAACTGACATTAACCAAAATGAGCAATACGATTCTTACGGTATTTATTCATCTTTGCAAACATTAGTTAGTAAAAATACAACTGTTCACTGTTCATGTTAGCTCAGGTCAATTAAATAATATTAACAGATACAACTTTTGATTTTAATGTAGAAGTAACTATTGAAATTAACATTAACTATAATTAATAAATGATTTAGAAGTATCGTTTGTTCATGTTAACTAATATGTAGTTAACTACTGTCAGGAAACAGAAACTTATTGTAATTTTTTACTGATATTTTTTATGTCAAAAAGAGGGGATAAAAACAACGACAGACAATGTCCTCACTCAGTCAGAATATATATATATATATATATATAACCAGCTAATATAATTTTTCAGTTCCTTTTTGCTGTGAATGTAGTACTCGAGTCTTTTTTTGATTGCGCTGTGGGGTTACCGAAGACACAAAAAATAATGTTGGGAAACACTGGTTAAGATGAAGCACCTTTTATATAACATCAATTTTTGCTTTGTAACTTTATTACACAGAGGTGAGGAATGTTCTTGATTTGAATTGTAAATCAGATTTTTAGTTTCTGAACTACCGCATAACACTTCCCAAAACAGCCCTTACGCTCTCATTATTTCTGTCAGGTCTCCGCTCAAGGCAACCCTCCAGAGGCCTACCCTCCCTTCCAGACTCCCCCAGGAGCCAGCTTCGAGGAGCCGTACTACGAGGACCAAGCGCATAAACGCCCCCAACCTGCAGCCGACGGCACCATGCACCTGGGACTGAAGTCCACGGGGAACTACGTGGACTTTTACTCGGCATCCCGCCCGTACAGTGAACTCAACTACGAGACGAGCCACTACCCTGCCTCGCCAGACTCGTGGGTGTAGAGGCACAGAGGCAGGCTGGAGGCTGGCCTACGAACACCATACACAGAGACCAGCCCAGCATGTGCATGAACACTAGTAGACATCTCACACACGTAAACCTTCAGTTCGGTTCACTGCTCGCACCACAGTGGGCTGCCACTCGGCCAGTGAGCGAGGATAGGAAAGTGCTTGACGAGAGAGGATTTCGAGAAGCTCAAGGAATGCATTTTACCGAACGGACCACTTGAACTTTGGTGTTTTTCGAAGCAGTGGAGGGAATCGAAATGTAAACGGGAAAGTGGAAGAGACTGTATGTGGCGCAGAGATGGGACATTTACGTGAAGCACAAGAAATCGACATTCGACACAAGCTAAGGAAGTAGTTTTCACACATTTTTTTTGGACATTTCTTTATGTTAAACCATGCTTTTATGGAGTGCTCTGTTACACTCTTAGCCTTTGTATATTTTACTTTGTTTCTTTTTATTATTTGCTTGTTTTTGTACCTCCTTTTTAACTTCTTAAGTATGGTGTAAAGTACTTGTTGTATATTACAGATGTAGATACAAGGTGCATTGTGTATATTACGCAAAGACTACTGTGTCCTCCCATGTGGCTCAATATATCATTTTATTTTCCTGTATTTTAAAAGAGAGAGGAAAATACACTCACTGAACTCCAGCGTCCTGTTCTATGGGTAAGAAAAGCATATAATTCAGAGGTGTCGTTTGCTCTAATGTGTTTTTTCTCCGTTTTCCTGAGGAAACTAATACTAATAACTGACGACCGAGCATCACTGCCTGGACAGGGTTTCCACCAATAACAAGAACGTTTTCAGGCCTATCTGTCAGTTTGTTTTCTTTTTTCCCCAACCGTACTGACATGAAGACTGGTCATTCCACAAGTCGTCGAGTAATCTGTGCTAAGTTATGTGCCAAATGTGGTAATCCCTGACCCAAGGGGTGCTGTAGATCCGCCGTTCAAGTTACATTTAACGACAAGTCACTGGTTCTATCGACGCCTGTTTGTATATGCTTTTTTTTTTAAATGTGTTTCAACGGCATTCACACACTGTAACGAAAAACGGAGGGAACACGGTCTTTGACAGCTACTTCCCCTCGAAAGATGTACAATTAGTTGATTCTGTGTTGTAAAATAGACATTTGCAAAATCTGCTTTTTTTCTTCCAGAAAAATCAGTGGTTCTTAAGCTCATCGTAGACATATCTGTCAATAGAATATGGATATATATTATATAAATACAAAATATATATATACTTTTTATGTGCAGATGTGGATGTCACATAACGCAGAAACTGCAAGGAAAAAATGCTAGTTAAAAAAAAGCATAGGGTTTTGTTCACCTTAATTTCTAACCAGATGTTGACCTCCTGTTGTCATGTTGTTGCTGTTTCAAAGAGGTGAGACCAGGGCTCAGTAAGGGCAGATATGAGCAAGCTTCTAATATTGACTTGAAAAGGTGCTAAAACAATGCTCTAACATTTGTTTGGCCTATGTTGCTAGCTTTTCTTAATGCCTTTTGAATGTTTCATGTCCTTAGTAAAATGGATGCCACTAAAATGAATAGCTTTGATATAGAAGGAGAGCTGTGCGTATAGACACGCCTCTTGATTTTCATTTTTTTTTTTTTTTCTCTTAGGTAATTTCGTATACCTATCTCAGGTCATCTTATTGCAGGAGAAGATGGTGAGCATTCCTCTATTGACTGAATGGAGAACAAAGAATGACACTACCCTATAATTATTTTGTGATTTTTCCAACCTTAAACTTCAAATCTAGAGGATTTAAGGAAGGTATGAAGCAAGCCCTGGTCTTCCCTTCATGTCAATTTACACTTAGAGGTAATTGTCAGATGCAAGGATTGACTATGATCCCCAAACTCACATATCTTCAGCACCATCGATAGTGAACGTCTGAGAACAAGCAAAATATCTGTGAAAAAGTAGACATATCAGACAACCTGTATTGAAGATGTAAGTAAAACTTTTTTTCTGTTGCTAGACAAAGTGTTTGAGAGAATTGTGAACCTTTTTAATGCCAGGTTGCAACTGCTATATAAACTAATGGAGAATCACTGTTTTGTGATTTATTTCGTTCTGTGTCTGAGTTATTTCTATCCTATATTGAGGTTTTTCAGGGCAGATCTGACATTGCCATACCAGATTTGTTTTAAAATACACTTGTATTGCATCCAAACCACTTTTATCTAGAATGATGCTTTCAACACTTTTAGAGCACTGATATTTCCATGCAGGGGCGCAACTACCCAGTTTCAGAGGGGTATGCAGCAACAATTTTAGCGCTTTTTTTAGCGCAAAATTGTCGCTTATTAACACAATTAAACTATAGCTACTCCACCTTGATGATCCCCCCTAAGAAAACTATAGTTTTTTAGTTTTTAAAATTGTTGCTGCATACCCCTCTGAAACTGGGTAGTTGCGCCCCTGCCTACACCGGCTACACATTCAACACTTTCAAGAGCGCCAGAACTGGTTATCATAATATTCCTGTAGTGAAACTCTGGCAAAATTCTGAAAAAAAAAAAAAAAAATGTCTGAGGTGTTTATTTTCTTCTGTGTGTGTTCATGGAGTCTGTATGGTAAGTATTTTTATGGCTTTACTTCAGTTTATATTATTCGTCCACACATTCCTCTGCTCGTAATATTTCCCATAAAATGTATGTTTTATCAGACTAAAATATTTTTGAGTTCATAATGCTGTTCTGAACGTTCCCGATTTTCCCTTCCAATATGAAAGTTTTTAAATATTAAAAATTATTGAATTGTACATTGAAATAAGTGCTTTGAAAATTTGTTTTGCCCTGACAGTTTAGTTCAAATAGTTTAAATATGGCTAAAAGCTTCGTTTTGAGAAACTGTTTCTGTGTGTTGTTCAGGAGTGTTTGGTGTTGATGCCGTGAAGTCAGTGTCAGTGACTGAGGGAGAATCTGTCACTCTAAACACTGATACTGAAATACGGACAGGTGAACTGATAACCTGGAGAACTGGACACAACAACAGTCTCACTCTCATAGCTAAAATCAAAGGAAATAACTTTGAGAGATTCAGAGACAGACTGACACTGGATGAGAAGACTGGATCTCTGACCATCACACACACCAGAACCACTGACTCTGGACTTTATAGAGTATCCAGCGACAAATCAGAGCAAACTAGCGGTTTGAGGGGAGTGGTTAAGCGTTTCCCCACCCCAGCCGTTGGCTTTGCCCCACCCAAGCTGTGAAACCTACGTCATCAGAAAAAGAAACCATTCCAGACCGGAAGTAACTTTTCAGATTTTGATTAAAGATTACCAATAAAACATTTTTTTTTTTAAATATATTTACTTGCACGGATTAATTGTTCACCACAAGACTAGTAATATGCACTTACAAAGTAAATAGGTTCAATTTTGATTTCACGGGGACTTTAAGGTTGTCCGTACATCTAGACGCTAACCGCGCGTCGCCGTTTACATCGGGATATTGCAATTCCATGTATACAGGAGAAACTCTCTCTGCTCACGCATGTAAACGGGTTATCCCCAGGGCTGGACTGCATTGACCCTTCGCTAAGCCCCGCCCTCCCTAGTTACTGTTGCTACGCCTGTCAAGCTTTCACGGCTGGCCCATCTAGTGTGGATGCACCCGGTGTCAGACATTCCCAATGAGATAATTAGTAATTTTCGGCGAACAAGTGAAATATCTGAGAGCAAGACAAAAGGGACTACAGTATGCATTTGAGGGATATATTCAGGACATTATATGCAACCGATTAGAGAATAATTTCTTAAAAATTGAAGTTAAAGCCTAACGTTATAGTCCCAGCGCAAGCAGCAGCGCGCTGAGTGAGCGTATGGGAAACACAAATTGAGGAACAACTCTATGTTCATACACAGCAGGGTATGTGAAAATAATCTTAATAATTATAAATCAAACAGCTTATCAATAAATCTTGTGGAATAACACTAATACCGGGAGAGCCGCGATCGGATTGGGTTACGTTAAGGGGTAACGTTAGTACGTCGATTAACAAAATGCTGAAATATATTTTAAAGTATGTCAGTCGAGCCTTTGTCTTGTCTTTTTAATCGTCTTATTTTACGTAATATCATTATGACCAGTTTTTGTTAAGCATGTCAACATTTACCAGAATGGGTCTCGCACTAGATGCTAGATCACGCCAATCATTTCTCCCCTTGGCTTTTAGATTTTCTGGAAAGAAAACAATTCCTCTCCCCCATCAAAACTTTTAGTATACCGGTATCAGATTTGCACAATCCATACGCACAATGCTTCAGCATGTTCCCTCGTTCGAAAGCTTGCCAGACCTCCCGTGCATAGTTACGGTTGCTAAGACATGATTGGCCAGTGGCGGTTTTCGGGCGTGGCTTAGCGAAGGGTCAATTCGGGCATTTGCCCGATGGGCCGACGTGCTTTGTGGGCCGGTGGGCGGATACATCTCAAACTTTATTTTTTTTTTAACTGCCCATCCAACTCGTGTCAGCGGCTCATTGCGTTTAGTTTTAGCGGCCGCGGCGCTGGGATCTTTGTGCCGTTGAAACGCATCGGACAAAAAAAGTCCTTTCTCACAGACCGGCCCATGAAACGGAGATCAGCGGCCCATTGGTTATTTTCTTGATTGACACTGGGCTGGTCCAATCACATCTTTAATCGCCTCCCCCTCTGGGCTGAGCGAGCGTGCAGTGTCAGTGAGTATCTGTCAAAATAGTCAGAGCGAAGGAGAAGAAACGTAAGGAATGTGCAGAGAAAGGGAAAGAAAAGAAACTGCCTTCAGTGTCTGATGAGGGGGATCACGAGAGACATTAGTGAGTGTAGAGAACTGTGGTAAGCAGAACTAGGCTACTTTCAGAACACCGGGCAGCCTGTGAGGAACCCATCACCCAGTTATGCATTATTTCCACGTCTGCATATTTGACAATTACGCATTTTACTAGAATTATAATTAATTAATTAAAAAGACCCGTTTGTAAACCATGTTTTCCGCCAAAATAAAAGCTGAATGCCGTTTCCATCATAATAAAAGATAATGTGTTTATATCTCTTTCAAGTTACAGAAATTAGTTCAAAGGTTAGGAACATCTTATCTTGTGTTCTTGGAATCTGAATTTCTGGACCTGTCCAGTGACTACTGAGAAAGATCAGTTGACAACAGGGGAAAGTCCTTGGGGCAGCACGGAGAGACGGCTGACAGGAGGGAATAGACCCCTTTGGGACAGTCATGGGTTAGCTTCCCATTTCTGTAGTTTCTCATGCTTCGCAGTATGTTGGAAACACCCGCCTTAGCTACAAAAAGGCAACATATGAGAATACCCCTAGAGTCTGCGAGAGCGGGGGCGGAAGAAGACTCATTGACTGATACCATGGTAACGACTGGACTGGAAACGACTACGAGTAATGAGAGCACAGCACAAGAGAACACCACAGCAACTGTCACAAGTTCCGCTGCAACAGCTGGCCACAAGGAGATGCAGGTATGTGTCTGCGGGTGGAGGAAAGTTACATCATACCATGGGTTGAGGATCCACCAGGGGAAGAAGGGGTGTTTGGGTATAGAGAGACAGAGGCCTCGCATTGATCACTTTCTGCGAAAGCGACCAAATCAGTCGAGTGAAGCACAGCAACTGGACGCAAACCATAGTTTGCAGTGCATCAGTACCGCTGTCATGGAAGATGTAAACCCAAGCACCGAAGTAACAACTGAGGTGGAACCAACAACAGGAGTGGAAATCACCCATCCCCCCAGACCTGTAGTCGAGAGGAGACTACTAGGGCACAGACCGTGTGTGAAGTGGCCTGGTGCCAGTGACAAGAAGCTGTGGGAAACAGTGAATACTGACCTTACCTTGACCCTCGAGAAACTTCGAGGCACAGTGGAGAAGAAGTTAGAGAGCATGGGCAACATCATTTATGAGTACGGGGTAGAAAGCTTTGGAGTGCAAGAGGCAAAAGGCAGGAGGAAGGTCCCAACCCCACCAGTTTCCAGGAGGCAACAAGAAATCAAGCGCCTCGTTCAAGAAAGGAGACAGCTTAAAAAACAGTGGAAGAAGGCCTCGGAAGTAGAAAAGGAGGGCATAGAGGCACTTCAGGCTGACATCAAAACCCGGTTGGCGTCTCTCCGTAGAGCAGAGAACCTACGGAAACGCAGAAGGAAGAAAGAGCAAACTAGAACCCGTTTCTATAAAGATCCCTTCAAGTTCCTTAAAAGTCTCTTCACAGAGGAAAAAAGTGGAGCTCTAAAAACAACAAAGAAAGATCTAGAGGAGTACCTGAGAACAACAAACTTTGACTCAAAGCGACATGAGCATCTGGCCATCCCATCAGATATTCCACCCATTGAACCCCCAGAATATCATATTGAGACCAGTCCTCCGACATGGAAAGAGGTGGAAAACATAGTTCGACGGGCAAGAACAGCATCAGCCCCGGGGCCAAATGGAGTCCCGTACAAAGTGTATAGGAACGCACCAGACGTCCTGAGGTTCCTCTGGAGACTTATGAGAACAGCTTGGCAAAAGAAGAAAATACCCAAAGTGTGGCGCAGGGCAGGCGGGGTCCTGATCCCTAAGGAGAAGGATGCAGAGACTATCAGCCAATTCCGCCCAATCTCCTTACTGAAAGTCGAGGGTAAAATCTTCTTTAAGGTCATTGCTCAGAGGATGGCCGAGTTCCTTCAAAAGAATGCGTATGTCGATACATCTGTACAGAAGGCAGGAATATCAGGGTTCTCTGGCTGCTTGGAACATTCCAGCATGATCTGGCACCAGATTCAGATGGCCAAAGTGGAGAAAAGGGACCTCCATGTAGTCTTCTTAGACCTCGCCAATGCATTTGGCTCTGTGCCCCATGAACTACTGTGGTCTGCCTTCAGATTTTTCCACATACCGGACACCATCACAACCCTGGTGAGGTCGTACTTCCAGGATCTGCAGTTCTGCTTCACCACCTCAGAGTTCACCACCTCATGGCAGACCCTGAATGTAGGTATAATGGCAGGGTGTACCATTTCTCCATTGGCATTTATAATGGCAATGGAGGTGATCATCAGAGCCTCAAGATGGGTTGTTGGTGGACAGCGAGTCAACTCTGGTTACCGCCTCCCTCCACTCAGAGCCTACATGGATGACATTACAACATTGACCACCACTGTTCCATGCACCAGGAGACTGCTCAGAAAGCTCGAGGAGAACATCAGCTGGGCCCGTATGAAGATTAAACCATCCAAGTCACGCAGCATCTCAATTGTGAAGGGAAAACTCTCTAAACTGAAATTCTTCATCGGGCATGATCAAATCCCAACAGTGTCTGAGCAGCCAGTAAAAAGCCTTGGAAGGTGGTATGATGCAAGCCTGAAGGACAAAGACCAGGTGCAACAACTGCGCAAAGACATCAGTAGTAGCCTACAGGCCATCGACAACACCCAGCTACCTGGAAAGTTAAAGGCCTGGTGTCTGCAGTTTGGTCTCCTACCCCGGGTGTTGTGGCCCCTAGTAGTGTATGAGGTTCCAATCTCAACAGTGGAGAAGATGGAAAGAGGAGTCACAGGATATCTAAAGTGGCTCGGAGTTCCACGATGCCTTACCACCATAGGCCTCTATGGAGATGGTGTCCTCAAGCTGCCCCTCACCAGTCTAACAGAGGAATTCAAGTGTGCAAAAACCAGGCTTCAGATGACGCTGAATGAATCTCGAGACCTAGTGGTGAGCAACAACGCACCGACCTTGGCAACCGGGCGCAAGTGGAGGCCAGGAAAAGCAGTCCAGGAGGCAACAGCAGCCCTTAAACATGCTGACATATTGGGTCATGTTCAACATGGGAGAGGAGGCCTTGGGCTAACTAGCCATGCTGTTTGGAGTAAGGCCACTGCACCAGAGCGGCGGAAGATGGTAGTGCAGGAAGTACGCCAGCAGGAGGAGGCTGCAAGGTGGGCAAAGGCAGTCTCTCTTGCCAAACAGGGACAGTGGACTCGATGGGATAGTGTGGAGAAGAGGAAGGTCAGCTGGAAGGATCTGTGGGCTATGGAAGCGAGGCGATTGAGTTTTTCCATCAGAGCAACATATGACGTCCTTCCAACACCAGTTAATCTTCACCAATGGTATGGTGAAGATCCGGAGTGTGCCCTCTGTTCCATGCCAGCCAACCTCAGGCACATTCTCACAGGGTGTAAAACAAGCCTCACCCAAGGACGCTACACTTGGCGTCACAACCAAGTTCTAAAAACCCTTGCGTCCGCCCTGGAGAACAAGCGAGCTGCCACCAACTCCCTACCACCCCCAGCAGCATCACACCCCTTACGGATGACTTTTGTCCGTGAAGGGGCAAAACCACCAAAGAGCAGCTCTACACCTTTAGATCGAGACCAGCTGCGCTTGGCCCGCGACTGGAAAATGCTAGCTGACATTGGTCGGCAACTTGTGTTTCCTCCAGAGATCGCAACCACCACCCTAAGACCTGACATGGTGCTCTGGTCCCGTTCGCTCAAGAAGGCCTTCATTATTGAGCTCACAGTACCCTGGGAGGACTCAGTAGATGAGGCTTATGAGCGGAAACATCTGCGCTATGCTGAGCTAGCTGCCGAAGCACGCCGTCATGGATGGAACACAGAAATCCGACCAGTGGAGGTGGGCTGCAGAGGCTTTGTGGCAACATCTACAATCAGACTGCTTAGAGACCTGGGAATTAAGGGCCAGAGTCAGCGTTCGGCAATCAGAGCTGTATCGGAGGCGGCAGAAGTCAGCAGTCAGTGGCTCTGGATAAAGAGAAAAGACCCCAGCTGGGCCCCGAAGTGAGAGGGTCATGAGGTATGCGGTCAACAATGTTTGACTCAGGGAGGAGGACGCCCCTGCCAAGCATAGTCCAATGGGATGTTGCCTGTCAACAACAAGGCAACTCCCATGTCTAATTGGGAATGGGACGCAAGCGCAGGTTTGATCACCCTGTCGCTGGCCGCCTTTGGAGAGGGTGTATAGTGTGAAAGGCCGAAACACCCTATGAACCAAAGGTACACTACTGACGATGCGATCCCCAAATTTATGAGGCTCACTGTTCATGAACTCTTGAGAGTGCTTGCACAAAGGTTAGGAACATCTTATCTTGTGTTCTTGGAATCTAAGCGAATTATGAAAGTTGCTTTTATTTTTCAGAGCATGTGTTTTACAATATATGGCTATAACTGTCATAACTGTCAAAAGAGTTTTGAGTTTTTCTTTGTTCAATTTGCACACTGAATATGCCCCCGAACCCCCCCTAGAGGGACAGAGGTGCACTGACCAATACTATAAACATCTTGTGAGAAAGACTGGTATGTTGCGTATTGCCAATGCAATTGGAGAATTGTATTTTAAACTTAATAGTTATTTCATCTCACTCATTAGATGGCGTTGGTGGTTTTAATAGGAGTTGTTGGTATACATATTCAAGGGTGTCCACAGTTCAGTTGTGTTTATGTTCATATGTAGTGGGCCAGTCTGGGCCAAAATGCCCGGGCCGATTTTTTGTCCCAGTTCTGCCCTTTATCCCTAATGTTTCAGAAACCCGAAAAGTGACCTTAACCCGACCATAACCCGAAAATTGGCTGCATGTAAACGTAGTCACTTTCATCAGAAAGATTTTTTTTTTTTATTGTAGAAGTTAGTGCAGCACCTTAATAATGACCGGATTTTTGGTTGAACCCTTAAAGTGCGCACTCACAGTTATATTTCAGGCCTTAAAAAGCTGATATGTGGAAAGTTTGTCAATTTCCTCCCTTAAATGTTGGTATAACATACTTGCTCTTATCATCTGTGCTTATCTGGCCGGTAAGTTAAAGTCTAATCAAGTCTTTTCATGGTTTCAGATATATTTTGGTTTGGAGATTAAATAGCCTGTTTAAAATTCGTTGGAAGATTTTCATGCGCCAGTAATGTCATGGATTACGATTAGTAATATGATATTAAAATAATTCGAAATGCACTTAATTGCTTAATTATGTCAATGGGCTCCTGCCTGTTTCGTTCACAGGCTGATAGCATCATCGGATTGCATTGTATGACACCTTAATTACAATATTAATTCTTACACTTGACAATGCAATTCTCTGTTTTTTTTTATTAAAAACTTGCTGTTTTGTTGACCCAGCAGGGTATGCGACATGCAGAAGAAAATACTGGTGCTGTCTCACTTTTGCAAGATCAATCAATCTCTAATAAATATATAATTTTTTTTTTCATTTTTGGGTGAACTAACCCTTTAAGTGCTTGACCTTTAGAAAAAAGAAAAGAAAAACTGGAGTTGGGCTATCCAAGTTTTCAACTTGAGCATGTCTCAGAAGTTCCTGTTCAGCTTGTGTATAGTCGTCAGCAGAGAGTTCACTTTCGTCTGCCGCCCCATGAAGGGAAATAGCAGTAGCCTTAATCAGATCTTGAAGTGAATTGTATCGAGAGATATCTGGGATATCAGTTTGACTGGAGGATAGCACTCCACAGAAAGTATAACTGATGTCTTCTTGGATGTCATCGCTTACAACATCATGAGGCTGTTTGGGCCATCAACTAACTGACTGAGTTAAGAACTGTGGACCTTGATTCCATCGGCTTTTATCCGTCTCCTCTGGTATCAGCTTTGAGATATAGCCTGCCTTTTCAAGTTTCTGCACTTCTTTAACATACACTGAAGCAAGATCTGTGTTCTGCAAAAGGTGTTTTTCTGTGCTTCTTAAATGGGCTGTTACTGCTTCTTTAGCTGATTGCAAAGGTGGAAGATTTCTTCTTTGGTGGAGAGGTGTTGCATACCTTTGAATGTCTCCGACTGCCACCCTGATTGTTTTTCTCCTCAAGAATTTGCACCGCTTCTGTGTCTTGCCTTCTGCGTCTCACTCCTATACGGAAGTCTGTCCATTTGCCACAATTTCTGTACATTGTTAAAAAGTTTGGCTTCTGCTGACAAAGGGGAGGTTAATAGACACTGTTGTGGTAAGAGATGAATGGCAAGGAATTTTGACGGGCCCTGCAGAGTCCACATGAGTCTGGTTTTCACAGCGGCAGGACCACCAGGAGGTCCGAGACGTACTGGCTCTGTAGCTGTGATTAAATGTGGATAATCTGAGCCAATGATTAAGAGTGGTTGAGCCTGCTGCAATGAGGGAATGGGCAGACCTTGCAGATCTCTGTATTTCTTCTGCAGCAACTTAACAGGGTAAGTGTGTTTTGCTCACAGCCACACCTAAAGCACTTCTGATTTGACTTGAGCCAAGACTCCACTTGATCTTGATTCAGCAGTTTGAAATTAGCGCACTGATTGAAGTAATGCTGCACACAGTTGCAGAAGGGGTAGTACTTTGTTGGTTTCTCCTTCTTGACTGCTGTAACACTTGCTGGTTTACTCTGTTCTCCACCAAGCAAGACAGTAGCAAATCGTTGAACCGGCTTGCAATTCCTTTGCTGTTCTCTCTGTGGCTGAGAGTAGGCTCTGCTTACATTACAAACGTATTGTGACTCATCCTCTTGTATTCTGAGCTCATATTCTAGCCAATCGCTGAGTTCTATCAGTGTTGGAACTGGGTTCTGAATGGGGTTAACAAACCTTCTGAAGTTTGCTTTAAGATCATGAGGCAATTTGGCAAGGAGACGTTAAACATGTGACCCACATTTGAGCTCTGTCCATCCTTTAGCTCCAAGTTGGTCCAGCATTCCAACTAATGCACGCACTTTGAGGGCAAACAGTCTAAAAGATTTAGTGTCACCACTCCTGATTTTTGGGCCATCCATCAATTCTCCAATTCTTTGTAGTGCGAGTTGATGTGGTTGACCATAAAGTGCAGTTAGAGACCTCATGGTGTTGGTGTATGGGTACCTGCCGTTGACGTACAAGTCTGCAGTGAGCAAGGCATTCTCCTGTTTCAGATGATCAACGAGTATTTGGTACTTGAAACGTTCTGTAGCCTCAGCAGGTAGCAAATTCTCCAGTGCAATTTTGAGTCGTGCAAACTCTCTAGGATCTTCACTGAAAAAAATGAGGAATGGTGGGAATAGGACCTCTGTAGGTGGGCTCTACATGAGGATATGGAAGAGAAGGAGGGCGCACTGGGTGGTATGGCTGATATGTCTCAGGCTGAGCGTAATCTGCGTACTGTCGTGGGGTCAAGAAGCTTGATTTGTCTGCCGGATTAGGAGCTGATTGACCATAGCTGTCTGAGTGTCTCTCATATGCATGTCTCTCATGTGCACGGTGAGCTAATGCATCCCTTGAAGTAAGTCTCTAATCTCAATAGACTGGACTTGTAGCTGGAATCCCATGATAAGGTTGCTGATAACCATATAGTTCAGTGGAAGGGAAATAGCGGACCGGTTTGCAGTTCAGACTTTGATCTTTATAAGTCCCATACGTAGCTGCTGTCTCTCGACTGTAGTCCTGAGGCATAAACTGCGGCTGAGGGATATTGGTTGCGATCTCTTTGGTCATTGGACATAATGTTATGGCCTCTGTGGTCTGTTTTGTAGTAACCACGTGGTCTATCTATGTGCCTAATACCAGGTTGAGGATATGTAGCATCTTCTTGATGGGCTAGCTTGTGTTGGGATTGAGTTGGTTCATAAGAAGAGAAAGGATGACTTGAAGTTAGCAGAGTTGCTGAGCCTGGTAGTCTCAGGTCTCCTAGGTTGTCAGTGAGATAATCAATCTCTTTGTGACTGACAGAATGAGAATGCAGAACGTCACCTCGTGAATCTACAGGCAGTGCCCTCATGGGCTGAGTTGGATCGTCTTGATCTCTAGGCAGAACTGGCCTGCCCTCAGTGGCTGCTGTATATGGACTTGAGGAGAGAACTCTCTGATCTGCATAAATTCTTCGCCTTGGAGAAGTCCGAGTACAGGGCATTGGCCGCGGCGGTTTGTTGGGCCAGTTGCTCCCCTCCAAGAGATATAGAGCTTTGTTAGTAAAGGACACCATTGCAGATTTTGACACCATTACATCTGCGAGAGAAAGTCCAAACAAACAGAGAAGAATATTAACTTTGTGACTTAAAGTGCATGTCTTGTAAAGATGATAGTATA
Source organism: Pimephales promelas (assembly GCF_988280905.1). Lineage (NCBI taxonomy): Eukaryota > Metazoa > Chordata > Actinopteri > Cypriniformes > Leuciscidae > Pimephales > Pimephales promelas. The sequence goes on from NC_142773.1 coordinate 28,606,031, forward strand.
TGGTTCAGATCAGCCAATAGCTCACCTGTTCCCTCCTCAGTTTCATTCACATTTACAAGAAATGTGTATTGCATTTGGTCTTCAAATTTGGTGTTGAAAAACACTGACGCATCAACAGTGAGAGAGGCATAGCCCGTGGCATTCATCTGGTAGGAGAACAAAGATACAATTAAGTCAACCACAGGCAAAAGAAAAACCCTCAGCAGTAAGGCAGGAGTCACACACCTTTGCGGTTTGAGTCAGGCACAGTCTGGTCAAATTATGAAGCAGACTGTGTGGAAATGGATCACGGCACACTTCCACTAAGGCTTGACCAGGTACAGGTTGGCCATATGTATATCTGGGAAACATCATAACAAGATAAAGAACTGACCAACCACAAGACAAGAAAATAAATCATCACTCACTTGGCACAAGACTCAACTTTCAGTCCCATAATTGCAACGCTGTAGGTCTGCGGTGCGTTTACGGTCACGTCAAACTTGGGCAAAACTAAACCAGAAACAAAGCGCTTTAGATTAAGGCCCCAGATCCGTCATTGAACTTCCCTTACACAACAACTTACCGTATTTTTTGGACCTCAAAGACTTGGGAGACTAGTGCTGGGACTCTTCACTCCATGGTTACTCCATTCTGCGGCGCCTAGGTCTTTGTGTCTGATGGACGGACAGACGGACGCACGCACGCACGGACAGACGCACGCAAGCACGCACGCACGGACTTCCGACCGTCATATTAAAAGCCTACATTTTTTTCATTTTATCTTTAAGTCATTTACCAATTTCTAGAGCAAGAATCAAACTAACAGACGTACCGACACTGAAGTTGCGATAAAAATTCAGGCCCTTGTACTTCAGACACTGGGGTAAACTGAAGTGGCATTCTAATTAGAAGTGCCACACACTGAAATATTCAGATTAAATGCCCAAACAAAAAACCTGATTGCTGAAAGGCTGTCTGTGTGCTTCACTCAGACGTCTTCCTGGCTCCATGATCCGGACGCTCTGATCTACAGCACTGAGGCCACACAGAGATCCTGCTTGAGCAGAAACCATCAGAACGTTTCCATCCGCAGGAACAGCCGTAGCTGGAGAAAACTGCAGAGACACCTGGAACAAGGACCAAAACGCTGTAGGACATACACCAACATTACCAAATTGAAAAATAGCCACATCATACAGTACCTGATTCTGCAAATACAGATCGGTGTCAAACGGCACACTACCAGCAACTATATTCTCACTGGGAAGAACGCTGTAGACCAGAATCTGCACTACTGGAGCCATATCGACGCTGACAGACAACTGGAACGTCACAGAGCCACTTGTGACTGCATCACCAGCCTTTGCTTTAACCGTCTGAAATCCATGGAGGACAATCACTCCTTTGGATAAAACCTGACAGAAGACATAGGTGTGCAAGTTGCAGAACAAACAGACCAGCAAACTTAACTACAAAAGTTATGTCCACTCACCCTATAGATTATGTCAGCACTGTAGCTACCAGCCTCTCCAACAAATGAATACTCCACGGTCACTGGAAATGAAACACCACATTTGAGCGGCTGATTGATCTTCACTACAGTCAGTTCACTAAACAATAGGTTGTCGGGAGAAACAGGTAGGAGAAGCTGTACAAACCTTGTATCTGTAGTGAAGTATGGCGATTTATAACCATAAAAAACCTCTGGATTAGCACTCGCCTGGGGAAGATCAAACTTAATCAGTATCATGTTAGAGAAAGTCTTAAGTTTTACAAAATACAAGTCGTACCACCAGATTCAGATCAGCCTTAAGATTAGCACTGTTTATGGAGAACCCAGCCCGTCCATTCTTGATTGTGGTTAGATTAAACAGCAGTTTGTTGGGCCAGTTGCTCCCCTCCAAGAGATATACAGCTTTGTTTGTAAAGGACACCATTGCAGATTGACACCATTACATCTGCGAGAGAACGCACAAACAAACAGTGAAGAATCACACACCTTTGCGGTTTGAGTCAGGCACGGTCTGGTCAAATTATGAAGCAGACTGTGTGGAAACGGATCACAGCACACTTCCACTAAGGCTTGACCAGGTACAGGTTGGCCATATGTATATCTGGGAAACATTATAAAAAGATAAAGAACTGACCAACCACAAGACAAGAAAATAAAGCATCACTCACTTGGCACAAGACTCAACTTTTAGTCCCATAACTGCAATGCTGTAGGTCTGCGGTGTGTTTACGGTCATGTCAAACTTGGGCAAAACTAAACCAGAAACAAAGTGCTTTAGATTAAGGCCTCAGATTTGTCATTGAACTGCCCTTACACAACAACTTACTTGTGTATTTTTTCACCTCTTGGTCTCTCTTTTCAAGACTTGGGAGACTAGTGTTGGCATTCTTCACTCCATGGCTACTCCATTCTGCGACACCGCGGCCTAGTCGCAGTCGCCTAGGTCTTTGCGTCTCACTGCCTCATCGCTTCTCTGGCTACGTGCTGTGCTCCACCTCCATCACCTCCGGTAATCCCCTTGGTAATGTTGGGACTCTTCACTCCATGGCTACTCCATTCTGCGACGCCACCGTGGGATGCAGTCCTGACTGTGGGCTGGGTCTCCGTCAGCTTTTCCCTGCTCAAGGCCATCCCCCTGGCTGTCACCATCACCTGCACCAACCTTTCCTCCAACTACGGACGGATGGCCGCCGTGGGAAGCAGTCCTGACTGTGGACGGACGGCTTGGGTGGGCGGATGGACGGACGGCTTGGGCGGGCGGGCGGACGGACGGCGGTTCGGGCGGGCGGGCGGACGGACGGCGGTTCGGGCGGACGGCGGTTCGGGCGAGCGGGCGGACGGACGGCGGTTCGGGCGGGCGGGCGGACGGACGGCTTGGGCGGGCGGACGGACGGCTTGGGCGGGCGGACGGACGGCTTGGGCGGGCGGACGGACGGCTTGGGCGGGCGGACGGACGGACGGCTTGGGCGGGCGGCTTGGGCGGGCGGGCGGACGGCTTTGGACGGCTTGGTGCAGATGGTGGTGACAGCCAGGGGGATGGCCTTGAGCAGGGAAGGGCTGACGGAGACTCAGCCCACAGTCAGGACTGCTTCCCACGGTGGCGTCGCAGAATGGAGTAGCCATGGAGTGAAGAGTCCCAACACTACCAAGGGGCTTACCAGAGGTGATGGAGGTGGAGCACACCACGTAGCCAGAGAAGCGATGAGGCAGTGAGACACAAAGACCTAGGTGACCGCGACTAGGCCACAGCGCCGACCCCCTGAAGTGGAAGCAGCGATCCTGAGGTTAGAGGCTGAGCTGCAGCAACCATAGATGGAGGTGGAACCTGGGGGAGGGCGGAGCTAGTCAAAGGCGAAAGAGGTGGAGAGCCGTAGGGCAGCAAGTCCATGGCGAAGAAGATGTAATGTCCAACAGAGGGAGGCTGAATGGCCGAGGTCCACGCTGGAGTCAAGGGTGGTAAGAGAGCACAGCAACATTCTCACTGGGAAGACCACTGTAGACCAGAATCTGCACTGCTGGAGCTATATTGACGCTGTCACTTTGTTCACAATTGGAGTCTTATCAAAACGAGTCACGGATATCTGTTAGGAATGATCAAGGTTAGGAAAGGGGAAACAAAAAAAAAACACATGACCATCATCCATTTGATCACTGGATGGCAAACAAACCAAGAGTAGTAATGGTGTTAAAGGAAAGCTTCAATGGTTCACAAAGCTTATTTTCACCATCTGTAAAGTTTAGTAAACAACTTTGACACAAAAACAGAATGCTTCTGTTTACTTCAAAGCTGGTACTTACCTGGTTCTTTAAGTCCATCAACAGCAAAGAGAAAAAGGGTGAAAATGAGCTTCTTCCAAACACAAATCTCCCTCACAGCCATGAGGACAGATCACCCAAGACTAACCCTTATCAAGCCACTCTTCAGACTTTAATATGTCAGGAACGCATTCATCTCGTTAATTCAATTAATTAAACACCACCTGGCAGTAATTAATGTTATCATTTGATTAGGAGCTCCAACTGTCATTGATTTGAAACACGACACATTATGGAGGTTAGCGGACGAATTTTCTAGTTGCCATATCAATACTATAGAATTTGAAAAATGTATAAGCTCCATTGGAACAGCAATACCAGTGTTTCTCACAGGACTTTAGGTAAAACTGTGGTAGGTGGACCTCTGTTTCTGTAGGGGGGTTCGGGGGCATGCTCCCCCGTAAGAACATTTTTTGTTCTGTAATGTTAAATTCAGCAGTCTGGTGCACTTTGAGAGTTCAAAATTAAAAGCTCCAACCCATATTCAGGGTGCAAATTAAACAAAGAAAAATTTGAACCTCTTTTAATTAGTGTCTGTCTACATTACACTACTACATAATAATAGTTATAATAAATTCCATAGTAATAGCCATAAAGGCTATTGTAAAACAAATGCACAGAAAAATAAAGGAAACTTTCATAATTAGTTTTGCACTAATTTCTATACTTCATAAGCGCACAATGACATGTTTCATGGGCCAGTGTGTCAGAAAAAAAAAAACTAAAGCTGACTTTTTTTGACCAATGCATTACACCAGCACAGCGCCGCCAATTAAGCAAAAAACAAAACAAAAACAAACAACAAACAAATGTATGAGTTTTGTGGGCCGTTAAGACAAATAAATTAAAAAAGGATGTATTGGCTGAAAAGCACGTCGGCCCAGCGGGAATCTCCCGGTAGTCCCGATGGCCACCGAGATAGATGGCCTACATGCCTGGATGTTACATTTTAAATCCTACCTGTTGGCTTTCAGCAATGCATGCAGTTATTTCAATTTACATGCCATCTCCTTTTCTCTCTTTCTTTTTCTATTTTTAGCCCCACAGCATTTTGTTTTATCCATCTTTTTCGACGACAACTGAACTCACTACTTGTACCTGCTCGCTCAGCGCTCACGGCGCCCCCCGCCCGCTCGCGATATTACCCGCCCCCCTTCTCCATGAGGGCGCCTACTCTAGCCTGTTAGTCCTCTAAAATTTTATATAACATTAAAGGAATGCAGAAATGATTTAGAAACGCACAACGGCAGCTACATATAGAAATACAATATAGCATATATATAATTTTTTTTTTTTTTTTTTTTTACCATCGCTTTGGCGCCCCCCATTGTGCTGCGCCCCTATGCGCCGCATATAGGCTATAGCGCATACCCACTTTTTGCGCCACTGTTTCCATGTATTTTGTAGGCTATTGATTTAGTCAACAGCATTTATTGTGTTTCAGACATCAGAACTAACACATAAGAGATTTCTGTTACCTTGTACAGGCGTGACTTTTCAATTTATTGTATTTTTGATAGAATTCTTAGATAGCTATCAGAGGCAGGCGGGCAAGCTGCGAGCTCCTGTTAGGGTTTCATCACGACAGTTTCATTACCATTTTCCCCACAGAGAGGCATTTTGACATTGACAGGGTATGTGTTTCTCACTTCTGTCCTGAGAACCAGTCTACAGTATAAAAAAGTGTGGCAGGTGCTAAACGACATCTCATGCCTACAGCTCTGAAACACCAAGCCCTTCACGTCCATTCATTTCAATTTCACCAATGCTTACGCGTAAGTATTAATCCATCTACAGTTCAATTTGATGCATAGAAAGGTGGTGATGATGTGAACTGAGTGTTCAATTTTATCGCTAATGTAAGTGTGTAAGAACATGTCGTTAGATACGGATATTAAAGAAATGCTATGTCTGGATTGTGTGTTTTGAGAACATGAAGCCTTACCTTGACTGACTAGAAGAATGTAGGACTAATACTGACCCCTATAGGAAGTTTACTGCCACTCTGCATTGCTGTGACAGGTGCACCCCTTGTAACTTCGACTGCTTTGTTTCGTTGTTAAAGGATTTCAACGCTATAGTTTGATTCTTTGTCACTGACATGTCTAAAGGAAACTTACCTGATAAAAAAAAACATTATCTTCCAAATCAGTGGCGGCTGGTGAAAAATATTGGAGGGGGGGCTGAACAAGAGGGGGGTCTGGGGGTCCCCCCCCAGAAAATTTTGAATTTAGTAGATGTGATTTCCTGCATTCTGGTGCATTTTAGGCCTTAGGCCATGCCCTTACCTATACCAATAAAATAACTTAAACCATTCAATACCAATGGTCAAATAATACAATAATAATAATAACAGTTTGACAGTTACTGATAATGAACAAGTTGTTTATTATGCTCTGTGTGCTGACAAAAAAAGTGCAAACGCATAATATTGATAAATTATAATATAGGTAATACAAAAAATAATAGATAATACAACAATCTAGTTTAATCAATCCCCAGCTGTAGATTACATATTTTTGACAAATTGACAATTGGATAATGGATAACAATGTGTTGATACTATAGAAAGAGAGAGAGAAAAGGCTCTGAAAGAGAGGGTGGGACAACATTCTTGCGGGTAACACCCAAGTATGAGAAGAAAGTTGATTTTAACTAGTATGAAACACAGTAATCTAGCTCAGAACTTAAAAACATCAAAAACAAAGCAAACACACAGGTATTAATATTCCTATAACTATTTTAATATCAAATGTGTGTGAAACAGTGTTTATGTGTGTGTGAGTGAGTGAGTGACAGAGACAGACAGGTCAATTCCCACGACTTACTTTACATTATTTCCACTCGACGTCACTGACGCTGCCATTCTGCTCTCATCTGAGGTAAAAAAAAAATGTCCCGTGGTGCGCGTGCACGGTGCACTCCCCTAATCTGATACTGTGGGCGATATTTTCAGCGCCCCTAAACCATAAAATTTGACGACGCTGATTGGCGAAATATAAACTTTTTTGCATAGCAACCGGGGAACTATTGGCTTAAATTCCAGCACTGTGGGGCTGAGCGAACTGGCGCCCTGAGAAGACAGCCTATTGGCTATACTACTACACCAACATGATAAAAGTAACGAAAGTGAATGCAAATATCATTCTGGTGAGTTCAAAACACTTTTCAAAGTAAAACCATTATTAGCATATAATTAACATTGATTATTTTTCAAAATTATAAATTATAATATATATTAAAAAAACAGACAGACAGGTCGGAGGGAGGGCGGCGCCCCAGCGCCCTCTATGGGCGAGCCGCCCCTGTTCCAAATCTTCCCCAATATGTGACTACATATGTCTCTCTAGCACTGTCTTTTTGTACTGACTATATGTTTCTCTTTACAAACTGAAAATTCACCCATTTTTCTTTTTATTTTAACCGTTTACCTTTTATCATTACTTGTGAATAATTTCATCATGAAATTAATTCATCTCCTCGTCTGAACACAAGTGGTGCTCACTGCAAAGCCAAATGACTTCCAACCTAAATTAGGTTTAGGGAGGGATAGGGTTTGGTTAGGTTAAGGTTAGGGTGTGGCATCCATAGACCTTAGACATACCCTTCAGTGGGTTGTACTGTTATTTAATACTTCAAATCTTCTGACAAAACACAGCAAAAATATATTTCCATGCAATTTCAGTAGACAAAATAACTCAATAAGGCATGAGCTGTGGAAAATTATTATTGATGTATAAGCTTTATACATCTTTATTTCTCTTTTCTTTTTTTACAACAGGCACCAACACGGTAAGTCTACCCCTCACAGCCTCGCTTTCCTATCGGTCATGGCGCTGAACAAGGTATTTTGGCTCGGAACATAAGTAATGTGTTCTCAGCACCCGTTTTGACTTGTTAAAAAGTTAAACTTTTACAAAAGACACTATATCTGTTTCGTAAGACAAACTGGACTAACCTTAAAAAAATAAAATAATGACAATTAAGAGAATAGAGCTTTTCCAGGTTTATAGACATAGGCCAGTTCCAGGGCCGCCATAGTGTTTTCTGGGGCCCCCAACCCCCAATTATCTTATTTTTTTGCCACATGTAACAACAGTAATTATCAAGCATAGCAATTAATGCATATACAAAAAGAGATAACAAAAAACTAAATTTGAAAGTTTATTAAATGAGTAAATTATGCATTTATAACTATATACAAATAATGACATACTGTAGTACAACACCATTGTTCCATCTCACAGACACTATTTAAACTCTGTCTGGATGTCTTATAAACTGTTTTATTGAAATAAGCTGTCAACTTGCAATTTCCGTTGCTCTGATTGGTTGTATGTCTATCCAATTAAGTGCAGAGATATTTTCTTTCCTGGTTAGGTTGAAACACGCCCCATAATCACAGCCCAATGGAGCAGTATCAGACTCACATTCCGACTAGTATGATGATATCAGGCTAGCCTAAAAGAGTAGAGTGTACAATTTGTCCTGCTGACCCTCTCACAGACCACAAGCCTTCACAGAGGAAAACATCCTTAAAAAAACACTAAGGCATCAAAAGCCACATCACTTTTTCCTCCCGACAGGCAATCTCAACCTATTCATCTCTTCAGCTTTCTTCTTTTCCTCCTTCAGAGCTTTGTACCTCCATTTAGGGATCTGTAGGTGTAATGGGTCTTTTGAAGTCCTACTAGGCGGACGCTCCGGTATGAATGCAGGGGCAGGAGCTTTACACAGCATGACTTTAGGCACCACTACTCCAGGACGCACACTGCTTCTGCGCATCAAGTGTAGGGGCAGCAGGCTACTCCTCCTCAGAGCCATGGTGGAGGCCATCGCTACACTTTGCAGTAACTGTGGCTGCAGACTGGCACGCCGCTCCTGCTTCTTTGGCACCAGCAGGACCCTGGAGTTCTGAAAGAGCCGCTTGTAGTTGTTGAGGCGCTCGGGCCCCAGGTTCTTCAGTTCAGCTAGACGCTGTCTACGGAGGATGTCCTGTACGGCAGGGCGGCGTTTTCCAACACACGGAGGGCTGCCCGGGCACACGGTGTGGCAGGCGGTGGCTATGAGCGGGCTGGCCAGCGCCGTGGTCATGCGTACCATATAGTCCATGACACCTTCCTCTACGGGGTTGGTCTTCATGCTAAATGAGAGCAAGTTACTGACACACTCTGAGAACTTCCTCAAGCAGGACTTGGGCTCTTTTGATCGAGCCACCAGTTCGCTTAGCATAGGCCACTCCATGTGATAAGAGTCACAGAACTGTTCAGCACAAGGCTGTTCCATCAGTCGGGACATCAGTTTGGCGGTCTCGTAGCGGCCCGTGAACATGGCCCATTCATGTGGGGTCTGCTTACGGCCAAAGTCCCTTGCTTCAATGTCTGCTCCTTTATAAATAAAAACATCAGACAAAGGGAAAATGAATGTCCAGATGAAGGAACAAAATGGAAGGTTATTATGCATGAACTAAATTAGGAATTCATATGAATTTTTCAGCTGATGATACTGTACCTGTCATCATGAGAGACCGCACGCATTCGGCTCGACCCTGAATGGCCGCTTTCATCATTGCAGTGAAGCCATGGCAGTTCCTGCGTTCAGTGTCAAGCCCGGGAAAATAGTTCAGCAGGTAGTTGGTAATCATACTGTGACCTATAATTCAGAAGAAGATGTAGAATACGTTTACGTTTATGCATTTTATGCCTTTATCCAAAGCAACATTTTATGAGTTCATATGAAGAGTTCAGATGCAAAAGCCTCTAAGTGCCATTTGAAGTTTTCTTCTAAAATGATAATTTTTATCAAGCTTGTATATTTAAGTTCAGTGATTTCACTTAAATGGCAATGAAGATTAACTATTAATTGTCATTTAAGTGAAATTACTGAACTTAAATATGCAAGCTTGATAAAAATGACCATTCTAGAAGAAAACTTCAAATGGCATTTAGAGGCTTTTGCATCTGAACTCTTCATATATTCCCTGGAAATCAAACCCATGAGCTTGATGTTGCTAGCAACATTCTCTACATTTTGAGCTAAAAGAATCCATAAAAAGCAACAACGTTTTAGGAATTAGGTGATTAGGTGGAATTAGGTGATTCAGATTTGTCTTGGCACAGCTACTAGAAGATTTACAGCTGTCAGACTGTCGTCAAGCTCAGTTTGAGCCGCAGTCACTCAGACATCAGGCAGGAAGTGCAATAATCGGGTTCAGGCTTCTCAGTTCAAATCAATGGGGTCACTGTGTCCATTTCTTTTACTGTCTATGGAAAAAAACTGGCAGTGATCTCAAACTCAATTCCTGGAGGTCCATAGCTCTGCACATGTTTTGCTCCAACCCTAATCAATCACACCTTATCCAGATCCATTGAGCTAATCAAGGCCTTCAGGATTACTAGAAACTTCCTTGGTGTGAGTTGGAGCTGGTTTGAGCTAAACTGTGCAGAGCTGTGGCCCTCCTCCATGAATTGAGTTTGAGATCACTAGTCAAGGGAGTCAGTTAATGTTAGAATATTTTCAACTCAAACATGAAAGGGTTAATATATGCAGAATAAATGACGCTGGCTTATATTTTCATTATGTGGTTACCTGTAGTTGCATATGGAGTGTTTTAAAAGCTGTCGAGTTTAATTTAAGTGAGTTCTCAGTGTGTATTGTTCATAGATGGTATAAAGTTAAGCCACCTTAACAATTTCACATGCCTCCTCAGTCATTTCATCCTGCAGCCGGCCTGAACGATGTTGGAATCTTAAGTCTTTAAGTAAAGACCACACATTCTCTTTTATCATGCTCGTTTTGTGATCTAGTAGGTCTCTCCATTTTCAGTCAGCTGTTTAAATAGTGTGGTGGTGGTGGTGGACAGTGGAAGCGCAACTTTGGGCTCGGTGCTTGAGGTCCGAGGCAATGGGCTATATGCACGCATAAGTTCCGCATTTGACGTAAGGATGCTCGTCCATTTCCGGTTGTGTAGATTAAAGCGGAGGAAAACCGGAGAAAACGGGATTCTTCAATATTTACTGTCCTCCCGTCTTTGAAATGAAACGTACATACGTTTAGATGTAATTTTATATATAGTTATGTTTATTTAATATAATTTTAAAAAGAAGCATAAACACAACGAGGGGTGTCTGTTTTATCTGTTTTTGTGACTAACGTTTCATTAGTATAACCATGGAGTATAAAATTCAATATAAATTCTCGGTATTGCATTGGACTCTATGATCGGCGGAAGTTATCGAGCATCCTTAATCCTTCACCGGAAATAACGCCGTGCATAGAGCCCATTGGCACGTTGTTAGCCCCCTGGTTCGCATGGGGGAAAGCAGCTATTTAGACCCTTTCTTGCAAGCTCACATTTATATATGCCTCCATCCAATCAACAACCATTGAAGTGAACCAAATAATTATTATTATTATTATTATTTTTTGGTTCAGTAATCTGTTTCACTCGGAAAGCCTATGCCATAATACAAAAGAAAGGATCTCTCGCTACTTCTGTTCACAGGTAAGTGATAATATTTGATTTGCTCTTGGTTTTATAGAAGTCAAATGAAGGCCCAGGGGGGTACACTGAGGGTTATTGGTCGTAATTATATTGCCTTTAATAGATTAATTGGTGTCACTTCCCTTACCTGCTTGTGCAGCAGTCATGAGAGCAGTGTTCCCTTCATTATCCTGCCAGTTCACGTCCACATGTGGACACTGAGAAAGTGCAATGACCACATCCACGTAGCCCTGGTAACACGCCACTATCAGACCTGTCTGTTAAGCAGTGGAGAGGAAAAAGATGAGTTATCTACATAGTAATTTTCCTGAATGTCCATCATTACTGCAGAAGAAGGTGTTGTGCAAACTGCAGAGGGATTGAACCCTGCTATATAGCAGTTTATTGTAAATGGTAAATGGACTGCATTTATATAGCGCTTTCATAGACCTAATGGCCACCAAGGCGCTTTACATATTGCCTCACATTCACCCATTCACACACTCATTCATACACCGACGGCGGTGTCAGCCATGCAAGGCGCCAGCCAGCTCGTCGGGAGCAGCTGGGGTTAGGTGTCTTGCTCATGGACACCTCGACACTTGGTCAGGTGGAACCGAGGATTGAACCACCAACCCTTCGGTTTGTAGACAAACCACATGAACCACTGAGCCACTGCCGCCCCATTATTGTAGGCAGGGATTGTTGCAGGGTGAGTTTCCAGATCCATCTTTGGAGGAAACACTTGGGTTTAGTGGTCTTATTTATGAGGTTGATGAGCTCTTGATCTTTAAAATAAATGTGTCAACTGGTAATTAGAATGGCAAGTGTAGCCTATGCTGTAGTAAGGTCAGTCAATATTACTGGAATGTCACCACTGTGCATTTATATGTGCATTTAAGGGTGAAATGTGTATTTTATTTCCCGGAAACTTCCCCTCATCTTGCATTGGTTGGACATGAGATAACCTCACCCAAAGTCTATTAACTAATTTGCGAGTGTTGCTCAAACAAGCAATGTTTTGAATACACCTCATAAGCCAGTGTTTACACTATTCTTGGAAATCGTCTGGGCAATGACTGGCTTAAAGGGGTCATATAATGCCATTTTCGTACAAGTTAATTTATAGGTTCTAAATGAAAAGTTTGTAAGATTCAGACAGATCATTAACTAAAAAAAAGTTGGTTTAGGGTTTAGTTACCTTTTAAGATAGGAAAAAAGTACACATTCAGACTAAATAACACACTCTAAAAAATGCTGGGTTGTTTTAATGCAAATTTGGGTCAAATGTGGACAAACCCAGCCTTTGGGTTAAATTTTTAAATAACATTTTTAACCACACGTTTGGCTTTGTCCATATTTGACCCAAAATTGGGTTAAACCAACCCAGCATTTTTTAGAGTGCAGTTATGCTGTAAATGGAGAATAATTGTTATTTGTAACGTATAACAGTTAAGCATAACAAACTGTACAAATGAGCACAGAGACAAATGCAGTGCAGGGGAGACCTGCTCTTTGAACGTAAGTAAAATCTCAATAGAATTCTCAATAGAAAACTGAGAAAGTAAAGTAGACTGAATTTTGCATTTGAGGTATAAATGATGATTATATCAGAGTTTCCAGCAAGAGATTCTGCCAGTCCTGTTTTCTCTATTGTAAATTATATGAATCAGATTACTGAGACTCTTTGTCTTAAATGGCTTTGGGAGCCCCTGGCTCAGCTTGAATAGTTATGCTGATTGGATTAGGATTTGTATCACTCTTAGTCTTGGGCAGGTTTCTAAACCGGTATACTTAATTTACCTGCTTTGTTTAATAGTGTCTCATCACAATGTAAATCCCCGCCCCTAAATATACATAGATTACAAGGGAAAGTTCCCTTAGTCAGACTTGATGACTGCAGCTACCACCAGCACAGCTCGTGCTCTCAATAAAGAATCCTGCTGAAGGACAACAAGTCTCCTGGTCTTTCCTTCTATGTTTCCTGTACACTTTAGAAGAAAAAAAAGTTCACGACGGTACAAAGCATCTTCCTTTTATTTTGTGTCTCCAGATTGAGTGCTTATAGAGCACTGCAGGCAGATGGTAAGCCCATAAAGGCTATTAGCTAAGATTTAGTATGGAGATCCCTCTGGGCTCAGAGCGCTTGACTGCTGGCATTTATGGTGCTAATTCCAGAATAGCAAGAAACTGAGTATGATCAATGCTATAATATAATCGATATATGCAACTAAATTAAAATATCATTTAGGACTAGTTTTCTCTTAGCCGCCATTAAGGATCTTTTGCAAATATATATATATATATATATATATATATATATATATATATATAAATTTATCTCTTAATATAAAGGTTATTAATAGGCCGAATGAGATAGCATGAGCAATTTCTACCTATGACACTTCATAGGGATCACATCAGGTCAACACAGCACAGTCTCACATGCGAAATGTCATGCTGTCGTAGATGATTGTGAAGAAAAGCCTCTCTAACCTCCTAAAGCTCCCCCTCTGGGGATCAACAGAAGTTCAGCTGTGGAGGTGATTACAAACTCTAAGGTGAAATACAAACTTTAAGCTATCAAATGTGCATCCCCAGTCAGCAGGTTTCCTGAAACTAAAATCTCATATTTTTTTGTTTAATTTTCAGCACTGTGAAAACAGGTTGAGCACTGCCGAGACTGATAAACAGGATCATTAAATATAAGTGCTTAATGGTGCTGTTTAACTGTGCTACACATAATTTCCCCAGTCCTAATGGTGGTAGAATAAGATTTGTATTAAACAAATGATCGGGGATTGTGTTAGTTGAGACGAGACATTTACATGCAAATGGGTCGTAGAGTCTTAAGGAGGACTGCATGTCTTTAACTGCCACACACACAGCCTGCTGCGTTGGGGAAAACAAGAGCCTTTTTATCTCTGTGTGAGTAACCGTTTGTTTCTGTGCATGTATGTGTAGTTTCTGTTTGTGTCCCGAACATTGAGTTTTCAAACTGTGTTGCATAAGAGTGAGTCACAAACCAAGCGTCCAGTTCGACACATTCTCATCCCAAGACGTCATCTAACTACGCTTTTGACCATCCGTCAACATCCAACGTTTTAGGGTACCCTTTAGCGTCAGTTAGATGACGCATGTAGGTTTAGGTCTGGGGTAGGGTTAGGATTAGATAGCATCATCTCACTGACGTTAAAGGGTACCCTAAAATGTTGGATGTTGACGTATGGTCAGTTATATGACGTCTTGGGATTAGAACTGTCCAGTTCTATTCAGCAATGATGAACGGTTAAAGGGATAGTTCACTTTGAAATTAATTTTTGATATGTTTTTAGCTAAGATGTAGGTATCTTTGTTTCCACAGTATTTTCAATTTTGACATTTTTCGGTCCAACCGTTCTTGTCTGTCAGTCATATTAATGCAGGTATGGGGGTCCACGTCAAAAAGCATGCACAGAGAAGTCAAAATTAAACATGATTTAATGACTCGTAAATGTAAGTACACATTGCTGGCCTAAGACACGAAACGAGCGGTTTGCGTGAGAAAACAAACAGTATTTATATCGTTTTACCCCGCGTAATCACATTCACGTCCAAGTGATATGAATCAGTTGTGCAATGTCCAACTGAACCGAACTGAATCATGTTCAAAGTTCCGCCTGAGGTGATCGCTTGCGTGTGTACGTCACGCAATATTTACACGGAGATTCTAAGATTTACCTTTTTCTAAACATATTTAGATTTACCGAAATCGTCTTCCATTGCGATTTTCTGTATCTATTATGTTTAGTGAAAGGTAAAACTTCCGAAATCTCTGTATAAACAAAGAGTGACGTAGGTGCACAAGCGATCACTTCCGGCGCATGCGCAGACTGAAGCGCCTGTGCCATCAGATCAGTTTGACATCGCTGTGGTAGTACGAGGTAAAAACGATATAAATACTGTTCGTTTTCTCACACAAACCGCTCGTTTCGTGTCTTAGACCATCAATGTGTACTTACATTTACGAGTCATTCAATCATGTTTAATTTTGACTTCTCTGTGCATGCTCTTTAAGGTGAACCCAGGGTGGACCCCCTGAACCTCCATTATATGACTGACAGACAACAACGGTTTGACCGAAAAATATCAAAATTTAAAATACTGTGAACACCTACATCTTGGATGACCTTGAGGTAAGCTAAAACATATCAACAATTAATTTCAAAGTGAGCTATCCCTTTCAATAAGACGTTTATTAACAAATTCAATGCTTGTGCCAAGCGGCAAAGTGCACCAGAGAATCTTTTGGTCTCAGTAGCAGCAGAAGCACAAAAGAGGGGAGCAGGTGATGCTTCATTTATTATAGGTTCTATTTTTAGGAAGACCGACACGTTTAGCAGTAGTCAGTGCAATTTGAGTTGAAATGATTCACTGAGGAAGGAAGTCATCTCAATTCTCACATATAATTTACCATGACAAGGTGGCAGAGTCAAATTTAGACTTTTATGGCCTGCAGCTAGACTCCCTTGAGTGGAATTACACTTACATTATAAGGTCTGTGCTAAATGGACAAATTAGGGTTTCTCTCCTCTATTATGACATGCCGGAGAAAAAAAATCCCTGTCTACTGTCTAGGCAGAGCCCTGCAGTATTTTCACATCTTGGAGAGCCTTTAAAAGCTCATTCGTGATTATGATCTGCTTGGGCTGCATCTCATGCAATTCAAACTCCGGGCTTTGCTGGCTGGTGCACCCATTATATTTCGGCTGCAGATCACAGTCACACCACAACTGGACATCAAGTCAAGACATAGATTTGAATTAGAAATGTCATGAATCTTTTGTGGACATTTTCTGTACACACAAAAGTGTTATTTTAGCTTTATTTTTATACTATTACGTTTAATTTTAGTTTTAGTAATTTTGCTACTGTGCTTTTTCCATGGACACCCTTGTAGCCCCTTGGCCACCCATTTTTAAACTCCTGGACTTGACAATGAGCCATTTATTTACATATTGTGATTGTCATGTCAGTGAAAACCTAACTACAATTTAATATTTTTAGACTCGATGCAATTTCATGTCAAGAAGGCACATGTTTTACTTACAGCCGCCATCCGAGCCAGATGTCTTTTCTTATAGATTTGCCTTTAATGTTATATGGATGAAAGTCTCAGCCTCGCTTTTGCGCTACATCGATATTTATGGAGGAAGGAGACAGCCGCCTGAGCTCATTCCCTGAGGAGCACTGCGTGGATCATTCATGTTTAAAGACTCTTTGATATGATAATAGCCTTGCATAAACATGACACTGTTATCACCGACATTGTCATAACTGTAAGCTTCTCAGGGTTAAGGGGAGTGAAAGCCCGTCTCCCAGTCAAGAATGGCATCCTTTAAACACATGATTTAGCTGAATGGATCCTGGAAAGTAACATGTTCATTATTCCAGTATTCAGAAAAATCAAAGCATGGATGGTAATGATAGAGATTTTCTCACACTGCATGAGTGTGTTCCTGCAATTGAATTCTTAACTGAGAATGTTTCAACTGCCTGTGTTGCTAAAAATGAAAAAGACTAAAATAAACATAAGACCACTTAAAAGACAAATGTGAGTCTTAATATTCAGTGACAACTGGTGTTTGATCCACAATCTTCTTTGTGAAATTGAAAATAACAAAAGAGCACTACAATATTTATATCAAAAATGTTTCATTTTCTATAAGTAACTCATTTTTAGCTTGACTTCCCTAGAAAAGTGGAAACACTAAGAGAAAAAAATTGAGCACCCCGACCATCAACACTGATTTGACTAATAGGTTGAGCTTGGGGCCAGCTAGTTTGGGCAATGATGATAGGGGGTGAGAGTGTTTGGGAAACTTTTTAAAACAATAATTTCTGTGATTCAGTTTGGTGGCATTGAAATTACACATTTCCCTTTTAAAACATTCAAAAGCTAACTTACTCTGTTATTTTTGTCCACCTCTCGCACCTCCTCCTCCGTCACCCCTTGTCTTATCAGGATTTTGACAATGATGGCATTGTTAGTGCAGCATGCTTTGAAGAAGCTGAGTGGTTCGGGGCTCTCAGGACCCAGAACTCTTTCGAAGTTGAGCGAATCATCAGGTGGGTAGAAGGAATCATCCGACAAAACGCTCGTGTTATCCTGTAGTTTTGAAAAGTCCAACTCCTCAAATTCTTGGTAGATATCGTCGTCGTCATCATCATCATCAGAAAGATGGTGGTCTTCATCATCTGCATAATAAGAGTCATCTGTTGGCTCCACAATAGTGGCGCTCTGTATGGAGGACTCCTCATTGTTCCAGCCTCTTGCTTGGTTGACACTAGTGCCATTTTGGTGATCTTTGACCAGAAGTACACCCTTCGCAACACCATTTTCAGTAATTAGCACCATTTACCTGTCCGACAGGTGGAACACAAAAACAATAATCTTGTAGGATCCAGAATGAAACTGTCACATAATGAATGGCAATCCTAAAATCCAGTTATTGACACAAGAAATGAAGAACCAGAAGTCATAGAACATTTAGAATGATCTTTTCTATATCATATCTGCTGTTCTTCAAGGACCAGTTTCTGATTATAATATACATACCCAAGCTTGTTTTGTTTTTCACCAAAACTATCCCATTTTTTCTTCACTGGACTTGTTCTGTGAACCAATTTGACTGTTGTTGGAGAATTCACCAATAGCTCAAAGTGAGGATGAAGGACTTCCATCGGAAATGCATGGGCACTGTTTCGAGAGAAGCCTCCTAATCGCCTTAGTCTTTTTCTGTCTGCCTCTCCCCCTCCTTCCTGTGTGCACGTGCTGAACGGTAATCTTACTGTCCGAGGAATCAATGCAGCACATTTTCCAACTGATGCAAAACGAATTTGCATCAGTTACACAAAACAGTTCTCAACACAACTGATGCCTGTTAATGTGCGGAGCACTTTTATATCTTTCAGGATACGAGTAGTCCTGCTGTGTACCATCATTACTCTTATCGCTTCTATTTTTAGCCGACTTTGATACTCACAAGCACATCCAGAGCGACTTTCCACACTTTGATAGCCTATATTTGACTGTGATCAACTGTTGTCCACACAAGCCTCCTCAATGGATTAGTGGAAGGTTAATTGGATGCAGCAGAAATAACATTTTGTTGTGGATAAGCTGTTCTCTCATTTGCATTCTAAGAAAACAATAACAGAATAACATCACTTTCAATGTTTTTGGTTGAACTAAGACTGCTGTTTTCTGACTACTCTGTAAAAAATTGAATGATCAATAAGTTATCACAACATATGTTTTTTGCTTTGCTTTAACTCCAAATAAGTTAAACAATTTGTTGAATCTTGCATAACAAAACAAAAAAGTTGAGAATTGCTTAAGTCAGTCTAATTAAGTTGAAATTACTTACATTTTTAAGTACAATCAACTGGGATGTTTAAGGCAGCAACATTTTTGGTCTCCGGGCTTTAGGATGATGTATTAAGATGTTTTGTACTGATATTTCTTGTTACAGCACAGGCCGTTAAATTATCCCAGAAAATGTATATACTAGATAAACCTGCTTAATATCTTTACAAAAGGTCACGTGATCTAATATTTTCTAAAGGTAATATGGTAACTGATTTGGCCAATTATATTTCATAATGCCAGCTTTCAGCTAAACTCAATTTAATTCACATTTACTTGTATAGCACTTTTCACAATACATATCGTTTCAAAGCAGCTTTACAGAAAATGCATGTGTCTACATTACAGTTTAGTTATCTGTTATCAGAGGTGACTGTCTATTTCAGAAATGTATACAATCACACAGTTAGCTAACAATGTATTAAATTAAGGCAGAAACAATGAGCTCATTTAAGTAGGTTAATTAGTAGGGATGGGGCCGATCCGATCCAGTATCGGTATCGGGACCGATACCAGCGTAATTCACGTATCGGATTTTTCCGATCCAACCTGCGGAGAAATCCGATATTTATGATCCATGTCTGCGCTTTAACGTTGTCTGCTGAAATGACTGCAAAAGGGATTCCCCGGGCCTGCTAATCTGCTAGCTGGCTGCAAACTGTGGAATGGATATTCTGAACGGAGGTGCAGCTCAATCATAGACTGTAAAAAATAGGGCTCAATGAGTCACACAGACCCCCACTCAGGAAATCCATTCCGCAGTTTGCAGCCAGCTAGCAGGATAGGATTGAGCTACCAACATGTTCGCTGTGTGGAAATACTTCACACTGGAAACACCGCAGCAGAGCAAGACCACAAAATGCAATGTTTGCAAAGCCGTATTAGTTAAACTATTTGTCTGTGATGCATGTTTGCAATTCGCAGTCCAGAAGAGAAAGAGAGAGATCTCTCACGCAGTCCCACAGCACGCACAACACGACAGCCCTGCTTAATGAGTGACGACAGAGGAAACGTAGCCTGGTTATATCTATGATATTAGTCTGATTTCCAAAGATTAAAGAATATTTTGAGGTAAAAAACCATTAAAAACAATAGCCGCATTCTGTCTAGCCAACTTTCTTCCCATCGCGGCGGTGCGCTGTCATTTCTCCTTAATACTAAAACTTAAAGACAGAATCAGCACGATCTGTGATTGTTGTAAAATGCAGGCTCTGCTGTTGCTAAATTGCGGGACACTTTTAATGATAAAGAGAGCTATTAAAAGCACAAAATTTGCGCAAGAAATGCTGTTCCCAATGCGCGCGCGCTCCGAAACAGACTGCAACAAGACAAGCAAATTATAATCTGGGCTTCATATGCGCGTCTAAACGATCAAATGTAGCCTGCACAAGAAAAATGTCAAACCGACCGGCTTGGAGATTAACACTTAAACCGCTTATGTCTAAAATGAACGTAGTTATGGAAGTAGTTGGGAGAAAATATGGTGCATCAGTAGATGAAATCTGAACTCGTTCTTAAAGGGGCAGCAGTATAAATGTGACGATTGCGACATTACTGAGAGTCAAACAACAAAAGGCAAAGAGAAAATCACTCACAGCTCTTGAATGAATTACTTCAGCTCTAATAAGCATAAATCTATCTATGGTAAGCTTTGCAGTGCTATTTTACTTTTGATTACTTTATTATAATTCTTTTTAGACCATACCTGAATAATGTTAGTAGACCTTCCTGAAATTAAAGCACTGTGTAGGCCTGTATAATGTGTATCTTTGTTTAATTGTCTATCTATTGTTTAATATATACACTTACATACATACGCACATATCATCCTTGCCTGTAGAGAGGAGTTTATTTCAACATCATATAAAATCAACAATAATGATAAATAATATTAAAGCAAACACAGCTCTGGTATCGGAAAAGTATCGGTATCGGCCGATATCCAAAGTCGGGTATCGGGATCGGATCGGAAGTGAAAAAATGTGGATCGGTGCATCCCTACTAATTAGGCACAAGTAAGCTGTGATTATAATAGAAAATTTAGGATTGGTTCATGTTGATTCAGAGTTTGTGTCATGAGTTGGAGTCATCTCTTCACAGGAAACTGAACTTAACTTAGAAGAAAACATCTACAAAAGAAAAATAAAATTTCTCCAAAAAGGTGGAACAGTGATAGCTTGCCTTACATAGGGATAAACTGTCATGGTGAGTTGAATAATTGAGGATGCTAATATTACATTTCAAATATATATATTTTTTTTAGTGTTTTAGTATTATTATAGTATTTTTAGTGTTCGTTTTAATTTAATTTGTTTGAATAATTTTGTTAGGTGCTTTTAGCATTTTTTTTTCTAATTCTATTTAGCTTTAATTTATATTTATTTCTGTTTTAGTAATGCTTCAACTTGTTAGTAGCCAAGGCAACATTTCTAATTTATATATTTTAAGCTGATTTTTTCATCTAGAGTTTGTATTTTATTTAAGATTTAGTTCAATTACTGAAAATGTTTAGTAGTTTCAGTTACAACAACACTGATTCATAAGACCTTTACAACTTAACAGCACTGTATTGTGGCAGGTCATTCTGTAACTCAGACATGACACATCTGTTACATCACCGTAGACTGTAAAAGATTATGTGACTGACCCACAAGGCATATTAAGGCTGAAGGTTATGAACTTTGACTGAGCGTCCAGATTGTTAACTGGACACTCACATGCGTGTATTTACAAAAGGATACTTTTATTTTGCTGTGTATTTAGGAATACAAAATGTTCTGTACAACCATGCCAAACAACATAATATGCTGCCAATGCTCACATCAAACATCAAACAAACTAGCCTAATTCAATAACAGGAAACCATAGAAAGTAAAAGCACTGGTAACGAACCAGGAGTCCTAGAAATTTGTTGATCTACTTGTGTGCACCATTGATTCACAACATGCCATGATTCTACAGATGACTAGGACAGGACAAGTGTACAGTTTGTACTGAATGTATGAGAAATTATGCTCAGCTAATAATGATACATATAGAGATAATGTATCATTAGACATATCAAAAGTCTCAATATGTTACAAAAACAGAAATACTTGTGGTCTTGTCCTGCATTGCTTTTGTACCACCAAGTTTTAGCTTTTAGTGCAGTTCTCATTGTGTGAGTAGTCAGTCTTATAAATCCAGATGCTGCAAACCCCATTACTGTTATACATCAAACCTGGTTAACTGAGTCGTTTGTATAATAAACATCTTTATATCACACTTTGTAATAAACGGATATCATAAACAGTGTCTCAAAGTTGGATTAAAGACACAAAAGCACTGCGAGTACCACACTTTGTGATTTAATATTTGTAATAAAAGTTTTCAACGAAAAAAACAAAAACAAAAAATTATCTGCCATTATGAGAATGTAATTGTTACAGCGAGAGCCTCCTAGCAGGAGGTTTGAAAACATTCAGAAATACTGAATACTTCTCACCAAAACATGCTATGAAAAGGCTTCGTAAACCAGACACGACGGTGTTTAGTGCTGGACCACTACCTTTTTTTTCCTGGATTCTAGCTGACCTCAGAAAACTAAAAGAGGATATCAAATCAATGGCTGATCAAACATGAAAACGGTGTCACTAGTTGCACATATAAAAATAGAACATTTTCCTTTCAGAGGAGCGCAAGCTATCAAGAAGCATACAGTATCCAGTTTCAGTGTAGTAAGATACTATAAGGTCACTTATAGAATCTCTCAGCGCTGATTAACACTATCTATCTATCTCTAAAGCCATCTGAGACAAATTCTTCGGGAATCGTGAACCTGAAACAGACGCGGCAAATCTGAAATGGAGAAAAACATACACAAAGAATTGAAAGGTTACGTTATATACAAACGTGTTGTCGAGGATCTCCTCCTTACCTACAGACACGAAAAAGACTTCTCTTCTAACAAATGGAAGCAAGAATCATAAACCACACGTTTCGACTGAAATCTGATCAGTTTGATGAATTATAAGGTAAGGACTTAAAATTTTGGTCTAAAGGGTTTCTGAACTATTGCTGCTCTTAAAAAAACGCTTTATTCATTAAAAAAAGCAACAACCTGTGTACGTGCCAGAGTTACATCTATGAGAAAGTGTTGCTAGGCCATGCTGAGCACAAGACAGACATACAACGGTCGATATCAACTTGAACAGCAGACAAATATGCTAGCTCAACCACTGACGAAATTAGCACTCTAAACGGTCTTCTAAACTACTCGAAAGGCTTTTTCAGAGTTGAACGAAGAGCTAGCAGGCAGAGGTAGGCTTTGCGGCTCACTGTGAGCCATAAACACTACCGTCAAACTATGCTTCGTCTGCTAGATACCGACTCTGCTTCGGTCTTCTTCTTGAACAACAGTCGTGCACAAACTGTTGGTGAAATGAAATTCCCTCTTTTCCACATGACAGGAAGCAGATAGGTGTTGCGTAACCGCTTCCATCCACTTCTGCTTCGCACATAAAACTAGGGGGGTTAAAGCATCGAGAAATAAAGGTAAGACACACTGCCAATTGCACCAAATCAAACGAGACACCCTCTCATTCAAAAACCTCAAGATCATATTTCATTGAAAATTCAAAACTAATAAATAAAAAGGTACTAATGTGACAGTCCAGCTCCATTGTGACACAGACGTTTGTCTGAGAGACATTTCAGCTCTGGAGTCTGAGTGGCCTCTCCATGAGATTGGTGAAAGGAACCATGTGGGTCGAGTCCTACCACAAACAAATCTCCACAAATAAGGTAACAACAAGATTTAATAAATTAATACACATACTTAATCTGTTTTTTGTTTTTTTTTTCTTTCTGGGTTTTCTTTTCGAAGCGAGACATTCTTTTTAAATCCACGGTTGGTTGGCTGTAGGGTTTCCATCTTTCGCCCCATTTATGTACATGGCTCTTTCGCCCCTTTTTTGCTGGCAGAGTCAGAGAGGCCAGTTTTTAGTCTTAGTGGACGTGATGGTTGTATGGACGCATACATCACGGGTAAGCAGAGGGAGCAGGAAAATTAATTCAGTCGTTCACGCATGCTCACACATGCTCGCTCAATTACACGCACACACAAAACCATGACTCCAAAGCAATCCCAAGCTCTTTACTCCTGCACTGAACTGCTGTGTGTGGTAGTGCTGGCCTTGCCAGCTTTTCGTTCATAGTTCACAAGTCTCTGTCCAACAAGGTACCTGCGTGGACGAATAAAGAGCAAGTGTCAAATCAGAGCAAAACAAAGTCCAGATAAACAAGGCTGTAAGTATTATTTATTCAAACTGGAGACAAAAACGCTACCAAAATTGTATTTTTATTCAAATTATAGAACAATACTATAATACTTACCGGTACAAAACAACAATCAGAATTTACTGATTTAACTAAATCTGAATTTTTAAATGATTCATTATTTCAATTAAATCTATCTATCAGATTAGTTCAAACATTTGGCGTCGGTGTGATTTTTTTTGAATGTTTCTGAATGTTTATGCTCACCATGGCTATAACGTTTCTGTTAAATAACTGTTTTCTATGTAAATATGTTATAAAATGTCATTTAATCCAGTGATGTTAAGCTGAATTTTCGGTATCATTACTGCTCAGAAAAAAATATTTCTTATCATAAATGTTGAAAACAGTTAAGGTTACACTATTTCGATAGTATAGACAGTCTGCTAACTATTAGTAACTTTGCAACTAGTAGTACACTGTTAGGTTAGGGTTTGGTTTGGTTTAGTCAACATGAAGTTAATTCGTAGAATGTCTGTTTAGGACCATCAAAATAAAGTTAACAGATATTAAGAAGACAGTCTACTAATACTTCAAGGAAAGTTAGTTGACATGTAGTTACAAAGTTACTTATAGTTAGCAGAATGTCTAAAGTGGACTATCGAAATAAAGAGTTACCACAGCTGCTTAATATTTAGGATAAATAAAGGATGAATAAAGATTGTTTGTAACATTATGTATTTTCTCTCACTTTTGAATGGTAGAGTAAATGAGTGATACACCAATCAAAAATGCTTGCAAGGTACAAATGTCCCTGAAAATGTAATCTACAAAGCAAGTATTGGCTCTGAAAAAATAAGTTAATTACTGCTCAGGACTCACTTGTCATTCTTGATGTGCTCATAAAGGCGCTTGAATTGTCGGATTTGGAAAGAGAGGATACCCATCAGCACCACTACCATCAGAAGGAAGGGGTAGATTCTCCTCTGCACCAAATTCTGCATCTCCATAGTGACCCCTATTCAGAGAAA
Organism: Pimephales promelas; assembly: GCF_988280905.1. Classification (NCBI taxonomy): domain Eukaryota; kingdom Metazoa; phylum Chordata; class Actinopteri; order Cypriniformes; family Leuciscidae; genus Pimephales; species Pimephales promelas. The sequence continues at coordinate 28,631,020 of NC_142773.1, forward strand.
GAGCTGGTTAGAATAGGTAAGAGCGGTTAATGAGCATGAGAGAAGACCCCTGGAACAATCAAAAAGGATTTTGATTGATTTAATTAGGTTGTCCGGCAGACAAACAGAAAATAAGATTTAGTTTAAGGATATCTTGCATGCCTCAAGGAGGCCAGGTGTATTCTCAATGTTCGGTAGCTCCGCCAATGAGGATTTGATTTGATCTTTGTTAACCATAAAGAGAGGTCTCGACCTGAAGAAACGGGTATGTATTGCAAACGCCGCTACACAACTTCAATATGCAGTATGAAGGACATCTTACTGTTCAGACATCAACAGAATTTCGTACTTAAAGAGCTCAAGTAGTCATTTACAATGCATCTGTCAAAACTAAACTTTTCCCCCATTGATTAAAGACCCACAAGAGTCCCACGGGATAAAGCCACGCTGAAACCTCTTTAAACTATTAGTATCAAACAATGTTCAACTGCAACAACCGAGTCAGTTGTTCTGTGAAATTGAGGGTGAATAAAGAACTTTATACATACTTTATATATGTAGGGGTCATTTGAATGAATAAATAAATATGGGGAAAAATGTTTTAAAAATACATAGATAAATTAGTAATAAGCAAATGAATTAAAAAAAATCAAATTATTTGAACAACTATAGAGACTTAAATATATGATACAGATCAATAGTTCAGGCTCAGAACTATTTTTCATGTTTTTGAAAGAAAAAACACCTCACCACGGCTGATTTTATTTTCAAATAGAAATGGAAATATTTTGTATTAACATTATAAATGTCAATTAAAGTTAGTTAAAAAGTTAAAAACCCAAATACAATAAATGAGAAATCCTATAGACCCCAACTTTTAAATCGGAAAATAAAAAGTGTTCGTTTTTTGAATGAATCTTATTTACAGTGACCGCACCAAACTTATGAAACTTAGAAAGATAACAGATAAAGTGTACACAAAATACAACAATGTCCAATACAAAATTTTATATGAGAAACAGAGCTTTGACGCTTCTACCCACCAAGAAGGGGGACGATGCCTACAGAAATCACGTAGGGAATGCAGAGAGAAAGCAGCAATACAGCGATGACCGGGGCCGCTAACTTCCTGATGATGAAATGAAGGTCAATGTTCCTGATTCCATTGGCATACACCTAAAGAGTGGTAAATCATTCAGTTAGTGTGTGTATCCATCTAAAGTAGAGCGGCACGATGCAGGATTATAAATTGAGAATTGCGATTTTCCAGCAGAGATCACGATTCTGAAAAGACAACTTAATAAAATAGAGTAGAGGTTCTGACAAAATGTTAATTGCTGCAATCGATTTAAATTGTTTAAATAATCTGAATTATATTTTAAAAAATGGTTTGAATGATTGATTCAATGACTTCACTTGTTTCATAACTGGATGAATCAGCATTTTTAACAAATCTCAGACATCAGTGTTTTTATCCGATTCCAAACAAAACTTTTATTATACTAAGAATATTTGTATAACAGAAATTATGAGATTATTTGAAAAGATAGCTGGTTAAGAGGTTTCATACCAATACATGATAACTACTCTCTCTGGCTCATCAACAACGCAAAAAATGACTTGAATGTTCCGGTGTGATTTTGTCCAAGGTTTAATAGTCACGTTGTTGTTTATGAATATGATCGCATGGGGGTTTGAATTAATTTAACGATTAATCACGCAGCTCTAATCTACAGTAAAGCATCTAGAGACTTAACAGCACCAAACAACAGCCACTAACCTGCTCAATAACGGTCTTCAACCACCACTGGGGACCCATGAGGGTGATGGCAGCAATGATTTTGGCATGCAGCACTCCTAAAGCCCAGTCCTTAATGATATAGAAAAACAATTAAGAGTCAATATACCTCTGTGCTCAACTTTGCACCTGTGGAAATTAAATTCTCCAAACAGGATGGATTAGATTTAGTAGGGAAAAAAAAATTTCTTTTTTTTTTTTTTAAACTGCCTCCTACTGGCGTAAATCCAAACAAAAATCTGTTTTCCTGTTCATCAGTGACACAGCTCTATAGCTCAAACAGAGAACAGTAGAAGCACAAAGAAAAGCTGTGTCAGATCAATACTGACACACAGAGGACATGTCAGATGAGAATAATGTCATTTTTAAACTCTATTTGTGTATAAAGATCTAACAACACTAATACACCTGGTGGAACTTTATGCACTGGGATCATCAAAACTTTCTCAAGTGGCATTAGACTAATAACACTCAAAACTGAGAAATCTGTCATTTATTCACCCCCGTTTCAAATGTTTTTTTTTTAAAGTTTTGTCTAACAAAAGAATATCCTTTAAAAGGCCATTGGTTCTTTGTGACCAAATGCAAACAATGTCATACAAATTGCTTTTGATACTGTGGATGAAGAGAAAACAGAAATCTTTACAAATAAACCTTTTGTGGTCCACAGAAGAAAGTCATATGGGTCTAAAACAAGATGGTGATTATATGATAGATTTGTCATTTTTGGGTGACCTGTGTCTTTAAAAGCAGCACCCCTAATCAAGCTTTACCTGCCAGGGGTAAAACAGAGGCGTCTGATCCAGCGGCACTCTGAGAGGAGCTACAATCACCAGCTCGAACAGCAGTCCCAAGAGCAGAGGGATCACTCCAGCCAACAGCACAGCCACAATCAGAGTCTTTAAAATCTGAATCCACACAGAAAACACAAATCACCAACACGCTTCATTAGGGAATCATCTGTGTCTTTAATTTACTTAACATGTAATAGCAAAAGTTTTTAATTCCTGTTTGTTAACATTTTTTAAATATTTTTCTTATTCCTTAATTGTTGAGGAAATATTTAAAGTACCCCTATTATGCCATTTATTAAGGCTCCTAATTTTGTTTTGGAGGTATCCTACAACATGTTTACATACATGTACATCCAAGGTAAAAAAAAAAAATACTTTACTTTTTTCAGCATCGCCTCTTTTCTCAGTGTCTGAAATGGTTCGGTCAACGATCAGTACTGATGGAGTCAGTTTTACCATATTAACTACAGCCACAGTACACTTCCTTTGGAAGTGCACACAAAGTGGGTTTGCTTTCGCAATGTAGTGAATCGCGTCTTCTCAACACGTCGACAGCACAAACCAAACTCTTCTAGACTACAGTTTTTTTTGTTGGTGGGTCAAAGTAGGCATTGTACACGGGCAGGCATTATGCAAATGTGTTATAGATTGGTGTCAAATTGAAATAAATAACACAATAACTTTGTAAAAGATCAAAGTGTATGACAAATATTCGCAAACATCTAAATTACACACTACATGAAAGGTAATATGTACAAAAAAAAGCACAAAAGGGGCACATTATCCCACAATGAGGCCAATGAATTAAGTACCATGAGGGTCCACTCCTGAACCTTGAGAAGGATTACTCTACGCCCCTGAGGCATCCAGGCCAACAGCACTGTGATCGCTCTGATGGAGAGCCAGCACACATACAGCCCACATGCTGCAGTGTACAGCTCATGGATCTTAGCACTGCCCGTCCAGAAGGACATCAGCCAGCGTCCAGTGAACACTGCCATGAACACGGAGGAAATCAGTAAGACAAAATGTACCTATGCTCTCTCTCTGAAAGCATAAAACTTATCAGTATGAAAATAAGATGAATAAAGGTAAAGGAAAACATTGATTTAATAAGGGATAATTATTTATTTGTTTAAAAATGCAGTTAAATAAGAAATATGAAATCTGTCATCATTCAATGCTGATCAGTTTTCCATGCAGTTAACTAGGGACTGAATCTTCATACTTCACAAATAGCTTTAAAGCACCATTAAAAAGATCTATAAGACTACTGTGCTTTAAGTCTTATTCACAGGTCCTTTTTTAATCTTGAAAGCTTGTCATTGTAATTAATGTCCACTTTAAGACACACTTCCTTTTGGAAGAAATGCAAGTCTCACAAGTTTGGAAAACAATTAGGGTGAGCAAATGATCAGAAACCCCAATTTGTTTGGATCTCACCTGGTAATGTGAGACACACCAAGCTGGCCAAAAGCAGCGTCAAGCACATGAACAAAATCAGCAACACAATCTATAGGGGGCATAAAGAGGAAAATAAACATTAAACACCTTTAATCTGAAAATCAGATTTTAAAAAAAATCATGACATACACTAAAGACATATGGCATACCCTCAGAGGGAATTTCATAGGCCGGTGATAGGGCTGGAAGCCCACAGGGCCGCCCTGCTGCAGTATGGCCTGGTGGGCAGCGTGCAAACCTTCTCCCACCACAGGAATGGCATTGTTACGGGCCTGCTGGTTGATGTTGTTGGCTTGCTGGTTGGCATTGTTCTCATTGTCTTCCTGGTCTCCCAGCAAGTAAGAGTGCAAGTCTCTAAAAGGTGTGGCACCAAGTAGATTGATCGAGATTATCATCATGACTTCAAGATTCAAGAAAGGTGTAGGCACAATGTAAATTAAAGATTTATTTAGAGATGTGGACAGCTTTACTTATTTTGGATTTGTAATAAGTGCATTAACTCTTTCCCCGCCAGCATTAAAAAAAAAAAAGTTGTGAGCCACCGCCAGCATTTTTGGTCGTTTTCACAAAAGTTTCAAGGCCACCAGAATATTCTGTAGTATGAATATCTGAACATACAATATATCAAAAGAAAGAACAGACCCTCTGCTTTTAAACAAAAAGAAAAATATGATCAAAACATTGATTGGGTGGATCGAGTCCATTAATACCCCCAAAGCTTCACAGTCCTATAGCACTTCCTGGGGCGACATATCATTCAGTAACATTAGGCCATTTTGATTGCATCTGCTTACATATGAGTTCGCTTGTTTCTGCTTCTTTGTCTGCGTTTTGATCTGGAGATACTGTACTAATTAAGGAGATGCGTAATAGTGCCCCCTACCTTATAACAGTGATAACACGGAAAGCCGTAAAAACTCATTGGCAGGGAAGTGTTATATCATGAATGACGAGATAATTGTCAATGGCAGGGAAAGAGTTAATTATAATGGAATGATATTCCATGAAGCATCAACTGCTATTATAACATCAACAGAAATATTCAACAATTAGAATGTCATAATCGTGCTGCCCTAACACAAAGTTCAGTTCCAGTGACTTAAGGACAACACAGAGAGAATCAGGAAATGTTGTCATTTCAGTTCACGAGGTTATCGGATGTAATGGGCAACAGGGTAAATATGGATGTGAGACTCACAGCAAATAACCAGCGGTCATGGTCCAGGCTCGTACCAGACCTTTGAGCCACTGTCGTGTATGTCCCTGTTCCAACAGAGCAGGAAGAACAACCTGCAATAACAGCAACTCCAGAGACAGCTCACTCACTGGAGCGTCGCTGAAAAAGAGAGAGAGTGAGAGAGTGAGTGAGAGACATAACAATTCTATATAAAATACTGGCGTCACTGTTTTCACTTAGCAATAGTGCTGTTCAGGAATAGCAGTAATGTGGAGGCCACCATTAAGGCTAAACCCTTCCCTATGGAATATCTAATTGGTTTTGAAGGTCCCCTGACATGAAATTTTCACTTTCTGAGTTTTTAACATTAATATGAGTTCCCCTAGCCTGTATATGGTCCCCCAGCAGTGGCTAGAAATTTCAAATGGTGTAAACCGAGCTTTGGCTATCTTTCTCAGCCTTTGAAAAAAATGAAAGGAAAGGTTAACTCCCTTTTCTCTGCTTTGTCTGCCCAGAGAGTTCGGCTCGCCCATGAGACAATGAGCTAGGAAGTACAAACGCGCGAGCGCGATTTAAGTTTTTCCTCGGGAGATAACATGGCTTGCAAACGAGCGATGCATGGCAGTTGATCGGTGTTCGGATGGATAAATGAACACAAAAGTATTTGAGTTCCATCATTTCCTCAACTTGGGCCAATACAGAGCTGGCCTCAAAGAACGTCTGAAAATAAATCATCGAGCCATGCAACAATTTCAGATGTGTAAGTTATCCTAATTGTTCAATTCTTCAGTTACACTGAATCCCACAGCAGGCGCCCTTCAAACAGTGCGTTCAAATCAGAGGCTAAAATCAGGCTAGGAAAAATGCCTTTTATTTCTAAATTATGACTATTTTTGATCTAAAAAACATACTAACATTATAAGGGCAACCCAGGAAACATTATAAAACAATAAAATAATCAGGGGATTTAAAAAAAAAATGTCACGGGACCATTGTGAGTCATCTTAGCAGATCTGTGGCATTTTTCACCCCTTACAACACTCATTTGGTTGTCTTAAAATAAACTTGTCTGAAAGTCAAGGTGTGAAATAGTTATTCAATTAAATCCTTTCAATTCTTGAATATAAATATTTAAAAATAGAACTTAGACTACTTGTATGTGCGCATGAGCTTGTTGTGCAATTCATTCGATAACAGCTGTGGTGTTCTTTATGTAGCAACTTGTTGCTGCTTTTAAAGCACAAAATTTCAAAATTGAGGTATAACAGTGTCATTTGTGTGGAACAAAAGGTTTTTTGAAGTGTGGTTAACCACATACTTTAAGGACCATTCACACTAAGGACACGGACTATAAATTCCCATTCCAATGTTTGCTGCAAATATGTTGTCTTCTGATTTAAATGCTCAAGCTCTTTAAAGTAGTTGGATTCTGATTGGCCGACAATGATTTTATCATAAATCAGCTGGGGGAGAAAGTCGTTCTGAAAGTTACTCCAACTATAATGTCCGTTATCATTATAGTTGTGGTTTGGGATTCCCTATTCTCATAGAATTAGAATGATTATTAAAACTTTAGAATTACAGTTATCAATATAGTAATATAGTTATTGTCTTTGATGTGAATTCTGAACATCCTTTTTTTCTACTCATAAATCAAAAAAACATTCTAAAAACTCATTAGATATTCCAGAGGTAACCTAAGGAGTTAAACTGCATGTCCAGGACAAAGAGAGTACAGGATGTTTTGTAGCATAAAACTAAAAACACCACTGCATAGATTCTGCATTCAGAACTGAAATTTCTGTTCATTTGCTTACCCCCATGTTGTTCCAAATTTGTATGACACTTGTTCTTCTGTGAAACACAAGAGGATATTCTGAAGGATGTCTCAGTGGTGTTGTTTTTTGTCAATACAATAAAAGTCTGTGCTGTTTTGGACTGCACTGACAATCACTGCATACAAAAAAGTTGAATCCTTAAATCAAAATATCTTCTTTATGTTCCACAGAAGAAAAAAAGTCATGCAGGTTTAGAAGTCCAAACATCAGCTTTCTCAGTCATTATTTAATATTTAAAAAACCCCAATGGCCTCTTTCCACAGAAGTCAGAGTCATGCCCGCAACAAACACTACAGCGGTTCAAAGTACTCTCATAGTGACGAATGTAAAGCTCAGCATTGCTGACAAAACAGAAAGGTTACATAGGGTAAAATACACAATACAGAGTGAAGAGACTTTTAATGGCATTATTGTTGTGGACAGCTCTCTGCAAGATCAGACTGAAGTAAGGTCTGCTGGGATTCTGGGAATGATGACATCAAGTGCAATACACCTCCCAAATGATACAACAGAGAGTCTTGGCAGTTGGCACTCATTAGGTAACAAAGCAAAGGTCTGTCATGATGACAGCAATAATTAGCACTTCATATTTATGGCCCTTTCTTTTAAACATGATGCCACATCAAGAGAGAACTTTGCTTCTACTGGTTGTAATCTCTGACCAAATTTAAAGCACAAAACGTCACTTGTCCGCGAACTCTGAATCACTTTCTCTCCAAAGTTTAGGCAATTACCACAAGGCACATTCAAGTTTATGACTTCTCATTTACCTGTAAAGCATCACATTGTAGGGAAGAAATGAAGGGAAGATGTGTTTGATTATCCGGATAGGAAGCCACAACATGAGAAGAACGATTGAGCCAAAAACAACCTGAAAAGAGAGCAAAGACTTTACATTGAAGACCATGGAATCCAGAAAAGTACTAAAGAAAAAAGAAAAACCTTTGCCTTTTCTTACAAAACTATTGCGTTCCCTCGAGAAACTTTACATTTGCTTGCTAAAGCAATTAAATATGGGTTTCATCCCACCTAAGTTAAGGGCTCCATGGCAGAAAAAGAAAAAAAAGTGCAACATTTACTCACCACTGATAGTATGAATCGTCTCAGGTGTCTGTATATTGGTAGGTGAATCATTTCCTGCACTGGGTTAAAATCTGGATCGTTCAGATTTCTCAGAAACCACAAGACTCCAGGCCTTAGAACCTGAGCGATAAAGGAGCAGCATCTAAATTCCCCAAACATTTCCGGAAATATCTACTCTATGGTTAAACTGATACAGAAATGCTCACCTCTCTGAGCAGAAGAATAAAAGAGGCAAAATAGAAGACGTAGACCATCCCCACCAGCCAGTGAAGGAACATGGTGGTCCCTGGAGCGGATTCAAAACTCAACTCTCTGTCTTTCAATGAGGCATCAAACATTTCCTAAAAAAACAGGCAGAAAAAAAAAACACTAAGGTTAAGGTTCCTAAACTAAACTTACCAAAAACATATAAAATATTAAGATGAAGCAGAGATCACTGACACTGAAGACAAATTAATGGGAATGATAACTGACTTTCTGTATAACTGAGATATTACAGACCTCGTTGGGCCAACATGTACAAAAATGACTGAGTGCATCTTAAATTAGTATGATAAAATGAAACTAAATACCAGAGAGCAGATATCAAGCCACCAGCCACAGATGAGGGGGAACACGCCAATCTCTACAACTACTAGAAGAGAGACCTGGAAGGAAGATCATTTAATATTAGACTCAAAGTATTACTGCTATGCCGCTATTAAACTAGTAAGCCAATATAAAGACACAAACACACACATAGTAGCATACATACTGTAGGTGTATTAGGCCCAAGCCTGTAATCTAAGCTTAGATAATGTGACCTAATTATAGCAGTAGCATGACTGAAAACACAGCATTAAAAGGTAAAACCCAAAGATCTTATTCAAAACCAGGTGTTACAACTTTAAGTAATTGGTCTCGCCCTTTCAAACGACTGAAAAAGTTTAGCAAACAACACATGCCAACTGCTGATATAACTGACCTTAACCACAATGTAGCAGACTCCTAACAAGCGGCGTGATCTTTGAAATCTCACCAGTGCTGCTAATCCCTGAGATCTGAATTAAGGAAAGGAACATCAAGGGCCGCATTACAGAGACTTCCCATCTTAAGATATGAGAAGTTCAATGTTGTAAACTAAGACCCTAACTGAAATAACTGTTACTAAACATATGATTTAGTAACGAGTTAATGTGCAGTTAACATTAGCGAAATTTCAGTCAAATTTTGTGGGAAAAAAGGTCCAATGTCAATAGTGTAGTGATGTATGCAGAACAGGTCACACAGAAGTCACTTTCAAACCAGGCAGCTTTCTACAAATTTATACAATGAAATTTAATACAATGCAGAATCTGCTTGGGAAAATGTATTCCTATGAAAATAACAGGATTCTGCCCACAAATATTTGCTGAACAGTGGTAAATGTGACCACATCTTTAATATTTTTAAACTGAAAAGTTGTTTTAACTAAAAAAAAGTAATAGTAGTCGTTTGTTGTGTAATTTCCAGGTCTTGAAGATATGTAAACCCGTGCAGGCTAGTTATGTTGATTGGGATTATTTTTTTCCAGGTGTTTCTGAGTGTGGAAGGATACATGACACACGATGAGTGTGATGGCTAAAAGGACATATCCAACTATGGTGGTGATGAGACCCTCAAAGTGTGAGGCACGAACCTGAAAACAGATGAAAGATTGTTGTCAATGTTGAAACAGTGAGTGTTTACATTAAAATCTTTCAATCAAGCTGGAAAAAAGGACCCAAAACGAATCTGATACTCACATATTCTTCAAAACCAAGTCCAACCACTGAGAAGTGGCCAATATGGTAAGGACAGAAAGCTTAAAAAGAGTTGATTTTAAGAGTTGAGGTTTGTAATTGGAGAACACACAGTAAAAGTTGTCATACTGGTGAACATTATTGAATGCGTGTTATAATCTGATTGAAACTTAAATGCAGCTATGCTTACCAAACACCAGTATGAAGAGTGTGTTGAGCGAGACCACCCAGAACACATGCTCCTACAGCAACAATAACAACAAAAAAAAAAATCCATTGATTTTTCTGTTCTCTTCAAGGAGATTTTTATTGAGACTCATGTATAATTACTTACCAGGAAAACCAGGGACCCATCAAGCCCAAGCATCTGAACAAAAAGGGGAAGAACAGGTTTAATGAAGAACTTTCTCTGAAAGATTTTGGTATGACGTACAATATATGGCACACAGGTCTCACCCTTTCCCAAGTGAGCTCTTCAGCTGCCCGATCCCATTCCAGAGCATTCCAGTTCATATCATCTGTACAGAACACACACAAAACTCAAGTTCTAACTAACTACAGTTCACCACCAGTCAACAGTTATACCCACTTAAGAGTTTCTAACTTGTTTAATTGAAGCCTTCGTACCCTGTGGCCCATTGTTGGCATCCGCTGCATCTTCAGCTCCTCCATCCTCCTCATCTTCATTATCGAGCTCCATCTCTTCCGCAGGATCAGCAGGGAGATCAGGAGCCTCAGCAGCTGCAGCGTTCTCTCCTGGAGGTTCAGCCGGGGCCGGGATGGGCTGTTCAGCACCTCCATTACCCTGGCCCGGGGCCTAATGGATAAGATATCACATCGATAATGAAGAAAATCGGCCGGCTGACTGGAGGCAACGATGATAGAGTATCTAAATAATAGGATTTGTAAAGAAGTAAACTGCATCTGATTTAATTCAAGCAAGAACAAACAACTATTCTGGTAAGAAAGCAGTCTCTAGAGATTCAGGGGATAATGTGGGACTTGAAGTTGACAGAAGGTCAGGCAGGCTACTGTGCTGTGCTCAAAACAAAATGATAATTACAGTAAGTAGGAAGCAAAGTAAACAAAGAGGTCATGGCGCAACCTGCATAATTGGTCTCTGAAGAATATCAAGCTTCAGAAAGTTTCACTGACATAAACCGCAATAAGAATGTAATTTTTGCTCTCCAAGGGAATATACGTTCACAAACATAACTTGCCTGTGTGGAAACTTGGGTGTAAAATTACATAAAATAGCAATACATTTTTTTGGCCAAAAGAAAAAAGAAAAAAAAAAGGCTGAACCTGTGAAAATATTTATATTTTGAGATAAGTTTTCTGCACCTCATAATAGCGTGCCAAAAAAATCTGATCTGTTTGGAAAATAAATATTTAAAGTTATTATAAAACAACGTGCATTAATACACTTTAAAAGTTGGGGGAAGAAGGATTATTTTGAAAGAAATTGACACTTTTTTTCACACACTGAAATTTATGTATTTTATGGTTTCCACAAAAATATTAAGCAGCACAACTGTTTTCAACATTGATAATGCTACAAAATGTAACTAGAGCAGCAAATAAGCATTTTAAATTGATTTCTTAAATATTGCGTGACATGAGTAACGGCTACTGAAAATTCAGCTTTGTCGACAGGAATAAATTACATTATATATCTTTTTTATTGTTATAATACCCATGGTGGTCTTTCAAAAAAAAAAAAATTAAATTAAAATCATACAACCCAAACTTTTGAACTGTAGTGTAGATGGTTATGTAATAATGACAAGTAAAGTAAAAACAAAGTGTAGTTATACAATTGTATTAGTGTATTACTATTGTATTTTCTAAATTATTTAAATTTGAGGGTGATCTGCATTCAGTCTGATGAAAAGCGGTGTGGATATTCTACCTCATTGGGCGGTCCTGCTGCATTGGCAGGCTGCTGCTGGTTCTGCTCCAACCATAAAGGGGCTCCACCATGAACAATCTGCTCCCGCAGCCACACCAGACTGATGAAGGCGCAGAGGGTGCAGGTCACAACAAAGCAGCCCTGCAGACAGTCAGCCAGCAAGTTCTCTCTGCAGAGGATGGACAATCGCTGATCATCACTTCTGAAATATCCAACTATTACAATTCACCACATCCACAGCTAAACCCAAGACCGCGGAGAGGAACAAAATAACCCATCATGCTCAGAGTTCACAATGAGCCGATCCGTAATTTAAATGAATATTTTAAGAAGAAAACTTGAGCTTTCCTGTCTGGTACGTACGTGGAGAGCATGTCTAATGGCAGAGTCAGCAGGGAGCTTACGGATCCAGTGAACAGACACTTATAGATGCGACCTAAAGGAAAAGGTGAGCATTATATGAGCAACATATGGAAAAAGACAACGTACTACTCAGTAAAGTCACACACTGTGATCTATGGGCATCACTTACATGCTGTTAGAGGTACAACCCCCAGCCAGGCGAAGGCAACAAGCGTGTAATGAAACCAGTATCGGATTGCCGTGCCTATACTGGTGACCAATCCTGCGAAAATGTCTTGCACTGGCAGCCGTGAAGGCATGTCTGGAGAGTAAACTGAAAGGAAAAGAGATCAGGATTTTAATACATTTTATATCTATCATAGATAAACATTGTAAAGGTTTGTCATAAATTAGTGGAAGTGCAGCATTCAGTACTGAGAAATATGGATTTTAAACTGATTTTATTCAAATGTAAGATGCTCAAAATCCTTTGCAACTATTTGAGTGCAGGCTTGTTTTGATTACTAGTTTATTTTCACAGATGTTTAATATACATCTTGCTCTCAAATCATGTATCAGAAATGCCTCATACCATAACTCTACAAATAGAAGTACAGAAGAAGCAGAAGTGTCCCAAGTGTGTCATCAAAAACTTGAGAATCAAAATAACAATTATTGTCTACATAAACACAGATGGGAACATTTGAGAGCAGAAAAAAAATGTTAACAAGTATACATTTAGGATAACAAGGATACGTCTGGGCTGCACGATTTTGGGGAGAACATTTTTATATTTTTTATTTTATTCAGTTTTGTAGGGCTGGTCCAATGTATATGTATATATTATATTATGTAAAACCTATATTATGTATTATATATGCAAATGTATATATTAATGACAATAACAAAATAATAATAAATAACATTTGTAGTATTATTATTACCAAATAATATTAATAAAGTAAGAAATATTACCATTGTAATATTTCACTGTAATATAAAAGAGCATTCAAGAAAAATAATTTTTCTTAATTGTAATAATTTTCTTTTTTTTTTTTTTAAAGCTGCAGTTCGTAACTTTTTTTGTGTTCAAAATGTAAAAAATGAGCTTTGAGCACCTAATGAGCAAGAACACCGTGAATCCATTTTCCAAACTGTGTTTTTGTCTTATCTCGAATCACTAAGGTACACCAATAATAAATGTTTATCTTGACTATTTTAGGTTGGCTTGGGTCGGCACCTTTGCGGAGCAGCGCGTTACCTTCATGAGACGTCATTGACATAAACAGAGAGAAGTAGCTTTGGCTACAATGTTCTTCCGCAAGACTGTTTACTAACCGCTAGAGCGCCAAAAGTTATGGACTGCAGCTTTAAAATTGTAATAAGACAGCTGTACACTACAACTGTAAAATTACAATACTAATATACTTTATATATGGTTGTCTTAATTTCTTAATTTTCATACATTAAACCATTAAACCACAGGGACTCCAAAAAGCTTCTCTTTTATTGACCACAGCACTTTTCATAACAAGTTTAGGAAGATAGAAGCATTTTGTGACCCCAAATGTGTGTTATAAGTAACCTAAACAGAGCACATGCAGAGATGAGTTCATGGGGAGCATCATTTTCTGTAAACTGAGCCGCTCTTACACACTGAAAACACTGGGTCATGAGCTGTATGTGTGTAAAATAACAGTGCAAGAAACTGGAACTAATGGTTCCCAAAGTGCCTGTGTTTAAATTAAATTAAACGCTTTTGTAAAACATAGCCCAAAACTCAATTATGACATCTTCATTGTAGTAAAGCCCAAAAGCCATGCAACAATGACTCACTCTGGCCTGGGTATAAAAACCTTGTTTCACCTCAGCAAATATCTACGTCAGACAACACGAGTGTCGTGCTTTTAAATCACATGACTCAACCCATAGAACCCTATCGCTCTGAAGCACACAATCACTGCTATTGAACAGGCCATTCGTGGCCGTTGTGACTATATAGAGCTTTGGCTTTACCTCCCCGGAAGAATGTAATGAGAGGGGTTTACTTACTTGGTGTGAAAGCAAATCTGTGCTTGCATAATTCACAGTACTCTTTTCTGCTGTGTTTAAGCCACTGCACCAAGCTGTGAAAACACAAAAGGAAGCAGGCATGAGAGTGATGATCTGACGTATGTGAAAAAGCACTGAAAATCCAGCTTCATTTCCCACTTACACAGGGGAAGAATAACAACAGCTGGAACTCCATAGCTGGTTTTACCATTACATTGACGAGGCCCCCTGAGCTCATAAATTACAGTTTGTAATTTAGTCAAATGGGTGCTGCTGGCTCTGTCTATTCAGTAATCAAATTATATATATATATATATATATACTGTATACACCGGTTTCAGATTTTTTCTTTTTTTTATATGTATTGCCATTTAACTGTTCAAAAGTTTGGGGTCAGTAATATATTTTTTTTCTTTAAAAAATCGAATTAATAATATTTATTCAGCAAGCATTATACAGTATTGATCAAAATTGACAGTAAATACATTTCAAATAAATGCTGTTCTTTTGAACTTTCTAATAATCAAAATCATCAACCATGCTTAATGCCTGCTCTTGTTGGCTTGTAAGCTTAATTTGTAAGAACAGTAAGAACAGTGTAAAACCACCACCTTCTTAAATTGCAAGTGGTTTCAATTTCATGCTGTGCCATTTTTTTTGCCATTACTGACTCGTCACTCCTGACTAGTTCCTTTAGTTTATTAGGAAACCTATTATTATTACTGCAGGACATGAGGTTCAGTGTAGTTAACTGCTCAAATTACATCTTCTGAATTTTATTCCACTCACGATAAACTAATAATAAAGTGACTTTAGGCATGATGAACCAGGTTTCATTACTGATTGTTACCTCTAATATGACACTTTGGAAGACATTTCACATAGTTTCAACCAAAAGCATCTCATTAAAAGAGTTATTGCAAAGGGAATACGACACTGAACGAACAAAGCTCTTACCATTCTTGGTGGATGAACTTAATACTTCCAGTACACACACAGGGATGGTAGAGGGGTTTGTCTTGAGTTCCCTCAGATCGACACACCCTACATATATCAGCTGCCAGAAAAAAAGGGCAAAATAAACTTTTTAAAAAGAAGTTTAAATAGCCTAACACATTCAATTAAATGAAGATGAATGGGATATGAACGTTGCAACAAACCCAGACTCTACTATAACATGAGAGAATGCGAGTTATGAAAAAAGACTTTATTATTTTTTATATAAAAAGACTTAATTTTTTTATGTTTTATTATTTTTACTGACAAATACAAAACAAGGTCGATGCAAGCACGATTATGGCTTTCTATCTTGCCAATCAATCTCTGTACCCTCTTATATTATAATAACTGTAGAAACCCTGACTAGATATAGTAATGAAAAACATGACAACTATCACTCTTCCACACATAAAGTTAAAACAATTATCGAGCACTCACTGCAATGTTTCAAAGATGATATACGTGATTTGACTTACTGACCTACTAGGTTGAACTTGTCATCATATTTCATGTGCGTTTAAACCTGGCCAAAATATGCGTGAGTTACAGTTGTTATGATAAAGGCTAAAACTGGTAACATGACTAATGTGCTTTAAAACATTTCCATGACACGCTGTTAAATCAAATTCATAGTAAAGCCATCTTTATGTGGACGTGCTCGGAGGATGACAGCTGTACTAAAGACCAAGCTGGCAGGGAATCATATAACTTAGCTTGTTAGCTTGCAAAGGCCACATCAATTGCATATTTGCAAGATGGATAGCAGCTATTTGGTTGAGCGCCCTGGCTAAATAAGCACATAATGATAAACACACTTTTCTGTCAAAGCCCATGTACAAAATCAACGACAAACAGACAGCAGACAGATTGCCTCGTTGTCTAGACAGCTTACCTTCTTCGGCAGTGTCCATCTTGTACGGTGACGCACTGTCCTCTTTACAGTCAACACATAACACACACCGCGGAGCAAAACACAGTATCAGCTCACAATTACGCTAAAATTAAACATGACAAAATCGATCCAAGCATGGCCGGTGCATAATCTCAGACCGGACACTATTTATTCGTGTAGTGCACACAAACAGCGCTGATCCAGATACTTGCTGGTCGACTATTTTACACTCGGCTGAACATGTTTGTGGCCTCTGGATCCGAATGGGCTTGTGCTTTGGTTTCGATTTACGACAGATCATCGCGCATGCGCAGAGAACGCTACGACACTTTCTAGCGTTTTCCGGTAGTGACTGCGCTGGATTGTAGAACATTTTCATATCGGGCTCTGCTACTGCTACCACTCGTATGCATAAATTATATAAGCGAATTTGTAACATACCACCCTTAATCTTTGTATTATTCTTATGAATACAAGGCGAGCATTAAACAAGAGGCTTTGTGGTTTGCATGTATGTTAAGGAGGTAAAAGGGATAGAACTGTGAATCTAGTTACACACCTGGGCATGTGCAAAACACACACCTTTTTCTTAGCTACTTTTTAGTAGTAATTCATGTTTTGTATGGGTGCGTTGGTCCCAACAAAGCCAAGTTTATTTGGTGGTGTGTAAATAAATCTTTCTATTTATAAAATCCTTTTCTTTGTCACAATAAAAAAGCTGAAAGAATAGATTACTTTTGTACAAAAACAAAGGGATATTTTATTATGAACATAACACCAAAATAGTCTGAATTTTACAATGACATTACAGAGACAAAATGTTTGTCAATATTGTAAAGAAAGTAGTATTTGTTTTCCTAGGTCATTGCTGTTGAAGACTTATGGCATTTCTCATCTTTCACAGTCTTTATCATTTCTGATGTGTGGTTTGAATGTCTTGGCATTGTAAACCCACACTGTGTCAATTCCTTCTCCAGCTACATCATCAGGAGTCCAAGTGGGAAATGGAAAGCGACAAGCTACTACTTTAGCTGAACTCTGGAGCTCTGTTTGGAGCTTGACTTCAAGCTGCTCCATCTGTGGAGGGAAAAAAAAAGTTAAACAATATTTGTCTGATCTTAGATTAGATGCATTATCGGAAACACACACATATAGATATCAAATATACATCATATTACCATTTGAGGAACCCCAAAGATGACCACGTTGGAATATTCTGAAAAACTGACCTATGAAAAGAGTTTAATGTCACCATGGAATCAAAATGGACAGTTTGTATTTTTTTGGATAAAGCAGTATTTATGATAAATGATACATCCATGGCTGTGCAACACTTTATTTTTGTAAAAATTCATGTGTCCACATAATCTTTAATCAAAATAACTGCCCCTCCCTTTTGCAACAAAAACTCTTCTCTGATGATGTGTTTACTGGCACGAGGGCGGGACAACCTGTCACTCACATGAGATTACAGAAATAGCAATCACAAAGATCCAATAAGTTGTGGACACCAAATTGGACAAACAAGTCCCGGCCTAATTTTTTATTATTGATCATGGACTATTGATCTGTAGATGCTTAATCAACTGATTAATAATACAAAAGGAGATCCACATTTAGATTATGATTGACCTGTTCTTACCTTCCAAAGGTCTGAAATATAAAAAGATGTGCTGTGATGAACACCTTCCCTCCAGGCTTTGTAGCGGGAGTACCAGACCAGCCATGGGTTCAGCTCAAAGCCAACTGCCTTGAAGCCTCTTTTTGCCGCAGCGATAACCTACACCAAACAATGCAGGAATAAGATTTTTAGGAGATTTTGTGATAACTTAATGGTTCAACTATGTAACAGTAAACTAACATCACAATGCTGTAATTTAGTTTAATGACTATGATATAACACGCTACTGAAGTGGTGGGGTGTAGTGATTGTTAGTGCAAACTCCAAATCAAAAGATGAGAAGTCCAATTCAGGAAACTCACTATCCGTCCATCTCCGCTACCGATATCCACCAGGGACCCTGATCTATTTTTCAAAACCTTTAGAACGTTTTCAACTTGTGTCCTTGTTGCAGGTACGAATGGGAGACAAACTTTCCTCAATGCTGGTGTAATAAACGGCCCGGTGACTGCATACAGAGCGACCAATGACCCTCCGACGACACAAGTTGCAATAATACCGATTCGTTTTTTAAAACCACCTTCACTCGCTGATCCCTGTTTAAAAGTCTCTGAGCGTAGATTTAATTCTGTGCCAGAGTCAGACATCCTGAAATGAATCCACTGACCTCCTTACCGAATTCCCAATGACAGCTGTGAGGTCAGATACGCAATGAGCAAAACATTTCAATAAATTAACAACGTTGCCATGATATCTATGTGAAAAAATATAGGCTACCAGCATAAAAGTCTACTGATCTTCTTCTTCTCTTAGTTAATGACGGATTGCAAACAACTTAAAGTGCATAACGCCACCTACAGCACTGGTTTGTGTAACATCATATCGCTCAACCCTACTCTCATATTCTTTTTCTCACGTGAAAAGGGTAAGTTGATTCCTTATATCAAAACAAACAAAAAATATATTACAAGTTTTTTTTTTTTGAAATTGTTTGTTAACACGGACAAACGGTGCATAATATAAAGATCTAAACATTGGGTAATGTATAGCAGGTGAAACTGTTTTTTTTTTTTTTATCTTGTTGACATTTAACAGTAAAAGGCTTAATGTTAAGGTCTGAATGGAACCCATTTAGGCTACCCATGAACATTAATACAGGAAAAAGTACTTCAGAAACCAGCCTTTATTAATTATTATTGCAGAGATGGGGTACAGCCCTTTTTGAGTGGTGAAAATTCCTCTCTTGCAATTACTTTTTAAGCCAGTGGGAGGCACTGTTATGCGGCTCAAAACTCACAACATCTTATGGTTGCTACTATCAACCTTCAATGGCATTTGTAATAAAACATCACTTTTAAAACTTATTTAAATGTTATGACGAGGAATACACATTTGTAGAAATGTTTACATGTGGTACTTATGACCACATTAAATTGCTACCAATAGGTGAAGAAAGTGCATGTACATGACATTTTATAATGCAATAAAATCAGACTGCATAACAACTGTGTTTGTTCGTAATTTTATCAGTAATGTGAAATGAGAATTAAAATTGAAGGGTAACAAAGTATAAAAGAAGCACATGTTCTCACACTGGCATAAAAGCAATGACTATACAAATAAATGAGGTCAAAGTTAAAACAATTAAATTAAACCACAGTTCAAGAGAGAAGCTTGTTACAGATCCCCTAAAAACAATGTTAAATATAACCATAACAGCAATGACAGGATTTTATGTCATGTTTTAAATAATACATGAAACAGTATGCATCAGGTACTGTTGAGAATCTGAAAGAGGACCCAGGCACAGAATAGCTGTGAAGAATAGACAGGACAAGGAGAGTTCATGTGAAACAGTTCAGAGAGTAGGGCTGACGACACAATGAAAGGCAAGGAGGATGACCAATGAAATCAGTCCTGGATGAAAACGGGCTTGAAGAGGCAGTACCAGGTGGAATGATGGTGAGGAAGACCAGGCAGGAACACAATGAACCAGAGGCTTGATCTCTTAGCTGTAGCACCAGTCTGGCTGCAACACAGTGAATGTCAGTGGTCAGGAATTCTAAGGATGCAGGGCAGGGACAAACACAACTCACAATGAACAAGACAAGACACAACAAGATGACAGGGCAAGACAATAGAATATTTCAATAGGAAATAAAAAAATAAAAACTATAAAGACTGAAACAGAACAATGACTAGTGAAGCAAAACAAAAGAAAACTAGGAATAAAGTTACTGAAACTTGCAATCAAAAAATAAAACAAGAATAAACTGACAGGGAACTGCATGTAATAAGAGTCCAAAGAGATAAATAAAATCCAAAGAGACAAAAACAAAAGAACTAAAATTAACTAGAATAAGACTGGAAGGGGGAAAACACAAAATGATACACTAGATCTAAAAAAAACAACAACATAGAAACAAGAACAAACCAGCAAAGACAAGAAGGAAAAAGGCACAATATAAAGGGACCAGAGCACATGAAGATCAGGTAAGTACAATTAGTGAAATGAGGACTAAACAAGGTAGTGTGGTAACAGGAAACAAGGAGGCGGGACAAGAGAAGCACATGGCTAACACAAACAAAGACAAAGCCATGTGCACAAGACAAACAAGGAAACAATGAACAGTGACAAAATAGACAAGACTGTCATGGCGGGACCCTGACAATATGGATCTAAACTATTTACAAACATATGCAATGATCCTCTGTCCTAATATAATTTTTCGACACTAGGAGTAAAAACAAAAGTGCATTACAGTCATCAAATTATATGGAATAGACAGCAAGCACAATATTTTAGGCAAAACAGGGAAAGAAAGCTGACAGTAAAACTGTGATTGTTGTTCCTTTATGGATGCAAAACGGTGAAAATGTGACTAGACAAGGCAATTTTGTCTGTCAACAAACAAAATACTACAAATAAAACCAAGACAAAAGACAATAAAGAAACAATCAATCCGAAAGCTGGGCTGGTGTGCATGGAAAACCATCAAAAGTCATTGGATATTGACCGATGCACAGTTCTGTCCATTGCAGCTCGCCCGTGGCTGGTGGTGGGCCCGTCATAAAATTCATCATCCAGGTCGCACTCTTCAGCCCCATCGTGTGAGTAGCTGTGCTTCATCACCAGAATATTCCTGCGGCCAGTGGGGGTGGCTTGCATAGGGAACTGGGGTTGTACTGACGTCTCCATCTCTGAGAGAATGGCAGCAGCATCTCGCAGGCTGAGGTCGGTGCGGCTGCCTCGAGTGCTGGACACCGCCGAGCCACAGTGGTGACCGTGGACGCATTTGGAGGAGGTGCGCTGCAATTTGGGGAAATCCTCAGGTAACACCTCATCATCGGATGAGGTTGCTTGCCGTAACGTGCACAGCTCGTAGTGCGGGGGTTCAAAGGCCTCGTGAAGCAAGGTGGGGTCAAATTCATCCCTGCGGATTATGTACTTTTTCCGTGGCTGTTTTATTTGAATGATTATCGACACGGTCAGCAGGATAATCACCACTCCGCAGGTCACTCCGATGATGGTTACATTGGTATTGTCAAGGCTGTCCAGGATAGTGGCTTTTCTTTTCTCTGTGTGAGAGGGGCATGATAACTTTATGAGGTATAGTGTTTTGAATTTAGAAAATAATTAAAAGACAAATAATTAAAATAAAATACACAAAAAATACACTAATATTACAGCATGAACAGTAATATGGTAAAATATTATTACAATTTATGGATCAAGAGGTGTAGCCTACTAAAAAAGGGATAGTTCACTC
Organism: Pimephales promelas; assembly: GCF_988280905.1. Classification (NCBI taxonomy): domain Eukaryota; kingdom Metazoa; phylum Chordata; class Actinopteri; order Cypriniformes; family Leuciscidae; genus Pimephales; species Pimephales promelas. The sequence continues at coordinate 28,652,501 of NC_142773.1, forward strand.
AGAAATGAAAATGCTGTCAACATTTACCTGTATGATTTTCGTTCTTTTGTGGAAAGCAAAAGCATTTTTTTTTTATCATTCAATTTTATTTTGGACCCCAACTGACTTTCATTGTATGGACAAAAACTGTTTTTTTTAATATTCCACAGAAGAAAGAAAGTAATATAGGTTTGGAATGACATGTGGGGGAGTAAATTATGATGTTTTATTTATTTTTTATTTTTTTGATGAATATCCCTTAACTTTACATTAGCTTTGTAAATACATTTGCAAGTATTTCATTTCGGAGTATGTGATTATATACCTTTGCAACCATTCTCATCCCAAGGATAGACACAGTTTTGGATACCATTGCACACCAACGTGTGGTTAATACACATGTTGCTATGGCAGAAGAATGCATCTCCTTCACATGGAGCTGAAGAGCAAAATGATAATTATAGAAACCACATGAGACACTAACATGTCATGCAGTTAAAACTGCTAAAGTGACTCAGTACATCACTCATAATGTGTTAGTCCAAATATGTAGATAAAATAAGAGGTAAATCACAACGTTAATGCTAAAAAGCAAGCTATATGTGCTACTGAAATGTGTTAAGATGATTTTATGACTCACGCTCGTGGAAGGTGGTGAAGAGGATACGAAATCGGCTCCTGCGGCTAGTCTCATCGGCCCACATGCGAATCACACCTAATGAAGTCACCAGCATCACGTCATTGGCCACCGTGCTGCAGAATTTATTCTTCAGATGCTCCACCGAGCTGCTTCCATCGTACACCGCCACAAAGTTACGCTTGCACTCATTCGAGTTCTGCATCTCATAATCCAGGAAGCGCAAATAGATCTGTGCAGTAGACACATCATGCTCAAAACTAGTTTACATACACCTTGTAGAATCTGCAAAATGTTAATTATTATTTTATTGAGCACTGTCCTGAATAAGATATTTTACAATGCGTTTACATATAGTCCACGAAACAAACAAACAAAAATGCTGAATTTATCAAAAGTTTGCATATATGATCCACGGCTGTTTTTATGTTTTGTGAACATAAGTCCCTTGTTTGTTCTTAGCAGTTAAACTGCCTAATGTTTCTCAGAAAAATTCTCTAGGTCCTGAAAATTCTTCAGGTTTCCAGCACATTTTGCAATGGTGAAAACAGTCACTGATGCTTTCGAACAGGATGATGTCCAATTGTTCTTATTTTATTTAAATAACAAATGTTTTAATTTAGTACTGCCCTTCAGAAGCAACAGAAGATACTTAAATGTTTCCCGGAAGACAAATTATAAGTACAATTTACCTTGATCTTTAAAATTCAAAAAGTTTTCACTTTTTGTAATAGTTGCGTATGAGTCCCTCAATTGTCCTCAGGGTGAAAAAAATGGATCTCAAAACCATACATTCACTGTTGGAAAGGGTCATTAGGCAGTTTAACTGCTCAGGATAAACAATGGACTCAAGAACAAGCATCACAAAACATTAAAAAAGGTTGTGAATCATCCAGGTAATGAGAGTAAACTTCTGAACAAGGTCATTTTTCATAAATCCAGCTATTTTTTGGTTTTGTGGACCATATGTAAACATCTTTTATGTAAAATATATAATTCAGGACGGTGCTAAATAAAAAATAACATGCAAATTGTACTATGATTCCTTTTATTTTGTTAAAATAATTCACATTCTGCAAGGTGCATAATCTTTTGAGCACGACTATATATTGACATTTGTTTTTTTTTATTTTATTTATATTTTAATTAGACATAATGGAGAATAACAGGATATTATTTGAAAAATAAATGTGGAACAAGGTAAACCCTACTGGAAAGACTAGCTTAGACCAACATGTTAGGTTTTAATTGAATTGAATACAGTTGTGAATAGAGGTTTACCTTAGAGCCAGGAGGACCTCTTATGAACCACCTGCAGTCTACAGCCTCTGTCTGCAACGCTTTGCCCTCTTTCGCAACCATTGCAGACTCCACAATGCCCTCTGGCCCGCTCATCTCGAACTCACAAACTACACCATGAAAACACAGCAATGAATTGTGAACTGGTTTTCATATCCAGAGGGTAAACTTGAAAAAAGGAAAATAAAACACTTACATGGAAGAGGTGATGGAACTCCAAGGTCCTTAAAATCAGGATCTGCAAATATATGAAGAGTTCAGATGCAAAAGCCTCTAAATGCCATTTGAAATTTTCTTCTAGAATGATCATTTTTATCAAGCTTGTATATTTAAGTTCAGTAATTTCACTTAAATTACAATTAATAGGTAATCTTCATTGCAATTTAAATGAAATTACTGAGCTTAAATATACAGTACAAGCTTGATAAAAATGATCATTCTAGAAGAAAATTTCAAATGGCACTTAGAGGCTTTTGCATCTGAACTCTTCATATACAGAGGAGAGTGAGTGGTTAAGGATTTGAATAAAGCCTTGATCTGTTTACAAGGTCAAAATCACAAGTGATTTCAAATTCAATTAAGTAGCTTTATACAAATTATTGTCCTACATATCAAAATGAATGGTTGTTGTAAAGATCTCTGCAGAGCCGCGTGAATTTAACAGTCATGCTGTTTATCTTCAAAAAAACACTAGTTCTCCACCATCATCTTTCTGCAAAAGTTGGTCAAGCAAGGAAAGTCTTGCTGGTTGCAGTGTGCAAAACGGTGTACTACTGTCCAAAGGTGTAGGATTTGTAAGATTTTGTTTTGAACAACTGTTTTCAACTTAGATAATAATACAAGATGTTTCTTGAGCACCAAATCAGCAGAATCATTTCTGAAGAATCATGTGACATTGAAGATTGTGTAATAACACTGAGTAATGATTTGGAAAAAATCAATAAATCTCATTTGTCACATTGTAATAATGTTTCACAAGATCTTTTTTTTTTTTTTTTTTTTGTCTTTTTGATTCAATAAATACAGCCTTGGTGAGTTTAAGAGACTTTTTTTTAAAACCGACCCCAAACCTTTGGACGGTAGGCGCCATTATTTCTTCCTCGGAACTATTTTAAAAACAGATGTTATTTCGTTTCCTTGACTGTTTCAAAGACTAAAACAGATAAATGAAACACATGGTTTACTTCCTGACCTTAAAAAAAAAAAAAGTATATCCCAGCACAATCATTTATTTTCTTTTTGCCTAATAACTGAAACATGTAGGATTAGGGAATGAGAATGATGTCCTGGGGCTTGAGTCATGATTGTACATGGATTAATAATCCCTGCACCAAACTCGCACAGATTAGACTGCACAGCGTGAGAAAGCAAATTAAATATGATGTAGGTGTTTTTATAGAAGGCTGTTTAATATTTTTGCACAGTATTTCAGGTTTACTGTAAAAAGTTAATAGGTTCTGGCCAGTTTATAATGTAGATCAGTTTAAATCTAGATCTAATCTATCATTTGCAATTAAACTCACTAGGATATTTCAGAGTCCTTTAGAGTTTCAATCTAAAAATCATTCAGGGATTCGCCATAATCCTCTCGTGTTTTCTTACCTCTGGTACAGCTTGGCTAAGATTATTCTCATGATGATATAACAGGACGCATGGATGTAGGTCAATAATAAATCTATAATTTATGATGTGTGCAGGATTGTATTTTATTTCAGTATTCCAGAAGTAACCTAAAATCATTGATTGTAAAATTAAAATAATTTTACCTTTTATTTTTTAGCTTTCTGCAGTGTGTAGTAGATGTCATAGTGTTTGGCTGTAATGCATGGATTTTGTATTGGACTTTATTTAGGGCTCTCAAAATTCACAGTGCTCAGGACAAAAACGTTTTTGCAGGCCCCCCGTCCACCAGGACCTGGCAGGTTATCCCTCATGTCCCTGCTTCATTACCCAAATACTGCTTACCTATCTGTTCACTGTTTATTAGGCGGCTGCGATAAACACGGGTGTAATCAGAAATTAAGTTTAGCCTAACATCACATAATTAGGGAGCCCAGTTTAGTCAAGACGGACATCATATCTGTCTCGAACCTGAGTCGAATCCAGTCATAAACACTTTTTTTATTTTTACTTTGAATGATGTGACTATGAATTCAAAAATATTCTGACAAAATATTTATGACCCCTTTGCAACCTAACAGTAATGCATACTCTATAACAAATTATTTTGGCCATCCCATACGCTCTTAAAAAATAAAGACACTGGCATTGATGGTTCAATGAAAAAACTTGATCATCAATGAAACATTTCATTGGACATAGTTTATGTTCTTCAGACTAAGGAAAAAATGGTTCTTTTAAGAAATGTTCACTAAAAGGTTCTTTGGGGAACCCTAAATGTTTCTTTTAGGGCATCACTGCAAAAAACAAAAAACAAAACTTAATTTGGAATCTTTTGGAACTTTTCTCTTTTTTAGAGTGTGGATTTTCAATAGGATTTGGTGAAGCTGAAGCAGGAGGACAGAGCTCAGGGCATGGAGCAGACTGAGTGTGCTCCTCTGAAGACAAGCTTTCATTAACTGGGATCAGAAAAATCAAAAACCTCCCCCACTCAGCTGCTGCATGTGTGCCTGCACTACAAATGCAGAGCCATCAGACTTGAGCACTGAACACAGCATTTACCAAAACAAGAATGATTCTTACTAATAAACAACCAGTCCCAAACCAACATTCTAACTGTGTATGCGTTTTGTTTTGCAATAGAGCCAAAAGTCAAAAATATGCAATTCAAAACGTCATTTAAACCTGTAACATGCTAAAAGAATTATTTCAGATTTCCAGGTCGCTAATCAAAAAAAGTTAATTTGAGACAAGGATCATATGGCTCTTTGTACAGATGGTCAGATGTTCTCCCACTGAAGAACAAGATGCTCCATGGACGCTTCTGGACAACATGATCATCTGGTTTTACAAAAACTTGTATAAAAGAAATGGATATATAATTGGTTGATACAGACATATGCATATACTCAGGCCTGGCGCTGGATATCCCTGTGCCATCCTTCCGGACCAGGCCCCCGTACCCCCAAACCCCCCACAGCAACCCTCCCGGGCGCCGGACCACAACCATATAATCATGACACAAACAGAACTCTTACCTTGGGTGAAATTGTACCGAGCTGAAAATCCAATGGATTCTAGTTCACCATCTGCCACAAATTTTAACCAAAGGTATCGTCCACTGGACCTAACATAATTCGGGCTCTCTTGTCCACAGAAACGGCCGATGATAGGAGAAAAGCTGAAGGGTCCATCCCTGACTTCAATGTGGTCAAACTTACACTCCCACGATGGCTCAATGGCATATTTTTCATCAAAATACAGGTCGATGCATTGCCTTGGAAAAGCTATGGCACAATTCAAATTTCTAGTTAGATATGGAAATATGACTCAATAACAATGATCAAAATGTAAGCTGAGTAACCTTCAATTATGTATATGCATTCTCGGTCAGGAGGATATTTCTCAGGATAGTTAGGAGATGTAAAAATTCCTCCATCAGAATCTTTGACCCAAGAACCGCACAATCCCGCCGGCGTCACACCTGAGTTGTTTTCAACTTAAGAGACAAAGCATTAAGAAGACTGCCATGAGATTAAAACTTCTTGGGTTAAACAACTACAATGTGCATTGTTAGAATCAGTCAATCGTGATTTTGCACAAGATCACAATGCCCTTCTTTCCCACTTAGTATGTCATTGTTAATAAGAGATAATTACCTACAGCTTTCTTGTTCGGTGGTGCTGTTGGTGCTCCAGAAAATCCAAGATTGACGAGACTTGAAACGACTGCTAAAATAAATAATAATGATCAGAGATACTGATGGTCAAGAACAGCTTGCTTCATGCTTAAAACGTTCTTAAATATGCCAATACAACTCGAATGTAAACATGTATAATGTCTTTTTGCATTTATTGTTTATAAGTGTAAGAGTTTTTGTTACCAATTCCCATCTATCTATCTATCTATCTATCTATCTATCTATCTATCTATCTATCTATCTATCTATCTATCTATCTTTTTATCACTGCATTGTCGAAATTGAGGACAACATAGGCTACAACAGGTACGTCGATGTTTTCTCAGTCAATTGTGACATTATGGTTTCTGTGTGTACCACACAAAAATAAAGACTATAGGCTAAATAACAATAATATGCAATGTACAACGAAATGTTGATCTGCGTTTTACAACTTTATAACCACTTTTGCAAGTGTAGCCCATGTTCCAGCTGCCACTTGAGGTTTAGTGATATTGCTTTCGTGTGAACATTGCAATCAGAATTACACTATTACAGAATTTCATTATTAAATATAAGAATAGCTTAAACTTAAAGGGAATCATGCATGTATCGTTCCCAAGTGTACTTGGTCGATATCAATGAACGAAACATTTATGTTAGGTTTTATAGGCTAACGCACTGTTGATATTACTCACCAAGAAGCAGTTTTACCCGCGGCACCATGATTCTTCCCAAGGGTTTCAACTTTGAATTCCATGAAATGCAAATTGTAGTGACGAAGCGAAGGATAAATTTTAGAGATAATATAACTACAATATATAAAAGTCCGTCATTAGAAGAGGCTGCTTGAAGGACGCGACCGAAATTATGCGAGATTCATTGCAAAGATTGTTGCGCCTATTCACAGAACTCGCGGTGTAGTTGAAGACTGTTTGATGGAACAGGTTGAACACAAACACATCTGCGTAATCCGCCTCATTGCACAGAAGACCTGCGGACATGAAGAGTGGATTAACGAGATCCCCTCTCTCATATGTTGATAGACTTGGCTAACAACGACGTGAATCGACTATCTGCCTCAGATGAAGTTTGTCCAAGTAGCCTGTTACAGTAACTAATGATTTGCTGATTAAAGTTGGCCTACTACTTTGTGTAAAATATGGTTGTTTGACTGTCGTGTGCCAAATGAAAATGTGAGGTATTCCAAGTTCCTGTAGCAGCATATTATGCACCTAACAATAAGAGTGATGTTCCCAGATAGCACAAGGATATTTGATGTCCTATTTACATCTGGAAGACGTATTTTTACTGTAAGAGTGTTTGCTCATCTGCAAGACGTCTATAGGACGTTTCCTGTCAGATGTAAAATAGACGTTTATAAGATGTCAGTTTAACATGCATTCTAAATCATTACATCTTAGAGACATCTTCTAAACGTCTTTGACATCTGCAGGAAACTTCCTATAGACGTCTTGCAGATGAGCAAACACTCTATAAATATAGGAGATCAAACAGCCTTGTACTATCTGGGTTCAAACTAGAAACTAGATATACAGTAATGTAGAGGGAAAAGTGAAAAATAAGACCATAGTATGTTCCCAGATGCTTTCTAAACCAGCATTCGCTGTAGGACTGTTTTTCATTAGCATCTTGAAAACAAGAAATAAATGGATGCTCCAAAACTGGGAAATACTGGAAAAAAAAAAAAAACCTGCTTCCGTCGGCTAAATCTCTCCTCTTTTAGCTGGAAAGTAATTTACAGTTTTTCTCAATTGATAAAACTTTAAAATCCATTGGCTGAACAAAAACCTCAGTTGCCTGAACTCATTTATCTAATTGTGTCTGTTGTCAATACTGTAAACAATTTCACATGGTAAAACACAATTTGCAGATCTCACTTAGACTTTTCAGCAAAACTCTGAACACGTTCTCATTCTCAAAACACATTCTGCACTCTAATGCACATGTCATCCACACTGGTAAATACAAGTGGCAACAATCAAATACAAATAGAGAACACATGTCATTTGATTGAACACAACCACTCAAAACTGATTCAACCTGTTTCAAATGATGTGACAATCAATATTAGCCAGTTCAGAGAGCAAACTGAACTGAGGTTGTTGAAGGTGGAAAGGAGAAAGTGGGGGACATGGAAGAGGAAGAAGAAGTGGAAGAGGGGGGCAAGGGACAATATTGCTTGTGATGTCGACGAAGTGCTCTGGCCTGACCCAGGCCAAAGACAAGAAGCACATTGATCACATGTTTACTCCTTTCATTTGTGTCCCTTTGAGTATCGTATACTGTAGTACAGTGCACCGCTGTAGACTGTACAATGAAAAAATATGAAATGTGTTTTGAGATTTGTTTTGACATATAGTTCTCCCTGAGAACTTATATGTTTTAACAATGTGTTTTACTGTAAATGTTTTGGTGTATTGTTTACTGACTGCTTGATAGTGTATAGCATTTTGATCTCTTTGTTTATGATTTGAGAGCAGTGTTTGATTTTAAACGCAGGTAAAACTCTTTTGAGAGGAGTGTTTGGTTTTGAACACATGTAAAACTGTTTTGAGATGAAAGTTTCATTTCGTAAGAGGAGTCAGAGGATTTGTAAATAGTGCTTGAAGATAAGGTTTTGTGTTTAATGTTTTTAAAAAATGGAGCAAGGTTTAAGAAATTGTGTTTTAGCAATTGAGAAAAGCTGTAATATCTTATAACAACCACTGGATGGAGCAATAGCACATCTAATTCCTTTTTTTAAAACACTCACAAACAATGGGATGTCACCAGTGTAAAGCCATTGTCCTCTTACAGTAAATTGAAAGTAATTTTTGCGTAAATGCTGAGCAGACCCTGTTAAAGTTAATAAAGTGGTAAAATAAGACATTTACTTTACATTAAATTGGATAGAGTCCTTTTAAGGAGATGTGTTTGGACTAGGCAATTTATTGAACCCACAAATACTTAACGTTTATCCTTCTAGATTTGTCGTAGTTGCGTCGTGATTCTTTTCAAAGCACCGATTAGGCTACTGTAATAAGGTTATTCTATAGGCTACGCTATGTGTATTTGGCTGTATAGGCTGTGATGCATCAGTTTTAGATTTGAACTTGATTGGAAATTATTATTGCGCAATTTAAAAACTTTAGCACATGGAGAAAATTTAGGGCGTTGTTTTTACTGTAAATAAGGCTTGCGCGCGTTGTGTGTGTGTGTGTGTGTGTGTGTGTGTGTGTGTGTGTGTGGATGAGAGAGAGAGAGAGAGAGAGAGAGAGAGAGAGAGAGAGAGAGAGAGAGAGAGAGAGAGTGTGAGTTGCTGTCGTCTTCACTGATCTCCTAAGAGTGGTCGTTTTTTGCTGAGAGGTCTTCCACAGTCATGTTGAGAGCCAGGGAACAGGGCTCTTTGGCCGTGCTGGCTTCCACCCTTCTTTTGGGATGCGGCGTTGCGTTTTCCCTCGGACAGAATGACACAGAACCGGTAGTTTTGGAAGGAAAATGTTTAGTAGTATGTGACTCGAACCCGTCCGCCGAAGGAGGAGTGACCTCGTCGTTTGGGATATCTGTCCGGGCTGCTGGTGCTAAAGTGGCCTTTTCTGCTGTCAGAGGAACTAACCATGAACCATCTGAAATGAGTAACAAGTCCATGACCATCTACTTTGATCAGGTCAGACCCTTGTTTTTTTTTACATTTACGCATATCTGTGAGTTAATGTGAGTTAAAAAAAAAAAAAAAAAAAAACATTTGAACTAAGTGAACACACACCTCTTTGCAGGTACTAGTGAATATTGGAAATCATTTCGATCTTAAGGCGAGTGTATTTCAAGCTCCTCGTCGAGGCATTTACAGCTTCAGCTTTCACGTTGTGAAGGTCTACAACCGACAGACAATCCAGGCGAGTCTATGTTTATATTTACATCGGCTTTTTATCATTGCATAGGCTATATTAATTATTAATTCTATTGAAATAGCTGCTGGGATCGTTTCCAGTTTTACTAATACATTTTATTTAACACTATGCTACTACTCATTCTTTATAGTTAGGCTACTATGTGTTCCAGTTTTCTACTAATTGAATATTATTTATTAGATTTATTTATTATTTGTTTATTTATTTATTATCATATGTCATTTCATAAAACATTGGAAACAAAGAAGTAGCCTACTAATAAAAATGTTATTAGTACCATTAAGAATAGATACTTGTGTCTCATAAATATTTACTGTAGTAGACTAAATTAAATAACCACTTGCTAACCTGGAATAAATGTTAGTAACTCCAGTTAGTAACTAAGAAATTAAACTAAGAAGTAAAATTGGAATAAGTATCAGCAACAATTGGAAGTCAATATTAGTCTAAAGGTAATATTTTAAATGGTAACTACATACCAGTAAAAAATAATTTGTTTTCACTGTTGGACAAAACGAATGAATGTAATGGACAATACTAGTGGCTTATTAAATTGAGACTAGCCACTACTGGAATAAGGACTACATCTAACTAGTACTAATGAACGAGTGAAATGTAAATGATGGCTTTATATATACCATCTGCAGTTTCATTCTATGAAGTAAAGGTTAATCTGGCTTGTAATGCATCTGATCACATCTTGTGTTTCCATGTCATTAGGTCAATCTGATGCATAATGAATACCCAATAATATCTGCGTTTGCCGGCGATCAAGACGTGACCCGGGAGGCAGCGAGTAACAGTGTTCTTCTTCACCTAGAGCGTGAAGACAGACTCTATCTCAAACTAGAGAGAGGGAACCTCATGGGTGGGTGGAAGTACTCCACATTCTCTGGCTTCCTTGTTTTCCCTCTCTGATTGAATATAGACCACTTTAAATGGCCCAGACTGAAGACCAAGGGACATTTCCATATCTGCTTTCAAAAATAAAGGTAGCAGAGAGAACATGAAATGCATTCTAGTTTATTTTATTTATTGTTAGGATCTGAAGAAATGTAATGACTTTCTATGTGTGTGTGTTTAACTATTTTTGAAATTTAAAAGCAAGTAGGATAGTAACAGTATTGTCTGCGTATTGCTTTGGAAAAGAGTGGTATGTTATTGTCAATGACATTTTTGCATTCAAGAGCATATTTTGCACGAATTGTGTTTTGTAATGTGCTCGTCATTGTATTTTTTGTAGCCCTTATAAATTTGATGTTCAACATGAACAGAGTACAAGTACAAAAACAGCTATTTCTCTTAAATTTCTCTTGTTGTTTGGCTTAATGCATAGATAAGCAATGATATCTTGCATTTTATATTACTTGAATGTATATATATATCATAAAACAAGGAATGTATTTAAAAAACGAATTTAGGACTTGAAAGTTTTATTTTGAAAAAAGGCAACAAGTCATTAAAGAGAGAGTGGAGGAAAGAAGAAATCAACGCTGTCCGTGGTGCTGAAAACAGATGTCCGTCAAAAACTGCAATCTTGTCCAGTGAAATATGAATGATTTATTTAATTATTACTTAGAAACATGCAGTGCAACATTTATCAGTTACATTTGGTTTGAATACAAACAGTACGTCACCATTTGAGAGTAGACTAGGTAGACTAGATCTATACAGATTCAAGTGTTGATTTTATAATCTTAAAAGTTGCATTTAAGATTACCAAGACTGTAAACATATTTATAAAAATCTTAAGACATATCTGATTAAGTCCATCAACGGGAAAGCAACACCCACCTACGGAGATCAACAAGAAAGATATAGACACCATGCAGATTTGTTGTCTCTTTATTAAGGGCAGGGCAATGGCATGTATTTCAAGAGTCTGTCTTATGCAACAGTGAACTTTAAAGATTTAACATTTATAGATTTATATGTATTTCAAAGCATGGCTGGGAAATGGGATGGAAATTAGGTAATTTATTACCAAGGGCACAATTAAAATCTGTGAAGACAGCAATTTTTGGAGGAGAAATGCAAATGTGATGAGGTATGAGAATGATGTGGGCGTTAAGTGTTAAACAGTGAAATATTCCTTCCAAGATTGGAGCTTAAAAAGACACTTGCACATATTTTCTCTGATCAAGACCGCCATGTGTGAAATGTTTCAGGGGGTAACGAGTGGTTATGTTTGACCTCATGATCAGACCTTTTGAAAAAAAACAATTTATCTCTCTTGTCTGTCTTGGAACTGTCGTTTGATTTGGCTTGGAAGTAAAAGGCATTGCCCAAAGGATGAAAGCTGTCTAATGGATCTATCTGACCTTTTCTTTTTCATAAAGATGATTAAGAATGAAAGCATGACTCAACAGCACATGTCGCTGCTAGGTCACTAAACATGACTTTGGTTTTGGGGGAAAAAAATGCAGAAAATGTTTTTATGCATAATTCTTTCATTTGTCCTTTAAGAACATAAATCTTGTTTCTAAAACATACTGAATTCTCAATATATATATATATATATATATATCTCACCTCCAACAGTCATGCTTTAATTACTGTAATAATTATGTAGAATAAAATATCATGATTTAATAGACAGAGTGCATGCTTTACTCATGGCTTGTACTGGGTGCAAAGAATTCTTTGTTTCTCATTCAATTACACTAGACATGCCCAATTATGTGAACCAGAGCTAAGAGATAAAACTAATGGAAGGATAATAAATCTGCAGTGACTAAAAAAAAAAGTTCCATAAATCAAAACTATAGTTTCTAAAGTAGCCACCCTCTGTCTAGATTACAAATTTGGGCTTCTCTCAACCAACTCCCTGAGGTGCGTCATGGGATGTGTGTTAAGCAGCATTTGGCCTGGTAAACTGGACACTTGCTGGCTGTTGCTCCATCATCTGGTCCAACTCCATTTTATTTATTGAATTATTCTGTTGGCTTTGTAAAGACAAAGTCAATACTAAGCATTTAAGCTTTAAGCTTGAAATACAATTTATAAGAATGCAAAATAGAAATTCAGTCTACATTCACTAATGTTTGGATTCCAAGATTTTTCATTGTAGTGTAAGAAGTCTCTTCTGCTCGCAAAGACTGCATTTATTTAATTTAAAAAATATGAAATAAAAATAAACACAAATTTACAATTTAAAATAACTGTTTTATATTTTAAAATGTAATCTATTCCTGTGACGGCAAAGCTGATTTTCAGTGTCATTGCTCCATGCAGTCTTCAGTGTCACATGACATGCTCCTTCAGAAATCATTTTGGAATGCTGATTTGGTGCTCAAGACACAACCTCCCACAAATGTCTTCACTTTATGACCAATTTAATGCATCCTTGATGAATAAAAGTATTATTTATTTAAAGAAAAATCTTACTGACCTAAAAAAAAATTATCGTGATTTTAACGGTAAAAGAGTGTAAAAACGCTACAGTGAAAAACTGTTAATTGGTTAACAGAACCTTTCCTTACCATACACAGTAAATAACTGTGATCTAATGGTAAATTTCATGTAATTTTACTGTAAAATACCGTTGAATTTACAGTTTTCTACAACTCACTGTATAATTTCCAGTGAAAAAAATGTAAATTGACATTCCCACAATTCCCTGCTTGACACTTCGAATTTGATGTATTTTTGTTGAAATAATTTGTTTCTTCATAGTTTTTTCTTCATAGCTTAGACTTTTTCTAATCAGTTATGTACGTTAGGGTTTTATGTAACATTTAATGTTGTTAAATTAATTTTTATTGCCTTTTTAAAATTTCATGTGTGTTACCATGATGGTGTTTAATGTTTGAGTGAATGAGACTGTGCAGCTTTTCAATATTAATTTTATGTTACTTGTATGTGATAAGCTGCCATGCATCATGTGACTCTTGTCACTGGATTATTGGTTGTCAGTGTATTAAAATGGTCCAAAACAGATATTAATACTTCAATTGGTCAATAATGTGACAATATATCAGATAATAAAATAAGATTTACTTTTGTAAATTTAACTTAAGTCCTTAAAACCTTGTTACCCTAAGTTCTTGCTACCGTATTTAATACGGTAAATTTCTGGCAACCACAGCTGCCGTTTTTTTACCGTAATTTTTTACAGTATTGTCTAATTGTGTGTAATTGATCTAATGAAATAGATTTGATCAGTTCAGTTGGTTTAGTGACAGACCAGAACCTAGCAGGGCAGGGAGTTCTGTAACTTTACATTTTAAAGGCCATAAACCAAAGGAATAACCTAGATGTAATAATAAGATGGGATCAGTCAAATGTTTTTATTTATTTATTTATTTTTTTACTTAATTTCTACAATACAAAAAAGCTTTAATAACAAAATGCACGCGTGGGATTATCCTAGTTTGCTTCAGACTTTTGGTAGCAAGCATTAGGCATTGAAAAGTCATTGTCCTGAAAAGTGCTGCGTATTTTTGCACCGCAATGAATGATTTATTGACCAGATTTAACACTTAACACCCCTCTGAGTTAAACGTGTTACCTCTCTTGACTAGAAATCCTAAATGACCCACCAAGCAAATGCAAATAGATTTTCAAGTCCCTCTTTCCCTATCTCACGCCATCAACAGGAGCATATTTCCTGTCGCTGCATCTATCTTTGGACTGTAATGTGTGTTAGTGTTCTCTGTCCCCGTTCAGATGGTAAAGGCACAGCCTCCTCGTCTTTCCAGCATGAGTGCAACACGGGGCCTTTTGATGTCCGTACCCCTTGTGGGATGCATGCTGGGAGAACCCGAGTGGCAAAGCACCGGTCCAATCTGTGACCCACTGACACATGGCATAAGCAGCTCCATAATCAGCCCGAGCGCTGCAGACTCATGCCAAGCTGGCCTTTACAGGCATGAGGGACAGAAGCGTCCAAAAGAAAGAACACACGGTTACATCTCAACCGGGCATTCATATATCAGGATATCTGGATAACAACTTTTAGCCTGCTGCTTCAAACAAGCCAAAGCACAACTGGAATGGAATAGAATAGTTTGAGACACTAGATAATGTCTTTGAATCAGAATGATTTTACTGTAAAGATGAGAACAAAATGAAAAGCATGCAACTCTGCTTGTAAGAGGCAAATATTGTGCTGATGGCACGATGCTTACAGTTGTAGTAATTAAAACATAATTAGGTGTTTGGCTCCTCTGTGCCTCCATTACACCTGGAACACTACCATCAATCTTCATTACACCCTAACATTGCAGATGCATGCATGCACGCACACACACATTTTTATACAATTTGTATTTATATATATATATATATATATATATATTTACATATGTCAATAATTGAACAATGCAAAAAAAATATTATATATTTATAATATAAATATATTATATTTAATGTATAGATTTCATATGCAGGATTTTAAAAATCATAAAATTTATATCATTCATATTAATTATTTTATGCATTATTATTAGGGCTGTCAAACGATTAATCGCATCTGTGATGCATAATATATGTGGGTGCACTGTGTATAATTATTTTATATATATAAATACACACACATGCTTGTATATATTTAAGAAATATTTTCATGTACAGTATACACTGTATATAGGTTTATGTATAATTTATATTATATCAATATTTTGTATATAAATAATATTTTTTTCTTAAATATACATGCATGTGTGTGTATATATATATATATATATATATATATATATATATATATATATACACAAAATAATTATACACATTGCACCCACATATATTATAGAAAACAAACTTTTATTTTGGATGCGACGATTAATCGTTTGACAGCCCTAATTACTATTAATAATAATAAACAAAGACAATACTTTTAAGAATAATAAATAGTGTTTAGGTAAAATAGTTTGTGAATATATCAATGTGTATCCTTTGTCCCTGTCCTGTTACCCCAAACAGATTCTCACTTTATGGCCTCTGAACAGGTTGTTTGAATGCAATAGTTCACTTCGGATGCTGGCTCCGTCACAGACAGTGGTTTATGGTGTCAAACTTGGCCAGAGCATATTGACATTACAGCATTCACTTTTCTGCATCTAAAGCATTTTTTTTCATATCCCATCTGCTGTGATTTTCAGACCGCTTAACAGAGTATGGCTTAAAATCATAAAATTTATGTCCAATCTGTTGAAAAAAGTTGGTCATAAATTTGCTCCGGTTTGGTTTGAAATACGTGGGACAGCAATTCCAGAAGAGTAATGTCCAGCAATCAGTAATATTAGATTTTTTAAAATAGTCCTCAGAGGAGCACTTCAGTTTTGAATGTGAGTACATTACAAACAAAATTTGTCTAGAGTGTCTAGTGAACATTGGCTCAGTAATCTAGTTATTTTGTCAAACGCATTAAAGCGAATCTTTAATAATCTCACAATCACCAGCATAAGAGTTTGAGCATTTGTCCTCTGTTCTCAGAGCCTCCTGGTTGTCTTGTAAGCTGTAGACCGTGATGCCAACTGAGAAGCTGTCTCTAAAGGATGTCAGTGGCTGTATGTAAATAATAAATAAGGGCATCTGCTGGTTCCTGTTATGTACCCTTTACTTACTTCTCATTAAGTCAGTGAGTCTGAGAGAAGAGCGCACTCCTCACTTCTAGTTATTGTCACAATGATGAGCACATGGTGTGCTGATGATGCTTGAACAATCTCATAGTTTCGGTTTAGCCCATTGATTTTTGTATTTACGGTAACATTAAGGTTGAATATGTTCATATTATTAATGATCTATATTTGATTTCATTGTGACTTTAAATGTTAATTTCTTCATATACTAAACATTTTAGTTGTGCATTTTAACATTAGTTATGTATAAATGACCAAAGATATTTGTTGACTAATAAATGCTTTCAATTGTTGTTAATTGTTAGTTCACTCTAAAACAAATTAACTATTGACAATATTGTTAAGTCACCATCACTGGTGTCATGGGTTGTATAGGCAAAGGAAGACGAGAAGTCCAAAATGTCAACTTTTACTTACCATAAACAACGCACAGGGTCCATAATGGCAGACGGTACATACTCATGAAACACACATAAGAACGGACACTGAACTGAAGACAAGCAAGAACTAAATACACACTAATTAACAGAAACAGGGGGCACAGATGATGACAAAGACTAAACACAGGTGATGATGATGACAAGCAGGTGTGTAGACAATAGGGATGCTGGGAAGTAGTGAAGAGGGGGAGACAAGACAGACTGTGACAATCGGATTGTTTTAAACAGCTAAGTTCTTTTGTAATGCTATATTTTTGTGTTAGATAAAAACACAATTGCAGCCTAATATTAATAGTGTTTTAATGTGTCTTTTGAATTACGATAATCTCTACTTTAATGCTGGCATAATTTAGGCCAAACTTAAGGAATGATCTCCTATGTGGGTGAGACCTCAGGGGATACATTAAATTAATGAAACCACACATTTATTCTTGCAGAGAAGTGTGAATCTCAAACACATGCAAAAGTGGCAGACCCAAATTAATTTCTTTTTAAAGAAGGATGCTTTCACCACTTTGTCATTATTGATCATTTCAGACCTCTTTGTTTAATCACACATCACTGCCTTTATTTATCAGTACTAAAATACTGCACATATTTAGTTTATTTAGTGTATAATGTATTTGAAATATATACATTCATGTATTTAAAAAAGAGAAAGAAATCAAAAGAATGAAAATGAGGGCTTTCATGAGTTTGAAATAAAAAAAAAACATTGTTTGTTGCTATAGATTTTTCATGATGTACACGGATTCAGGATTTGTTGTTTTTAATCTGGTTTCTCCAAAAAAAACAAAAAAAAACAACAAAAAAAACCAAAAGGAGAAAACAAACATCCACCTATATATATATATATATATATATATATATATATATATATATATAATCGCCATCTGTGAAAATAGGTTTACTAATAAGAATTGTCCTGTAATCAGCATATGTTTAATCAGATAAGGCATAGTTTTTAATGTGATCATGGTCATGTAATGTTCCTCTCCTGTAAATTTTGAGAAAATTAGCAACGAGCAAACCAGAGTGTTGTAGATGCTACCAAACTGAGCAAGAATCCTCATGGGACACGATTGCAAGCTATCCCACCAATATGCTACTAAAACAGCTCACCTGAAACCAAAACACAGCTGGAAAACCATGAAACTTTACAGCCCTTCTGATCTTTCACATTTTATCTTGAGCTTAACTTAATTTGGCGCTAATGATTTAAAGTGTTGTATCGGCTACACTAAGATGTATACTACTGAGAACAACAGGTGAATTCTGGGTTATATAAAGCCACATCTGGAAATGCCCTTAGGGTAATCTCATAGAATAATGAATCTTCAAGCGAGTGAGGTACAGTATGGTGCCGCGCAGTACTGTTTGTTTAAGCCACCCTTTTATGTGGAGACACATGGTGTGCTCAGAAAGAGGTCTTCTGGGGTTTCTGACAGATGGCATGGCTCACAGATAAAGACAGCGTCAATGTGACAAAAAGCTCATCTCTGCAGGTCTCTAGTAGAGATCCACTGTAAGACTGCGTATGCCTTTGTGAATTTCTACATGCTCAATTGTTGCTCTTTATGCACTTAAAGAGACTGAATCTGAGATGTTGAGGTGTAGTGCATTACAATAATGCAGAAATTATGTACGTACACTCACCTAAAGGATTGTTAGGAACACTACTGTGTTTGACCCCTTTACGCCTTAATTGTACGTAGCATTGATTCAACAAGGTGCTGAAAGCATTCTTTAAAAATGTTGGCCCACATTGATAGGATAGCATCTTGGAGTTGATGGAGATTTGTGGGATGCACATCCAGGGCACGAAGCTCCCATTCCACCACATCCCAAAGATGCTCTATTGGGTTGAGATCTGGTGACTGTGGGGGCCATTTTAGTACAGTGAACTCATTGTCATGTTCAAGAAACCAATCTGAAATGATTCGAGCTTTGTGAAATGGTGCATCATCCTGCTGGAAGTAGCCATCAGAGGATGGGTACATGGCGGCCATAAAGGGATGGACATGGTCAGAAACAATGCTCAGGTAGGCTGTGGCATTTAGACCAATTGGCACTAAGTGCTTAAAGTGTGCCAAGAAAACACCCCCCACACCATTACATCACCAGCCTGCACAGTGGTAACAAGGGATGATGATCCATGTTCTCATTCTGTTTATGCCAAATTCTCACTCTACCATCTGAATGTCTCAACAGAAATCGAGACTCATCAGACCAGGCAACATTTTTCCAGTCTTCAACTGTCTAATTTTGCTGAGCTCTTGCAAATTAGCCCCTTTTTCCTATTTGCAGTGGAGATGAGTGGTACCCGGTGGGTCCCATCCGCCCCAAGGTTGTGCATGTTGAGGCTTCACAAATGTTTTGCTGCATACCTCGGTTGTAATGAGAGGATATTTCAATAAAAGTTGCTCTTCTATCAGCTTGAATCATTCGGCCCATTCTCCTCTGACCTCTAGCATCAACAAGGCATTTTCGCCCACAGGACTGCCACATACAGGATGTTTGTCCCTTTTCACACCATTCTTTGTAAACCCTAGAAATGGTTGTGCGTGAAAATCCCAGTAACTGAGCAGATTGTGAAATACTCAGACCGGCCCGTCTGGCACAAACAACCATGCCATGCTTAAAATTGCTTAAATCACCTTTCTTTCCCATTCTGACATTCAGTTTGGGGTTCAGGAGATTGTCTTAAACCAGGACCACACCCCTAAATGCATTGAAGCAACTGCCATGTGATTGATTGATTAGGTAATTGCATTAATGAGAAATTGAACAGGTGTTCCTAATAATAATAGGTGAGTGTATATTTAATAAATAAAAATTATTCAAGAAGCAAATTTTAAAGAGCAGTTCTTGTGTTACTGATCTAAAAAACTATATTTAAAGGAAATACAAAATCATGAATGGACTATAGTTGTTTGTCAACTGAGGCTGAAGGTACCGTATTGGTTCAAATGAATACATAACAGGTGGTCTACAATATTTATTCTGAAACATTTGTAGGTGTCGGTCCAACTGAGATAACGTTTCCTCATCATCAAGCCAGGAGAGAAACGCCACCTCGAGCTATGGAAATGTGATTGGATTGTTTCATCTGTGACATTTTGCTCCACTGTGAAATATTCAAATATATTTCAAAAGGCACTTGGCCTTGCCAGTCAAACTCACATCAGTTTTCCAGTGAAGAGAATAAAACCTAATTTAGAGTTTAATCTCTAATGTAACATTTGAAGTTAACAAACATACCCTATATTGAGCAAATCAGCAGTGAACCGAAGAAGCATTCAGTCTTATCATGTGCCAGTGCCATTAAATAAAACTAACACAATAGACTGTGGAACAGATGATATTGTCAATAACGGGATATGTGTACACGACCACATTATTTACAGCAGGTAGAAAGAAAAACACACTTATTTGAAATTCAAGGACGAATGTGCAAGAATTGTGCCTTTGAAAGAAGTATGATGGTGGATGTTATAAGCGTTGGTCGGGGCTTTTCAAGCACAAGAGTCAAAGGTTGAAATGCGAGTGGGGGAGTACTACAAAAACATCCAGAAGCTGTACTCATTGTTAAACTGAAGTCATTATTAAGAGAGGATGAAGTGTACAGGAACAATGAAATAGTGGCAATGTATTAAAAGCATCTATTTGGAGTATATAGCTAACCCAATATGACTACATGATTAAAATATGAGAATTTTGTTTTGTGTCTCAATTAATTTAACTTTTAAATATAGTTGGTTGATGCTCAGATTATGTATTTTTAGTTACCTCAGACTCAATAGACAAACATAATCCAAAGTGGCAATTTTGATTAAAACATAGAAGGCATTTGCACCGGTAAGTGGAGTGAAGAAAGCTCTCAGAGGAGTCTGAAGTTAAATTCCAAAGAAACCAATTAGAACAGAAGGGATGGAGTAATAAACAGAGCCAAAAATCCTTCACCACCTGTAATAAAACATCCTCCAGAGCCTTAACAGAATGGATTACTATAGGGTCACAGTGATGTAGGGGATTGACAAATCATGCATTGACAACATAATAGCCAACATGATGAAATGAGATAAAAATACTTCTGCAGCCTTCTAAGCGAATCCTTACTGACAGTGGATGACAGTTGGTTGGTTTTAAGCAATATGCAAGGATGCTGGTTAAGATAGTATTGAATGATTCATCTTATGCTTATGCTGGATCTTATGCTTTCTCAAGTCTTAGGGCACGTAAATATCACATTGCCTGAGCAACAATCACCTCCGCGAGGGCAGATGTTGACCTTCTTTAAATGAATAGTGGAGATATTTACTTTGTTACTGTAGGCCTACTCAAGAATTTTTTTTTCCAAGTAAGACCTCTGTACTTTTGCTTTAGCTGCACTACATCCCAAAGCATAATACTATACTTTTTACTCCACTACATTTAAAAAAAAAAAAAGTGTCATACTTGCTTGCCATTTGCATCTGTTCTCAACATGAAAGTACCACAAGAACGATTAGAGATCAGAAGCTCCATATGCTTTCGTATCGCTCATGTGGTACTTTGATGTCATACACCGATCGGTCTGCTGCGCATCACTGCTTTTAGTCAAACACACCTAATTTTGATTAAAATACATAGATCTGGTCAGAGCGAGTCACCAGTTCACAATTCACAAGTCTGTCTAAAAATGAGCAAAGGGGAGATCCTCAGCTCAGAGCTTGAGTGCATTCCCAACTGATGGCGCAAAGAGTAAGTTACTAATGCAGAATTTGGGGATTTATTATTTTAGGGCTGGATAAAAATTATAATTTAGTAAATTAATTAGGTCAGGACTTACAAAAATCCTTTTTTTCCTCCCAATGTAAAGGTACACTATTTTAATAGACATTCGTGGAAGTATTCTGCATATTTGTATATCTGATTAGTCTAATATTTGAGAGCAGAGTGTCCAGATTTGTGCGAGATTAGTAAATCCACCTGTGATGTGCTCACAACATTTGTCATTCATTACTGCCCCACTCATTAAAAATACATTTTCAAAACAGTTCCTTGTGCAACACCTCCCTTTTAGTATCATATATACTGCTGTGTTTTTATTTAATCATTTATTTATTTATTTTATGTAGTTATACAATAAAAGCAGGTCAACGCAATGTTATTGCATCTTATTGCATTTTTTGGGTGGAGAGTTTGGGGTGATGGCAAATTTTCCCTTTATAGGGCAATCAAATGAGCCAAAACAACCTGGACCAGGAGGATGGAGTCTATAAAATTGTAAATTAAGTTCATCAGTTTACTTTTAACACTAAAGTACACTAAAAACGAAGTACTTTTGTACTGTTACTCAAGTAAAGTTAAAAAGAAGTACTTAATACTTTTTCAGGAGTAAGATTTTCTTCATCCACCACAGGTGTTTTAAAGGCAGTGAAAAGTACCATCAAAACTTAAAGTTAACAGCTGTCTTGCGGTAAAGCTGGCATTAGCAAAACTTTGCTTTCCTCTTCTACATTCCATCATATGGTGACGAACAGACACTGTGATTATCCTACGGCGACATCAAATTACACTTTTTTCATTACTGTGAGCAGGTCAAAATCATTTTACTTAAAAACATTTCTCTGGAGTCTGAAGACAACTGCTTCTCTGCGTTCAACATATATTTTTTTGCGAAAAGCAAGTTTTGATTCAGCCAAAAAGGGAGTTGTTGGGCCTGTGAGGTCTTTCAGTTACTCAGCAGTTGAAGTTGATTTTATCCTGGCTCAAATTGCTTGGTAATAGTATTAATATAAACGAAGAAGAAAAGGGTAAGAAATTCTTTAAAATGGGCATATGTGCTGGATGGAGAAAACATTGCAAAGCCTATTTGGCAACCAATATTAAAGCCTACACGCTGCCCACTTTTACAAAAGACCATCAATTCACACACAAAAACAGTAAAATAACAGCACTGCAGCATCTCAAAAGGAGCACAACTGAACATTAATCTAAACCCACACACATTTAATTCTGTTCTAGTGCACCAAATGTTGATCACTGAATTTCTAAAGATAGTCATGTCACACACACTTTAAGGATGATGATCAATGAAAAAATAAAAATCTATGAATCAAAGACAACATATATGAAAATCAGAAAGAAAGACTTGCTACTAGTAAATAACTTATTCAAGAATAAAGTATTAAAGATATTATAGCATATAGGAATTATATGCAAGTCAAGAAACTCAACAATGGCACAAAAATTCAACACCATTTGTCCAATTCATTAACGAAAAAAGGTGAAAGCTAAAATAACTACGGGAATAAGTGGTGGGAACCAAGAAAATCTATACATATATACACACACAATCATAGCACTGCTCTCTACTGCTGTTAGAATGATTTTACTACATTTAAATAACAATAATTTAAAGTTTTAAATTAGAAGGAATTGACAGAGATTAACCATATAAAACTTTTATTTTGAACTGGAGAACAAGTTCAAGTTACAACATATCAGTAAGCAAATGATGTTCCCAAAAAGAGATGATTTTAAACTGTACCATTGACATAGTCCATAAGAGGAAAACCCTTCTGTTTTCAAACAATGATAAGTTATTCTAATGAACACTTAAACAATGGACCAGATGCGTTTATAAAATAACTGCATGCCTGTTAAAAGATGACTGTTATAAAGAACAAATCATACAGTCTAAAATCAATTAGCTACAGCAAAGACGAATTTCAGCGAGGCACCCAACCTTGGCTTCACGTGCTAAAAAATGCAAAACAAAAAACGGTGTGACAATATGATCTGGCAAATATGAGCAGCTAATATAGCTTATTAGAGTAACTCCACAGAAGGGTAAGATCATATGTAGGGTGAGAGGACATCATTTGGCATATTGGATAGTACATTTTCCCTTTGAATAAGGTCATGACACAACGATGGCTAGTAAAACAAGTCATGTGTTCAAAAAAAGGGGTGAGGCGGAATGTAGTCTATGCATTCACAAACATGCGGCCATTATTAAGGCATCTATACCTCTGTGCATTGCTGCCAAGAATCTCTAAATGCCCTACAATAAGCTGGAGCTGGAGTTGTGTGCTGATATTTCATAGTGTGGGATATGCAGAACAATTCTGGACTGTCTTTGACTGTAACAGAAATCACATGCTACAGTACTAAGAGAACATGCGAAAAAGGCTCCAAACACTCTAACAACAATCTGGCACTGCGTTTCTTCACAAACCACTGAATGATCTACTCTACCAGACCGACACACATCTTTTCTTTCAACAAAAAGTGTAATTGAATGGTAACAAAACTGTTGAAATGTTTGCGAAACCTGCTTCGGTGTGTTATCCAAAAAGTGCAAGTAGCAACCAAGTCAGGATTTACTGCATTCAGTAGTGCTTTTCCTGCAGGTAATCTTTCATTTTGTTCGGTAAAGGCAATTTCTGGATCAGATCTATCCGCGTGTACTGGCGAATAACAAAACGGCACAAGTACTGCATTGAACGCACTTGCATAAACCTTGAAACGGGATTGGTCAGTCTAACAGGGTAGGTGGCGGAGCCCGGTAAGCGGGATCTGGAGTAGCAGAACGCTCCGTTCTCCGAATCCTTGACTGAATTATCAATGAGATCCACAATTGATACGTGGCCTTCAATGTCAGGCTGCTCATAGAAGCTGAAACTGCCGTTCGAGTGCTCAATCCGTGTGTGGAGCGTCTTACCCTGTGAGCGAAAGCTCAAGCTTAGGAGATATCGATCGTCGGAGCTGTCGCGGACTAAAAAAGAACCGTCTGGAAGATTTGTCAACTTCTCTTCTGCCTCCCATCTGGTGATGGGACCCCAATACCAACCCTGCTTGGCTAGCTTCTTCAGTTCAGCTGTGAGACTAGTAACCACCATGGGTCCGCTGTTCTGCACAGCATCATAGACCCGCTGCACCCCTGGAGCCGAGTTGGGGTCAAAGTTGAGATGTTGCATGACTCTTTCAGCAACCTGAGCGTGAGTACCACCAAACCGAGAGAAGCTTCTCTGGAGATAACTGTCGGGCAATGGAGGTAGCATGGGGGAAAGAGGAGCTTCGAGTCTGGAGCCCTGCAGTAAGACATTTGCAGTGTTTAAAAAGAGCTGGTTCACAGATGACGACTCCATGAAGATGTCTGGTGACAGGAGGTCCTGGACATTTGGTTCCTCATCCACATGAAGAGATCCTTCTGACTGTGGAATAACATCCATGGGTGTGGGACCATCTAAGCAAAAAGAGTGCGAACCTTCGTCGTCAGGATAGAGTACATCATCTAAAGGCATTGTGTACTGAATATAATCCTGAGCTGCAATACCAATGACTACAGGCACATGTTCATCCATTTCAAGGTGTAAATCAGCATTATGAGCTCCAGAATGGTGGTCTGGCACACGTCTGGTGATTTTCAACGAATTGCTTGATTCCTCAAACTCTCTCTGGAGGTTTAGGATGTCTTGGCGCACACCGTTGAAAGCCGGACTTGGATCTGAGGAGTTCATTAATGCCTTGACGTCCATTTTGACGCACATCTCCTCTGAGTTCACTGGTCTGAGAGGCCACGGGGTGGGACTGTAATGATGACTATGGACGGATGTGGAGCGGGAGGAACGCTGGGATTTTATGTCACTTAGAGTAATGGGTGCCGAAGAGGAGGAGAAGGTATCGTCATCTATAGAGCATACAGATGGAGAACCACTCTTGACCTTTGGTTTCTGTTTCGCCGATAGCCTTCGTTTCAAGGTGCCCATGAGACCCTCGCTCTTAGATCGGACTTTGGATCGTTTTTCATCCTCATTATCCAGGTCGCTGCTGACGAAATCTTTGCTGTAGCATCCTCCAAACAGAGAGTCTTCAGCAGAGAAACTGGCTGCCAGGTCCGGCTGCGATACGGCATATTCGTTCTCTTCTTTGCCTTTAATGTTCAATGACTTTCTTATTGTTTTCAGACTGATCTTCTTCATTCTGAAAGATCCCCCTTAATGATCTGGAGGGGGATTACACGTGATGTTCTTGGGATGAGGGAGATGATTGTGAACACTTACACATTGCTGATCACATTCGGCCCACAACTGCCATACCTACAAAACAGAAAAATACATTAATATAGAGTAAAAAAAAACACAGAGAAATCTAACATAAACATGAATTATATTTAGGATAAAAAGATGACTGCAACCCGTTAGTTCCGCAATGAAACTATAAAATCAATACAATTGTCAGCAATTTTTACACCTTTTTGCCTAGCTCATCTTGAGAGGTCCTACGCTGTGACAAAAAAGCACAAATATTCTGTTGTGTCTAATAAATTAATAAGTAATAATTAATTAATATTAGACTACAATTAATGGTTGGTCTCAGTGTGGCATTGGCTTTAATCAACATTTATGTTTGTCTTTTTTCAGAAAAATATAAACCAAATCAAAAATTTTAGCAGGGGAAGTTTCCAAACTGGTTGATTTAACATGAAATTAGCCCTGAATGTTGCTGTTGGCTGGTATTCGTACACTAAATTCGTAGACTCCTCTATAAACTGGAGTTCATGGTGAAACGGAAATATCAGCAAAAATAAATAAAAAATTTGTTCAACAAGATTGCCAGTCTCTTTCTAATAGAAGCTGCACACAGAATTATGAATGGAATCTAAATACTATACAGCAAATTTAGATGGAGTGCAGCACAGAAGGACATGTCAACATCATTAAAGAATTCCAAATCATCTCATGAAGTAACATCCACAAATACTCTCTAAGATCAGCAACACGAACCAATAAAGTAAACAGGGTTACAAGCCAAGGGTTTTTAATTCATGTTGACTTTAAGTGCTTTTTGTTAAATAGATGAACACAGATTCAGTGGAGATTCACTCAATATAACTAAAACCAATTTGCACACAAACAGCGCTTTTAATCTAGGCAAATGTCTTTTCAAGGAAGGCTGACGTTCACAAAATACTGACATTATTTTACACTAGGTTCAGTATTTATTGACTGATAAGGATTAAAGCCAGTATGTAAAGAGAACAAAGTGATTATTCAGCTGATAAGAGGCATATAATATGAATTTGTCACCCTGTTAACAAGTTATACATTTCAAAGTTCAAAATAAAACACTTCTGTAATTCATATATGAGCGAGCTAGCTAACGCTTTAAGAGGAGTTAGCACTCATGCTAACCTGTACAGGCCCTCTACAATAAACATCACTTTTATCTAAAGCTACAACACTAGCCATCAATATTTACACATATATATCAAATATACATTACCTGATGTTCCTTGAATACACTGTCAACTAACAGGAGTGGTCATATCAGTGTCCGGAGAGTTATGAAATCACATAAAGAGACATTATTACTTCACGGCTAGCTGATACCTGTACTTACAAAAACAGCGCAAAAACGAACTCAGTTTTCACAGAGACGCTTAACAATGGGCAGTTTATGACCGCGTTTTGTGATAAAGTGACACCATAGGCTTTGGACTTTTTGAATTGTGCCTATTTTCGCCGTTTGAAACTTTTCTCTAGCTAGCTGCCGTTTCTCCATGTAATGTCTCTTTCCTCTGCCCTCTTTGTTTGCTGTTGCATCATGGGAGTGAATGTGAAAGAGGGGAGGAGATCTCTGATGCTCGTCGGAACCAACACCAGTCTACTTGGTGAGCACAAAACCACATAGATATTATTTCATTTATTATATATAAATGCCAATTCATTTGTCACGTTTATATGTTGTCACATTTATTTGATGTAATTCCAGTTAGGCTACGTTTTGCCCCTTATAGCCCCTTTAAATGAACAGTAGCCTATATTGTTTTCTGGGTGATAACAATAATCAAAATTGTGTTTGAGTGTGAATGTGTCCCAGCACTCTCAGTGGTTGTATTACCAAATAAAACGTATGTGTGAAGCGAACCCTACAAATTAGTGGGAATAACGCTATATGGATAGATGGATAGATAATGGGGGTAATATTTTTTTCTCTATTTGAGATTTCAAGATAGGCTATAAGAGTGATATGGCTTCTGCATGAGAAAAATGTAGGGCAGGATTAGATTTAAGTTTTTGGGAATTGTTCAAATCATAGGAAGTTGGGCGTTTCTAGATCTGAATTCCAGTTTGCTGTTAAATGGAGGATAGGCTTAGCATGCACCCTCCACCGAGACATGGGCTATGTCATGAGAACAGGTGCCGTTTAACATAAAGGGGAGAGAAGGTTAACGTTTTTGATTAAAGATTACGAGGGCATATGATTTTAAAAAGAACTATGAAGCCTACATGGATGAATAATTTATAAATAGGCTAATCACTGTAAAAAGAAACAAATAATTAAAAAAAATGTATTTCATGGTGATTTAATACTGCCAACATATTTTACAAGGTTCTGTAGTCCTATGAATGTTGATTTGTTATATAGCTTTGATTCTAAATTTAATTATTTAAATGTAGGCTATGTGTTTTTCATATTTAACAAAAAAAAATAATAATAATGAGATACACATTATTGTGATCATAATTGAAGAGCTGTTATTTGTATTCTGTAACAAAATATATTTATTCTCAGGGTTACTTTTATTGGGAACAGATTTAATCTGTCAAACCTTAAGGTATTTTTTGATCATTTGTATATATAAAGCCACTGGTACTTCTTTTCAGAGACCTGGGAAAAGCAAACCAGTCTTTCTTACTGCTGCTTACAGAAAAAAAAAAATGCTGTGCTTTTGCACATCAGACTTTTAGATGATTAAAGTGTGGTCTAATTAGTGTCAGTAATATTTTAAAGAGGGCGCCTATGCATGCCAAGGCCAGCTAATTGATGTCATACTCTTTCTCTGTGTTGTTTTTTCCGCCCTGTTTAACTGACAGAGCTGTGGGCTGTTGTGGTCAGGTGTACTGAAAGCTACAACAAGGAGACAGATACTCTGCAGTGGGATAATTAACTTCAGTGATATGGGTTTAAACAAACACCTCTCTCAGACATCGCAATGGGTTCTGCTCTTTTGCATAAATGCAACTTAGAGCATTGTTTCAAAACATTTTATTTAGTATTATTATTTATGCAATGAATCCCTGCCTTGTTGGCTCAGAATTATGGATGTAATTTGACAGGATATTGCATTTTTTTTTTATTGCAATATCCTGCTGTATAACCGCCTTTTATGTCAAAAACTGTATTTTGATCATCCACTCAATAAAGCTTAATTTTCACTAATTAAATGAAGTGATGTGATCTGTAAACAAACACTGTTTGACAAATTCCATCACGACAGCTCGCATTACTTTCCCCTGATAGAAGTAACTGCCTCAGACTCAATGTCATCTGACATGTTTTCATGCCTCGATTAGCAGCGAGGCCAGATGGAAAACATGAGCAAGAGTGATTGACATGCTCGCGAGGGTCGAAGGTCACATTAAGCAGTCATGACGGACCATCCTTTATCAGGTGCACATAGAGGGCTGGTGAGCAGCAGGACAATGAGTTTGATTGGGGGCGATGGAGCCCAGTGTGAGGGTACGTGTGATGACTCACCCAACAGGCTGTTCTCATTCACTGCAAGTCTTCACTGTGTGATGGAGTGATGTGAATGATGGATCGCAAATCAGGGACTGATTGTCGACATAAGGCTTTATTTCGTTCTTCAATGGAGAGAGCTGACCCGAGTTTCCTTCACAGCTCGAGCGGCACATGTTAGCACAGGACATTAACATCAGAGGAAAAGAGCATTGACTCCAGTTTGACTCAGTTGCGCTAAAATATTAGATTCCTTGAATCAACACTGAACTGACTTGAGCTGAATAATGACACTATAATCTTCTGTTTTATATTCGAATTGAGTTCATTATAAAATGAACTTTGCAACACGGACACTGTTTTTGAACTACATTGAACCAACTAAATTGAGCTGAGCATGAATAATGACGCTATTGCCGTTTTATGCTGCTTATACAATTTGTTTCATAGCTGAAGAACTTTGCAACATTTAATACTGTATTTTTTATGACTGTAAGCTGCTTTGAAACCATATAGTGTGCTAAATACATAAATGTGAATTGACTTTACATCTTTTGGAGACATACTTGTGGATTGCTTGTGGAAAATAACAATAATGAATCATAAAAGAAACCAGTGCTTGTGAAAATATAGGCCTGCTGCAAAACAAATCTATATAAGTTCCACAGAATTTTTATTGTTTAATACAATAAACTGGCTACTTTAGAGGATATTTTACTGACCAAACAGCCTGTTTAGTCTATTGGTTCTCTTCAAGTGCTTTTCCATTGTAAGTTAAAAAGTTGAAGCACATTTCAAATAATAGGACTGAGAGTTGTTGGTGTGTGCTGCACTTGTGCAGCTATTGTCATTTGATTAACCATCTTCTACTAAAAATAAATACAAAATGAATGACAATAATGATTTACAAGCAAACAAAGCAGAAACAAAACTGTAAACAAAAGCAAAGTGCTCTTGGTTGGTTTAACAGCTTAACAGCATCTAGCCTGCAGCAGAACACATTTCAATCTCTCACCCAGACACGTCCCTGAAATGTGCCGAAGCATTCAATTTATACTCAAGCTCACTGTTTGATATGTCTCTCAATTGCTAGCTTTGCTTGATTTCTCACTTTCCACTTTGCCTGCAAGTGAAAATAATGCTGAAATTAAGATTTATCTGGTACCCCTCATTATCTGCACCAGGCACCGGTATCTCAATCGCCTTCTACAGCTGTACCTCTGCTTATTTTATTCATACCAATACAACACTTTAGGCTACAGTTGAAAGTAACTAACATCAGCAGGAATGGACAAGCTTCATTTTCATATAGCTTCCTGTACCGGTTCCAGGGTTTGTTTGTTGTTTTGCCCCCCTTGTGTATCCGTTTCCTCCTGACTGGCACTGTTACCCTGGGGCCTGTCTGTTTGTGCTATTAAAATATCTAGGGAAAGGGGGATGCTGCCATCAAGAGGTGTGATAGCATCTCCATGGAGGAATTAAATATTTAAACTGCGTAGCTGCTATGCACTGCTGTGAGACCAAAGCGCTTAAGCCGTTTGCAAACTGCACAGCTTTATGCAAAAAATATGCTACGCTAATGCAAACTGAATAAAATGTGCAGAACTGTGTAGACTAATAAAACACAGTTGTTAGTCATCTATAAATATCACACAGTCAGTATATTTCAAACATAACTTTAATGTCACAATGACAAACTTGTTGAGCAAACTTTAATTCATTTTTTTAAATAATGAAATCAAATTTCTGTCATGACATGTGGTCGACATAGGTAGCCTGGATGCCAGCCCGAACCCCGCCCACAACATTTTTTGGTCGGGAAGTTTTAAGTTTATTTAAGATTATTACAGTATGTTCTGATTATACTCATATTCTTCTGACTAGAATATGAGTATGACGAAGTCAGGCTACGACATAGGGAAGGTCAGGGAAATGTTTGAAAAAAGGATTTAAAAAAATCTTTAAAATCTTTAAAAACATAAAAAGTGTATGTGTAATGTATATATATATGAAGCCTGTCATTACATGAAGCATTGATCATTACAGTGTTTTTGATGATTGCTTAGTAAAAAGTTAATAGTAGTGCAATGTTTTGTAATGAATAAGCCTTCATGAAATCAGTCCCTCAAATGTCTAAAATTGAATAAAAATAAATAAATAAAAATTAAATATATAATCAAAGTGAATATAATTAAATAGATATTTACTTTAAAGAAAAATTAGGGCTGTCAAACGATTAATCGCGATTAATCATATCCAAAATAAAAGTTTGTGTTGACATAATATAGGCTATGTGGGTGATAAAATAATTATACACAGTGCACCGTGCACTGTGTATAATTATTTTATATATATAAATACACACACACATGCTTGTATATATTTAAGAAATATTTTCATGTATATACTGTATATAGATTTATATATAATTGATATTATATATAAATATTTTATATTTAAATAATTTTTTTAAATAATAAATTAAATAATTATACACACTGCACCCACATATAATATGTAAACACAAACTTTTATTTTGGTTGCGATTAATCGCGATTAATCGTTTGACAGCCCTAAGAAAAATACATGTGCGTACATTCATATAAAAAAATGTGTTAAATACTTATTACACAGTGTCCACTCAATGTTCAAATGAAATATATGAACAGCTGTCAATTTCTAGGCTATGTCTAAATATTTTTTATGCTGCTTCTTGAATGATATGATTTTTTTTAGATCTAGTATAATTAATAAAACAAATGATTCATTAATAAATAATGAAATTAAGGTAACATCAATGTACATATCCTTGGATATTAAGACATTAATTAAGCAATTAAGACACTAATTGCACATTTAACATCTACTCACAATCCATGAAAGTATGACTAAATGAGTGACAGTAAATAATACAATTTGAGATCTTTACAGGTCACGCCACGTTTAAATAAAACATGCCGATGAAGTGTGCTTGGTTCACAACTGCTGAAACTGCCATTAGTTAGGTGGTTACAGACAGGAAAACACGTCAATCATCACTGAGGGACTCCTGCCAGACATTTACCCACTGGTGCATTGCCATCCACGAATGCAAAAATCAGATGGTGAGTAAATAATCATAAGTCATATGTGATTATTTTGGCTGTATTTAATGGACTGTTTGTGTATGCAAACCTCAAGATTTTTTATATCTTCAATAGCTGGCTTAGAATTGATTTTCCCAATATGATATTGTGGACTAAGCAAACTAGCGCAAATAAGAACAGAGACACTGCATCTATGCTTGAGAGATGACAAAAAGGGGAGACATTTAGACTTGAATCAATATGTTTTCTTGATGGAAGATTTAGGAAATGCATTTGCATCAAAAGGTATGCAAAAATATCATCAGCACCCACAATGAATATATTTTGGAGCTGAACGAGTAGCTCAGCTGCACATCTGAAGTGCCACAGAGGCCATATGCATCCAGTCTGTTGAAATGGGGTTTATTTATTTTCTGCGTAGCTTAACCCCACTGGTTCCCTGTGGTCTCTCCTCACAGTTCTGCTGCATTTGCTCTTTCTTTGATTATCAGGAAGAAAGCAGTATATATTGTGCCAAACGTCCCTGAAGCGAAACGAAATTTGGCTTCTTCCACGCAGACCAGCTTTGACTGTACCCCCAGTGTCCCCTTATAAAGGGTTCCCTTGTTATCCCAGACTTTGATGAGACTAAATTTAAAGGTTGAAAATAGGCCAAAAAAAAAAAAAAAAGAAGAAGAAGAACATAATGTTTCGTCAAGCGTATAGGTAGACCTGACAAATTGAGCGCTTTCATTGCATTCCTTTGAGGAATAAGCATGAGTGAATGCAGAACAGGTTATGACTGTTCTCTTTGGATTTATAAGATGAAACACACTGCAATAGATAGGAGATCTGTTGCAAGGTTTCTTTTATGAAATGATGTGTAAGTTTGAACATTTCTGTAGTGCAGTCATGGTCGGCTTATAAAATATTACTTGTGGGATAGAGATGGACTAGTTCCAAACCGCCCAGTTGGTTTCCTTGTGATAATGAATTATCACATCTGTTGAACAAAAGGATTTTTGTGCTTAAGGCTAATTGAAATGAAAATTGCAATAACAACAGGAGGAAATTAAGTCAAAGAGTCCAGTAGAGGGCAGTGTTGCATTTAAACAGCGGTTGACACTTGTTGACATAGCCTACCCGAGCCTACCATAGGAGTTTTGCTCAATGTTTGGTGTCTACATTATGAAAATAACAAACATTATAGATTAGGCGAACAGGTAGTTTGTGCTTGTACATAACTTATGTCGTCATATGTTTTGATTTGTTGCGTGAACACGTTAATGTTAGATGAAACAAGCACTGGAGACCAAAAAACTGAATGACATCCAATCTTATGTCCAAACACATAAAAACTTAATACAAAATAAATAATTTCAGGTTATACAAACTGGGAATGCATAAGACTGGACTGGAATGATGCACTCATGTTGTCTTAAACTCTAAGAGGAACAGATCAGCCTACAATACTTAATAATTTTGTATCTAAAACTGTTTTTTACTGGCGTTCCTGTTGGTTGTGTGCCATGGTTTGATGCGTTGACTGCTTCACCTCCATCAGATCAAGATTTTACACTCACCCACTGTCCACAATGGTTTATGTGTGAAAGTGAGAAAAAAAGATGAAATCAAATACCTCCTCCAAACAGAAAAAAGGTCAGAGATGACGTGGAGAGTGAGGATTAGCGCGTCTCCTGACCGTATCATTAAGCGGTCCAATTCTATAAGCAGCACCTCTTGCTGTTTACCCTTGGCGAAAGAAACCCCAGCACCCATATAAACACCACGACTTGGATGAAATCATGTCATCGCATGAGTACACACTGCACAGTGCACTTATGTAAGTACTGCACAGTCAGCATTCAGTTACAGGGCATAGGCCAGGCCTATTTGAAGACAGAGCAACACATCCACAGCAAAAAGTTTGTTTTCTGAAATGGTTGGTAAATTTTCTGCTGTAGAATAATTGATAGTGTGGTTTGAAATGCTTCCTTGCATAGAAAATCTATGTTCTGCCAGAGGTTTGGGACCTCATTAATTCAATACATGAGAAACCTGTGTGCCAGTGATTTTATAAGCAGTTTGACTTTAGGATAGTTTCCTATATTGTGGATGTCCGTTTCTGCCTCAGAGTAAAAGAAAAAAAAAAAGGAAAAAAGGTTACTGTGATACATTTAAAATGAGAAAGAAACTCATTGTGGATACAAATTCATAATTGTGATGTTGGCCATCATCATTTATGAGATATACAAGCATAATTGTGAGATTAAAAAGCCATAATTATAACACATAAAGTCATAATTGTTCATTAAAAATGCAGAATTGTGAGATGTAACATTACATAATCACGTGTAAGTCACGGTTGTAAAATGCAAATTTAAAACATAAATAGTACACGTTTTATCTGATAATGCCAGCCAGACACATAAAAAAATAATCACCATGACTAATTATTTCATTATGACTGATCATGTCACACTCTATCAGTATGATTGGTTACATTGTTTAAAGCAAGCCCCATCCCCTCATCATCCTTTGTTAGTGACATCAGCAAAAATATCCTATATATCCTCAAAAACAGTTGTAAGGGGTTAATATGTCATACAGTAAAAGAACAGAATGTTCAGTTCATTTTCAAAGTTACATTAACCAAGGTTACATTAAGTCAAAAGTTTGTTAGATGGTTAGTTCATATTGAAAGTTCGTCTCATGGCTACATCCTAAATAAGGAATTAAGATTTATCTTTTTTTTTATTGTTAGATCTAGAATGGAAAGTTTAGTCACCTTTAGACAAAGAAGTGGAAGTATGATAGATTTTATCACATGATAGAATATAAAATCATAACTTTATGGTTAGTTAACATAATTAATCTTATCTACTGTATTAAAATTTCTATGACAGAAGTCATAATTGTGAGATATAAAGTTACAATTGTTAGATTAAAATTCATTATTTTGAGATATAAAGTCATAATTGTGAGATATAAATTCATAATTGTGATATAATCACAATTTATAATATATAAATTCATAATTGTGAGATATAAAGTAATGATTATATGATATAAAGTCTCAATTCTGAGATATAAAGTCGCAATGATTGAATTTAAATTCATAATTGTGAGATATAATATCACATTATAAGATATAAATGAGTAATTGTGATTGTATATATATATATATATATATATATATATATATATATATATAGTCACATTGATATAAAGTCATACTATGAGATATAAAGTCATAATTGTAAGATATGGCATCACGTTATGATGTATAAAATTGTGAGAGATAAAGTTGTAAGTCATATTGTTGGATATAATGTCATAATTGTGAGATATAATGTCACATGAGATATAAAGTCATAATTTTGAGATTTGGGCTAAAGTCACGTTGTAAAGTCAGAGTCACAAGAAACCAAGTTGGGATTTAATTCATTTAAAGCAGCAGATCATATTGCTGATAAATGTAAGAATAATGATAAACAAAGCAACATATAATCAGTGCCTGAATTAATTCAGGACATTTAATCAAAATGACCCACTGAGGCATCCAACCCAAACAAACCACTCTCTTACGGTTGGCTTCACACAAGCTGACAAAAACGAACCCTCTGTCGGGATTTCAAGAGATGGTGTGTGCTCCTAATGAATCAAAATATACAATTTAATGAAATTCATAAATATTAAGATCAAAATATAGGCTCGGTTGTGTGCTCAGGTCAGCGACAGGAGGGCACCAAGGGCTCGTGCCAAACGTTAGCATGCCTATTTTAGCCATGGCGGAAAATTTTCCTCAGGTTCTTCGAGGACATACAGTGGGGGTACAGGGAGTGGGCAGAAAGCTCTTTGCTTTACTACTGCTGTGTGAACATAGGGAAAACTTACACAACCACCACACTGGCACAACCTCAGTGTGTGTGGGATCTCGACAAATACATCTTAGAACACAGCCAATATCGCATCCAGGAGGGGGAAACGCAAAAGATTTAGGGTAGTGAGAAACGGGAGGGTTGGCATTAGATGAGTGTGTGGGTGAAAAGGAAAAAAAAAGGTGAATAATATTTCAGCATTTCAGCAAATGGTGTGGCCTCAGTTTGAAAGATTTTGTGTGTGTAAAACTATATTTAATCAAAATGACCCACTCTTTCCACCCATCAGAAAGGGCATCAACATGTGCAACCAACATTTTGGAATCATAACGTTTCTCAGATCAAGTTACAACAGTTTTCCTGTAATTCTGTCCCATGCACAATGTCTTATTTTCAGAAATACACTTACACATATAGAATGAAAACATCTGGAACCAGATATGACACTTCTGTGGGTTAGGAGTTGGATATTTATGTATATAAGCACTGTTAAAAATATTCCATTATTATTATACAAACCAGCAATGCAAAGAAACGCACCCTCATCACCAAGTTCCTGCTGTAAGTATGTTAGAATAATACTCATTAAAATCTGCTGTGGTGGTGAGCTCGCACATGGCCTCTGCAAGCTCTTATGTGAAGGTACTTATTGTCGACCGCATACACCATATACGTCCACTCAACAGAGTGGCTTCTGAGGAATTCATATGAATGTGTGAGGCATTTCTAGAAACTGGCTTACATTGACCAGGCTGTGGATATCAAAAATGGATTGGTCACAAATAGACATCCTTACCGTTCAATGCTGTGGTCACCTCTCTCTGGACCACTGGCTCTCGACTGGTGGGTCACAGGTTTGTTCTGAAAGGACTGTGGGTAGCAGGGAAAAATCCAATGCTAAATACGAATAATAAAATGCACTATGCGTATAATCATGCATAGCAAAAATGCCTATCAAATCTAAAGGCTATGGACAGCAAGGGCAGGTTGCGCATGTCCTCAAGGTATAAAAGAATATTTGACAGAAATATTAACAGAAAATTAATCCAGGCTTGGATTAATGTGGTTTGTGAAACCCACAATCTGTTTCCCGCTGTGATTTATTGGCCGCTGAGAGCATGACACCATTGAAATTACATTTTGTGCAATAAAAAGTTTTAAATTGTACAGTTAAGAATTTAAATTGTAAAAAAAAAAAAAAAACGTTTTTAAATTGTACATGTGTGATTAAGGGTAGCCTAATAATTACATAAATGTTGTCTAAATCATACAAAATTTCTATTCTTAATAAACATTAATGTTGTCTTTAAAAATCATTTGCTATGTATAGTGACCTAATTTTGGCAAAAACAGGTCGATTGACTTTATCCTATCAGACGTGTCACAACTCAAAGTCTCGGTTTGCAACCTCTTACCTGGGACACAACCTGCCTCGGACCTGGTTAGCCGTGAATGTAATTTACTATGGTGATGAAAAGCCAAACCACTTTCATGGTGCCCAAAACCCATGTTTGGCAGGGTTACTGGGAAATGAGCTCTGACGAGGATGATGGTATAAAACATCTGCTCAAACTGAACCCTTTAAGCTTCAAAATGTAACACAAATATGCTTTATTCTTCTGTAATTGTTATATCAGGAGAGTTTTATATTATCGCGACAGTAGCGATACTTCCGTGTTAGAAATAGATCCGGGTCACTAAAGACCCGAATGATAATTGGTCGAAACATTCATGCATTAAATCAAATACATGGGTTAAATGTGAATTAATTTAACTTGATTATCAAATTTTAAAAAATAAGAAAGTACTGCATTACACAATAATTCATATTTTAAGTTTACATTTTGTAAAAAAAAAAAAAAAAAAAAAAAAAAATCTAAAATTTTCCATAGACCTCCACCCCCGTGTGGCACCCCAGACCCATTTGAAACCCCCTGATCTAGACCGTAATCATGCATATATTTAGTTAAGGATCTCTCTCAGTCTAATAAATATTGAGGATTAATCATATTTATTAAGGTCATGGCAATGAACCACATTATTAGGAAAAAACATGGTATGCTCATGTTTGGGGGGGGGGGGGGGGGGGGGTCATATTTTGACCACAATATGAACCACAACGATTTTTCATTACAGTTTATGCATCCAGCCAATAGTCTGTTGGGTGCAAATATAAAGTCACACTGTTTTCAGACCTTGGATCTAATCCAAGAACACATGAGCATGTGAAACCTGTGTAGCTTCACACTCAACACCCTCCTTCAAAGGTCCACAACATATTTGAGGATATAGAGGCATGTGTTTGCTGGGGTTGAGACTTAGATTGTCAAATGTGAAAAAAAAAAAATATATATATATATATATATATATATATATATATATATATATATATATATATATATATATATATATATATATATATATGTGTGTAGAAAAAAACTCCAGGAACAATCCCATTGTGTTTTTGTATGCAGTTCTCTGATTGGTGTGCCATCCTCTGTGTCTTGAGTACAGACATGTCCTTATCCTGTTCCAGCTCCAGCTTCTGCCACACTGGCCTGTGAATTTTGACAGAGCTCTGATGCATGCCTCTTCTCTCTGGATACCATCATACAGATCTGCTCTGCTTGCTCCACAACACAGCTTCCATCTCCAGGTAACTGTCAACAGACTGGTGACTAATTATTTAGAAAGCTTGCTTCAAAGTGTAGTTGGACAAAGAACTACTGCAATGTGTAACTTCCAGAGCAAATTGTCTTGCAAAAGCTCATAAAAGCAAGATGTATGCTATAGTTAACATTTGTGACCTTGTTACAAATGCTTTTGTAGATGGTCAGTCATGACTTTATTCTACCATCAGAAGTCTTCAATAACAGGAGGATTACTGAGATGAAAAGAGTAGTGTTTTGCTGGTCATGTGATTTCAACATGGTGTCCTCCATGAGGTGACCTGCTCTATGTACAATAAAACAGCATTTTAAGGGTTACTTTTATGACTGAAGTCTTATTCTCATAATGAATGTAAGTCATTTTTTCCACACACACTATCTGGGTCAGTAAGATTTTATAATGTTTTTTTTTTTTTAAAGAAGTATCTTATGTTCAGTAAGACTGCATTTATTTGATCAAAAATACTGTAAAAACAGTAATATTGTAAAATGTATAATTACAATTTATGTGTTATTTTTTATTTATTTATTTTATTTTTTTTTCTCTCTTTTTTGTGTTACATGATTTATGACATGATTTCTAAATGACTGACCGAAGAAATAAATAAATATAAAAACAAAAATACAATTTAAAATAAAGGTTTTTGTTTTTTTGTTATGGTAAAGATGGATTTTTAACATCCATTACTCCAAGTCTTCAGTGTCATGTGATCCTTTAGAAATCATTCTAATTTGTTGATTCGGTGCATTTCAAGAAACATTTCTTCTTATTATCAATGTTGAAAACAGTTGTGCTGCTTCTAGATAAATATATATAGAGAGAAAAATACATTTTTCCAGGATTCTTTGATGAATAGAAGTTAAAAAAACCAGCATATATTTGAAACAGACGTATTTTATTACATTATAAATGTTTTTACTGACACTTTTTTTTAATCAGTTCAATGCTTCCTTGCCGAATAAAAGCAAAAAAATATATCTTTTTGGGAAATGTTTCCCAAACTTTTGAATGGTAGTGTTCTACTCATTTCTTCTCGAATAAAACTTTTTAATAAGGAGAAATTGAATGAGTGCACTTTTATATGAACAAGGCAGGAACATACTTGTGATTTTGTGATAATCTAGGGTTCTCTAACCCTGGAGGCAATGATCTTGAGAGAGCCTGAGAGGGCAGACAGGAAATGAGAGAGGTCAAGGTGAGTGACAGAGAGCCTGCTACTACCACTCAACCACATCTGTGCCTGCATGGAGGAAATGCACTCCAGGAAGTGAGATTAAAACCATCACACACACCAGCATACACACAATGTCCTTCTTTGTCTGCTGTGCCGGTCCACTGCCAGCAGAAGTTGAGTATTTTCACATGAGGCACGTTGGGTTTTCATTCTTCAAGGTGCAGAGGCTCTGTCTGTGCTTTTCAGAGTCTTGAATTTGAAGTAACCTCACAGCTGTGTTTAGCCAACAATCACAGAAATTCAAATACATAATACATCAAAAATAAAGATTGTGATGGGACCATTGTGAAATATTTCTTGAATGTGCTTTCACAGCAATAAGATGTACTTTAAAATGTTCACAGTCAAAGTCATAATAGGATATTATAGTAATATTTGAAACAGAAGAATTATGAGTCTAAATATCTTTATTTTAGATTGCATAATAAATAACACAAAAAGTCTCCCTTCGTTTCCATATTGCTCCTTTTGTGGTACATTTTTCAAAATCTTCTATAGCAATAATGATTAATGAATTCCTGGCCTGCCAGGTTGTTACAGTATCAGATTCTGAACATTCGCAGCATAATATACTGTATTGAACACTGATTAAAAAAATGTTTACAAAAATATAAACTGTAATATAATATGGCCTTTTTCTACACATTTGACATGTTCAGAGATTAACACTGTTGTGTTCGCATGCACAATTGCCTATTTTGTTACTTTAAGGAATGCTTTATATATTTATGTGCTTAAAATAACATACACCTCTATAAAAACATACACGAATGAATGCAATGAATAAAAACTGTATTTACACATCGTATATACATGACATTTACATGGGGGGGGGGGGGGGGGGACCAGATGGTGTCAAAGTCAATGTCTTTTTTTTTTTTCCTGTTGAGGATATTTTTCGTGACAGCACTGGCCTTAAATCCAGCCCAGCAAGACCAGCAAACCAAATGCACAGTAATTACCGGCTGTTACATTACCAAGAGCTCTATTTCTTTGCGTCTGTCCTTGGAAGATGGTTTCAAATGACCGCAAACACTCTGAAGGCTTTTCCTCCTGGGGGATTCTGTAGGCTAAATGGAAGAATAATGGCCAATATAAATCCAGATCTAGCAGGATAGAAAGATATATGGTTCATATCTAGCATGATTATGATTCATTAATCACGCTTCAGATACTTATGATACCCTCAACATGCTATGTAATGAAGCAAAATAAAACCAGGCTGTGTTGGTGGTCTGGTTTTATTTAGCAGAAGTGCAGTTTATAAGATTACCGTTCAGCCACCCATTAAATAAAATGATTACGTTATCCAACCAAGCTCATATAGAGGGATATTAGATAATTAGTCTGAGGACCAGAAGCCAAAAAGGAAAGATCATCTACACAGCAGTAGTAGCTCAAAAGCTGACTCAACACACTCAGTACCTCTCTGAGGTGATGCCATTCTGGTAGGAGCCCTTGTACTGCCTCCTTTTGTCCACAGGCATTACGTCCAGATAGCCTCCGGAGTCACTTCGAATCACCCCTGCGTGGATCGCTGCCCTGCATATACTGGAATTCTGCTCAATGGGACAGAAAAAGGATATATGGCTCATTTTCTACAGCAGTTGTAACAAGTAACAGTGACTTAATAGCTGCTATATTGCAACCCAGAGGAACATTTCATTGCTCAGACATTGTTCTTTTGGACAGAACTCATTGTTCTGTGCTCAGGAGACTTATGCGAGTAATCAGTTATGTTTAAGTCTCAACTGAAAATAAAAGTAGACACAAATGAGACTTTTTTACATATAATATTGCTATACAGATATAACAAATAATGTGGATAGTTTTAGTTAAATTAAGTTTTGGTGTCAGAGCAAATCTGAGCAGTTTGAAAACGTTTTTGATAGTTTACAAGGTTGTGAGAGAACTGTGGTTTGTTTCTCAGAAGGAGAATCTGAGAAACAGAAAATGTTGGTAAAAGTCTGTATTTGATTTTTTGTGCTTAAAAACACAATGCCTTATATCTGTAGGGCAGAGAAATGGAAAAAAAATGTCCCTAGATGCTTCTTTTAATTTAAGTGTCAAGTTTTTTTTTTTTACATGTGTCATGTGTGAGACACTTCGAAAGATACAAGATATGAGAGCAATAACCAAAGATGTCCATTTCGTGCATGTTTACATAGAAAAACAATGGAAAAGCAGTGCGATGTGTGAAAATGGGCATGAAGACTTACATCTGAATAATAGCGAGTTCCGATTACTCTGGCATAGCTACCATATAAGCAATTACGAGGACAATACAACCTGAAAAAAAACACAACATCTTGTTAGTTGTTGCGTTTTTAATGACAAACTGATTTTTCCAAATTTACTTCATGGTATCTTGTGTAATCGGTCAATGATATTTTTGATTATAAAGTAAAGTTCACCTGGGACAGTGCTGGACTGGTTTCTTGAAAGGGCAGAATTGTGCCACCGTAGTTTCACAATTAACTGCTTTCACTGGAAGTCACAAAACATTTGTTTTTAAATTTCTTTTCTGAAACTATAGCAACTTTATCTCATTATGAATGATTATCTGTGCACTGACCTGGGACATTTGTTACGGTGAAGGCATTGGCACTCTGATTTTTCCTGAGGAATAAAATGGAAATAAAATATGAGAACAATGTTGAACCTACATCCAGCAGCATGAAACGAGCATGTAGGTTCTATGACTTACGCCAGAGTCTGAACTCCATTTTTGAAGGACTTTGAGAATCGTTGCCTTCTGCCCACCCTTGTGACATCCAGCCAGCCTCCATCATCATCTATTATTCCAGCATGCAAGCCGCTGCCACAGATACTGGATTGCTGGAAAAACAGCAACATTAATAAGAGAGACCCTGAGCTGACCACAATCCATCTGAAATTGGATACAGTATATAAATGTGTAACTGGAAAAATCAACTTGAACATCTTGACAGTTGATGATAAAAAGTAATAGAAAGCAAATGTATTCACCTACCATGTCATAATGACCTGATCCAAATACTTTTCCATAGTTGTACAAACAACCTGGTGGGCACTCGAACCTGATTAAAGATTGACCAGTCATAAAAGTAATTCATAGTGGCATGATCCAACCACATCTTTAGTAACTGATGTGTGAATTATACCTGTTACAAGTAG
This sequence comes from Pimephales promelas, assembly GCF_988280905.1. Taxonomy (NCBI): domain Eukaryota; kingdom Metazoa; phylum Chordata; class Actinopteri; order Cypriniformes; family Leuciscidae; genus Pimephales; species Pimephales promelas. Next base: position 28,695,672 of record NC_142773.1, read on the forward strand.
TTCCTTTGCACTGATCACGTAATCTAGTATCACATTCTACTTGCTGAGCTGCATAAAAAAATATATGGAAACAAAGATGTGTTATGTATTTTAGGATTAACCTTTTAGTACTGTGTTCTCGTGTGCTAAATTAGGGGAATAAGATTCTCTCTTTCTTCAATATTAAACTGCTTGTAAACACACCCCAAGAAAATGTACACAGAAACATACATACCTTCTGATGTCACCCAGCAAAGACATTACAGCCCCACCCACTTTTTCAACCAATGAGCTTAAATTAGCTTACACATCTGGGAAGTACTGACGACTTCATTCCTCTCAATGTTCTCATTGGGAGACGGAGTCGTGGTCTCATCCCTGTAGTGAGTGTCATGGCTTCGGACTGGCTCTGGTTCGATATAGTTATTTTCCTCTGCCTCGGGGGTGTAATGATAATGACTGCCATCATCTGAAGAGAGCACAATTTAATAACTTTTTTCAATATTATTTAAGACTTACAGCCTTCACAAATGTTAGCTAAATATTGCTTTCATAACTAATTTAGCTTAAAATGTTTTAATCAAATTAACCGCATAATACAGTATTGGCCAAAAGTGATGTCTGGCCTAGGAAAATTTACCTATTATTATTGAAGTATTAAAAAAAAATGTGTTGTTGCTTAGTTGTACCGCTTAGTTGTGCTTTGCGTCAATTGTTTTATTTGTGATGACACAATGAATCATGGCAAATTGTGCAAATAAATTTTTTTTTGTCATACAGGTTGTCATACACCGAAATTAGGCACACAGGCAAAAACAAGAGAGATAATATATCAAAATAATAGCCGATTATGTTGTAATGTAATAAATATATGTTTTTTTCCCCCCAGTGAGCTTTTTGTTTTTCTACACCTTTTGTTTTGCACAGTAAAATAAAAACTGTGGCTGTAGTTTGAATTTTTTGCCAAACTTTATCAGATTTTTCCAAATTTACAATTTTATCAGATACATTTTTTCCAAATAATTTGATCAGATAAATACCTTAACCAAGTTCAGTGTTTTGTTCTTCCCTCATTTTCAATATATATATATAATATTATATTTTCCTAATTTTTCATTGTAACCCCTCCAGACATCTCTTTAAGTCATTACTATACGTCATGATAATGAATCAAATTGATTGCAATTAATCACATATCAATTTACTGCCAATATAATTCAAGATAATGAATTGACATTTAATTGAAAATTATTTATCTTTTTTATTATTCATTGTTTTTTAATCATGCTAAATGAACAGATTACAGTAAGTTACTATATTTAAATACGTGAACATTAAACAATTGAATAATATAGTTAGTTTAGTACCTTTATAGCAGAGGTTGTTTCTGCAACCACCGCCATAGCTGGGTGGGCAAGCAGAGCAAGGGGTCCCGTGCTTGTATGGTGCATGTCCCCACCAGTTTCCTCTGAGAAAAGGATGGCACAAGGCAAGAGCTAATAATAATGCTTTATTAGAACTATTTTATATTGCAAATGAAAGAAAAGATGAAAATTCATACGGGGGAGAGTAATTGCAGACCAGATACACGGCTTTGGTCCAGATCATCCCCCATACATTCATGTTGTAGCACACATTGATGGCACAGCCAATTTTGCTGCTTGTGGCCCAAACCAGCTGTGAACAAATCACAATATAACATTTACTACATTGCATATCTCGCCTACTTGAGTGCTTGTATTGTCACAAAATGTCAAAAAAAAAAATTCAAAACATTTTAAAGTTATGTTTTTGGGGTTTATTGGATAGGACAGTAGAGATTTTGAAAAAAATCGTTTTATTTTGCGGGAGGCGCAGTTGCTCTATATGTGTGCGATAATCACAAAGCTATCGGCGCCTATGTTGCTTTTTTTATAAAACCCACCCACATTCAACTGTTGCTTAAAAAAGAATGCATGAAACTAAAATAAAATGGTGACAATGAGTTTCTGTAAAGGTGCTTTGAAACAATGCATCTTGTGAAAATACATTTAAAAAGAAAATTGACAAAACGTAAACTGGTGACTATTTTTCCTGCCAGGGTTTTGTGGATATTGTTGATTTGGTAACATGAATGTGTTTTTACCTGTGTGTAATGAGTGCAGACCGGTCCAGAGCATCTGTAGGGGCAGTGAGGGTTACACTCTTGTGGATAGGGGTAACTGAAATCTCTCACCTCATCATACCAGGCTTGGACATGAAATGTCGGGGGTCTGTCTCTGAAGACAATCATATTTAAAGATACCAGTTAATGCACTGTATAAGATCTGCATGAGATGCAATTGTTATTGACCTCAATATTGTTTGTATCAATTTTAATACAGCACCTGCCCCAGTGAGCTCCCAGGTTCTGGCCAATTCGGGTCAGTAAGTGAGACGGTCCATGTTCCCAAAGACAAGTGTGTGCCCAGTGCTCAGCACTTCTCTCCAGTTCATTGTCCCACACCTGTAACAGCATAGAAACCCAAGCCACTATCACAAAGCAACATCAAATAATTATCAGTCCTGTATTTGAGTGCACAAGAGGGACGAATTGTTATTTACAAGAGAGCAAGCTGTGAAGGTATTTTCGATTGATTATAAATGTATCTCATTTGTGTTGTGTGTTTTCATGTGTGACTTTGGTATTTTGCAGAGACTGAATGAGCTACGTGTCACTGTTTTCCAGAGCTGCTCCCAATCAGTTTTGTGATAACTTATACTAATACATAGGTTATTAGTAGCAACTTTAATACTGTACTGGTTGAGTCACACCTGTTTTGAAATGCAACACAGGAGCTGAATCTGTCATCATTTTAAGGGCCAAAAAAGGTCCAAATTTTAAAGGGATAGTCATGAGGATGAGTAAAAGATAACAGAATTTTTTTATTTCTGGGTTAGCTACTCATTTAAAACACAACATCAAATGTTTAAATGTTTGATATTCTGATAACATTCTTGGCATATGGTTGAACCTGCTTCTGCCTATGTACATCAATGCATGGTTGTTTCTGACCAGTAGATTGATATAAATCTACAAGTGGGGCAGTTGAAGTTAAAAACCATAAAGCATTTCTGTTTCACTAACTTAGGACAAAAGACATTAACCCTACCATTAGGTTTCTTACAGGTTTAAACTGTTTTGTATGAAAGAATAAGCACAGTGTACTGTTCTGCACAGGGCTCTGATTATTTCAATTCACAGCAGTTTCATTTAGAATTACATATACGTCGTTTGCTGCCCTGCCAGTGCGCTAATCTATTCCATGTGTGCAGAGCTGGTGCATTCCATTCCAGAAGTCCTGAACAAATACTATTGCTGAAGAACCTTGATCATTCTTTTATATTTTGCACAATAAACACATCAAATAATTTTCATTTTACAGTAATCTAACTTAGATGCTACTTAGATTGCATTCCTGCTGTTAATGATGTTAATGTGAGCTGTATAAAATATGTCTTGTTGTCAACATGCACTTGAAATGTTTATCATAAATGTAAATGTAATAGCGGTCTTTAAGGCGCATAAAAGCCTAGCAAGCTTTCAAATATGAGCAGAACCAGCATAGAGATGCAAAGCCCGCTGGCATTTTAAGTGGCCTTTGAGACCCAACTTGACATTGTTTATTTGTTGTGATGCCTAATTTGCTGTTACAGAGACCATCTGGGTGCATTCCAAGGAAGATATGCATCCTCTGCGACTCCCTCCACTTCCCTTTCAGAGTAATTACCCAGAGGACTGCACAGAATGGAGGTAGCTAATGTCTCCTCCCCTACCTGCGCCCCACACAAAGACACATTCTGTTCAACTTTGCTGAGGGATACAGGCTGGAGGCATTTGACAGTTTTAACTCTGAATTGTTCAGAGTCCCAGAGCGCCGCAGATGTTATCAACTCAAAAGTAATTGACTAAGAATGTTTTGAAACGGTTCTCTTACAGCTGATTGCAAGTGTCAGTCATATGGAATGATCCATGTGAAATGCAGGGAAATTAATGATATTTTGGACATTTAGTGTTCTATTCTATTCTGTTCTTTGAAGTGCGAGTCAAAATTTGCCTGCATTGCTGCCAACTGCAATGAAGTGGGAAGAAGCAGCAGCAGCAAACCATAGAGAGTTCTAAGAAGTATCAGGTCATATTTGGCCAGAAAGCAATTGAGAGGTCTGGCTGAATGCCATTTACAGTAGGTGAGCCACAGAACGTGGGAAGAAGAAGCTGCATTTTGGCCTTCCTGATGGACCTGATGAACTGTTTGTTGTAGACCACAAACTTGACTGTAGTTCAGTGTGTTTGGATGCATTTGTTTAAAGTGCGGTTATGGTGGGTAACCCAATACTGGTTGGCAGAGCCATCTGATAAATTTAAGAGCCCCTTCATGACCCCTCTAATGTATAAATAGCCTTCTAACTCCAAATTCAATGGAAAAGTTGAACTAGGCAGTAGCCTAGTTTTTGAAATGGCCTACATTTGATATTTTATTCCTGTAGTTTGACTTAATGAAGGGATGAACGATATAGGAGTACCGTATTAGTTATCAGCCGATATGAGAGATTTTCAATTTATTGGTACCTGCCGATAATATTTGATATTTATCGGCAGATAATGCATATTTAAATGTTCATTTCCTATATTTTTACATTTAGATTATTTTGCCATCATCTAATGCTCAGTTAATCTGTAAAGAACTGTAATAGCTTACTAACACTACAATCTTAAAATATACATTTTCAACACTATAATGGTATGATGTCTGATGTCTAAATTCAGTTGTGCCATTAAAAACATTTTTTTTTTTAATTTTAGTGTTTTTTTATTTATTTAGACAAAATGATAATGGTAGTAGACAATTTATTCGTATTGACTATTTGGCAGGTACAAAGTCTTACTGTCAATTTCTGTATGTCCTTCTGCAGTAAATATATATTGGATCATGCTATATCTGTAGGTTAGGAAAATTATTCAGCAGGAATGTGACTGACGAAGAATCATGTGATCTTACCATGTACTCCATGTTTGAGGCAGGGGGGTACACTTGACCCCTAAGCTTATTATGTAGGTCAAGAATGAGTTGCATATCACTTTGTGAAATTGCTCTCCTGCCCCTTGGCTTAGATTGCCACCATGCCTCATCCTTATCCATGTATTTTTCCAGGATGGCTTCTAAGTGGGTGGCATTGGGAATGACCATGGAAACCACTGTTTGGACAATCACAAGCAGCACAAACCCACTAAACAAATCTTCATGTCCACACTTCATGTTTCCTTTACATCTGTCAGCAACAAAATCCAAAGTGGTATCTGTCCTCTGCCTGTAAAATCAAAATGATTGTAATCAGTTCTACATTTTAACGCACATGAATGTATATTTTTATATACATTTTTGTAATAAATGTATACATAATTTGGTATAAGAGAATGACATTAGATTTGATTATGTGCACTGGTTCGCATGGATGCTCAGCAATAGATCAGTTCATACAAGCCTGACTGAAAAGTGCAGTTTCAGCATTTTCACAACTGAGGTGATAGTTTCTAACTTGTCAAAGACTTGTGTACGTCTTTTGCCACACACATGCAATATTTCATACGTTCGTGTCCTGTATTAAAACCAACCACACAAGTCTTTGAAGTCTGAAGGGCTATTGCATCTTCTATATTATGAGTAGCTAACTCTAATGCCATCTCTGAAAATAGTAGTTACTAGAGGTAGCCTACCCTTACAAAGTTTGTAGTAGCATCAATTCCTTTGACATATTGCAGAAGAAATGTTAAATGTTCTTTACACTAAAATGAAAGTAAGCAGCATTTTACCTTATGCGGTTCCGCTTTAGATCCGGTGTTGATCTACTGAAATATTGTTTCTCTGCAGTTTTTGCATTTCAAATACACGAGCCTGGGCAACTGTTTTGATCTGCTTGCAAGTTTCTTTATGAATGAGTCATCATGGGTCTTTGTGCCGCTAAATAATGAACGTTCAAATGTTTAAAGTTGTGATGCTGCGTTTCTCATTTATAGTGTACATTTAAGCCACGCCCACAACCACACCGCCACACCCACAGCACAGAAGCGTTTAGGTAGCCTATATATATACCGGTGCATTTTCCTGTATTTAGTAATTTAGTCAGAGTGAACAAATCATTATTTTTATTTGTGTTTTATGTGATTTAGTGTGTTTATCTTACATGCTTTAAAGAAATTCAACACTATCTATCTATCTATCTATCTATCTATCTATCTATCTATCTATCTATCTATCTATCTATCTATCTATCTATCTATCTATCTATCTATCTATCTATCTATCTATCTATCTATCTATCTATCTATCTATCTATCTATCTATCTATCTATCTATCTATCTATCTATCTATCTATCTATCTATCTATCTATCTATCTATCTATCTATCTATTATGCTGTGCAGTGTTGTGTAATAGGCCAAATAAACACTAGATGACAGCATTGAGTGATTTTTAAAGCCTTCGGTATATGGATAAAATTGACTGTGTGTGAAAATTCTCCATAATGCCATTTGGGCTGGATGATCATATTGATTACATTTAGCCTATACAAAACTGATTTCCACAGCTTGAATTTTATTTTGTGAAGCTTTCTAAGGCAAAGTCACATAAGTCACATACTTTTTCCTGTAATCTTAGTACTTTAAGGGGTATTCTTTACTGTAAATTTGTGCACATCTCATGTAATTGGTAAAGGATGATTTTTCTTTAGTGTGAATATAAATAAAATAATGACTATTTAGATGTATCTGTTGGACGAGAGGGCCTTTAGCAGGCAATGCAGTGGTTTTGACCTATATTTTGCTGGGAGAGCTGGATTGTTATGAGTGTTATTTGATGGTCGAAAGGGGGGGAGTCTTTCTTTTGTTTCTTTGTGCTCACATCCACAGCCAATATCGATGGTCTGCAAAATTACAAAAACAGGGGCATATTGTTTTTTTTTTCCTAAGCAAACATACTATTGGTTCACCATTTCTCGTATTTCAGCTTTATAAACATACAGAAATGCTGAGAATGTTTTCATCAGATCAGTCTTGCACAGTGATCACGAATATTTTCAGGTGTGAAGATTTGAAGACAGCTCTGAATTCTTCAACAGAAACAGAACAGAAAGGCATACAGTATATTCAAAGTTACACAAGAGGTTAACAAAAGAAGAAATAATGAAAAACACAATCTGAAAAGTGGATGAGGAGAATCACTGAAGAACTGTCCAAGAAAACTGAAACCATTTAGTTTCATAGCCACATGTTTACACAATCAATAAAGTAGTGCAGCAGTCTCTGAAAGACACTGAAACAATGTGAACATGCCAGGGAAATCTTGTGAAATGTGTTTACAAATGACCCAATACATCTCTTGTCAGTGTGCATTTGCAAATACAATTTTTTAAATGCAATATCATTAATAAAACTACCACTGAATGACACTTTTCACACACATACAATGCACCTTAAACAGTACCCCAAAACAGACACTCAAAAGTAGTAAAGAATTCTTTATTAGGATATATTTTCAATATTACTAAAACTACAAAACTATAGAAAAACTTAAACTACACCAACTGCATATTGGAGTAAATATAAACAATCTCAGTGCAATAGTGTTAAGGTATCTTGTGTTTAGAGAGATAAATTAAAGAACATACAATCTATATCTCTCATTTACTGTAAAAAGAAGAAGAACATGAAAAAAACAATACCGCTACTATATGCTGGGAATATATAGGCCTAACATATCTCAGTGAGCCACCAATTGAAAGAACTGTTATGCAGGCACAAAATAATGCATTTTATATCATTGTATATGAAATTACACAATCATAATTTGAATAGCTTAGGTGCACCTCATCTCTCCCAGAGAACTAACAAACTAGAATGTGGAGGTTGGTAGAGGTCACAATCTGAGGTCATGCTAGTGTAACCATGGCAACATCACTGTTCAGCAAAACATTACGTAAAGAGAAAAGCAAATCAAATTCAGAGTAGCAATCCTTGAAACAGAATAGCACCATTCCACGATCATTTATCATGATTTGCCAATTGACATAGTTACACACACAAACTGTATAAGCTAAACATGAGAACTTTACATAACCAAATAAAAATGTTGAAAATACATTCAACGTTATCATTAAAAAAAACTTTGTTACTGAAAATACATGTACAGCTATGAAAACAAAAAATAGCTTAAATGTTTAATGTCTAAGCACCTTGGAAAAACCCTGACATAACGGATGTAAAAAAGAAAAGTGTATAAAAGTGGAATACAAACATTCATATAGAGTGATCAGTTCAGACTTGATCTGTGAACCAGAAGAAACTATAACTACTATACATGAGCATCAATATGATGGCTGATCCTAAAACAGTCATGTTAAGATTGTATTACAGTAACATTAGCACCATTTCTGGAATCGATAGTATCACATACAAAAAAGCAGCTAAATCTGCTGTACAAAATGTATATATATATTTCAAAGATATATTACACAGTGCATTACTGTAAAATTGTGTTAAACATATGACAGACAGCTTATTTAAACCAGTACATGAAGTTTGAGTTGATGGCAGGAAAACACATGTTATTGCTGCATGAACCTCCATAGCTTGGAGGACAGGCTGAGCATGGCACACCGACTCTGTAAGGTGCTTCACCAATCCAGTTGCCCCTGAAAAAAAAATAGGATTCGTTTAAAAATATGCCACAAAGGCAAGCATGCGTAACACGTTAGTCGTGCACTGGCATTATCAGACTAAGAAGAACGGTACACTCTGTGCTCTTGTGGAGTGTAAGGTCTGGCTAGAGTCACAGTAAAGGATAAAAACATGACTAACTTTGGGGAATAATTGCAGACCAAGTACGTTGCCTCCCTCCACACAGCGCCCCACACTACCATATTGTAACAGGTTTGGATGGCACATCCGACTCTGTTTGATGATGCCCACACCATCTGTAACATTCAGAGAGAGTCACACATGCACGTTTTTGCTGTTTGCTTAATCTGAATTATGACTTGCAACAAACTCACTTGTGTGTAATGTGTGCACATGGGTCCATAACAGCGCATCGGGCAGCGGGGATTGCAGTCATGCGGGTATGGAAATGCATAATCTCTGACCTCATCATACCAAGGTTTAACCAGCTGAAGAATGGAGCGGTAACTGGTAGGAGCAAAATTTAGGTGGGTGGGGGGACAGTATTATACACTGGACTGTATCCAAAACACAATTCTAGACTGGCATTGAGTTTTGTTCATCATTTGTAATTTGATAATGCTGCCAAAGTGACATTTTTAAGTCTTAAATGAGCACCATTCTTTTTTATTCAAGGAACACTAAAGATATGAGAGGTTTTTCTGTCAATGGCAAACAACTGTTCACCTGCAAGACTTACTAGCCAGTTCGAACTGAGAGGTTTTGACCCAGATATCTGAGAAGGTAAGGAGGTCCATGTTCCCAAATACAGGTGGCTGCCCAAGCTTCTGCTGACCTGGCTAGGCCTTCATCCCAAAGCTAAAAAATACATACAAAATAAAGGTAAATGTCTTCAAGAAAAAAAGTTCTAAGTTATTATTATTATTTTACTTATTTTACATTAGAAACCATGGAGGAAAGCATATAAAATCCATGCCATGCCATCAACATGAAATTTACTATCTGCTACGTACTGTCTGCTCTCTATTTTTTTTTTATTTATTGGAATGTAAGTTACAAACATACAAGCATCACAGTTACTGTCTGCTCTCTAATTGCTCTTGTGGTAGCCTAATTTGATGTCATATACACCGATCAGTCTGCGCAGTCAAACACTACGCATCCGAAATCAAATTCTTTTAGGTAGGCCTACTTGAATAAATAATTATTTTGCAATTACTAAAAGTATGTTCAATATAGTGTGTGTACTATGAATGTAAACTGGACGTAGGCCACTACATTTTTGCTTTTGTTTTGTACACAGGTTGTCATTATCACGTGACCATGCTATTTTGGATGCAGCCCTAGTGTGATTAGTCACATGACCGGAGATGTTTAATTCTCTCTCTCTCAATATGTGTGTGTGTAAATGGCATACTTGGTTTACTTTATAATAGACTACTTGTAATAATTGCAAACAAACATGGGATTAAACTGTTCTGGTCTTGTGACAACAACACCTACGAAATGTTTACATTAAATCAAGAAAGCACTATTTTATACTCATACATTCTCTGTAAAATAAATCAACGAGTATGCAATATATTTTAAACTCATAAGTAGGCCTAGGCTATACATTTACCGGTTAAATTATTTGAGACTAATAAACTAGTATTATTGTGTTGTATCCAGCAGGAGGAGCTGTGGAATGAATTACAGTAAATGCAGCGCCGCATTTCAATCTCAGTTTCATTTAGCTACTGTAGCTAATGTTGATAATGAGGGGTAAAATGCTTCATATTCTTTTTTTTTTTCTTCTTCTTCTTTTTTTTTTTGGAAATGCTTACCATGTACTCCATGTTTGCTGCAGGTGGAAAAACATTCGCGCGCACCTTGTTGTGATAGTCCAGAATTGCTATCATGTCATCTTGAGAAATGTACCGTTTTCGCCTTGATTTGGGTATGGATGCCAATCCGTCATCCCCCATTTCCGATTTTTTGATAGTGAGATTGGTTCCGGTGAGCGTTTCAGACGCATTTCTGGTAATCCAAGCGCTCGCATCACTGGCTACGAATACAAGAAACAAATCGGTAAAAAAGTTGATGGTCTTCATCTCCTCTTTTGGTGACTAATCAGTGATTATCTGCAAGTAAAATAATACTCATGAACATTTACATGAAATAACTGATACAAAAAAGACAAAACAAGATATTTTAATTAGGCTATATAAAAATATCACATACACTGTAATAGGCTATATAAAAAGTGTGTGTAAGATTCCTGCATATGATCTACATCGTACCGTGGAGTCGTTCGTATCTGAATGAATGTGCGGAGCAGCTGTGAGTCTCATATCCTGATGGAGATATCTCATCCCGTCCACTGCTGCCTCTGGCTTTTATAGCCTACTGCTGCTGGGATTCAGGAGGCAAGCGCAAGGTGCTCTGACTGCGAGCGGTCACCTGAACACCAGAATGAGGCCAGCTATTGCAGTATAGTAAATAATAATAAAAATATATAATTACGTGCTGGCTGTTACATTATTACACTGCTAGTTTAATAAATGGGCTACATAAATATAAATTATTAATATTTTTTTTGAAAAGAAATACTTTTGGATATAGAACAGGGATAGGCGGGATTCCCAGATAGACGGTTCTATGTTCTACAATTCCAGAAAAATAAGTAGCCTAGGCTGTTCCAGAAGGACTGTACTAACACTAATTAATCATAGTTTGCTATTAGTTGCATTAAAAATATGCATGTTACTGGATGCATTTTTTTGTCTCCTTAAAAAAAAAAGACAAATGTCACAAAATCAATGTATAGACTAATACCATAACCTTTGTAGAGACTAAAAAATCTTGTTAATAAACACAATTAACCTTTCTCAGTATGGCTAACATGAGATAGTGAGATATGTTTTTGTATTAGCATACTGTATATGATTTTCTTTATTCATTATACAGATACACTTGTTCAGTGTTTGAGTCCAAAGAGCCCATTTGCCAGCATGTGTGCTGAGCCAAGTTAAGAAGCCCTTTAGAAGCATATCGTTTTCTTTGGCAGGTGGAAGCAGAGTAAGAGCAACGTGACGCACATACGATCCCACTCCCCTGTTAACTCTCCTCCCCTTTTCCACTGAACTGTGAATTTGCAGGTTTTCTTGGATTTGAGTGTTACTGCTTATGCACTATTTGGTCCAGAAGTGAGACGTTTACGGGTTACATCTTAAATTGGGTAATTGGGTTAAATAAGGCAATGCATTACATTATCTCATCTCATTGCAACTTTTTCAGTTGCGTTGGATTATACCAGAGGACCTTATTTGGTCCCCCTTTTCACAGGACCATGTTAAATGTTCCTCTCAGTGATATCATTTATCACTGAGATAAAGGATATAGTGAAAAATGACCATTATTTTGACTTCTGTATCACACAATTGTAATTTGCTATAAATCAGCAAAACAGAAGCAAGCGCATACTAGAGTGACTCTAATAACCAGAACAGAATAAACAGTAAATGTCATAGTGTATGAGGGGCAAAACATATTTAAAGAATAGAGAAATAATTGTAAACTGCATAATTTGAGATGGGATCTTATCTGGGGTAAAATATAAAACAGCATGCAAGAAACCATGAATAAGATGAATATCTAATCTTATGGATTTATTTTCACCTGAGCATGGTATTGGATTTTATTAACTCATTCATATTTAATAATGAATATTTGATCATATCACAGTGCACATTCACTTTGACTGGTGCTGTTTAGCTGAAGAGTGGGAGCTGGAAAGAGAAGGTCTACTGCCAAGCCATCCTTGCTTAGCATTTGTGTACTCCACCCAGTGATGTTCTTACTAACTGGCAGCTAACATAACGACTTCATTTCCCTGTGCTCCCCTTACGAGGTAAAAACTGTCCCAGGGAAACTTCCAAATGACAAACCTGTAATCAGAGGTTCACTAAAGCCAATGGCTTCTATATATAACTGCTGTTTATTTTTTTTTCTAAAAAGATTATTCGAACGACCTACTTATGCGCCCTGTATTCTGTGAATTCTGCAGTAATAAAAAAAGAGTCCCAGAAAAGCTTGCCATGCTACATTGCAGTCTTTCAGACTGCTTTCTGCATATACATCTTCATTACATGAGGCAATTATCCATTTCATTCACAATGCTTTCCATTATTTTATAGTCAAAACTCATTTACACACTTAAATCTACCCTATTTAATTAAAACTCCATAATGGTGAAAACACAACAAATACATGATCAGGTTTAATATGAAGGTGTGAGCATGAGGAAATCTTTTGGTCATTAGGTTGAATGGTTCACCACGATTCATTCAGTCTTTAAATCTAGAACTGAAAGTAGAAACATATTTGTAGCAACAACTTATAATGATAAAAAGAGACAGTACTGAATTATTCATTAGGGACCAATGAAAATGTCAAACAGGAACATTGTGTTCATTCACCTTCGCCATGCTGAATTGCTGGTATATGCTCATTTCCTCATTTATGATACAAAGTATAAATAAATATTTGCTTTTATTGTTCTGACATTTTGAAATGTCAGGGAGAGAAAAGCCATTTCCCCCTTAAGGGAACCTCCAAGCACAACAATTCTCTCAGTACTCCATAAAAGCACTGGACAGATATGAAGAAAAGAAAAAAAAGAGAGATTAAAAACCTCCCTTTCTATCATAAGTCACTTAATAGAATTCCCTGGAACACAAAGAGAACAAACTTCTAATGCACTCACTTAAACTGCAGTTCTGTTTATAGCAATCTAGATAGAATTTTTGGGGGGCAATTTATTAACGTGTGAGGTTTATGAGCACTGTAATGAAAACAATTTCAAATGAAGCACATTAATGGAGTCAAATCTCATAAAGCATAATGGGAGATCATCAAACAGCCTCTGGAGCCTCTATGCTGAATTTCATTAACACTATTATATTTTTCTTTAAAAGAGTGACATTGTCTCAGACTAATTCTATGACCAAAATAAAAGTATTGAAATGAAATTAGGTTAATGACATGTACATGAAAAAGACCAGCTGCCTCGTTCTACCACTGAATGTCTTTGAATGACCTTTGGGATGATCCCGTCCTGAACCTATTTGTTAAAAGTAAAGTGACTGAACTGAAAAAAACAACAACTGTATTTTGTGGTGCACGTTAAACAGTGGAAACCATAGGAGCAAGCACTTTAAATAAAAGTGAATTATAGTGTGCAGTGTGGACTAATGCACAAACTAATGTTGAATGTTGTAAAATGTCATGTTGCATCAAAGGGAATTTTAATGTGGTCTAGACCAAATGGAACAGGAGTTGTATTTTTTTGCAGTGATTAAAGTGATGGTGCACTGGGCTGGTCAGTTGTCTGGTTTAGACAGGAAGTGGCAATGACCCACATTTTCAGTGTGGGAGGAACATGTGGACACTTGTTTTAAATCTTGCATTCATTACAACACCATATTTGAACCAAAATTATAGTGTAGAATTGTTTCCATATCTTTAGTGTTGCTCCAAAAGAAAACTTAAATGCATTGTAAATTGTGGATTAATGCCAAATGCATTAATATGAATGCAAAAATCTAATTGTATCTCCAGAGCCTTTGGAAACATCATAACAAACGGGTTGCACTGTAGGTATGAATTTCAATGAGAGCATGGTAACTGTATGTGTCTATGAGTGTGCTTGTGTAACAATTCTTTCTGCATTCCAACATCTTTTTTCTTCCCCAATTCACATGTGTGCCAGAAAAGAAAAGAGCTCTCAGTACCATATATAGAATTACACTACAAAAATAGAATGAACAGGCGGCATTTAAAAACATTCAAACTATTAATGCAGAAGATTATTGCATGACGATATCATCATCCACCACTACAACTGTTTATAGGAATGACACAATGATGACATGCAAAACCTATAAAATGAAACTATGACTAAAACGTATATTATAAAGGAGCAAAACATTTTATTCGAATGCGTCATCAATGAAAAGAACGTTAACAGTCAACCCTTGCTGTTAAAAATGGTTAGTTTTAACAATAACAGCTGACATAATGGCAAGAGCTCATGTTGTACTGGTTGAAATCATAGTTTTAAAAATAAGATGATGTCATGCAACCATGTTTTTCAAGCTGGTACAAGAGGTCCGATAAGGAATAGCATATCAAATATCCCCCTCCACCTGAATGATGCAATTCATCAGCACAACAGCAATTTATGACTACACTTCACAGACAGATTTTGTTTTATCTTTGTGTTGTGTATGGCAACATTGTGCAGTTCTGTGAGAATTTTTGTGCACATGATGAATAAAACTTGACTTAAAAAATTGGATAATGACCAACTGTACAGAAAAACAGCTCAGAGAGATAAAAACCAAAGACACAAAAGCAGATTAACCATATGGGCCATTTGGGCAAGTGCCCAGGGGCACCACATGCAGGGGGCACCACGCAAATATATTTTTTTCTCTATTAAAACAAGCAATTCATTCTCAAACGTATCTCTAGCCTAGGCCTATAGACCCTTTCATCAGAACGTTCTAAATTCCCTGAATGTTTTATTTATTATTTTCATTATTTTATACATTTTTTAGTTGTATTTTTTGTGCGATCTACCGCCAGATTCACATTACTGCATGAGCACGCGCGTTTCATTTCAACGCCTATATTACAGGTAGCATGTCCACTGACACGGAGCGAGCGAGTTTTCAAATAATTCCAATGGAAGTTGAGCTGGATTTTGGTTGGAAGTGAATGTTGGGTTGACAGCAGAACCACAGAATGTCATCAACATCTGACGTCGGACAGACGTTGGATTTTGGTTGGAAATTAAAGTTGGGTTGACGTCAGAACCTAACGTCGAACCAAAAGCCATATTGCCAACATCCGACGTCATACAGACAGATTTTGATTGGAAATAAAAGTTGTAATAATAATACTAGTAATAATAATAGTGATGATTTCCAAATTTACACAGATGTTAAAACTTCATGCTGATTTGTACTCGGCTTTCGCCAAAATAAGCACAAATTAAGACGTAGCTTTAACCTATGCTTCTACATCCATTTACGCTTCTTTACATATGGTTGTGAATCTCCCTCTGTCCGGCGTTAATGGCTGCAATGTAGGCTACTTGGCGCGTCAGCACACACGACGGCTGCAACTGGTCTCCCTTGTGGACCAGCACGACAAACGTCTGGATTGAGCGGAATAGGGGACATCTCTAGGGCCTTCAAGTGGGCACCTTCCGTCCTCAGTGTTTCGTCGACTAGCCGCAACAACTCAAGAGGGCTTGACAGTGACTCTGGCGTCCCAACCTAATAATAAGGCAGGGGCACCAAAGAGTCTTAATATTATGCCACTACAAACATAAAGTATTGTTTGTCCCCATTGTATCTGTATATATTCATCCAGTAAATGTGTCCACGGAATACAACAAATCTCATTTTCACACATGGCAAAGTCCAAGCCAACTGAAATAAAACCAACTGTTTTTCTTAGATATTTGAGCACCCAATCTTTGATGAGGGGTTACTGTGGAAAGTCCACTGCAATATGGCATGCAAAATTGTCTTATTATGTCATGATAAGACTTTTTCATACTTCTTAACGAACAGTAGAATTTTAAATATATTTTATATGCGTTATCTTCAGCAATATTTCTTTAGGCACATAGGAGCACAGGCACTTTGTGGAACAAAGCGCCTACAAAGACAGAGGGAACTGATGGCTTTATCTATAGAAATAGTCTGGCTTTGCAATGCACTCTGGGACCTACTGGCAGCCTTGGTTTTGTCTTTGTTCCATCTAAGTGCTTAGCAAGTGTTATTGTTGGCTTGCTGTTCCGTTTCCCTCGCATTTGAGGCCTGAACTCTCTGCAGTGGCCCCAAACAAATACAGGGCCCAGCCTTTGTGAGAACCACCATGAACTACTGCCCCGAGAGGCACGAAACAGGTTTTAAATGACCAGCTGGTGTGCCCAAAGTGCTTTATTTTGTTAGGTGGCCATGTATATAAGACAAATATTGTATTGGATAACCATGATGCAACCAAATTAGCTCCTGGTGCGAACAGTCAAGTAGGCCATTTTTCAAGATTATAAATTGTCATGTTTGTTTTATGACGCAGGGAAGAATCATTCAGCTGTTCTGCTGTAACCTACAACACACAAAAACTTCCTGTTAGAACAAAACAGAGATATGACTATTGCATAAAACAATGTTCTTACCTTAAAAAGAGTTTAATTTTTCTTGTTGTTACTGTATTTGAACTCTCTCTTGCTTAAAACATCAGCTTTAGGTATAAGAATCTCTGCTGTTGTTTTGCGGAGTGGTTCTTGGTCTCTTTAAACACAGCTGCTAAGTGGGGGAAAGGACACTGACATCATAACCATGCCTGCCCAAATGAAAACAAGCAAGAGCCCTACTTCATTTATATCATTCTTTAAAATGATTGAAACAGTCATTCGGACATGGCAATAAACTGAATGTGTATTTAGAACCAATTGCTGCATTCAAAATGAGGCACAAGAGAGGAAATCTGTATTAAGAGGTTTTCATACCTCATTGAAGATATGTACTGTAACAAGTGAAGTTTTCAGTGAATTCCACATGCAATGGCAAATGTACCAAGCACACAGGGACACCTTGTGGTGGATTATGGGAAAATGTCCTGAAGCAAGATTTTACTTTTCTTATTGGCCATAAAGCAATTATTTTTAACAATGAAATAACTTAAGTAATACAACTCACATTACTCACATTTTAATATTAGCCTAATACATATTCACATATAATATAACTATTTTATATAATAGTTGGCTTCTTTTTTCGATAGGTTATATTTTATATTATGGATGGCATATTTCACACAACTGAATCTTGATTGAATTCCTAAGATTCCTATTTGCATTCTTTGTTGCTCAAATACATTGTGATTTCATAGCCTCATTTACAACACCTGTTTCTAAGATTTCAAAATGTCAGCGATAGGAGGCGCCAGAAAATAGTAGGGTGAAATATGGTTCAAGTTAAATTAACTGAAAATCAATATATTCATTATTTTCTGACCTATATATCGCCGAATCTTGTAACTAAACTAGCTTTAATTAACCTTAAAAAGGGCAAGACCATAAAGAGACATCAGAATATGTATTCATTGCTATTTACCATGTTACAGGACACAAATAATATAATAATAATAATAATAATAATAATAATATTATTGTAATATTTTCTATTATTATATTAATATTATTTCTATTATTTTGAATTTTATTTTTGATTTACTGTATATTTTATAGCCTACTGTATATTTTTTAAATCTTTTTTCACACAATCTACTTGCCTTCTGTCCTCTGATTGATAGTACATACTTTTTTTTATGTAATATTCTTTTTGCTGTAAAATCTGTAATGTTTTTTATAAGATGAACATTTACTGGACTAAAGCAACTTGGGTTTACTTGAAAATATTTTATTTTTTATTTTTTCATGTTAATTTAAATGTCGAATATGACACAATAGGCTTTTGGGGAACATTATTTGTCCATATCTTAATTATCAATGATTTGCAATTAATTGTATATGACCATAAACCTAATGTATGAAATATGATATTCAACAAAAAACACATGCATGTAAACAAGTTTGCATGTGTTTTTTGTTGAGTATAATATTTCATACACACAGACAGACACACACACACTTGCCTAAATGATTATTAGGAACACCATACTAAAACTATGTTTGACCCACTTTTGCCTTCAGAACTGCCTTAATTCAATGTGGCATATATATATATATATATATATATATGAAGAGTTCAGATGCAAAAGCCTCTAAATGCCATTTGAAATTTTCTTCTAAAATGACCATTTTTATCAAGCTTGTATATTTAAGTTCAGCAATTTCACTTAAATGACAATTAATAGGTAATCTTCATTGCCATTTAAGTGAAATTATTGAACTTGAATATACAAGCTTGATAAAAATGATCATTTTAGAAGAAAATTTCAAATGGCACTTAGAGGCTTTTGCATCTGAACTCTTCATATAGATATACAGTATATCTAGATATATATAGATATATATATATAGATATATATAGACACACACACACACACACACACACACACACACACACACACACACACACACACACACACACACACTCACCTAAAGGATTATTAGGAACACCTGTTCAATTTCTCCTGTTCTGTTCACAAATCAACTGCAAAATGCTATCCTATCAACATGGGCCAACATTTCTAAAGAATGCTTTCAGCACCTTGTTGAATCAATGCCACATTGAATTAAGGCAGTTCTGAAGGCAAAAGTGGGACAAACATATAGTATTTTAACAAAATGTATTATATACTTTTATCTGAAGGTGATTTCCCACTACAAGTGACCATGTTGTTTGTAAATGCTGCCCATAAGCTAAACAAATAAGGTATGAATGAAGACACCAGATCTAAATATTCATAACAAACACCCTTCAACATGAAACCAAGAAATGACACCTTCACTTTCACCGCCTCTCCCTACAGCCTCTCAAATGTTTGTATCTCCCAGGATACAAAAACCTTTATAGGGCTAAGTAACTTGCCACTAGGGAAGGCTGTGTACCTCTGCATTCATTGTTTTAGTGTTGTTGTAAAATACTGGCCACATGGATTAGTGTTTCTATTCTGAGGACTGATGACGTTCTGTGTCACCTTTTGCATGGCACAAGTTAATTTATCTTTCAGCAAGTGTCTGACATCATCTGAGCATTCATTTTATACAGAAATTGCAATCTGCAGGGCGACATACTGCAGAAATGTGTTCAGATGTCACACATGGGTTAAGGTTGGCGGTTATTGCCTAAATGACTGATGCCACAGAGAAATTATACATTTTCAGGATCTACTTTTGGCTAGTGGATCTCATAAATCCACCCAGGACAAGTGGGCCACATCTGATAAGAGTGGCCGGCTATTTTGTTGTGACAACATTACCAATGTTTTCTTTAGTAGTTACAATAAGGTAAGCTGCATAATTATAGACTTAGTTGTGGACTAAACTGGTTTGACTGTTGGTGGGAGAACTTAGAAACAATAAAAATCTATGCCAGATCCATAAATCTGAAGGTCCTCTTACAAGCCATTTTGTCACAACAAAATGTATTATGAAATGTTCTCAATATATCTGTCAACACTCAATCTAATCTACAAAAATACGGTGTATAGAAATACTAAATGTAAAAAAATAAACATTATATAAAAAAATTAAAAAATAAATAAATGTGAAATAAATAAAAGGGACGATCTGAATACATATGGAAAGGGAAATAATGTAGATATTTTCTAAATATGGTTAAACATTCGATTCTAAATCTGTCTATATCTAAGTCTCTCTATCTAGTCCTATTTCTGATCAATAACTAAAACTTACAGACAGTTCACTCAACCATTATGTTAATGTAAAACAATGTGAATGTGGTACAACGTGTGGGCGGGCTTGTAGTAGGCTACTGACGTCATCATCTGGGTGTCTCTCGCCCGACTTTGGGCTTCTTTCTCCTCGCTCTCTCCCTCCCTGTGAAGCAAACAGGGGGGAGAGGATCTTTAAAAAAAAGCCAGGAACGGCGACAGTGACAGCGCCTCCGGCTCCGGCGCCTGTGCGCGATCCTCCAACACTCGCACCAATGCGCGCGCTCACCCATCTCCACCACCAGACACCGCCGCATCACACCACTGCGCCCGCAGTCTGATATTTACCCCCCATTTTATTGTTGTTGAGCATCCGACATACGACCAACCATCGAGACGCAAACACTTTCATTTCAACCCTTCATCTGAATGACGGGCGGACGGTTCGACTTCGACGATGGCGGCACTTTCTGCGGTGGATGGGATGACGGAAAAGCCCACGGACATGGCATCTGCACCGGCCCCAAGGGCCAGGGCGAATACTCCGGGTCCTGGTCCAACGGGTTTGAGGTAGTCGGGGTGTACACCTGGCCCAGTGGGAATACATACAAGGGCTACTGGGCTCAGGGGAAGCGGCACGGGCTCGGCGTGGAGTCCAAGGGGAGGTGGCTGTACCGCGGGGAGTGGAGTCACGGATTTAAGGGTCGGTATGGGGTTCGCCAGAGTCTCAATACACCTGCCAGGTATGAAGGCACATGGAGTAATGGACTGCAAGATGGATATGGGGTCGAAACATACGGGGACGGGGGTGAGTTCAGCTAAACATCACTTGACCTATTTAATGTTCTTTAAAGTCTTGCGTAGCCTATATGTGATGATGATGATGATGATGATGATGATGCCGAGTGAAATCAGGTCTCTGTTTTGTAATATAGGCTATCGTTATAAAACTAAGGCCTGTTATGCATAATATAAGGATTCTTTTTCTTCTTTTTCT
Source organism: Pimephales promelas (assembly GCF_988280905.1). Classification (NCBI taxonomy): domain Eukaryota; kingdom Metazoa; phylum Chordata; class Actinopteri; order Cypriniformes; family Leuciscidae; genus Pimephales; species Pimephales promelas. Next base: position 28,716,764 of record NC_142773.1, read on the forward strand.
TGTTTTGTGAAAGATCAAAGCAAGATTGTGAGTTATTTCTACTGCCTGACTGTTCGATTTTGCCCATAAATCATGGTCTACAGATTTATGAAGCAGTTTGCCCATGCTGTTAAGTTGATGAATGGCATATTACTGGACTGGTCAGCAGAAGTTGCTCACAGAGGTCATGGCTAATAATAGTTCCATCTGCAACATGTCAAATGAAAGTTCTCCAGACTAGTAGATCAACAGACAAACTCTTGTCTCAACTTATTTATTTTGCAAAACATATTGTGACTTGAAAATTCTGTACTGTCATTTCAGCCACTGGAAGTTAAAAATAGGAAAATGGGCATTTATTTAAAAATGAAGTTAAAAGAGTGGAATTGTCCACCTGTTAATTCACTTGTTAGTACTCTTAAAAATACAGTGACATGTTTACTGTCACATTACAAGTGGCATTTTTGTGGCTGTGTATTTTACAGTTCATAAGCATAGGCTCATGTATATATTGTTAACTAATATCATGTTCATCTACAAATGCACTTGAATGTGCTTTGTATCCTAAAATAAACAGACAAATAAGTGGTGAAATAGAAGGCCACGTGATCAACTGAAATTAATTAAATATTGATAACATTAACCAAGCAACATATACAATATAAAACATAGTTTTAGCATTCATTTGTGGTAATATATATGTGTATTACCTTTTAAAATATAAGACTTTTTTTTTTTACACTGCATGATTGAAACTTTTTATTCTCAGAATTTCACTCTTATAATTATTCATTATTGTCCTGTTAAATCTTATATATGTCTGTGTGTATTTACAGTTAATATTTTTTAATTATAACATTACTTACAATATGTTACCTGAATAAAATTAATACCTGATATTGCAACATTTTTAAATGGCTAAAAGTATATAATCAAAATTTACTTGGTTTATTGAATACTAAGTTACAAATGGCATTATTATTCAAATAACTTAAATAACATGGCACAGTACATTATGAAGTCTTTAAAGAGGAAATTTTAATCCAAGGTAATTTGACATTTAGACAAGACTTTGGCAAGAACCATGAAGTTTTCTTGAAATGTGGTGGCCTCAGAGAGTTAGGGCTATACTGTCGGGTTTATAGGGTCACACATTACCACTTATTCATAACTCGCTTTCAAAGTCCTGAAAGAACTGATAGCTCAGCTAGGCTGCTGAGACAGAGTGCTGCTGTGCACAGTATATATTCCATAAGTTACTTCCATTCTGCCATTTTAGCTGTTATTTGAATATTAGCTTCTCAGCATCCATTGTTTTTGTGGAGGCAATGGAATACGCAGAATGGAAAAAAGAAGTGTGATGTCCGCACACTGAAAGTAGTTCAGCTCCAAACTACTTTTTATTGAAAGCGCGACATTTCGACTATCAGACACAATGACATTCTTGACCATTCTTGACAATATTGTTATTTTGTTGTCCTGTACCTGAGCCCAGTTACATATGCAGAATCATAAGGAATGAATGGATAAATAAGAGTTATGGTTGGCTGGTGCCACAAACTTCACAACAGCTCAGATTACTCCCATGTTTTAAAATAGTGCTGGCTCTGCTGTTGAAGCTGTTAGGTCTGACAGGCCGGCATATGAGATATAGGAGGGAGAGCTGTTCACTTCGTCAATTCACCGTCATAACGTGGATAAGGTTACCTGTATGTTACTTGCCTGAGGATAATTGATTCAGTTATAATCTGATGATTTTTAATTTATTTATTTTAGAAGATAAAAAACAACAACAACAACAACAACAACAACTCATTCTTAGACATGGTGGCAATTGAAAAAAAAATGCCTAATGTTTATGTTGAATAGTGAGTACATGATTGAACTGTTTAAAAGTTTGGGGTCAGTGAGGTTGTTATCCAGCAAAGGCACATTAAATTGATCATTGTGATATTTATAATACTACAAAAGATTTATATTTCAAATAATTGCTGTTCTTATGAACTTTCTGTTCACCATAGAATACTTAAAAAAGTTAAATATTAAGCAGCACAACTGTTTTCAACATTAATAATAATAATGATATTTTTTCTGAGTACTAGTAAATTAGTAAATAATAATGATTTCTGAAAGATCATGTCACACTGAAGACTAAGAGTAATGATACTGAAAATTTAGCTTTACCATCACAGGAATAAAGTACCTATTAAAATATATAGAAAACGGATTTTTTAAATTTTAATAATATTTGTAAAAATATAAATATTAAATAAATATAAAAAAGGCATAAGAGCCTTCATTCAAAAACATTAAAAAGTCTTACCAACCCCAAACATTTAAACATTAGTGTTTTTTTTTTTTTTTTTTTTTTGAAAGATTCTATTCATGGTTTCTCATGGTAAATTGTTCTTAAAGTGATTTATCAATAATGGACGATTCCCTCCGGCAAGCTGTCTTCATTCTTGAATTCAGTCTTTAAGGAGTTTTTTTTAACTCCTTAAAATTGGAAATACCATTCACTAATACCGTTTTCAGTATTCATGGAATGCAAATAAATAAAATGTAAATAATGCATAAATTATTTATTTAAAAAAACATCTATTTTTTTAATTATTATGAAATGTATCTAATTCATTATTCAATCTAATTAGTTTGAGAATATTGTGATGCCTCAAAAAAAATCTAAATTCCTTAAAAACATCAAAGCACCTAGACATAGTGTTTCCTTTTGTATGTAATCCCAGTATTATGTGTTATGCAATATCTAGTCTAAAATCTCTCTAATCCCTTTGCCAGGTACATACCAGGGCCAGTGGATGGGTGGCATGCGGCACGGATATGGCGTACGTCAGAGCGTGCCTTACGGCATGGCCACTGTCATCCGCTCCCCACTGCGCACCTCATTGGCCTCCCTCCGCAGCGAGCAGAGTAACGGCTCTGTCCTGCACGACCACATGTCCGACAGCCCTGCTGGCACCCGCGGGGGCTTTGTCCTGAACTTCCACAGCGACAGCGAAGTGGGCTCCGGCAAAAAAAAGGGCCTCTTCAGAAGGGGTTCGCTGTTCGGGAGCCTCAAGCAGCTAAGGAAGTCCGACTCCCGCTCCTCCATATCCAGCAAGCGCAGTTCGGCGCGAAGTGACGCCACAATGAGCCGCATAAGCTCTAGCGATGCAAACTCCACCATTAGTTTTGGTGATGGAGAAGTGGCAGACGAGTACCTGCCAACTGAGGACAACGTCGATGCCACCACAACCGAGTCGTACACGGGCGAGTGGAAGAATGACAAGCGGAATGGTTTCGGTGTCAGCGAACGCTCCAATGGGATGAAATACGAAGGGGAGTGGATAAACAACAAGCGGCATGGCTATGGGTGCACAATTTTCCCAGATGGGACGAAAGAAGAGGGGAAGTACAAAAATAACGTTTTGGTGCGTGGTATCAAGAAGCAGCTTATTCCCCTCAAAAACACCAAGACAAAGCAGAAAGTGGACCGTGCCGTTGAGGGAGCCATAAGAGCTTCTGCCATTTCCCGAACAAAAGTAGAAATCGCCACCTCAAGGTTAATACTTCCTCCTGATTAATCCTACACCACACTTTCAATTGCATCTATTTACGAAAACATCTTGGTTCTTTATCTCATTCTCTTTCTGATCTCTTTTTTTCCTTTATCTTGCACATAAGACATACGTTTCTACATCTAACTAATGGTATTGCTCACAATAAATACATTCCTTCAGCTAACATAGCACATGAATGCTCTATCCCAAAATGTAATGGAGCTAAAGTCTGTGCATTCGCCCTCATGTGAATGAGCGAAACGCAGCAGGGAAGTGACCAGGCAAACAGGCAGGCAGCTATTGTGCAGAAAAACCCCAATGAATAGTCTGTTTGCATGAGTGCCATCACATGCCCCCGGGCCATAGCTCTCATGCTGATCACATAATCAATGCAGAGCCAACAGGATGTACTGAATGAAATCACAGAGGAATCAGGGGTGCCAGTCGTAACATTTATAATCATTTAAAAAATGTTTAGAGGAGTAATTGCATGGTACTGCTCATTATGCCGATTAAGCATATACATTCCTAAGAGAAGTTAAGCACAGATGTATCATGCTCAGAGGTGATACTTATGTAACTTCATGGTGTGGTGGGGAGTGTAAATCAAATTGCAAATGTGTTTTCAAAGGCAACGCTGCTTCATACCTCTGGGATTGAATTACCGTCAGTTCTTTTTATATGCATCATGCATAACATGTAATTATCAATTAAGTCACACATGGAATGATTAAGGGAATATCCATTATCGTTTTCTAAATGGCATTTTCCCACCTTAGGAAAGTACAAATTTTCTCTGGTAATTCATTGACAAAGCTTGCTAAATGCACACATCGATTTTTGCAAGTTGAAGCAGGTTGTGAAGATCAGAGTGCGTTAAACAGGAACTCAATAATGTTGTGCGAGCTGAGTGGTACCTCTGAATTATGCTAGGACATGTGAGGCTTTGTACTAATGCTAGAATGGTGTTGATTCTGAAGTTTGGGAACAATTTTTCACTTGTGAGAAATCTCCTTTTAATTTGAGATACATTTAGTTACTCATTTTTGTTCTTTTCCTCAGACATTTGTTTCTCTCATGAAATGCACCAGAAAGTAGTAAGAATGACGAGGTTATGCTTAAAGTGATAAATGATGTTTCACTAAACAAAGTTCGGCAGGAGCACGTTTAAAAAATCAATCCAATTAACTTGTCATCAACAATCAAACTGAGTATACCATCAGCATGAGAGGAAGCATATCTATAGGCCCGTTTTTCAGCATCCCTCCACCAACCTGACATCTCAATCTCGGCTTGTTCCTTCCACAGCCAGGAATACGGAGATGGTCCTCACTGCAGAACACGAAACCCATCGTGTACCCATCTCCGCCTGCTGATCCCAAACCCCACCCCTAATCCTACCCATCTCCGCCTCCTGATCCCAAACCCCACCCCTAATCCTACCCATCTCCGCCTCCTGATCCCTAACCCCACCCCTAATCATATTAATCTCCGCCTCCTGATCCCTAACCCCACCCCTAATCCTACCCATCTCTGTCTCCTGATCCCTAACCCCACCCCTAATCCTACCCTTCTCCACCCCTTGATCCCTAACCCCACCCCTAATCCTACCCATCTCAGTCTCCTGATCCCTAACCCCACCCCTAATCCTACCCATCTCCGCCTCCTGATCCCTAACCCCACCCCTAATCCTACCCATCTCCGCCTCCTAATCCCTAACCCCACCCCTAATCCTACCCATCTCCATCTCCTGATCCCTAACTCCACCCCTAATCCTATCCATCTCCGTCTCCTGATCCCTAACCCCACCCCTAATCCTACCCATCTCCGTCTCCTGATCCCCAACCGCACCCCTAATCCTACCCATCTCCACCTCCTGATCCCTAACCCCACCCCTAATCCTACCCATCTCCATCTCCTGATCCCTAACCCCACCCCTAATCCTACCCATCTCCACCTTCTGATCCCTAACCCCACCCCTAATCCTACCCATCTCCGCCTCCTGATCCCTAACCCCACCCCTAATCCTACTAATCTCTGCCTCCTGATGCCCAACCCCACCCCTAATCCTAGTAATCCCCGGCTCCTGATCCCTAACCCCATCCCTAATCATACCCATCTCCGCCTCCTGATCCCTAACCCCACCCCCAATCCAACCCATCTCCACCCCTTAGATCTGGATCCAACTCCGACCCCTGGATCTCGTGTACTGCAATGAGGTGCTACTGGGAATATGGGTGGAGTACTAGGACTTGGCCCCAAATACCGAACCCGGAGCCCTTTCCTCGAATAGCACACCAAACATTTATTCTGACTTATTTGTAAGTGTGAACTCAAAACTCATAACCAAAAATTGACCTTCTGTCATTATTTACTCACCCTCATGTTGTTCCAAACTTAAACTGTTTGAAATCAGTGAAACACAATATGTGATTTTTTTTAAGAATATCCTGGGCTCTCTTTTCAATAATAATAGGGCTGGGGCTGTCAAGCTCTAAAATGGCAATAAAAGCACCATAAATAATGTGATCCACATGACTTATATGCTGGAAAACATTACGCTCACCCCAGCTTTCCTTGCTGTGTTCAAAAGCGTTCAGTAGTGATGTCAGATTTGTGAATGAATTATTCTTTTGAGCCTGAGCTTTTCTTTTGAATCAGTTGATTCAATTCACAAAAGGTCTGAATTATACAGTTTAATGAATCAAACCAATCTAGTCTTAGTGGTTAACATCTCACAGACAATTATCAGTGCATAACCTAAATTCTCAAAACTCAAAATGAACCACTTATGTCAAACCACTCCAGTTCTAATTCTTTGTAATTTCAAGAGCGGTCAGAGCATTATTTCTCCTTTTTTGTTTCATGAAGGAAAGAAAGTAATGAAATAATATTATGTTGTGTTCTTCTTTAACAGTATTTAGTGGGTAACGCTTCCTTTTACAGTCCAGTTACCCATGTAAATATGTACTTATTTTAGTAACTACAATTACTGGGTAATAACTAGTACTAACCCTTAACCTACCCTAAACCTACCCCTGTTCCATGTACTTATACCTTATATTAGCCAGTAGTTTCTAGGTAAGTACACTGTAAATACTGTACTGTAAAAGGAAGTGTTACCATTTAGTGTTAATTTATTGTATTTTGCATTGTTTTCTAGCTTGAACGTTCTGCTTAGCTCAATTAATGCAGTTATTTACTTCTTTCTGTTATCACAAAAACCAACTCCATGTCCTGTTCATTCATTACCATAGGCTTCTTTCTTATAGCTGAAAGAGTATGAATTTTAATGAAATCTGCTGTAATGAGGCTTGCACAGTTCCATGTAGCTAATGAAATAGTAATATGTCCCAGAGCTGCTGGATGAATAAAAGATCTCAGTGCCTTTGATGATTGTTAGGGAGAGATGTGATAAGCACTGTGAGGGTTCAGGGAATGTGCGGTGAGTCTGAGGCTTCAGATTGCCTTGAAGGAGTCTAGAAAAAGACATAGAGAGCGAGAGAGGGTTCTCCGGCCTGTGCTCTCTCACACATGTGTACACTGTGTCAGCACTGAGCCTGACTAAATAAGGCAAGGCAGGAGTTGGCTTCTCAATCGCTGACAAGAATATAGTCTTGCAGCCGTCACTGACACAGAAGCCAGTCTGCGCCCTGTTATCATCTGTTAGAGCACTCAGGTTTAGAGCCGTGTGTGTGCGTGCATTTATCCTGTCATCACAGACTTTCTTTTTAACCTGGCAATCATAAATCCTGCCAAAATATATTTATTAATTATTTAGTTAAAATTAGTTTTAGTTTCATTTTATTCAATACTTTTTGTTAATGACAGTGGTGAGGAGACTGTGGAAACTATATTTTTTTGTTAAAAAAAAAAGATTTTATGAAAGATTTATGTATTCCTGCACTTTTGTAGATTTGGTCAAGGCTCTAACAGGTGGGATTACTTTAACAGATCAACCATTTTCTTAATCTTCTGTTTGTCCTCCACAACAGTTTATGTAGATAAATGTTTTCTTCTTTGGCAATCTGCTTTATATGTTCCGTTTTGTACTGGTTTGTTGACTGCAAAATACATTTTATGTTGTAAAGTTTCCATAGGCACACTTACGCTTGTTTGATGTCTGTCCAAGGCAAACATTTCGCATTTTGCAAAGTTTAAGGAAGGATTTTTAAAAATGTTTTTGAAAGAATTATCCTATGCTCACCAAGCAAATGCAGTATATAAAAAATACAGTAAAAAAGAGTAAAATTATGTTATATACTATATAATGTAGTATAATATAATAATATATGACAACACTTTTTGACCACTACAAATGGGCTGTCTATCTGGGATATACTGCATATGAAATACAATTCTTCCTCAGTTAACACATTCAGTTCATTATATATAATGAATGTGTTACCTGAAGAAGAATTATGATATTAATCACGATAGATTTTTAGTGATTTACAGCCCTCTAATATGAAAATTACTTATCAATGTAGTCCATCAATGGGAATATCATATAAACTAGCACTATAAGAATATCTACAGACATATACGTTTGCAATGGCTAACTGTACAGATCAGAATCGAGACACGTGTTGCTGTGAGCTCAAGCTGGGAGGATGTGCTCCTTTTCACATCTTTATCTGAGCTCTTGTGTGTGATTGAGTGGGTGAATGTGAGGAGACACTGCCAAATTAAAACCCTCAGAATTTCTGCAAGTGCTCCATCTGTCGCCTAGGAGATGTTCTCTGGCTCAGACTCCAAAGAATATTACATTAGGTCTATTAACGCCTAGAGAAGATACTGATTATTACTTGGCTGACAAATAGAATGTAGATGCTCTCTTAATATTATACATGTTTAAAGGAGCCATGCTTGTTTATTTAAAAAAAAAGTTCTAATCATATTTAAAGGGACAGTTCACTCAAAAATGAACATTCTGTCATTTTTCACTCACCCTTATGTAATTTCAAACCCCTATGCTGTCCTTCATTTTGGTGTATTCTCCAGTCATACAATAGCATTGTACGGAGCCCCTAAGGGACATAGTGATGGAAAAAACTTTTCAGTTTTCTCACAAATGTTTTGCTTTCCTTCACAAACATTCACAGACATTTTGTAGAGAACACAAAAACATTCACTTAAATTTCTTCCCATCTCATACTTCTTTTGCACCCGCATGTCATGTGGGGGGGTCCGTAGCATTGTTATACCAAAAATTAGGTACATTTTCTCTGATAATCTTTAGCATTAAATGTTACTGATGTCTTTCCAAATGCAAATGTCTCACTTCAGCATCACTTCAGTCTTCAGGGTCACTTGATCCGTCAGAAAACAATTCTATTATGATGATTTAATGCTCGAGAAACATTTATTATTATTATCAATGTTGAAAGTGGTTTTGTGGCTAAAAGTTTTTGTGGAAACCGTAATACATTTTCCTCAGTATTTTTGAATAATTGAAAGCTGAATAGAACAGCATTTATTTGAAATAGTTTTTTTTCCCCCCTTTACGGTCACTTTTGATCAATTTAATGCATCCCTGATTAAAATTGTAAATTTCTTTTAAAAAACTCCGCCCCTTTGAATGTTGTGTTCAGCAATGCTGTTCAAGCTAAGACTGTCTCACAAGGCCTAGTGAGCTATTTGGATCCCATCAGGAGCTGATCTGTGCTGGAATGGTTCGGGTAGAACCATAATAAACCATTAATCTCACTCTCACAGAGTATTAGAACTGCTTTTGCTCTATACAAGAGCCAGACCCTCAGTATATTTGTTTTAGCACTAACACATCATGACATGATGACATATATCTTCCTCCTCAATGTTTCATTTATCACCATTATTGCAATTCTCAGCAGAGGACCAGTGTTACATGTCTCAGTTATACTGTATATACAGTGCAGACCTTATTACTCCAGCTTTGTTTTTTTAGAAGGAAAAGAGTTTATTTCATTCAGCCAGAGCTTTAGATTCAATTTAATTTACTCGCACAGCTCTTCTTAGAATGTGTCCCGAAAGCTCCTCACCACAGTTAAAGACTATGATCCCTTAAGCCTAGTTCACACTACATGATTTTAAAATGTTGGGCTGAACTGTGCAGTTCACATTACATGACTTGCTCTCAGTGAAATCATGAGTGTTCAAGTTGTTTAGCTGTTCACACCACACAACACAACGTGATTGATCCACAACAGGAGGTAACTCACTACACGAGTTAACAACGCACTGCATAGAGATACAACCACGATAGGATGATAAGAGCATATCATTTGTGACTCAATGAGAGCTGTTTCAGTACTATAATACGGTCTAAATCCTGAAAATAATCAAACAAATAACGAGTTGACAACAACACGATTCTATCTGGTCTAGAAACCATGTTTTGTAACGAAAAACCACGCAATAAAACGAACCAGAAATGACGCGAAACTACAGAGAAGAACACAACACGCGAATATGGACGTCAGACAGAAACTAGTGCTGCACACTGTTTGCTCGACGATCTGCTCTGAGAAAAAAAATGCAAAAAAGAAAAAGTAAGATTTACCTGGTGTCCTCAACCCATGCGTTGCTATGATTGGCTGTACTCATGACATCACTGAGATTGAGTCGCGCGACTGCTCGAGATATCTAGCAGGCTAGATATTTTTCTGAGCTCGGTGACCTGTCTGCGAGCTGTCTGCGAGCTGTCTTTGATGCGTTGTTGGCTCTTTCACACTAACGGATTGGCGAGCGTTAATCGTCCGCTAATCGCCCGCGATTTGCACGCGATAACACCCTGACTTGTCGGCGACTCAACGATTTGCAAATCGGGCTTAAATCGGGCTTAAAATCACGTAGTGTGAACTAGGCTTTAAAAGCAAGCTTAGCATAACAGTTGCAATGTGGAGTTTGTCTGGAATGTTTCATGACAACTTACTGTAAGTAACACTTTATGACTTCATTCATATTAAGACTACATGTCCTGGTAAAATATTGGTGCAAAGAATACAAAAAACAAACAATAATGGTTAGTGCAATCTTTAACAGTGAGAGAGAAGATGCTATTAATATTCATATTTTACTCTGTATATGCGATAGGAATTTTTGAGTAGGACACTGCCTAAAAAGAACAGAACAGTTTGACTAACCCTACAAAATGTGTTCACTCTCTCTAGATGACATGTTTAAACCAACTAAAGATAGGTCATGAGGCCTTTCAGTGCTCAAGGCACTGCATATGAAGGTATTATACTGTAACATAAATCTGTATACAAAACTGTCTTCACTGACTCACTCAGGCATCCTCTTAACAAGTGTTTATCTGATGGGTTATTTAAGGCATTTTTGGGTTGACACAAAATACTAAGTTATATTTTAAATGTTTTTTGGATTAAATATATAGTAGTTTGCCGTATATTAAATATTGACAATATATTTATAATGGTGTTGGAGTCACCATACAACTTTGTGCATATTACATTGATTTAATGCTCCTATAGTGTCCTAAAAAGATTTTTTTTTTTCTCGATGAGTATTATGTACTAGACCATTATTTAGGACAGAGACGGTTTGATCATCTATCTGATTTGAGTTTTAGTAGCAAAATCAGTGTTTAGAGTTGTTTGAGAGTTTAGAGAGTGTTTGATTCGTTAAAATGACACTCTTAATTTGAAGATTTGTTCATTATCCAGAAATGCTCCTTGCTCTAAAAATGGCATAGCATATATATATATATATATATATATATATATAATCTTCTGTGATGGCAAAGCTGAATTTTCAGCATCATTTCAGTCTTCAGTGTCACATCATCCATAATAAATTATTCTAATATGCTGATTTAGTACTTAGTAAACCTTTCTTATTATCAGTGTTGAAAACAGTTATGCTGCTTAATATTTTTGTGGAAACTGTAATAAATAACTCTACTGTAATTTAATGATCTTTGCAGAATATATATCAAGGCACTGCATATATCAAGATATATATATATATATATATCTTATTGATCCCAAACTTGTAAACGGTAATGTATGTTGAACACTGTTTAATAGTGTTTATCAAATATTAGCAAAAAACTGAAATAGCTTAAGATCTTTTACAACAAATATTTATATATTGCTCAGCCCTAGATATTTGTATATTGACAGAGTCTACTCTTTCCAAAGTTTAATGCCAGCAATTAGCTCAATTTGTAGAATCCTTCACTTTTTATGAATAGGAAAATGAAAGCAGTACACAGTATCATAACTTGTTTCTTAGCTTGTGAATGAATGCATCTTTGTGTGCTTGTTGTGAGCAGCTCTGTGGACTCTGGCCATGCAGCCACTGCAGTGGTGGTGACTGACAGTGCCAGGGGCAGTGTTAAAATGATGCACTCTTCTCCCATATATTATCTTCCAAGCTGTCTGACTCCAGCTTTGTGTCTTTGCTTTACCCAGAACCGCACACGCCAGAGCCAAAGCAGAGGCAGCTGACCAGGCCGGTCTGTCTGCCAGCCAGGACTCTGATATCGCCAGAGCAGTGGCCAGAGAACTGTCCCCCAACTTCCATCAACCAGGTACCCCACCATCCCTGCACACAATCGCTTTCTCTCATGCATACTCATGTTTTATATGCCCTTTCACCCCTCCCAAATTACTCCCTTTGTGTCCTTGTCTTTGTGTCTGGGTCAAGTGTCTCTTTTTTGCCTCCCTGTCAAGCAAAGAAAAAGCGAGCAGATGCAATTGCAAATGAGTTGTGAAGGGGAGGAATATAATTTCCATAAATTATCTACTGCTTCTCTGGGCCCAGCTCAAATTGCTTTTAATGCCTGCAAATGATTTAAGGTGCATTGGACATACATTTTCGTTATTTGCCTTAAAATCATCATACAGACAGTGGCAGTCATACAGTGGGCTTCAAAAGCTTTTTTACTAGATTTAGTTCTGAGATAACTGACAGTCATGACCTTAATTTACAAATTTACAGTATCTCACAAAAGTGAGTACACCCCTCACATTTAAGCAACCATTTTAAGTAGATCTTCTCAAGGGACAATACTATATGAAACTAATGATATATTTTAAAGTAGTCAATGTGCTGCTTGTATAGACCATTTCACAAGATGTAAACAACACCGGTCCAGAAGCACTTCCCCTTACAAAAAATCACTGCAGTTTTTTTAGAAGTAATACTGCATGTAGAAAATGCAGTTTTTTGGACACGAAAAAACTGCATTATTGCAGTATACAGTAGTTGGAGTACAACTGCAGTAGAACTGCAACATAACTGCAGTAGTATTACAATAATACTGCAATATAACTGCGGTAGTATTACAATAATACTGCAATATAACTGTGGTAATACTGCAATATAACTGCAGTAGTACTCCAATAATATTGCAATATAACTGCGGTAATACTGCAATATAACTGCAGTAGTACTACAATAATACTGCAGTAGTACTCCAATAATATTGCAATATAACTGCGGTAATACTGCAATATAACTGCAGTAGTACTACAATAATACTGCACAGTAGTACTCCAATAATATTGCAATATAACTGCGGTAATACTGCAATATAACTGCAGTAGTACTACAATAATACTGCAATATAACTACAGTAGTACTCCAATAATATTGCAATATAACTGCGGTAGTACTGCAATATAAGCGCAGTAGTACTACAATAATACTGCAATATAACTGCGGTAGTACTGCAATATAAGCGCAGTAGTACTACAATAATACTGCAATATAACTGCAGTAGTACTGCAATATAACTGCAGTAGTACTGCAATATAACTGCAATATAACTGCAATATAACTGCAGTAGTACTGCAATATAACTGCAGTAGTACTATAATAATACTGCAATATAACTGCTGTAGTTCTGCAATATAAGTGCAGTAGTACTACAATAGCACTGCAAGATAACTGCAGTAGTACTGCAATATAACTGCGGTAGTACTGCAATATAAGTGCAGTAGTACTACAATATAACTGCGGTAGATCTGCAATATAACTGCGGTAGTCCTGCAATATAACTGCGGTAGTACTACAATAATACTGCAATATAGCTGTGGAAGCACTGCAATACATAATTCGACTAAGTGCAGAGTGCAGAAACTGCGTTATACAATAAGATCTTCATTCTCGCAATCGACAGACTGTCATCTGCTTCTCATTGCTCATCACAGCAACATTTTATGTGATGAGAATCTAAATACTTAAAAAACTTCTCACGATTCAGTAATCTCGATATCTGTAATAGTAAAAACGTATAATAGTAAAAGTATTCAAGAGAGTTTCGCATGTAATATGTAGCTATTTCATATGCAAGCATGTCAGCCAATCACAGCAGTGGGCGGTTGCATTGAATCACACAGCAGACACGCCCCTTCAAACAGAGCGTTCAAAGCAGAGGCTAAAATTAAATCAGGCTAGGAAAAATGCCTTTTATTTCTAAATTATGACTATTTTGGATCTAAAAACATACTAACATTATAAGGGCAACCCAGGAAACATTATAAAATAATAATAAAAAAATGTCAGGGGACCTTTAAAACTGCTCTAATGAGGACACTCGACAAAACTGACATTTTGGCACACATTGTGTGTGTGTTATGGTTTGTTCAAGCCTGAAAAAGAACTCGATACTGAAGCGCACCTTTTCCTCCACACAGCTGGACATTTAAGTTGCTGGCGCTCATGCTACGTTCACGGTCGTCACGTGCGCATAGTATATCCACCACATATTGGCAAGGCTCATCGGCAGAGATATTACTATCGGCCGATACCGATGATCATTAAGCTTTTATCGGCTGATACCGATGTCGTGCTGATGTCATCGTGCATCCCTAACACTTGGCTTTATATGAGAGATCTCGGCTCGATTTTGTCACAAATGCAGTTGAGCAACTTCCTCTTCTAAAACAGTAGACAGCGCTAAACTAAGTGATTAATTTAGTCTCCCAGGAGAAGCCCACTTGCCTTTGCATACAGCTGTGGAAAATGACCGGTGAACAGGTGTTTACTGTATCTTATGAACCTTTTTGAGGTTTTCTTAAGCAAAATGTTATTCTATATCTAGACATATCCATATTAGATTTAATCTTATTGAATTACATCCTATTTATGTTAATTTATGGTTTATTGTTCAGCATTAATAATGAGTTTGAACACTCCAGATAAAAAGTTAAATTACTCACCCTCATGTCATTCCAACCCCGCAAGACACGGGGAACACAACTGAAGATCTTTTTGATGAAATCTTTCTGTCACTCCATTGACAGTCTACACAATTTGCCCAATAACATGCATTTCTGGAAAAAAAGCAGAGACACACAATTTTTAAAGTCTGTGAGTGCATATTTGTGTCACCCCAGCCATCGTCTTCTGTTTTTAGTTGTTACCAGTACATTTTCCTGGAAATAGCAATCACACAAAAAAAGTAAGTTAGCCTGTACTTAAAAAAAAATAAAAAATCTTTTCTGCACATAATGTCAAACTACTGAACATATTTGCTTGTATTTTCCAGTAAGTTAGTGTCTGATATTTCTAATATTCCTGATATTAAATTTAAACAAGTAAAGTCACCGTGTATAGCACTTCATACAATACAGATAGTTTAAAAAAAATGCGTTAAAAGTGATAGACAATAATGCTGCAAAGTGCAAACATAAGTTACACAATCTGCTGTGACGCAGTTAACACTAACGTTAAACAATGTAACGTTAAACCGGAGAATGGTAAAACTAAAATTACAGAATAGAAGCGGCGTTTCCTCTTATTTTCCCACCGGGCTGGGAACTATGTATACGTAAAGTCTTTTTACACCAATCTAAAATAAAAAAAGAGAAATATGAGGACATTATATGTTATAATTTACTCACCTCTAAGCTGAATTACTTGACAAGGCCTCGCGCAATGAACTTCTTTTCTTCCAGAAAACGCTTCTCTTCCATTCCACTTAATGACCGTCGTCACCACGAGTAATGCTGTCATGTCTTTGTGTTTTAATTGTGATAGTTCATAAATATGAACGTAAATGAACGATAATTTCAGTGAGGAAATCAACCAAACCGTATTTTATGGAGCATACACTACGCGGAAAGACGCTAACTGACAGTAATGAGCATCAGCTGCTCTCGAGACTCGTTGTCTGGACAACGCCCGCGGCGCGTGCGCTTGAAGGAAGCTCTGGTCACATGGGCTATGTCTCATAACTGCAGTAGAGTTTAATATTGGTAGGCCAAGATTTCAGATGCAAAAAGCAAAAACTTCATCTGTCTTTTTTTCATACTATAAAGCTCCTTTATTTAGGTTCAGTAATTCCACTTTTTAATGGCAACTAAACTGATATCATTGCCTGAGAGCCCAATAAAAACATAAAACTAAAAAAAAATGGATTAGTTTTCTCTATCAAAAAGAGTCTATCACTTTTTAAAGTGTATCACTGAACTGAAGTTATTGTATCTATAGGCTACTACTTCATTATACTGCAAATCTACAGTTGTACTGCAGTTTTACTTCACTATTCTGAAGTTGTACTTTTTGTACTGCTGTTTTACTGCAGTTGCACTTCAATGTACTCTAGTCACATTGTGTCTATACTGCAGTTATACTTCGTTAATACTGCAAATCTACAGTTGTACTGCAGTCACATTATATCTATACTGCAGTTATACTTCGTTAATACTACAAATCTACAGTTGTACTGCAGTCACATTGTATCTATACTGCAGTCATACTTCGTTAATACTGCAAATCTACAGTTGTACTGCAGTTTTACGTCACTATTCTGAAGTTGTACTTTTTGTACTGTGGTTTTACTGCAGTTGCACTTCAATGTACTGCAGTCACATTGTATCTATACTGCAGTTATACTTCGTTAATACTGCAATTCTACAGTTGTACTTCATTGTACTGCATTTATACTGCTTTGAACTGCAGTTTTACTGCAGTTGTACTTCATTGTACTGCAGTTATTTTTCGTAAAACACTACATAAAACTGGGATAAAATACAACCAACAGAACATTTAAAACTGAATCAAAAAGTTAAACAAACATCTTTAAGATGTTTTCTTTACATGTGAAATAAAGAAAACAGTTACAAACTGAAACAGGGAGTGCTTCAGGACCAGTCCCAGATAGCAAACTGACATTGAATCAACGTGGAAATATGACATCGAAACAACGTTGATCTAACATTGTTTTGCTCATCGAATTAACATTGAACCAACGTCAGATGCGTCATTCTTTCAAAACTAACGGAAAATCAACTTGAAATCAACGCGTTGTTTCAACGTTATGAAAGCAAACCAATTTTCGATTTCATTTAGCTTTGAAGAATGCCGCGTCTGACGTTGGTTCAACGTTAATTCGATGAGCAAATCAACGTTGTTTCAATGTCATGAGAGACGTCGTTTCCACGTTGATTCAATGTCAGTTTGCTGTCTGGGCTGGGGTGTTGTTTACATCTTGTGAAATGGTCTTTAGCAGTTTATATTTAATGTCCTCTAAAAAATAACTCAACATACAGCCATTATTGTCAAAATAGCTGGCAACAAAAGTGAATACACGCTAAGTGCCCATGTCAAAAGTGTCAATATTTTGTGTGAGCACCAGTGTTATCTAGCACTGCCTTAATCCTTCTAGGCATGGGATTCCCCAGAGCTGCACATCGTGTTTGGGGTCGTTATCATGCCGTTCGGCCCAGTTTCTGAAGGGAGGGCATCATGTTCTGCTTCAGAATGTTGCAGTACATGTTGGAATCCATGTTTCCCTCAATGAAGAGCAGCTGTCCAGTTCCAGCAGTCCTCATGCCGCCCCAGACTACCGCCCCATGCTACCACCACCATTCTTGACTGTTGGCAAGACACAATGTTCTTGGTACTCCTTACCGGGGCATGTACTGTAACTCAGTTTCAGGTGTTACCAATCTTCTTATAGCCTAGGTCAACTCAAATCCTTAGAAAGTTCTTAGAGAGCCATGAGGTGCCATGTTGAAGATCCAGTGGTCAGTATGAGAGAATTGTACTCAAAGCACAAATTTGAACTGCTCTAATACAAGACACACAAATTTAAATGGTCCTGTCAAGCAGACAAAAATATGAAAATGATGAATAGGACATGTGGCTTTGCATAATTAATGCAAATGTACAGCTATTATCACTTAGAGTGTACTCACTTTTGTTGCCAGCTATTTTGACAATAATGGCTGTATGTTGAGTTACTTTCAGAGGGGAGTAAATATAAACTGCAATACAAGCAGCACATTGACTACTCTAAAATATATCCAAGTGTCATTTTTTATTTATAGTATTATCCCCTGAGAAGATATACTAAAATGTTTGCTGAAATGTGAGGGGTGTACTCACATTCGTGAGGTATTATAAATTTGGCATTATAACTCACTTTTCTTGCCACCAGTCTCGCTCATATTTAAACTCTGAAGATATACCGATGCTTGGCTCATTTTGACTGGATCATTAAATCAGTGAGTTGTTGATTAAAGAACAGCTGCAAGCAGATCAGTCCGTTTCACAAAGGAAATATTCTGTATGATTTGTGAACCAATTCATCAGGTTTATTGGAAAGAAACAACTTGGTTATGAATCTGGCATCGCTTTCATGTCTCAGAGAGGGTGGCGATTTATTTTCAGTTCGGAATGAGGAATATGTTTTATGAAAAATTGTAAAAAGCACAATAATATTCTTTGGTGTGAAGTAAAAGTTTTCCGGAAAAGTAGAGATACTAGAAAAAGTACATTAACAAAGTAAAAATGCTCTTACTGTCCAGTGTCCACCACTGTGACTGTACGTTAGCATTTGACAAATGTAACATGGCCCATACATGTATGATTCAATAATATCAATATAAATTTCAGTTCAGTGAGGCCAGAGTTTCTTCAACCACTTTCTGCTCATATAAAGCCTTTTTAAAGCCAAAAAGCCTTTGGCATTTGTCCATACATTACCAAATTGTTTGGGGATAATTCCCAAACACTCCAAGTGGACTCCTTAAATCCTCCCCACCCCACCCCACCCCCCGGCCAGTGACATCTTTTGTAAGTTAAATGTATTTTACATATTGTGGATCACTACGGTTTGTTCAAAACTGTTCTTGCTTCCTGAAATACTTTGCATCTCTATTTCCAGGATTCAAAATAGTGGCTGTCAAACATGGAATGCTATGCAAAATTGATTTAAAAAACAAATTAGTCGTTGCAGTCAAACATGTTTATTACACCAGTCAGTTTTTTGCACAATAGCCAGTTTTGACAGAACAATCACGGTGGGATTAAATCTGCTGTTTAGGGGGAAAATTCTCTATGAATAGTTTTCTCCCATCACCATATCCGTCATTTTCAGTCTAAATTCCAACACATGAATTAAAATGGAGACGATTCTTCGAACTTGCTTTGCCAGCACATGTTTTGGGTAAATATTGTCCAGGTCTAGTCAGGCTCATTCATTTTTCTTCAAAATAATCTTGCTGCTGAAATCACGTCTGAACAAAAATTGGGATAGTAATGACAAATATTTATATTAGTAAGACACACTCATTTTAGATTACACTTGTTTTATTTCACATTAGGCTGCTGCAAGTCACATTATGATTAGCAATCTTACAGACTTTATAAAAATCCCCTTAATTCAATGCAGTGAAGCTGATAAATTCTCAAGTGACCTGCAGACTCTCTTTAATAGAAATATTAAAATATATATATTTTTCCCTCATCACAGCATAAACATAATGTTCTCAGGGGAACAACATAGACTAAAATGTAGAGAGTTGCTTGTTGTCAAGGCTCTCCGCAGATGAGCTGTTCCACACTTCAGCTTTGTAAAATGGCTGATAAACAGTGTGATTTATTCGCAGTCTTAGCCTGGCCTTGGACACGATCCAGTGCAAGTTCTAGAAAGCCCATCTGTGTCAGCTGTCAGGCCACTCTGGCCATACCCGTGGTCTAGAGAATCCGGAGAATGACTGGAAGCTCAGATTTGAATCATGAAAAGCAAGTGGCAAAGTTCTTAATGTCCATCCCTGCATAAACACTAACAGACTGAGGCTTTGAAAATGTGAAATTGCATCTGTGCTGGTAGTTTATTCTGAGCTTGATATTCACAAGCAGCACTCTTGAGTATTGAGCATTTGAGCCGCATTTAGATCAAGGTCTTTTTGTCAGACAGGAATAATTTGATCTTAATACATTTGGGTCTTATTAAGATTCAAATTTTGAGTCTATATAAAGTGTAATAAAAATAAAACCAAATATTAAATTTGTAAAATATAATAAAATTAAATATAAAACTAATTCTGACTTTCTTTATACCTTTTTAAGGCCCTGACTATATCAAGCAGAGGTTCTCCAGTGAGCCTATTGAGATTAAAGAAGTACCAGAAGAAAAGAAAGAGAAATCGCCTTCAGGAAGTCCGCACTTTTATCGCAAAGGCACAACCCCAAACCAGTCCCCCTCCCAAAGCCCCGGTCCTACACCTCCTCCCTCACCCCCCCTCAGCAAGAAAAAGCCCTTCTTTAACAGAAGTGCCCCTAAAGCCATCAAAGAAAACAAGCCCCCTGCTGCCGAAAACCTGGCAGCGGGCGTCACCAAGGCTACTTCCAGGATATCAGAAAAACAGGAAGTAAAACAGGAGCTAGTACCTGTAGCCAAACCCTCCAAGCCGCCGACGCTGGTCGCCAATGCCTCCGGCCCTGGGAACGGTGAGCTGCACTCTCAGTATCATGGATACTTTGTGAAGGCTGAGGTGATGATGCCACCTGATGATCTGGAGGATGAAGAACACCAAGTAACGCCGACTGCTCTTGCCAGGATGCCCCCACCTGCAAAGCAGTACCGTGCACCGACACCCAAACCAGTAATGGCCAAAGAGAGCAAACCCGAGCCCAAACTGAAGAAACAAGATTCATTGAAGCCAAAGAGCCTAGCAGAAACTAAGAAAGCCAGCATGGAAATTACTACTGACATTGTTGAGGAGGAATCAGTAAGTAGCTGCAATATGCATGACATTTATTGCTAAAATGACTATTTTTGACTGCATACTGGATACCATAACTGTGTTCTTTGCACAGTATATTGAAAATGTTATTTTTTACAGATACATGATATCTATTCTATATTATTTATTTTAAAAAAATCCTCATCCATGATATAAGTGACTTTAAGCATCACAACATTATAATGTACAGTATGTAAATATATTTTTTTTTTTAGATTTCCTAAAGATTATATTTAGCTGTGTTATTTAATGTTTTAAATTAGTTTCAATTAGTTACGGTAAAAGAATAGTAAAATGTAATACTGCAATATACAATATTGGCTAATACCAATACATTTGAAATTATCTAAAATCGGCCAATAAATCAATATGTCACTGATATATCATTAATCACTACTAAAATGCACACTTATGGGGTAAATAATGTACAAAAGTGTACCCAGTTACAGCTTTTGTATCTTTTTTTTTTTCTGAGATTGTATATACTATTATTTTATTTGTTAGTATTCATTTATTTAAACACAATATTATAGAATTGAAATATTGGCCATTTATCGGCCATTAACATTCGTGATTATTGTCCAATATTCAAAAACAAATATATATATATATATATATTTGTTTTAGAATATTGGACAATAATCAAGAATGTTAATGTTAACATTATGTTAATGTTTCAATATACATATTTCAATATGTATATATTTGATTATCATTCTTGAAAATGATTATCGGCTTTTTGGTATTATTTTATGGATTTTTTTAGGCTATTTTCAGTTGCTATTTGGTGGTATTTCAAGTTTATGTACATTGGATTGCTAATCTACAGCTTTTTCTCTTGTCGGTTATTCAGGGTCCCAACTCAATATTGGTCATTCTAGTGATGCTGATAAATATTGGACTGGCAATTATTTTTGTCCATTTTCTCACTTGACGGAACATTGAACTCAGGTAAGACTCTAGCACTCCAATGGAGGATTTTGCAGGTTGCCATAGAACCTGATCTTTGCCCCATGTCAGTCACCAACTAATGTAGTCTACCTTACTCTTGCCATGTAATTGCAGCTGTGCCTGAATGTTATTCAACATAATTACTTACCCTCTAACTGTTTCGACCCTTCAGTGAGCTCATGAAAACTAGCGGCATAGGCCCCTAATTCTCCGCACTCGCGTCAATGGCCTTTAAAACAAAATGACGCCAGTCAGACTCAGACACAGGCAAAGGACTGGACGACCGGAATTAGAGCAAATCATGGGAGAAAGACGAAACCCGGACCATTCGGCCTGAGCCAACCCAGTTCCTCTGGCGATGATTTGTTACTCGCTTGGGCTCTGAAAGCTGAAGCAAGCAGTCGTTGGGAAAGAAAAAGAATCTGCTGATCCAAGCCGTACCCAGTCAAGTGCATGTCCACCCCCGCTGCTATGGGGAGGGGTGGAATGGGGGGACTTAACTGGATATGTTCGGAGATGCACTTTTAGTTGACAGAAGCAAACAGCTGCCTTACTATTTTACCAACTGACGTTTTAAAGGGGAGATGTGCAGTGGGTTGCCAGTGTGTTTGGGCAGCAGGAGTGTGTACCAGTGTCCGCTTTCCACTTGGTTCAAAACACCATGCACATTTTGAAAGGGTCACTTGCCAGTCTTATTCCATTACCCATCTCTACAGCCTTGTCTAACATCTGCTCGTGTTTTAGGAGATTCATCCATGACATGCCTGTGCATGGTACTGGTTTAACGACTTTGTCTTGACGTTTTTTTTTGTTGTGTTCTTTTTTTCTGCACCTGTAGCTAAAGCTGATGAAAATATCTGTAGCCTGTTGTATTCTCATTCTCAGAAATCAAACTTGAAAATAACAGCACGTTACAGCTGAGAAAAGAAAAATCAAATATTATTTATTTAAATATTGGCTTTTGAAAAATGCAAGTACAGTGCGTGGTTTGATTTAAAAAAATATATATTTATTTGAAGTATTATTGTAAAATTGTGTGTATTTTTCTTTAATGGTATGTTTGTAGTATGTTTGACATTGTACTTACTGTAGGGGTATAATGCATGGCTTTTATTTTTTGAGAAATTACTAAATGTTACATTTTGCACCTTTAATCTTCATGGCCTGATATACTGTGCCCTCTACCCCCCCCCTCCCCCCCCACCCCTAAACTCCCTCGCTCTACCCCTTAACTTGACATGTGCAGAGCGGTACCTGCCTCAATATTATGCCTGCAAAATTGTGTTGAATACATTCAGGTCGACCCACTGGTTATAAATGCGAATGTAGAGATGGCTGCCTTTGAAGAATTTTATAACAGTGTTATAGTTTACCTCAGACAATATGTGATTTTTGAAATGTTGTCTTAATTAGGAATTTTGAGGAAATCTGCTGTTATTCTCCATTAATTTAGTCTGGTGGTGCATGAGGATGTGGTTGCAATTAATGTGCACATGGTGCATTTGCACCAGTATTTAAATGACAAATGTAAACATATAAATAGATATATTTTATATACAAAGTCAGAATATATTTAGTCAACAGTTGGACACTTAATGGCCTTGACTAAAATTACAGCACAGCATCTTTTGCTGATTGATTCGAACATCCTGCATGCGTGTTGTATTTGGGTGCCACGGATGTGGGGCTGTATGTGTCGTGTGAAGAATGAATTTCAGCAGTAACAGGCTGACTATTTTTACAGAGGTTTTGTCAGACTGCGAGAGTATGTGAGAGGGAAGGAGGAGGGAAGAGAAGAGCATCAGAATGGATGATGGCTTGTCATTTGACAAGAGAGATTAATCTTCAAATGTAGAACAGACTTATTATTTTTAAAGAATTATTTATTTGTTCCTTTTGTGGCAGGAGGAAACACCATTGATTTACACTCATCGGCTATGTACATGACTATTTTTAATTTGTTTTCTTTTCTATTTCTGTTTATATTCCATCCTGACCTGATGCATATTAGATGTAATTCAAAGTTCCCGGTGAAATTTGGCATATGTTAAACAAATAAAGATTTTTTGTCATTTTGTTTCTAAGCAAAGTTACAATTTCTGTATTAAAAAAAAAAAAAAAAAAAAAAACAGCAAGATTTTAAGATGTTTTGGTGTAAAACAGCTTTCAACACTTTCGTGCTGTCATGATTGAAGATCCAGCGTAGCTCTTACTAGGTCAAATTGACCATACAAAAGAATCCAGACTGCACTTTAGTTTTAGGCTAAAAAGTTGCAGTAAATCGGTTAACAAGAACAAACCAGGTAAAACAAATGACCTGCAACAGCACAGAAGGGTTAAATACGGCATTTGAAATGGCTGTAACATGTCAATGTAATATCTTCACATTTTCAAACTCATTTGAATGTATTGTTTTCATTTTAAAGGTTGATAAAAGTTTTGATATGAACTGTCCCACACATCTTAATGACACTGAAACGTATATATGAAGAACTTTTTTTTTTTTTTTTTTTTTTGGAAGGTATTGATATAAATTATAATTAAAAAGGTGACTTTGCAAAGTCTTGATGGATGTCCTGACATTATTTTATTCCATTTCATTGACCACCACCCAGTCCAAAATCATATAATAACCTATTATAAGTCAAAGAAAATTATTAGACAGAGTACAGCTCAGACATGGGGCTCCCGTTACTGCCTCTCTAAGCGCAGATATGCTTTATTTTAGAGCGGTCCTTCCCCCTTGAGTGTGAAAATTGTTCCTTGTCTAGAGGATTGCTTTGGTGATCCTGAGACCAAAATAGTGCGAAGCAGCTGCTGTTGGCTGGTAGAGGGTCGTATTTGAGCACCATGAGAGTTGCGCCAGCCTATGTCGTCTCTCTCCTCCTCTGAGCTCACTGGAGCAAGTGGAAGGTCACCCACCAGCTGCTTTGTTCTTCTCTTTTAGTGTACCAACATGGAGCCCATAGTGGACTTTAATAGTTAAGCCTGAAATAGAGGCTCGACCAAGAGACATAACACTCAAAGTTCTGTTGCTCATCAGCCTCAGCCATTAGCGCCTAATCTCACGTGACGTTTTACCTCAAAAACCTCCTGCTGACGCACGAAGAGGAAGAGGATCGCACAGAGGTACTGTATGTCACATAGTCATGACGTCAGAGTGAGCCGTGTTGGTATTTCCTCCATCTTCAGTACGTTGTGTCATTGTTTGCATCATTTTTGAAAAGGTTGTCTCGCACAAATCTCTCGAGACAAACTTAGAACCTGTGTAGTTTGAGAAATATTTTGGAGGGAATTGCCAAGGTTAAACATTTGTGGCATGTCAATGGGGGACAGTGAGAAACCTCAAACATCTCAAGCTACATACACCGGCTCATATTTCACGGGTCATCAATTCTAAAGAAAAGGCTTGCTGTAAAGAGCCATTTATGAATGGAGTGGAGTTCTTTAGTTTTCAGTCAAAAAAGTAAATAAATTAAAGTCCTATCACAAATGCTTGAGGGCACAGACAATGATCATTCTACTGTTCAAAATGACATGTAGTACATTAATATATGACAAATGAAAATATTTTTGCATCTCAACTTCCCTTTTGAAACAAACAGTGGGCAAAGTGGAGTTCCCTAATTAACCCTGTACGCTTAACCCTCTTCTTGCCCCCTCCCTGCCATTAGATCTAGATTGATAGGTCCCAAGGGTCAAAGCTGCGAGGTCAGCCCGTCCTGAGACACCTGCTCTCTCTTGTCAGGCCTGCAACACCCACACTCCCACTGTGAGTATGCCACCTCACACCCAACCCTCTTGACAGGAGTGTTCCCAGCACTCATACTGTATATATTACACTGACAAATACAGCATCTGTCTGCTATGTGGTGATTTCACTTGTCTTTTGTCAAATGAGTAAGGGTTGCACTTTAATTACTCTCACTCTTTCTCTCTCTCTCTAAAAACTTTTTGACAACCTCTTAGATTCAGCAAGGACAAATTAAATTACAAGAAAAGTGACATTAAAGACATTACAGGTAGAATCCTGAAAAAAAAAAATATTATTGTATGCATTATTATTATTTGTAACTTTCATAATAAATGATCCTTGAGCACCAAATCAGCATATTCGAATGATTTCTGAAAGATCATGTGAAACTTAAGACTAAGTAGTAATGAAGTAGTGATGCTGTAAATTCAGCTTTGCCATCACAGGAATAAATTACTTTTTACAATAGCCTATATTAACATAGAAAACAGCAACATTTTCTTAGTTGTTAAGTTGTAATGATAATATGCAATATGTGACCCTGATTCACAAAACCAATCAAAAGTAGCACGGTTATATTTGTGGCAAACAGGTCAAAATTATACTTTTATGCCAAAAATCATTAGGATATTAGATCATGTTACATGAAGATATTTTGTAAATCTCTTACCATAAATATATATAAAACATTTATTTTTGTGAGTGAATACAGCACAACTGCGAACATAAATGGACAACTTTAAAGGTGATTTTCTCAATGTTTTGATTTTTTTTTTTTTTGCACCCACAATCTCTCAGCCGAAATGTCATATCCTAACAAACCACACATCAATGGAAAGCTTATTTATTCTTCTTTCAGATGATGTATAAATCTAAATTTAAAAAAAAAAAATGCACCCATGTGACTGGTTTTGTGTGTGCACAAATATATGTGTATATAATGTATACAGTAGCTCAAAAAAGAAGAGAAAGAAGAAGAAGCTGTATACGCCATGCATTTTGCCCTATAGTCCTCCCAGTTGTGGGACAAACAAATGATTCTCATTGCCATCATTTTTTACTTCTATAGAGGCATTGAATTGTAATGTCACTTTGTTTCCAAGGTCATCAATTATGTTTACAGTCAGATAAATCTGATACTCTCCCTGCAAAGTAAAGTAAATTTTCAACTTAACTTTAGCATATATTTTATTTATTTATTCTATATATACATTTCTGAGGAATCAAATTAAAATAATACATCACATTAGAGTTGATAAAGCATTATTGATTTCTCACCTCAGGGCCATTAAACTGGTTCACGTAAAAAGGAAAGGTTTCATGAAGTGTTTCTGAAACAAGGAAGCATTCTCATTGATATCCCAGCTATATCACTACAGTAAAAGATAATGCAGTAAACATTATAACATGTTGTACCTCCTTTAATGATGTAACATATTTTGAAATCCTCACAAGCAACATCTGGCTGCTCAAGATCCAACCACAGCTGACCTTTATAGTAAACACTGCCATGATAACCAATACGGTTGATTGTGAACACTGAAAAACAAAAAACAATCAAATGTCATCAGCTCACATCAAAGTTAGTTCAGCTATATCAATTTAATTCATTAAATTAAACAGGGGCTGTCCCATATTATGTAGTAGCGATAGTCATCATAAATATGTCATAAACTTACTTGGGATTAGTGTATACGTTAGAGAAAACAATTTCACTCCTAGAGAGCAGGGAGAACCCGTCATTGACAGGTAATACAACGGTCCTGATGAAAGACAGAGTTTTAATGAAAAGACATCTCAAATACGGAATGTTGCAATACTTTTGTGTGTGTGTGTGTGTGTGTGTGTGTGTATTAATAATATGTAGGTTTCCAATTCTATTTTTGAACTATACTGTTCAAAACTTTGGGGTCAGTAATTTTTTAAAACTTTTTTTTATCTAATTTCTTTTATTCAGTCAGGACACATTGAAATGTTACAAAATACTTATGTTTCTCTTGAACGTTCAATTCATCAAATTGTTTCTACAAAAAAATGAAGCCGTAAAGCTTTCTTGAGCAGTAAATCAGCACATTAGAATTATTTCTAAAGGATCAACTGAAGATTAAATGAAAATTCAGCTTTGTCATCACAGGAATACATTTCATGTCAAAATATACTAAAATACAAAAACAGTTATTTTAAATTGTAATATGTGTCACAATATCACAGTTTTACTGTACTTTTGATATGTACAGTATATACTATATATATATATATATATATATATATATATATATATATATGTGTGTGTGTGTGTGTGTGTGTGTGTGTGTGTGTGTGTGTGTGTGTGTGTGTGTGTGAAAGAATGTGTGATTTTTAAAAGATATTTGATATTCCACTCACCGTCCAATGTGTACCAGATACTAAGATGTTCTGAGGAACATAATAATCTTCTCTCTGCAATCACAGATGACACACAAGATAATGCAACAAAACAGAGAAAGATTGAAGGGCACAAAAGCACCATATCTGTTATCCTTCCTGAACAACACCAGTGGCCAAAACTCTATAGTCAGAATGCTTATGTACAAGTTTAGAGGCTGAGATATTAAACAGAACAACTATTGTGTAAAAGAGGTTATTGCTTTTAACAATGCACTGTAGTGTACTTTTGTAAAACACATTTGGCTTGAAACTAACCGCAGGTGTTTTGTTAAGTGCCAGTGTTTTTTTTTTTGTGTTTTTTTTTGTGAACAGGGAACTTTTGAAAAAAGGAAGTTTAGATGAAATCACGAAACAATGTAGTACCGTATGTGCATGACTTTATTCAATTTTGTACTTCAGCATCACAAACAAGATGGG
This sequence comes from Pimephales promelas, assembly GCF_988280905.1. Classification (NCBI taxonomy): domain Eukaryota; kingdom Metazoa; phylum Chordata; class Actinopteri; order Cypriniformes; family Leuciscidae; genus Pimephales; species Pimephales promelas. The sequence continues at coordinate 28,744,840 of NC_142773.1, forward strand.
CATACCATTTCTGCCAATATTTAATGTACTAATAGTCCACTGAACCAACAAATTGTATTTCCTGTCTCCTTGCTGTTCACATGAGGAAATGTGGCATCACACTGCTGGACTAGTCAAAACTTCTCACCTATAGGGGAAAAAAGTGTATTAATGGCATTTGTTTTTTATCAAACAGAAATACATTGGACCATCGTATACTGTGTTTTTACAAGTCTGATCAAAGCCAGTGCTCCGGTCAATTTTACTGCCATCAAAATGCCATTAAAACATTACCAATACATTGAGATGGCTTTGCTTTAATGAGATATGAATATGAATAGCCACTGGCAATCACTTGATCTAATCAGAAAACACAGAATGGAATATCTGCTGCAAAAAAAGGGAAAAAAGAGAAAAAGAAACAGCTTACCATATTTAGCTTTTCCTACCTGCCCAGTACAATTGAAATGGACCATTTGCACGTTTTCAAGGTCATCAACAAATGTCACATTCAAATAAGCCTGATATTCGCCCTAAAAGGCAAATACATAAAATATTTTGTTTTAATTTCGACTTGATTATAAAGATATATAACACATTGTTTATTTTGGAAAGAGTAAATTGTTAGTGTTGAAACCTTACTGTAGTGAAAATATGACATATAGCAATCATGGTATGATCATTTTGCTATATATTTTTATACATCTGGATCATAAAAGGCATTAATATTGGAAAAGATAAAGCATGTTGATTGCTCACCTCAGGGGGGTAAAATCGCCTCGTAAAAATTGGGAAGATTTCATGAAGTTTTTCTAAAACAATAATGTGGTCTCATTAGTGAGATAATGCAAAGCTAAAACACTGTTAGGAATGTAATAAAACAGTTTAATAAATGCAGTACCTCCTTTGATTATGTCACATATTTTAAAATCTTCACAAATAACATCAGGCTGCATGTGATCAAACCACAGCTGCCCTTTGTAGAAAACAAGAGCATGAAACCCTATACGTGTGGTTGTGAACACTGAAGGACAAAACAAGGCAAATAAATTATGTAATTATTAATGATGATAATAATAATAATAATAATGATTAATAATACCTTTTTTAGTTATAATTAAATATACTTAATATTATATATATGAAACAGGATAAGTTTAGAATTATGAAGCACATCCATAATGAAAACATTATGTAACCAATATAAAGCATTCATCTTTCATCTTTTCAACTTACTTGGAATTACTGTATATGTTAAGTTGTATGAGTCCATTCCTATAGAGCAGGGGGATGCAGTCACTGACAGGTAATACAATGGCCCTGATTTAAGAGAGCATTGACAAATTTCAATTACATGACATCAAACAGAATCATGAAAAGAGAATCAAATCTCACAAGAGGTGATTCATGAACTCATGATTCATAATCATCATTTGTAAAACAAACAGTACTTAATACGTAAATTGAAATTAAAAATCGAAAGAAACAATTTGGGGAGAAAATCTATTTAAAAAAAACATCCACTGAGCTTTTTTCATCCAAGAAGTATGATCTTTTTTCTGGTAGCTAAGGATCTGAGGTAGATCAGACTGAGTAAATAAGTAAATAAGTAAATAATTGAAAAACAAAAAGATCTTACCATCGTAGCTGCACCAAAGGCTAACATTTTCTGAGGAGCAAATCAATTGTGTCACTGCTGAGGACATATAAGACAATGACACAATATGACAAAGAAAAACTAAAAGGTGCAGAAACACCATTGCTGATCTCCTTTAATGAAAAAATAAATAAATAAATAAAAAAGAACAGTGGCAAAACCTCTCCTCAATGGTTTGTACCATATGTGGATCCGTCTTCAAATCATGATCTAATAACAACAGGACACAACAATGCACTGCATTATTGTAAAACTTCTCTTTTGGATTGAACCATGAATTGTTTTCTGTTTTTTTTTTTCTCTCTCTGTAAGTACTTGTAATTATGTGACAAAGAAGTGCTGGTAAAAAATGTCATTTATTTACAGTTTTACAGTTTCAGCTTCACAAACATACTTAAACCATTTCATGACTCTCATCAGACAATTACACAAAACAGAAAAGGTTCTAAAATAAGAAATAAAATATAATATGTTTATCAAGGTTTATGCTTAAAACATTAACTGATTAGCATTAACATTAACTTGATTTGGTGCTCAAGACACATTTCTAATCACATTTGAAAACTTTTTTTGTGGAAACCTTGATATATAAACCATGTATGGTGCATCCTTTCTTAATAAAAGTATCCATTTCTTAAAAAAAATAAAATAAATAAAATAAAAAAAACGTACTGACCCCAAAATTTTGAGCGGCTGTATACATTTATCTTGTGTTTTCTCTAACTGTAAGTAATTTTCCATGTCTAATACAAGAACTGAGCAATCATTACAGTGCACTGACGATCACATGATCTGCCCAGAAAAAAGAAATGAAAATATAGGTTCTTCATATATCTCCATAAAAAAGAAGAAGCTGTATACTCCATGTATTTTGCCCTATAGTCCTCCCAGTTGTGGGACAAACAAATGATTCATATTGCCATCATTTTTTACTTCTATAGAGGCATTGAATTGTAATGTCACTTTGTTTCCAAGGTCATCAATGATGTTTACGATCAGATAAAGCTGATACCCTCCCTGGAAAGTAAAATAGCAAAATCGATTTAACTATACGATTATAGCTTTTAATCTCATTTATATTATTAATATATATTTGTATAATACATTTTTTTAATTTCTCACAGATCATAATAAAATAATACATTGCATTTAAATTGCAGCGGATAAAGCATTATTGATTTCTCACCTCAGGGCCAAATAACTGTTTCACGTAAAAAGGAACGGTTTCATGAAGTGTTTCTGAAACAAGGAAGCATTCTCATTAATATCCCAGCTATATCACTACAGTAAAAGATTATGCAGTAAACATTATAACATGTTGTACCTCCTTTAATGATGTAACATATTTTGACATCCTCACAAGGAACATCTGGCTGTTCATGATCCAACCACATCTGACCTTTGTAGTAAACACTGCCATGATAACCAATACGGTTGATTGTGAACACTGAAAAACAAAAAACAGTCAAATGTCATCAGCTCACATCAAAGTTAGTTCAGCTATATCAATTTAATTCATTAAATTAAACAGGGGCTGTTCTATATTATGTAGTAGCTAGTCATCATAAATATTTCATAAACTTACTTGGGATGAGTGTATAAGTTATATTATACACATTCACTCCTAGAGAGCAGGGAGAACCAGTCATTGACAGGTAATGCAACGGTCCTGATGAAAGGCGGAGTTTTAATGAAAAATACATAATGTTATACCCTACTTTGTGACTCAGTTAAGTAGGTGTCCAATTATATTTTGTGTACATACACTGTACAAAATGCAGTGTGTGTGTGTGTGTGTGTGCGTGTGAGAGAGTTTTGTGTATGTGTAATTTAAAAAAAATAATATTTGATATTCCACTTACCATCAAATGTGTACCAGATACTGAGATGTTCTGAGGAACATAATGATCTTCTCTCTGCAATCACAGATGACACAGAAGATAATGCAACAAAACAGAGAAAAGCTGAAGGGCACAAAAGCACCATATCTGTTATCCTTCCTGAATGCCAAGAATAGTTATGTATGCTACAAGTTGGGAAGCTGTGATTTAAACAGAACAACTATGCTAACAGTTCTTGCTTTTAGTAATGCACTGCACATTTTGTAAAACACATTTGGTTTGCAACTCACCACGGGTTTTTTGTTAAGTGTCAGTGGTTTTGTGAACAGGGAACTGTTGAAAAAAAAAAGGATTTTTTTTTTTAGATTAAATGTATACATGTGGATTTATGTGGATTTATTTAGTTTATTTAGTTTTATACATTTAGCATCACAAACATGATGGCATACAATTTCTGCAAATATTTAATGTATTAAAATAGTCCACTGCAAACAACATGATGGAATTGAGTCCATACCATAAAAGTATGGAAAGCCTGTGCTGAAATTGTGCTGTATAATATGATCTCATTATAATTTTAGGGTATTTAGACTTGGGTTGCACATGGTGCACTTAACTGTCTCTTTTTTCATGCAATTCAAAACTATAATGAACAGTGCGTATCTGAAGTGACTCAGATGAAGGAAATAATCCATTATTTATCTGCTTTAATTCATCAGCCACACTTTGTTTTCATGCCGATAATAATAACATTAAAAATGAACATATATCAGCCGATACCGATATGGTGCCCAATATATATAAATATATAACATTTTCATAAATACACGCAGTAAAATAAGATATAAAATAGTATGTAAATAATGTCTTGAATAATATGCAAGAAATGTTTTTAAAAGGTTAACATAACAATAAAATCATTTGTGATGTTATGTTTTACTTATTGCATTTTTCTTCGGACTTGACTGACAGACTGGCATTCTGAAACCGCAAGATGCTGTCCGAATCCATGATGTCCTACCTCCCTGTCAGCATATGCCAATATGTATTCCCATAACTCTGCGCACCCATGCACACACAGACATCACAAGTTATCAGCACAGTTCCTCCTGAAGCAAAACAAAAAGCTCATACTGGGTTCACGCCATGTTGTAACCGTAATTGCGAAACGGCAGCCCTGCTCTGGCTGTGTGTGTGTCATGTGTTTTGAAGAAGCTGTGGCTTTGATGGGAGGGAGGGATCTCATGCTTTCAAAGCTTGCAATTGTTAGCCTATCATAAATTGCCTACCCTACCTTTAAGTGAAAACGAGAAGCTTACAGGCTTCCGTATGAGGTCCACCCGCAGTGTCTTCTGGGATTTCTAATGGTTAAATTCTCTGCGCTGTACTAACATGGCCCCCACAGACACCAGATCTCAACCCAATAGAGCATCTTTGGGATGTGGTGGAATGGGAGCTTCATGCCCTGGACGTGCATCCCACAAATCTCCATCAACTGCAAGATGCTATCCTATCAATATGGGACAACATTTCTAAAGAATGCTTTCAGCATCTTGTTGAATCAATGAAACATAGAATTAATGCAGTTCTGAAGGTGAAAAGGGGGTCAAATACAGTATTAGTATGGTGTTTCTAATAATCCTTTAGGTGAGTGTATATATTGACATCAAGCGTGCAAGACACACTGCAGCATTACAAATAGCATATCAATAACCCATTGCAGATCTATACAGAGCTGAGGAAGGTGGAGTGTTTTAGGCCCGTTTCCATGTTTATTTTGAAAAACGGAGGCATTTCCCTTTGTTTGTGCCCTTCGTTTACATGCAATTCGCCTCTGGAACTGATTATTTCTAAAAACCTGCAGATTATTTCAGAGAGGAAATTTTGGAAAACTTTGTTTACATGTTTGCATGTAAACTAAGGAAATGCAGGTGACATCACTAGGCGTATGGTTCAAAGAGGAAGTGATTCGTTGCGGTTGTTGTTATTTTCGGGATTCTGATTCTGGCTACCGTGGGCTTGAGCTTCTCATTACACTGCCACCATGCTCTTGACGGCACACAGGTTTGCGTAAACCAGGGGTAGGCAAGTTCGGTCCTAGAGAGCCGCTGTCCTGCAGAATTTAGTTCCAACCCCAATCAAACACACCTGAACAAGCTAATCAATGTCTTCACGATTACTAAGGAGACTTTTTTTCAGTGTTGGAGCCAAACTCTGCAGGATAGCAGCTCTCTAGGACCGAACTTGCCTACCCCTGGCGTAAACAAACACTTCTGAAAACTGACAGGTGTGCAAAATGTTATTTTTGAAAACAGAGAGGGTGAAATGTCTGTTTATGAACTCCGAAACCATGCTGCAAACTTCTATAGTGAATGGTAACCAGCCTTTTAAATATTGAGCAACAGGCTCATTGGCTGCAGATGCAACATGAACCATTTAGCTTGTGCCAAGTAGTTACCACTGTAAATATTATCAGCTTGCGTTAAGGACCCATCAGCCTGCACCATTTGGAGTTTCATGACAGAACTAGGAATATAAACCATCCACTGAATTTAAGGATCCCTTGTCTTTTGCTGGTATAAGGTAACACATTAAACTGAATAAATGTACTTTTGTACTATACGTATATCAATCTTCTTCCTGAAAGCTGGGATATAAAAACAAAATTTCAAACTTATAACATTAGGACACAACAATGCACTGCATTATTGTAAAACTTCTCTTTTGTATAGTACTTATAGAGTAATTATGTGACAAAGAAGTGCTGGTAAACAGAAACAGTAGTGAATGAGGATATGTCATTTAAATGGAATTTATTTATACAGTTTCAGCTTCACAAACATACTAAAACCATTCCATGACACTCTTCAACAATCCAAACTAAGAAAGTTACTTGATATTATTAAAAACAAATTGAATTGAAAATATTACATTTCTCACATAACAAGTGGAAATAAAATAGTACATATACATATATATATATATATATATATTCTGAATATAAGTATTAATTCCTTCCAAAGAAAAAGTCTTACTAACCCCAAACTTTTGAACATTAGTAAGTTGATCTTATTTTTGCTGTTATACACGTTCAACCATAGGATTTTCTTGTACCACCCTCCTCAAAAAAATCCATTCTTACTACCAACAGCTTTTGTTTCTATAGATAAGTTGAAACGTATTGTCAGCCTTCTTTCAACATCATCAACAATGTTCAGATCCATCCAAATTTGATATTCTCCCTGGAAAGGAAAACAAAATAAACAAAACTTTTTTTTTCATAGCTTTCAAAGGATCACATTTTTATGTCTTTTTTACATTAAATTTTTATTTTTATTTTATATAAATTTTAACTTACAATCGAACACATGACCTTGGTGTTGCCATGCTATACCAGTTCAGCTACAGGAACAACTCGAATTTATAATCGAAGTACATTAGATTTACATTAGTCATGAAGTCTCACCTGAGGAGCATGTAATACGCTTCTTTTTAAAAAAACTGGACAAGTTTCCTGCAGTGTTTCTGAAAAGGAAGCACTCAAATCAATATCCACAACTGCACTACTGAAAGATAAAGTGCAGTGCAGTAAACATATTTTAACATGTAGGCCTACCTCCTTTGGTGATGTAACAGATTTTAACATCCTCACAAGGAATATCTGGTTGTGTGTACTCAAACAAAAGCTGACCTTTGAAAAAACCTCGAACATGATATCCAGCACGAGCAACTGTGAACACTGAATGACAATAAAGTTCATTTCAAATTTAAAAAGCCAAAAAGTTGCTTTTTACAGCTTTAATAGCAAGCTCAAACATTATTTCAAGTTGCATGACACACATATTTGATACATAAAGTGATGTTCCAGAAGAATAGCATTTTAATAAACTTACTTGGGATTATTGTATAAGTTATAATGTGCCAGGCCACTTTTGGAGAGCAGGGGGAGCTGGTCAGTGACAGGTAATATATCGGCCCTGGTTAAAGAGAGACTGAGCATTAATGACAGAATAGTGACATCTCAAACATATAAAGGGTAAAATATCTTCTTTCATTTTGCAAAACTTAGTACACATTGGAAGTGTTGCTATCTTGTAACGGTTTAAATGTCACCTGTCAATGTATATATATATATATATATATATATATACAGTATATATTGTAATTTCTGACTATTGCCTGAAAAGTTACCTGGGTCAAGTGTAGTACCCCTGATAGCCATTTGCGGGCACTAGTGCATGGTGGCTAGATAACTCATGAAGTCAGTTGGTTCAGTTTGTTAAATTGGTCGAGGGAAACCACATGGTTCATCTAAATGATACCTGACGTTTATAATCTCGTCTCATTTACACAGAGACAAAGACAGTTGGTTTCCTTATATTTTGTTATTGTTTGGGGCAATAATATGCACGCGTGTGAAATTAAATAGGAAAATTAATACTTGTTGAGTGAAGTGGTTCTATTTCAGTATCTATCTCGGGGTAACACCTATAAAGAAAAGGGGTGTTACAATCTGAGCAGGTAACCAAAGTGCTGCAGGTTTAACTCCCCAAGAGGTGAACCATGAACTTTAGCCATTGTATCCTTGAGCAAGACACTTTACCATGGGTAGCTCTAATACGGTGCCCGTAAAGGGACATGGGGAGAAATGAGATAGGAGGAAAAATGATATGCAGATTAAATGGGTAAATAGCTTATCGTCACCATTCAGTGTAAGTAATGGAGTACGGCAGGGGGGGCTATTGTCTCCGGCACATTTTAACTTATCTATGGACAACCTCTCAAAGCAGTTGGGGATGATGGGATGTGTCATAGGGAACACTCTGTTAAACCACCTGATGTACGCAGATGATCTAGTTGTTATGTTCTCCAGTAGGCCTACTGTTGGGTTCCAGCAGTTGTTGGATATGCTCCAAGTATGGGGGTGAGTTGGATGTACAGTACAATGCAAGGAAGAGTGGTGTGTTGGTTTGTAGGACTAGGGAAGATCAGAAGCTGCACTTTCCTATGTCTTACCTGTCTGGGCAATGTATCTGTGTAACTGTACAAAATATCTTGGGCATATCATTACTGACAAGATGGAAGATGATGTTGACATTAATAGGCAAAGACGAATGTTGAATGTGCAAGCGAACATGTTAGTTAGGAAGTTTCATTACTGCTCTGATGATGTGAACGTGCACTTGTTTCATGCTTACTGTACCCCTATGTATGCAGCTCCATTATGGGTCAACTACAAAAAGGAGACCATGCGCAAACTGCAGGTAGCATATAATTGCATAGGTAGCATATGATTGTCTGAGGAGGCTGCTGAAGAAGCCCAGGAGCAGCAGTGCAAGCAAGCTTTTTAGTGACTTGAGGGTAAGCTGTTTACAGCCATTATTGAGGAACCTAATGCAAGTTTATGCGTCGACTTGATGAGTCACGAAACTATATTATATATTACGGCTCACAAGTCCCAGGTGTAGCTCGGTCCGATGGAAGCATTGGTGTTTTTTGTAAAAAAAAAAAAAAAAAATCTTCTTTTTGTGAGGTGCAAGTCCTGTTGTTGGGCCTAGAGCCTAAAGTTTATATATATATATATATATATATATATATATATATATATATATATATATATATATATATATATACATATATATTAATGATTTTGCATTCTCTTGCAAAATGTTTGCGTTCCCCCAAGTTTGCATTTGCTCGCAAAACTTTTGTGTTGTGAATAATCTCAATGTGGTCACACTTAATATTCAGTATCTTTAACTATTATGTTGTAACATTTTCATTAATTATTTGATTTGCCGATTTAATACTTATCATTTACATATGAAGAGTTCAGATGCAAAAGCCTCTAAATGCCATTTGAAATTTTCTTCTTTAATGATGATTTTTATCAAACTTGTATATTTAAGTTCAGTAATTTCACTTAAATAACAATTAATAGGTAATTATCATTGCCATTTAAGTGAAATTACTGAACTTTAATATACAAGCTTGATAAAAATCATCATTAAAGAAGAAAATTTCAAATGGCATTTAGAGGCTTTTGCATCTGAACTCTTCATATGTTTTACATACGTGTGAGTGTGAACCAATGCTTTTGCGAATGAATGTAATGATTTATTGCAGAATGCTCTACTTCTGTCAGAAAATGCAAAACCATTTAAAATAAATATAATTTATCCTCCTATCTCATATATATTTCCTATATTATTTCCCTTTAGGGGCTCCATATTCCAATGAGACATATTCCATATGATAAGCTAAACGACCAAATGAGTTGTTTAAAACTTTTCTTTATGTAAACATCTGTTTAACATTTGAACCATTAGTCAAGTCCACAAAACAGAATCATTTAGCATCATATAACAGCACATTGTTTAAAAGAAAATATTCAACTCACCTTCGTAGCTGTACCAAACGCTGCCATACTCTGAGGAGCAGAGTAATCTTCTTTCTGAAGAGACAGAAGACACACAAGGCAAAGCTATAATACAAAAAATAAAAACTGAAGCATACAAGAACACCATAACTGTTGTTTTCCTGTATAAAACAAGTAGACAGATATCTCTCTGACTGAAATAATATCAACAGTTTTTTTTTTAAATTATCAAAATTGTTACAGTGTCACACTAATAACTACTTCAGTAAAACATCCTCTTTCGATAGATAGGTCACTGGTTGTTCCCCCTAAAAATGGCTATGGCCGTGAGAACAAGGAAGAAAAATGTTGGGCCACAAGATAAAATCATGAATCAGGAAAGGAATTGAGATAGGGTGTGCAGATGGTAAATATCCATTTATTTACACTTTGATACAAGTTTCTACATCACTAATATACTGGATGACATATCATTCCTGCTAATATTTAACACACAACAACGGTCCATTGAAATGTAGACATCTTGGTTTCACAAGCTAAATCGATCCAATGTTGGTGGACAAGTTAACTTTTCTCTGGTTTGTTCAAGTCATCTGTATTGAAGGAAAAGGGCCGGTCGTAACCCATGAGGTGGTTGTAGTCGTTGGGCAGAGCAAAAAGCATCGGGTTGACCAGCATCGAATGTTTCTTGGCGTAAAAACTAGTGAACATCCTGCTCACATCAGGGATAATGACATCACTCTGATGGAAAACAGTCCGTTTCTCCACTAGAAGGGCACTGTAAGTGATGGCTGTGTACATGTCGGTCTCCTTGTTGTGGTACAGGCGTACGACGTAGCCTTTGGTGATCAAGTGGAGCAGAATAGGAGTCAGAAATGTGAAGAAACCTATAAAGCCACAGAAAGCCACTTGCACTGCCAAGCTGTTCACACCAATGCCTGTTTTCATAAGGACATATGGCATCACACAGAGACTGAACATACTGCTGGAGTAGGAGAAGAACTTCACACCTACAACAAAGGAGCAGATTTAGATCATACATCAGATATGATAACTATATCAGTTTGGTAGTTCACATTGTATTTTGAAAGTATAAATTATGTAAGTGCTATATATGGCAGGTAATTTACCAAGGACAGCTTTCCCCAGACTGCCTGTGTAGATTAATTCTCCATCTCCAGGCTGGACTGGTGATGATGTATACCATCGAACAGCACAGTATGGTTGAACCTAAAGTACAAACAAACAAAACAATTAAAGGGTTAGTTCACCTGAAAAAAGTTCATAAAGAGATTGTAAAACTAATTTTCAAACTTTTCCGAAGAGACTCTATAGATTTATATGATGAACAGATTCAATTTAGGCTTTTATTCACGTATAACTTTTTGAAGCGTCAATGTGATGGAGTTATGGAGGGACTGTAAGTGGAGAGACAGAAATATCTCAGATTTCATTACAATATCTTTATTTACGTTACCAAGATGAAGTAAAGACTTGCATGTTTGGAACGGCATAAGGGTGAGCAAATGACGACCAAATTTTGATTTTTGGGTGGACTAACCCTTGCAAGTGTAACACTTTTAAACACTGAGATGCTGTAATCGCTTCTCAGTTAACTATTCGGTTGTTAAGTCGTGACGTAATCACGCTCTGATAATACTGTTTCCGGGTCCAAATGCTGGGTCCTCTCTATCTGCTTACCGCTTTTGCCCGAGGTTTAACATGCCGCAGTGCTGTGTCCCATGTTGTTTAAATAGATCGGAGTTAAAAAAAACAAGTGACATTCAACTGTCATTCTACCGCTTTCCCTGTGACGAGAAAGAAAAGAGAAAATGACTGCAGTTGATAAGGTAAGTTACAATTCTTTCCTTTATCCCTAACACCCACTGGCGCTGAAGCGAAGCCAGTCCTTTAAGAAAAGGGCTTAGTCTAACGTTATGGGTTGTAACGTTAATTAGATATGGACGAGCGGAGCGCTTGGACCCGGAAGAGGCTAAACGACACGCGTGACGTCAGACTTAACAACCGAATGGGCTATATGCACGCATAAGTTCCGCATTTGACGCAAGGATGCTCGTCCATTTCCGGTTGTGGAGATTAAAGCGGAGGAGAACAGAGGAAAACGGGATTATGGCAGAGTCTTCAAAATTTACTGTCCTCCCGTCTTTGAAACGAAACGTACATACGTTTAGATGTAATTTGATATATAGTTATGTTTATTTAATATAATTTTAAAAAGAAGCATAAACACAACGAGGGGTGTATGTTTTATCTGTTTTTGTGACTAACGTTTCTTTATTATAACCATGGAGTATAAAATTCAATATAAATTCTCGGTATTGCATTGGACTCTACGATCGGCGGCAGTTATCGAGCATCCCTAATCCTTCACCGGAAATAACGCCGTGCATAGAGCCCATTCGCCTTATTCACTTGGCGGCCATTTTGAAAATGGAACGCCGCTGAGGGGTACACTCACCCGGAAGGATGCATGCGACGCAGCAGCACCAGCAATGAAAACTCGCAGTGCTGACCACCAATCATTCCTGTCTGCCCGAATTAACGATGCAAAATGTGAAGCAAAGTGCCAGTGACTGAAACATCCCCCGGGCTGTGTTAATTAAGGGATACAATACCTGTATCGGAGGTTTTATCCACGACATTGAACGTAAGAATGGACGCCAATTTACCTCAGTTTCTGCAAGCTTGTAGGAAGTTGACTGTGTACTATTAGAATCTATACAAATCCATTACCATCATTATTTTTATTCTTTATGAATACATATATGTAAACTTGTATTGTCACCATAGCAGCTTATTATTGTCAGTGTGTAAGGATCAGTCCCTGTCAGACCTTAAAATCACTTCTCCTCTTTCCTTTTACATACATGAGTGATTTGATTGTTTTACATGCGTGTGTAGGTAAGCTACTGGATGTGTATCTAAACAATAAAGTACAATTGTATCTAACATAGTAACTTACACAGTCAACAACTCCATATTACAGCTTAGCTTACTAACGTTAATTACCTCTGGCTGCTGAAAGCTCGCAGAAACTGGCAAGGCGTCCATTCCTACGTTCAATGGCGTGGATAAAACCTCCGATACAGGTACTGTATCCCTTAATTAACACAGCCCGGGGGATGTTTCAGTCACTGGCACTTTGCTTCACATTTTGCATCGTTAATTCGGGCAGACAGGAATGATTGGTGGTCCGCATTGCGAGTTTTCATTGCTGGTGCTGCTGCGTCGCATGCATCCTTCCGGGTGAGTGTACCCCTCAGCGGCGTTCCATTTTCAAAATGGCCGCCAAGTGAATAAGGCGAATAGACATTAACAACTTTTTTTTATTATTATTATTTAGCCTACATTAAAAGAAATTAATCCGTATTTTAATTATAGTTCATTTGAGATGTCGCAAACAGATTTACAGAAACACTTCAATATAATAAATTAAGTTATGAAACAAACAAAAATAAAGCAATATTTAAATAGAACAATTTATGTTTATTTACAGAATCCATGTTCTTCTGTGCTAAGCCAAATTAATGAGCTGTCCAGGAATAAACAATGTACAGAAACAATCGTACCATTTACAGAAAGGTAAACAGCAAGCAAACGGCATATTTAAATGCTATCTACTATGTACCTTGTTTGCATGGGCTTTTAAAAGTGACCTTGGATTCACATGCAGCAAATTATCCTGCCTCTTTAAAACTACAGCATGAGGGTGGCAAAAACTCCCACGGCTGTGTGATGCCGGACGAACACCGACTTGGATTTTTCTGATGATCTGTTCTTGGATTTTTGAGAGACGCCGCAACCGTTGCAAAATCCCAAACTGATACATTATATTATCATGTGGAGTTTTCCCACTTAGCTAGCAAAATGACAACGCACCGGAAGCAATTTGATGCGCGAGCACACACGTGCGAGTAAAAGATTCGTAATCGATGATGAACTGAACAAAAACCTCATAGATGTGAAGAAGTATATATCTTACACATTATAATTTAATGTCAAATCAACCAAAGCATGCAAGTCTGATGTGATATTAATTATTAAAGCATATTGAGGAGGACTCTAAATTTGTAGAATCTATAACGGAAGTGTATGGATTCTCTGCCTGACAATTGTTTCCTGTTGTCCGCACTGACAACAGAAGCAGTTGCCAGAAGCTCATCGGAGAGAAAACAGAAAAAAACTGCCCTGACCAGCTCAATCTTAGTGAGGTGAGACAATACCTCTTGTATTTAATTATGATTATTTAATCTTTATTCGTGCGAATTCTGTCTACTGAATTTTTTTTTTTTTTTTGAAAAACACGATTTGTACATAACGTTAGTGCTCCTTGAGCTTACTGGGAAGAAAACTCATTCCCTATGATTTACTGTTCTAACTTGCATGGATGACCCAGACTGCATCACGACTCGTGGATTGTTTTTATTATTGTGCCTATTATTAATAAAAATATATATTCAATATAAATCAGATCACATGTGGTTCTTGTTTGGTTTCAGCAGCCCTTTTCATGAACATTATGTGCGTTGTTACTACCGCTACTTTGTACGTGGTAAGTAACTATTATTTTCTCTTAATATTTCAGAGAGAGAGAGAGAGAGACAAGGGAAGGCAGTAAAAATGGGTAAGGTTTTCTAAGTTTAAAAAAAAAAAAAAACAAACAAACAAACAAATGAATTAACTACTTGGGAGAATAAACCATACATTACTTGGATTAAGGGATGTCTGTATGATGTATTTCTGTGTATGTTATGTTGGTAGTTCGAGTGTATGATCAAATTTATACATTGTAGATGGAGAAGAAAAGACCTATGGTGGCTGTGAAGGGCCAGATGCCATGTATGTGAAATTAATCTCCTCTGATGGCCATGAGTTTATTGTGAAGAGAGAACATGCTCTGACATCTGGAACAATCAAAGCTATGCTTAGTGGTCCTGGTGAGTATTAGTTACCAAAGGGAATTAATAAAATTTGAATTGCATCTAAAAATAGGATCTTCCTGAATTTTGCCCAACAGTAATTATTCCACATATTCTTTAAATGTGTCATTTTAAATGTTGTAAGTGTGTATTGTATTGGTACTTAATTTGTGTTTTTTAATGTGATAGTAACATTGCATCTCTGTTTTTTCAGGCCAGTTTGCTGAGAATGAAACGAATGAAGTCAACTTTCGAGAGATCCCATCTCACGTTCTTTCTAAAGTGTGCATGTACTTTACATACAAAGTCCGCTATACTAATAGTTCAACAGAAATCCCTGAATTTCCTATCGCCCCAGAGATAGCGCTGGAGCTTCTGATGGCTGCCAACTTCTTAGATTGTTAAACATAAAAAAAGAAACACTCATAAACACGTCTGGCTGCAGAATAAATATGAAAAGCAAATTATTATTGGTTTATTTTATTGGTTTTAAATTTAGGTTTGCAAACAGAGGTATACTGTGCTGAATGAGAGGTATAAATTTTGGTTCCTTGTTCTATTTAAACTGTAACTGCTTTACAAATAAAGTTATTTTATTTTACTTTATTGTTTTAAGCTTTGACCCAGCATAAATTTACATAATTTCTGTATTGCAAAATAAAGATGCCTGGAGTGATGAATTCCTAATAAATGTTTTCATGTCTAGAGTCAACCAAACAGACATGTAGTTTTACAATGTATCTATTTGTGATAAGTTAAAAATGTATTTGTTCTTCTTTTGGTTATATGGTGGGTTGTGAACCAACTTCATAGGTAGGCTACATACCTAGAATTCAGTTGAAATAGATTTCTCATACCTTTTCTGCATGTGGATTCGTCACACAGAAATCTTGTAATTGCTCGCAGTAGTCATTAATTTGTTTAATGAATAAATTCAGTTGTTCTTGAATTTTTTTTGTTCATTCGTTTAATTCTGCTTTTTGGAGATTATGTGCACTTAAATTTTCAAACAGTGAATTCTCCAAAATAAGGGTTTGAATCAAACATTGTTTTCTGTCCTCCATGGGTGACTGCATCTACAAATATTTTTTGAAAGTTAATAACACCAAGGGATGAGTCTAGATAGGTTTACTATAATAGCAAAGGGAGGTTAACAAACTTTAATAAAATATCTAATTAATACTTAATTAACAGGTCTATATTACATATTTAAATGATATTAAATTTTATATATAACATTATATAAATATGTATTTAAAATCATATATTATTGGTCACAAAAATAGTGTGACATTTTCGTGTTGCCTTTTAACATTTAGTTTTTTTTTCCAGTTTACATATAACGTTAAAAAATGGCTAGCTGAAAATGTTGAATGGCAGGTTAAAGTTACCCCATAGATATACACCCAAACAGTCTTTTTTTTCCCCTGTGCTATAACTGAAGGAATGTTCGATTAATTCAATGTACATAATAATAAACGGGCATTCAAAAATAGCATCACCATGAGTAATAACAAAGTAATATCAATAGTCTCTGGTAATATTCGCTGGCATGTATAGCAACCAGATAGCAACACGCTTCTTTCTCTCCATTTAAATGATGCATACTTCGCGTAGTTTGAACATCACGTTTCAAAACAAATGGTTTGTTAGTTTCTTATTAAAAGAGTCTTTTACACTATTTTAACCAGTAAAATAAGAGGATTTGAGCATTTTCACCTGTAGTGCCACTGTACCCTCGTTTCAAACCGAATGTTGTTGCATTGCGGTTCCGTGAAAAACCTGATTAGACGTCATTCAGCCAATCGCCTCTCTACAGGGGCTTTCCATCATGGCGTCTATGCAGGTGAATATCTCCCTACACACACAAGCATTTTCATATAACATTCTTTCTGCTTTTAGCTGTGACACGTACCGGGTTTCGTCCTGTGTCCCTGCCTGTGGTAATCTGAACACAGGACAGTCAGCCGTTTCATTCGTACGCACATTTGTTTACTTTGTAAGCTAACCTTCAGTCAGTCTGACAGCCCCAAAAAAACTCTGTCACATCACAGTTGTAGCGGTGGAAGACGATACTTATAAACGGGATGTGAAACGGGAATTATTATGTAGCAGAGTTCTTCCGGAGCTGTAAACAATGGCTATGGTGCTTAATCGCTAGTTTTTATAGCACTGCAAATCGTTAGTTTGACTAGCTCGTTAGCGGCGTGCTTGCTAGTTTTATTTTCCAGATATTGGAATTTAATTTAGGTGAATGGTTTAAAACCACGCACCCTGAATTAAAATGATGTATTAATAATTTAGAATGTTAATAGTTTAGGAAGGCCGTCCTGTTTTTACTTTCAGTTGTGCCTTAACCCAAGTTATTTTCACTTCCCAGAAGCGATTGCAAAAGGAGTTGATGGCATTACAAAGTGATCCACCTCCTGGAATGACACTAAATGAGAGAAGTGTACAGAACACAATCACTGAGTAAGTTGTGAGATGTGTACATGTGAAAGATGATCAAGCAGTAAGTTCAGTTAGACAGTTTGCAACCTTTCCTTAAAGTTGTTGACATGAAAATTAATTTATTTTCTAATTGCATGCTTTAGGTCTTATTGTGAACTATTAATCTGTGCACGTTTCTTTTTTAATTTGACCTTGTAATGTTTAATCCAAATGTCATAACTGGATCTTCCGGTGAAAACAACAGACTGGTGACGTTTGTCAGATTCTCCAATCATTTAGTCCACCTAAACCCCACCCCTGCAAACTCACATTTATCGTCCTCCACTTGTTTTGAGCAATGTTCTGATTTACTCCGATGCAGGCTACATAATACTATGTAAGAAATAATATGTCAATTGTTTTGTTTCATTTTCGACTTTAAATGGACAGTTCACACAAAAATGTAAATGCTGTAGTTTTTCTCACCCTCATGTCATTCCAAACCCATAAGACATCATCTTAGAAAAACAAATGAAAATATTTTTAATAAAACCTCCATTGAAAGTCCTTGTTACCAAATTTGTTTATAAAGAGAACATTTCTGAAGAGAAACTTTTGCTTTATAAACAGATTTAATTTTCGCTCATTCATTCACTTATACACATCGACCTGCATGCACACATTGAACAAATCCAAATACTTGCATGACCATGTGTTTTCTAGATCTTTTTGAATAATCAAAGTGTTGGTGGAAAGGACTTTCAATGGAGGGAGATACATCTCACAGGTTTCATTAAACAAATATTAATTTGTGTTTTATGACTTTGAAACAATGACATGAGGGTGAGTAAATGATGACAGAATTTAAATTTCTGGGTGAACTAACCCTTTACACCAGTTAATTTCTTTATTGAATGGGTACATTTATATTTATTTCAATCAAAGCAATGAATCAATGATTTTATTCTTGTATTTGTCCAGGTGGTTTATAGATATGGATGGTGCTCCAGGTACTCTTTATGAAGGAGAGAAGTTTCAACTCCTGTTCAAATTCAGTGGTCGATATCCTTTTGATTCACCTCAGGTAAATTGTGAATCTCCTTATATATGGTGGTGTTTTATGTGTTTTTGTATCAAAGCTAAATGCTTGTTGCTAATAAATATTGTTTCCATAGGTAATGTTCACTGGAGAGAATATACCCATCCATCCTCACGTCTATAGCAACGGTCACATCTGTTTATCTATTTTAACGGAAGACTGGTCACCAGCTCTGTCTGTGCAATCGGTTTGTTTAAGCATTATTAGCATGCTGTCAAGCTGCAAAGAAAAGGTAAACTTAACCTTTTAGTTAACCAAATTGAGAAAGGTATAAAAGTATCATTATGGTTGTCTAATGAGCTGTTTTGTTGTCGATGTTTCAGCGACGTCCTCCAGATAATTCATTTTATGTAAAGACATGTAATAAGAATCCAAAGAAAACTAAGTGGTGGTATCATGGTGAGTATATCCCATTATCTTCTCAATAACATCTTTTCATGTGAGTTTGTATTAAAACAGATATGATCAAATAACTTAGATTTCTTTGGTCTCTATGCATACTTATGTCTTTTTTTGTTTTTTTGTTTTACAGATGATACATGCTAGTATCAACACCATTTTGATATAAATAAACAAACTTTTCCAAGTGCATCAAGTACTTTATGACAGTCTTTGGGTTAAGACTGAACCAGCAGACCATGGGATGTTGATTTATGTATGGATTAGGCATACACTTCTGCTGACTGCAAGAAGTGCATAAAACTGCAGGAATGTAACCCGCCCGGCAAGTATATTTTGATGGAATCAAGATGTGAAGCTTTTTTTCCTCCCATTTTGGTTATTTGGTTTACGTTGTAATGTTTTTTTTTTTTTTTTTTTTTTTTTTTTTCCATAAGCTTCTAAGGGTTTTTACCGTTTTTGCAATAATATCTTCATTTAGGTTTGGAATTAAAGGGGTCATGACATAAGAAATCAAATTTGCAGTGATATTTTGATATAGAGGTTTTTGTACCATTAAAACATCCTAAAAAATGTCATAGCTTGAAATGTCCTCCCATTATAAACAAATCAAGCTCAAAAAATGGCTTGTTCTGATATTGGGTGACCTGTGACGTCACGTGGGCAAATATTTGCAAATGACTTCCTATAGAGCAAGACATTGATGACATTCATACATCACCGCACCATAGGCCCCGCCTACTTGCTACTACAGCTCATTTGCGTCTCTGTACAGATTTCACGGCATCAGAAACAAGGGGATGGTTTATTTAAATGGTGTCCTGGATACTGTCAGAGTGTTATATTTTTGTTTGGAACATTTTTCTTTTGTAGACAAGGCAAAGTGTACTAATGAATAATTTTTTTCAAAACATTTACACGCGTGCAGTGGGCGTTGATACTGTTCCTAACCAATCAAAACAGTGGCCGTTTATTGACAAGCCTTAAAGGAGCCGCCCCTTAAAATGAAGGTTTAAAATACCAGTTTTTACACACACACACACACACACACACACGTATATATCTATATGTGTATGTTTTTTGTATGCACCCCCCCCCCCCCCCCAAGGAACTTCAAGGTACATATTAAGATAATTTAAAAAAAAAAACATCCATGCCATGACCCCTTTAAAGGAAAACTGCTGTAATGTAATGGTTCAATAATCAAAAGCAGAGACAGATGTCTATCTTTTCCTTGCGTGGTTATGCACTGTGAAATTCGAACAGGGCAAATATGTATGTGAAGATTTTATCTGTATACTTAAAAACTATAGTTTCTTTTCAAACAAAATTATGCCCTGCACCTTTGGTCCTTGTCCCCTAATAAGCCATTTTAAGTTGAATTTTGTAGCTGGGTGTGGTGTATATGACTATTCTGATAAATGTCATATTTATGAATATGTACAGTTTATATGCAGTGTGTTGATCATATTACGTGATCTTAAAGGTAATTTGGAATTACACAAAGAAATGCTTTATGGGTTAAGGTTTAAGCACTGGTTTTATAGATAGACCCACATTTTGTGTAGTTAAAACAAGAAATAACTTTAGACATAATCACTTTATCTTTTATGTGAAGATCTATCTAGTTCTATTAAAATTATATGTTTGATTTATTGGTTGTATCCTGCTGTGCTGGGTAAGATTCTTTTAAAAATGCAACTTTTTCAAGCAGTTAGCTTTAGAAAACTTAAACTTTGTCTTCATCGTTTTGTTAACTTTATTTAACTTTATTTAAAACAAATGTTCTTATTAAAGTAATATATTTTGAAATGCTGTGTATTTTAATTAGACTACTTTGTAAATGTATATTGTTTGACTTCAGATATTGTTTGAATAATGAAGTTCTCTTCAAAATTGTCTACAGATTGTTTTAAGTATAAGAAGAGTATGTAAATTACACACTTCACCATTTAAATGCTGATCTGTCCACTAGAGGGAAGTAGTGTCATGTAAGCAGTTACAATACATTCACATTCAGCAAAACTGTAAACTACTTACTATGGGTCAGTAAGATTTTTTTTTAATGCAAAGCTGCATTCATTTGATCAAAAATTATTTCAATTTAAAATAAATCTTTTCTATTTTAATATGTTTTAAAATGTAATTTATTCCCGTGATGACAAAACTGAATTTTCAGCACCATTACAACACTCTTCAGTGTCACATGATCCTTCAGAAATCATTCTAATTTGATCAGTGTTGAAAACAGTTGTGCTGTTGAAAACAGTTGTGATTATGATCAAGATTTTCTGATAGATGAATCAAAAGAGCTGTATATATATATATATATATATATATATATATATATATATATGTGAATTTTGAACAATACCTGTTCTAGTGATCCATTTCAAATGTTGACTACTGTAGAAATATATATATATATATATATATATATATATATATATATATATATATATATATATATATATAAATATATATATATATATATATATATATATATATATATATATATATATATATATATATATGGCTACAGTGTAAGTCTTCACTGACACTAATGGAGTCTTGCTTAAAAATATTTATATATAATTATTTATAATATTTATTTATATTTATAAAAATGTAATGGTAGTATATGCCTTGAAACTAAGTCAATACTTTTTAAAAATGGTATTAAAAACAGTTAATAACATTAATTAATACCAATGTATTAATGCAATTAAAACAGTAAGAGGATATAAATAGAATAGTTGTGTGCACTTTACTATGTATATTTGAAGAGTTCAGATGCAGAAGCCTCTAAATGCCATTTGAAATTTTCTTCTAAAATGACCATTTTTATCAAGCTTGTATATTTAAGTTCAGTAATTTCACTTAAATGACAATTAATAGGTAATCTTCATTGCCATTTAAGTGAAATTACTGAACTTAAATATACAAGCTTGATCAAAATGATCATTTTAGAAGAAAATTCAAATGGCTCTTAGAGGCTTTTGCATCGGAACGCCTGTGAAAAGCAAAATGGAACTAAGAAGACGAAGGTTACTTTTGGGAATTGTTCTATTTTTAATTTTTAAAATAGTAGAGAAATGAAGTCACAGGGACCATCAGTAATTACAGTGTGATTATGAGTTTACTAGTCATCAAGAATGACTGAATAATGATAGTGAGCCATTTCATTTCAAATAAATAGTCTGGAATGTTATTTTCTGAAATGTTTATACAGATGTGATTCTAAAGTCCTCTGTCTGATGAACAATCCAGCCGTCGGTTTTTATCTTCCGCCAGACGGAATTCCACTGGAGTACGAATGCTTAGGATTTTCCTCATGATCTTTTGAAATATGTCTGCTGTGACATCATCACATTGGCGATGTAATGGTATCATCCAAATGAGTGTGGGAGTGGGTGTCATTTCCTGGTAAAGAGAACGGAATTGATTGTAGATCTGTGATCCCTCATGCTTGTTCATTTTCAGGGGTGTTAACAGAGCAGGTCTCAACCTATTAGTCAGAGGGACATTTGGGGGAGCCCCACAGGGGAGCAGTCTGCTTTTCATGTGTCATTGTAATGAGTTGCCAAACCAACATTACTGAGATAACAGGGCAGTGATGTAAAAACTTTCCTTTATTTCATTTGATAAAATAATCTGAAGAAAGAAAAAAAAAGATTTTTTATGATAACGAAACTTAGATTGTTCTTAAGACTTTTGCTGCAAACACCCACATTAGAGCTAAATAGAGATGTAGAGATGTATCAATGTAATTCATAGAGAATCAAAATAATAATCAGTGCATGATTAATAACTGATACAACAGATTCCAGTGAAAGCACATCACAGACACCTTACAATGAGATGCTTCACATTGAACTTCAGACCAGTGCTGTCATCTCCAATTAGGGATATGCTGCATACTTTTTGAGTTTGTACAAGGGGCTCATTATTGCTTTGTGGTATTTAGGCTGAAAGTGGAGTTATCTAACAGACAAGCGTCACTTGTTGGCTTTTATTCACTGAACTGTCAGTGCATGTTCCAGGTTTTTGTTACACTGTGACAGTTTAGTTTAGTAACACTGGTACCTCTGTCTGAAGTAAGATTACATAAATGTCATTCTGATCATTTCATCACATTCACAAAATTAGAAAAAATCATCATGATTTTTTTGTCTTTCCTATATTTTGCATAGTCAAAAACACTTCCTATTGTAAATATGTTTCTGCAGCCGATGTGATCTAAAGACCGAACTCTAACATTATGTGACTTCATTCCTGATTTGACTATCACTGGCAATTGAGAGAATCCCTTTTTCCCTTAGGCCGGGAACAAGTGTATGTGTTTAGAATCAGTCTGATGACATTTGAATGTGATTCCCTGCTTCTCTCATTCCATTGATAAGGATGTCTGATATTTCTCTCCGATGGTCACTGGTATTTCCGCAAGTGTGTGGGCAAGGGAAATACTCATTTAGGCTTTTCATTTTGTAGTTATATGGGGTGTTGGTGATATTACTGATTGGGTGGCCGAGGATAATTTACTTGTACATACAATTTTTACATGTGAATCACCATTTCGGCTAAAGAAATTATAATTTTACAGCAATGTTTTCTCTCTTTTGTTTGTTTGTTTTTCAATTTTAAAAACATATTTGAAGAGTTCAGATGCAAAAGCCTCCAAATGCCATTTGAAATTTTCTTCTAAAATGACCATTTTTATCAAGCTTGTATATTTAAGTTCAGTAATTTCACTTAAATGACAATTAATAGGTAATCTTCATTGCCATTTAAGTGAAATTACTGAACTTAAATATACAAGCTTGATAAAAATGATCATTTTTAAAAGAAAATTTCAAATGGCACTTAGAGGCTTTTGCATCTGAACTCTTCATTTGTACATCCTTTCCCTAAGGGGCCTAATCATTCTGTAAAGAATTTTATGAATTTTCAGTTACATAAGAAGATTTTTTTCAGTCCATATTTTCACCCTGAAATTATACACAGTGCCTTGCGAAAGTATTTCAGCCAACAGTGCTTTTGCCACTACTGCTTCATCTTGTTTCATCAATTTTTAAGCAAATGTATGTTGTGACCCCCTTAGTAAATCATACATTCATAAAGCACCCTTTTAATGCATGGTCTAACCTGTTCATCAATTTAGCATAATGGTGTTCGGGCAAGGTTTGCCATCAACACTAAACCAAACACTGTCATAATACTGCAGCCAGATTTCATCCAGACATCTTTCTCTGCCTCCAAAGAAAAATATTTCATTCTCTGCAGGGAGTAAGAAGAGTCAAGTCAAGTCAACAGAGTACAACATCTTTTTTTGCATTGCAGCAGCTTTTGCATTTCCTATAGAAAATGTTAATTTGAGCTGTACACTTACAGACAGAAATGCGATTAATAGCATCCAGTAAATTTGACACTAATGCTGCATGGTCGACCATCTGACTTAAAAAAAAAAAAATCTAAATGTTCAGTATTCTCACAGCGCCCCCCAAAAAATGTACCCCAAAAGAATAACAGGAGTCTGTGTAAATTGTCACACATTTTTCCAGTTATCAGTTTACACACTTCAGTGTGGCCCACAAGCTCTACTGCTTGTGCCGAATAATTGGAAGGGCAACGACCCTGAGGTTAACACTTCAAATTCAGTGATTACAGCTTATCCTGCTCAATTCAGGTATGTCATTTGGTCTACAAACAACACATTCACACAGTTATCAAGTGGTGTGTAGCAGGTCAGGTCGTGGTGTACAGACTTGGTCAAGGACAGTCAAACAACAGTGATGTTCCTCACCGACCTCCTCCTTTCATATAATTTGAGGGGCTCTCTGGATAATTTTTATGGCGACTTAGCCAATTTGTCACTCTGCCGTGAAGTCTATTATTTTTAGTATTACCATTATGATCACACATAGTTTATGATCACACACTCTAAAAAATGCTGGGTTGTTTTAACCCAATTTTGGGTCAAATATGGACAAACCCGAAATGTTGGGTTAAAAATGTAATGTAAAAATTTAACCCAACGGCTGGGTTAGTCCATATTTGACCCAAAGTTGGGTTAAAACAACCCAGCATTTTTTAGAGTGCAGTAATTAAATTTAGACCCTCGGTTGAACTTAGACAAGAGTTTTTAACCCATATTGGAAGACAATCTTTAACCTCACAATTCCAATTTACATAAATATACTAATCCAGAGTGTAATTCAAATCAACATCATAAATGACAGAAGCAGTCATAATTACCAATAGCAGACAGAGCTGGATAATCAATTAAAGCTTGTCTCATGTTTTGATCGTCTCCCCCTCGTGTCAAAGCCCCGGTCAAAGCGCGCCAATCAAAACCTTTTTGGTGTAGGCTATAAATAGCACGAGAAATTAAATTCTAGAGAATCGACAGGAGAGCACATGGCACAAGGAAACATACAAGACAAGCCATGTGCTCACACCAAACATTCAAACACAAGCCACAAGCTAACACAAAACGCAGTCAATGAGAACACTCGACTCATAAGCCACGTGTTCACACAAAACAAGACAACATGAAAGCATGAAACAAGGCACACAGACAAAACAAAAGGAGTGTCAGGTGTATAGAGTTGCGTGCTGTCAATTACTCTATATCAGTGTATAAAGCGGTATGATGCTAATCACTTTCCAGCGCATTGAGTGGCGGGAGGTGTGTGGCCAACTACTTGATTGCAAATGTTTATTTATTTATTTATTTATGTATTATGTTTGTTTTATATGTTTGGTGCTGCAGTGGCAGTATCCGTAAACCCAAAACAAATTTCTCATTAGGACAATAAAGTGTACCTAACCTAACCTAGACATTATGCTTGGAAATGAGGTTCATCAGAGCAGAAAGTAATTAAGGTGTGTTTTTTTAATTTATTTTTTTTACTTTGTGGCTTGGTTTTTGTATTTTCAACTGTTAGACATTTTATTGAAAAGTGTGTGCCTTTCTAAATCATACCCATTCAATTGAATTTGCAGAGGTTAACTCCACTCAGTGCTCATGAGCTAAATTTCAAGTGTCCTAGAAAAAGGTATGAATACAATTACAATTTATTCATTTTAGCTGACACTTTTATCCAAACCAACTTACCATTGCTATATTTGTCAGAGGTTGCATGCCTCTGGAGCAACTAGGGGTTAAGAGTCTTGCTCAGGGACACATGGTGTCTTGCAGTGGATTCAAACCCAAAGTCTCTCACACCAAAGGCATGTGTCTTATCCACTGCGCCATCACCACCCCAATACATATGCAATGTGATCATTTCAGTGTTTCCTTTTTAATAAATTTGCAAAGTTGTCACAAAACTGTTTTTTGCATTGTCTTTATGGTGTGTGGAGTATAGATTAATGTGAAAAAAAAAATTAAAGTAGTTTAACATTAGGCCACATTCATTGCAAAATGTGAAAAATATAAGGAGTTCAAAATCTTTCGCAAGGCACTGTACTCATATACACAATAAATATATTCCTATGGACTAGGTCTGTTTCCAACCCCCCCCTCCCCCTTCCCCTTCCCTTTCAATCAGGGAAATAGACCACTGTACATGATTATAGGAAGACTGTTTATTTAACAATAAGCACTTATGGCATTCTCTGAGTCTGATAATCTTGTGCATCATAATCATTGGTATTATCCAAATCAAAACCACAAAAAGAAATACTTTCAATACATGTAGTGCATTTTGTAGAGTTATTAAGAGGATAAAACCTCTAAAGTGACAAAGTCATGGAATGTTGAGGAAAGCAACAGTACACAACAAATAAAGTGAATACATATAAATAGGTGACAGGCCTTCTTATGCATTATTACAGTAAGACAGCATTTAATAATTAAGGCTAACCGCTAAATGTGATGTACAACTGCATTCTCAATTCTTGCATTCTCAAATTTGACAGCAAAAGGTCATCTGGAAAAACTGTAATATACAGCTTTCATCGTTCCAGAGGAACTACACAGATTTTAGCAGCACTGCTCAGTCAGAACCAGTTAGATTCCAGTCTTTGATTCATTGTTGTTCGTGGACTCCTTCCGTTGAGCCAGAAAGGGGTACATGCACTTATCAGCACCAATAAATCTGTACATGCACACAATGGCATCAAATGGCAAAATGCTGCAAGATGAGAGAGATTATGGACCATTATACATACACAGATTAAATAAAACAAGAATCATGACATTACACTAACTTACGTTTTCATGAAGGTGACCATGTACATGATTCGTGGTGTGCAGATCATTGCTTGGTCTGTTAGTATGGCTCTCATGGCCTGTTTTACACAGTACTCCGGCTTTAGCGGTGGGAAAAGTGGAGCCATTTCTTTCCTGTTTAAAAAAATTATAAGGTAACAATTATAATTAGAACATGTCTTATCATCAGAAGTAAATTAAAGATATTTAGTTACACACAAACCTAATTTTGCAGCCTTTGAACATGCCAGTGTCAACTAAAAAAGGACAGACAAGCGTCATCTTTATTCCATCCTTATCAGCTGCTTTCAGTTCATGGCTCAAAGACTCATGGAAGCCTATGGCTCCAAACTTGCTTGCACAATAGTCCTACAACAAAGAGGAGAAAAGTGTGGGTTACTGAATTTCAAAAACATCTTTGCAACAAAATACATTACACTACGAGATTTTATTTTATTTTTACCTCCACACCAGCAGTAGTGAACAAGCCCAATGAACTAGCAACAGTTACAATGTGTCCGTGATTCCGCTCCAGCATCTTGGGAAGAAAAGCTTTCGTAGTCTGTGAATATAAACATATAGAATCAAAAGATGAACACAAATTATCAAGTGTGAATAATGTCTACAAAACTAGACATTCATGGTACCGAATCAAAGGTTAATACTGACCCAGAAGTGAGCATGGCAATTGACCATCATAGTCCTTTCAATAAGCTCATCTGGACACTCAAGAAGATGACGTCCTGAGACAACTCCAGCATTATTGATCAACAGGTCGATGTTGCCCACCTCTTTTCGCACCTTCTCTGCAGTCGAATACACACTCTCGCGTTTACTGACGTCACAAAAATATGTGTAAACTTTCAGCTGGAACAGAGGCAACTCTTGAACACTATCTGAAGACCCTGAAAAATATAATTAAAGAATAGACTTGATAACAGAACAGTATTGCAAACATTTAACCCCTTTAAATGGTTGTTGATGTATTCATCATAACAGTTAAATAAACGTAACAAAAGGACTCTTAATATTGGGTATTATTACTAACGAACTGAGCAAAACGCTGAAAATTCAGCTAACTTACTAGTATAAAACGCACTTTAATAAGGTCTAAAACTTTTTAGAAAAGTAATTTAGTTTGTTGTATTTGGTTAGTTTTCCTGTGAAATTCTGGGATTAAAGTTGTTAAGAAAAACACTTAACATGAACTTCCATAGCACTTATTCAGCTTTCTTAATCGTTTTCAAATATATCGTTATAATCACAAATTAATAATTACAGAACTTGCCCACACGAACTGTACACATATTTTATTAACTAACGTCAAATACGACTAATAAACAATAAGGAACAAATGTATGCATTAACTAATGTATTTTAAGAAACTAATTAATTAATTGTAGTATTACAATATAGAATCTTGTGAAAGACTACAAAAAATGGCTAAGAAAGGGTCGCTTAATAAACTTACCAGCGGACGGCTTCATTTTTCGGTAAATTTCACGCACTTTCTCAGCGGTCTCCTCGTTAGCCTGTCGGTTAATGTCCCACAAAACAAGGATCGCTCGTCTCCGGGCAAACTCCAATGCGAACAACCGTCCGAGACCGCTTCCTGCACCGGTAATAACACACACCTGGCCCTCTACACTCTTGTCCCGTGGCCGAATAAACCATTTACCACCGGCCAGCACAAACGACCAGATTATTTTAAAAGTGACCACGAATAATTCAGTGACGATATTCATGATGATGTGCGCGTGCCGTTGAGTTTCCATTCGCCAAACTAAACTAACAAATTACAGCGACATTCAGTTCCAACAGCAAAGATAGAAATCAAACTGCAGAGGTGCAATTTAAAAAAATAATTACAAAAACCCCCCGTCGAGCAATAAACAGAATCCGGGACCCTCCGTTTCCTCGACTGGATGAAATCTGCCCATTCCACTATGTTTTCGTGGCTCTTTAAATAGGATCGAACTCACTTGACTTCATAACTTTCCACGCGTGCGTCCGCCTGCTATGCAAAGTAGTAATAACTTTTGCGTGATATTTATATATACATTGTTACCAGCCTATCTAGGTCGCAACATAATGTATTTTAAGAATAAAATATCAATTCAACCAGAAAGTCTCTTCAACGTAAAATAAATACGTAATATTTTTTAAAAATGCAGGCAGTATATCTAGAGACCTAATACTTAACCGGAAGTATGAAGGACCTACCTTATAAGACCTCACCGCGCATGCGTAGAAGCCTCTTTTACTGTGG
Organism: Pimephales promelas; assembly: GCF_988280905.1. Taxonomy (NCBI): domain Eukaryota; kingdom Metazoa; phylum Chordata; class Actinopteri; order Cypriniformes; family Leuciscidae; genus Pimephales; species Pimephales promelas. The sequence goes on from NC_142773.1 coordinate 28,774,048, forward strand.
GGATAATGGCGGGTGAAGCGTAAGTTGGAAACCGTGCTATTTGAATCTTCTTCCATCGGTTTAAATATAGCTCATACGATGTTGTTCGGAGTCCATATGAGCAATATGTGTATGTTTAAGTGTTATGAAGGTGAAATTGGGAGGATCGGGGAATGATGAATCAATAAAATTTCATATGAATGTCGTGTAGTCTGCCGGGTGGAATCGGTTGAGCAACGTGTGGAAAAGCAGTTAATTTAGTAACATTAAAATGTACCCAAATAAGTATTTCTGTACTAACATATATTAAAATGCGCTATGGAGTTATGGAATAGTCTTTGATCTAATATTAATTTGTCATTAGCTGCTAACTTAAGGTAAAGGCATGATGCTAACGGTTACTCTGCTAAGTTAGTGTTTTTATGAAGACCAGCTTTAGTGAAAGGTTATGCTGTCATGCATTATGTACATTGTTGTTGTTTTTTGTTATGTAAAGTGAGTTAGCTGTCAATATGATAACCTGGTTTGCTGGCCTAATGTGGTTATAAATTTGCTACCATTTCTCATCAGGAAGAAGAAGGTTCCCTCAGTCCCCGAAAGCCTCTTGAAGAGGCGACAGCGATTTGCTGCCATCAGGGCCGTGCGTCTGAAGAAGGCGATTGCTGACAAGAAGGTTGGTGGTTCATACTTTACCTGCTAGCTTTGTTTATAAACCGTGGTCAAGATAATCTAATGATAAAACGTCAACATAGAGCCCAAATTGAGAATGTGTGTCTTCTCTCACCCATTAGGCCCACAAAGTCACCAGGAAGCTTATCTTCAAGAGAGCTGAAGCTTACCATAAGGAATACAGGGAGATGTACAGGCGTGAAATCCGCATGAGTAGGATGGCTCGCAAGGCAGGCAACTACTATGTCCCAGCTGAGCCCAAACTGGCTTTTGTGATCAGGATCAGAGGGTAAATTTTCCACTTTCAAATGACCTGCCATGCTGTTGGCAGACTTCACAAATTGTGGTTAATGATGTTGCTCTTTTTTCCCCGTCTTATCGACCATGGTGATTACTCTTGAAAATAAGCCAAATCTTCTGAAACCACCACTACATAATACTGTTTTTAGTGAAACTGTCTTTTGAAAGTTGATGATGGGATACCTCGTCTATCCTCAGTATCAATGGTGTCAGCCCCAAAGTCCGCAAGGTGCTTCAGCTGCTCCGTCTCCGCCAGATCTTCAACGGCGTCTTTGTCAAACTGAACAAGGCCTCCATCAACATGCTCCGAATTGCAGAGCCCTACATTGCATGGGGGTAAGTAAAGCTGTGTTCTGGGTCGAACCTAAAAATTGTCAATGTCCACGGCGTATTTATAGCCGTTTTATGGTTCAAGGTACACTACTATTTGAAAGGTTAAGGTGAGTAAATTTGTTTGATGCCTTGGTGAGCATAAGAGTCTTCTAAAAACAATCTTACCGACCCCAAAATTTGAAACATTAGTGTATTCTTGGCTCAAATGAAAGTTTCTCATGTGGTTCCAATCCAATAGGACTTTTTATTTTTTTAATCGTAAAACAGAAAAGAATAGTTGTAGAATGTACTGGCTTCCTTTTTATATAATTAAGTGAATGTGGAATCTGTTCTCCAGAGTCTAAATAGCAGAGAGCATATCGTTACGTCATATGACACGCCAGTTGACTTTGACATCTAATATTGACCTAATAAAGGTGTCATAATTTGAATGCTTTTTCTTGCTCAAAGCTATTGTTAGCTTGAGATTATTATAGTGCATAATATGAAAATCAATCACGTGGGCTACTTTTTTGGTGGTGCTTTGTCCTGTCATTCCCCATTTACTAATATAGAGAAGAGTGGCTGTTATCTCAGTACTTTTCGTTTTGTGTTCAGTGGAAAACAGTTCACCCAAAGATAAAAATTCTGCCATCAGTTACTCCTTCACGTCCTTCCAAACCCATGAGACATTTGTTCATCTTTGGAACATAAATAAATATTTTTTTTATATATTTATGTTAATAAAAGCTCAGTTTAATCCAAGTCTTCTGCAGAGATGTTTGTTTTATGAAGAACAGATTTGTCGTTAAACAATCATGTATCTTCAGAGGACTTGGATTAAACCACTTATTATTTTACGATCTCCTTATAAACATTTGAACTGATTCTCATTGAAGAACAGAAAAAAAGATATTAATTTGTGTTTTGACTGTTTTATAGGTTTGGAATGACATGTAATTGACCTTTTCAACTTTTGGCGGAACTGTCCTTAAATGTTCTAGCAAATCTCATGTAAAACGTAATGTGTGCCATAATACAATGGCTGAATTTGGAACAGCATATCACTTACCATTTTTGTCATGGAAAAATATTGTGAAATTAATAAGAGTGGTTCTGAATGCAGCAACTGTCTCCTAAGTGTGTTATGAACTACCTGCTTGCTGAAGTCCAATTTTGCTTTTTCAGCTACCCCAACCTTAAATCTGTGCGCGAGCTCATCTACAAGCGTGGATTCGGCAAGATCAAAAAGCAGCGCATTGGACTGACAGACAACTCCCTTATCGAGAAGACCCTTGGTAAGCCCAGGCAGTGTACACCATGATGGAACTTTAGGTATTGCAGTAGGGCATTTTAGGATTCAGTAACATGATTTGCATATATCCAGGTCAGTGTGGAATCATCTGTGTTGAGGATCTCATTCATGAAATCTACACTGTTGGAAAGAACTTCAAGGCTGCAAACAACTTCCTCTGGCCATTCAAACTGTCCTCTCCTCGTGGTGGCATGAACAAGAAGACGACCCACTTTGTCGAGGGAGGTGATGCAGGAAATAGGGAGGACCAGATCAACAGACTCATCAGGAGAATGAACTAAGAACATTAGGTGAGCACCTGACTGAAACACATGCCCAGTTCTTAAGTTTGACAAATATTTATTTGCATTTAACTTGTCCTTGCATATCATACCAACAATGCGTAATTCAGGTTATTAGTGGATCGAAGAAAAAAAGTGTTGCCTGAGTGATGTTTGTGTTATGGAATAGCTGTTACATTTCGCTATAATTTATTATGTTCATTTGTGTAGTGTGGGCTGTTTATTGTATTAATTCATAAACATTTCCTTAAGGCATGATTTGCTTGATACTGATGCTATTTGTAATTTTACTGGTTAACTCGATAGTAGGGTACAGGTTACAATATCCTCAAAAAGGCCTGTTGGGAATGAGACCCATTTAAAGTAAATGTCGGGGGACTAACTGCCTTTCAAGTCAAATTTCTAATCTTAAAACTTTTTTTTACTTGTCTCTACAGGTCGTTGGAACATTTCTGTTATTGGTCTGTGTGAAAATAAAATCATTTACACAAACACTGATTTAGAGATTTATTTCTTGGCATCCCTTTATTGTGACACTTAAGTGTGCTCATGATATACGGTAAAAGCATGTATCTCTGAGTTCTCAATTGCATCAAAAAGATGCTACACATCACATCTAAAGAAGCTTCTCGCTATTAAACCACTTAAAGATGATGTTGAAGGTCTACTGATGTTTTAACTTTAAAGAACACACTCGGAGTGTCCTGTACAAACATTTATTTGTGCAACGGTTCTCTAGGTATCTGGAACAATGCAGTCACTATTTCAAAGAAAAGATGTACAACTATAAACATTACATTGATATACAAACTAGGATCCATCTTGACAAGAAAAAAAAGTTTGATATATGCAGAAATTAAAGTGTTTTGGAATGTACATACAATAGTCATGTATTAAAGAAATCTGCTCAAATTTTGTGCAAGTAGATGATCATGCAGCTTATTGTTCCTTTTGATTTGACATCAGCAAAAACATTTTCACATACAGAAACATTAGGGCTTTCAAGATTACATTAAAAAAACCTGAGAACTTAATTGTATTTGCATATTTTACTCTATAAAAATTAGGACTTTCTGTACAGACTTGTCTGAACCAAACCATAGATCTTAACGCCTTCTCATAAATGACTGTTTATGAAAAGGCACCGATTTGAATACTTAAAGCAGGATTTGTTCCTGCCTAGTTTGTTTTAAAAATCACTTGAGTACGATCAATTTAACACAACTTGTGTACCTGTGTTTCTACACTAAATGGATAGCAGATAATTGAATGTACAGTTAATATACAAATCATACACTCATTCGAGGCTCTACTTTAAACTGTTGACATCCATTGACCTCTTTTTTTTTATCCGTGCAACTGTACTGCACGTCGGGGAGAGGAATGTCAAAATGACAATCTTTAAATGTACAATATTCCCATCCATTCAAACTGGCATCATACAGAAATAAAGTGCCATTTCCTTCATCCAGCAGAGGGCATAGTTGATTTACTATATCATAGGTTTCCCTCAACTGAGTCTGAATTGAAGGCAACTTAACCATCTTTCCATACATCTTTACTGATGTGGAGAGTTTCCCACAGCAGTAAACATCCTAAACTATTCAAATAATTAATGTATTTCTAGGTTGGCTATGGCTCAACTATAAAGTGATGCAAATGGAAACACTTGAACTTGCGTTTCACTGAAACAGACATGCTCATAATAATATCAGAATATTTAATACTGACGTTTTTTATTTTTGTTAAGAGTAGGTTTTCCTCTTGAATTACTTGCTCGAAGGGACAGTTGGGGAGGTTGATTTGAACCACATTTGCAGTGAGAACTGAAAACTTTGTGTTGCTTCACATATGACCTCTGAGGAATAATATCACTCAGCAAGAAAACATCAAATGAAGGCATATTTTGGTCAAAAATATTATATCAAGTCAAATGCTGACTGCCAATTTACACTGGTAGCACTTTGGTCAGAACTATTAAACAAACCCAGCACAAATGTTACAGTGGTTAGTCTTTAAAAAAAAATATGTGTATGCTTACAACATCTGCTCAGGGCTGTTAATCTACAATGAAGAATTTGTGGTATCTTATCACAGTTGCCTGAATCAGTCTCTGATCCAAAATAAATATGATTCAACTAACTAAACCTTCACACGGATGGTCAAACTGTTTCAAAATAATAATGCTAGAATAATAAGAGTATGTTTTGTTCTTTAATGTCCTCCCTCTGAATGAATATCACTAAGCTCCTGAAGGTGAGAGCAGACCTTGTCTCTCAGGATCTTTAAGTCAATCTCTGCGGCTATGCAGTTCAATAGTGTCGAAGAAAGACAATAGAAAGTCCCCTTCACTACATCAGTTATTCTTTCTGTTCACATGCTTAGGTGCATTCATTCTGTGTGAACATGTTGGACAGATAGCATGTTAATGCATCTCATCACATCACATGCTAGTTTCACATGGTGGTGAGCGACCTCCATCCCCTGAAGACTTCAGAATATCAGGGGAAAGGAGGTGGTTGTCCACCTTCTGTCCACTTTGAATGCCGTCTTCCACTCCAACGGCGCCAACCGTTGCAGAAGCACAGTTTTGTGCACTTTTAGGGGACGTGGGAGTAACAGCGGCTCTATCGACGTGGTTTCTCCCTCTTTGGCTTTCAGAAGACGACAGGCTTGTGGCTCCATCCCCTTCGAAGCCTTTCCCCGGGGACCTGGGACTCTGCCGAGAACCCGCCAGCAGTAATGGGTCAGATAGCGGTAGCTTTGGTGTCAGTGTGGCCGCGTCATCCGTCACGACTAAGTGCAAGTTGGAAGCCCCTTCGTCTGCAGATTCGGTGAAGTTCACTTTGAGTCCCTTGACTTTGACTTGGTTTCCTTGTGGAGGGCTCCTCACGTTTTCACCGCTCGGATCGAAGCTTTGGTTCTCCTCACCCTGTGACACGGTGCAGCTGTCTGACTTGCACGGGACAAACTCGTAGAGGCCTTCTTTAATGATCGTGGCCTGCTTTTCTCTGTCAGATGCTCGTTTCTCCAGGGAGGTGATCTGGCTGAGGTCGAGTGGCGGAGGAGCGCGTGGATGTCTGGGCAGTAGTGCGCTTTTTTCGACCTCACTGATGTCTGTGGCACAGCTGGCGAAACTGTCGACGCTGGATACGCTTCGGATCTCAGTGATGGGTCTTTCTTTGACCCGTGGTTCACACTGCACTACCTTCATCTCCATCTGTTCTTCTTTACCAACAGTGGTCACTTTGGAAGCCGAAGGTCCACTGCTGCTCATGGATGAGGCGGCCGTCATCTGGTTGTACATTTGTTCAAGGGATTTTGCGTTTAGCCTCTGAGGGCTTGAATTAGGTTTGAATAACCGATCTGGAGAAGCCAACTGTCTTACTTCTTGATATTTTGCGTCTTTGGAACCGAAGTCTGGGCTCTTCTGATAGTTCCAGCGACTGGGTGAAAGATGATTGTCTGAGCCCTTCTCCTCATTCTTTTCGATCACAACGTCCAGTAGTTCCATGTTGCGAGTGAAGGCATCTTTCAGGTTCATCGACACGATGCTCCCGTTTCTCTTGGCCCTCTCAAGTGCTTCTCTTCGTTTGATTGCCTTCTCTTGTCGCTTCTGTTCTTTGTAGAACTCAGAGAAGTTGTTCACAATAATAGGAATGGGCAGAGCAATTACTAACACACCAGCAATACAACAGAGGCCACCCACTATTTTGCCCAGGAGGGTTTGGGGATAGATATCCCCGTAACCCACAGTTGTCATGGTAATTGTTGCCCACCAGAATGAAGCGGGAATACTGGTGAATTTCGTAGCATCTTCGTCTTTTTCAGCAAAGAACACCAGACTGGAGAAGATCATGATGCCCATGGCTAAAAACAATATCAACAGCCCGAGTTCATTATAACTTCTTCTCAGAGTGAACCCAAGAGACTGAAGACCAGTCGAGTGTCTCGCGAGTTTCAGAATTCTCAGGATTCTCATGATCCGGAAGATCTGAACTACCCTGCGCACATTCTGGAACTGGAGGACACTCTTGTTGGATTCTGTGAGAAATATTGTGACATAATAAGGGAGGATAGCCAACAGATCAATGACATTCAGAGGCCCTTTGAAGAACTTCCACTTGTTTGGAGAAGATAAAAAGCGGAGAATGTACTCCATAGTGAACCAGGCGATGCAAATGGCTTCAACGTGGGCCAGGTTTGGATTGTCGTTGGACCCTCCGAATTCATCAATCACTTGTAATTCAGGCAGGGTGTTCAGTGACAGTGCAATGGTTGAGAGTATGATGAACAGAATTGATATTATGGCCAGAACCTGCATAAAAAAAGAAAAGAAAAGAAAAATGCTGTTTAGTGATGTGACTTTAAATGTACATATATTACATCCCATCTTTATTTATATACATATGCTTCCAAGAGTGTCCAAAAAACTGTGGCCACTTTATGCCCACAAAGAATATAGAAGAAAAAAAGCATATCAAAATGTATAATACTTAAACTTAGATTTGAAGTGTTGCAGATATTCAAAACTTTAAGTTAAGAATGAGTGACATTTCTTGGAATTATGCAAATGCTAATTGGACTGAGTGAGAACAGAAATGAAAGTGAAAAAGAGACTGTGCCCTCATCCTAGCATAATGTGATCTGCATCGGCTGTTCTCTCATTCTCCTACTGCACATCAATTCACAAATGGCTTTGACCAGCACTTATTCATCCACTGCTTTGTTAGAATATGGAGGTAGTGGCACTGACAGGACGCTGAGCACTCCTTCACTGGAACTGCATTAAGAGGGGATTAATAATGATCCAGGGTGGAGAATAAAACAGCTGACCTTGACAGTGTCCTGTCATTGTGGATGCCGCACATACCGTTATGAAAGAGATGTCATAACACACTTTTACAGATTCAGCACATTTTATACAACTTCTTCACCAGAATTGTTTGACAAGACATTAGAAGTCATTTGAATTGTTCAAATCTCTTAAAAGTATATGATCCTCAGAGGAATGGATGATTAAGCTAATTTCACACGATCAGCAATATGTCAAAATTTGCCAGCCAACTATTCTTTACTAGTGTGCTTAATATTACAATGTTTAAGGAAGACTAAAGAGATTACAGGTTGATTCTTCCCTTGTGGGGGGAGGGGTGGGGGAAAGACTGAGTAACTGCTCCTAACCTTTCCATATCCTTACTATAGATAGAAACTCAATCCTATTACAATTATCCTGAAATGTCCTCTCACACAGACGACAATGTGAACACCTTTTGCGAGGTTCATACAGGTCTCAAACAAGAGTGACAAATGTCACAATGTTCCGATTACAACAATACAATTACATCACGAGAATGAATGCTCTGGACAAGGTTAATTCAAAAGTCTTGTTGAGGGCTTGAATAATGCAGTGTCTGAAACTATTTCTACACTTGCTACACCAATATCATTTGTGTAGTAAAACCGAGTGCTTTGTTGTCATTGATTACCCAAGTATTGAGTGTTGCTAGAGCATGTTAAACAACTGGTGAGGCAGGCTAAACAAATGTCAGGGGCACAAATAAAAGCATGTGCTTGCTGATTGACGTGTTTGACCTTGTGTAATGAAGTAGAAGTATAAGCAAAGAAATATAAGAAATTCTGAATAGCCCCCAGGGAGGCTGTAATTGCCATGGCTTGACACAGGGATTGTCCCCGCCAGGTGTTGAGTAACGTGACCAACAGACCTAAAGTCCAGTCAGAGGTTGGCGTACCCACGAAGATGAGAGTTAAAAAAGTGCTGATTTTAATCCCTAAGGAGAGGGTCAATGAGGTAACTCTACAGGACAATTTATATTTCATCCAAATGAGATCCAATTCAGTTTGTGTGATATTTTTAGTTCTTCTTTTTTTTTTACATTCCAAACTCTTTCTGAAAATAAAAACAAACAAACATGGCAATACTTCTAAATGCCTCTGAATCAAAGAACGCACTTCATCCCTAAGGAATAAACGTAAACAAGAGTTTTCTGACATCAGCGAGGTAGTGCCCTTTCTCTAAGACCGAGTTAAAATAGGGTTAGGTGACATGAAGGATCTCTTGGTGCTTCTTGTGCTTCCCTATACCCATAAGCCATGGCCTAATGCCAGACATCTCCCTGTGTTGAGATCATTGCCCATGTAATCACGTTTATACAGATCCACAGATGAGGACAGTTAACTAATCCTCCTGCCTTTCTCCTTCAGTACTTATCGCTCTTGTCTCTCGTGTTGAGAACAAATACATGTGTCAGCAAAGGCATTACACTGAGGCCTGTATGACGTACCTTGATATAATTGTTTTTTTTCCCAAACCCTCAAACTGATTAATGAGCTGACGGTGGCAACACATTGGGCAGGGAATTCATGTCCTTCAAACTTAAAGTCACATTAAAGTCAGAAGAGAACATTGCTTGTTTTTAAGTATTTTAGTGGGGGTTCATACATTTTATTAAAGAGTTTACTTTTTGGAACAAACTAAAAACAAAGGATGCTCATTTATTTTATTTTATTATTATTTTTTTTTTGTCTGACAGCTATGTTGTTAATAATGTGAATATGTATCTCTTTAGGCAGGCTTTTATGTGAGTAATTGTATACTTGTATCCAGGGAGTAATGATGATTATTTGTTTGTAAGGTGTCTTTGAGTGTCATATAGGCCTAAGGTGCCTACAAATAATATAATAATAAAATGGTACAATGGCAGTTGAAATCAACATTATATATATATAGGCTGTGTTATTATTTTAAAACAATATGCTAGGTTGTTTTAACCCAGTTTTGGGTCAAATATGGACATTTATTTATTGCATTTTTTAATCCAACATTTGGGTTTGTCCATATTTGACTCAAAATTGGGTTAAAACAACCCAGCATTTTTAGAGTGTACCTGTAGCCTATATTATTATTGAGCTATTGCTAAGAAAGAAAATCAATCCATTACGATGTATAAAATAACAAGAGCAAACCTGCAACAATAATACGTTTATATTACTACTAAAGTAAATTTTTGACAATCGCAAACTGAGAAGCAAGATGGCGTAGCATTTTTACGAAAGAAGAGAGCATAGCCTATCTGCTGCGAGGGAATGAACAACGGCTAATATTATGAAACATTTGACCACTAGTTGGCCCTACTAAACAGATTCGGGAATTCCAGAAAGGTTTGTGTAATAAACGAAAATAAATAAGATGGAAAAAAATAAGTAATTTTACTTCATATTTAAATTTCATTTTAGGGAGCTGCAGCATCTCAACGTTGAATATGTAGAATTTCAAAAGACCACCAAACCAGACCCACAATGTAGGCTACATGACTGTACACACTGTTTTTTAAACGTTTTTAAATAGTATGTAAACGGAGGGCAAAAATGGTGTATTGTAAGGCTGGTTTAGGTTTCTACTAGGTTTCGCTGCTTTGGTCCTTGAAACATCTGGCCCTTATAATGAGCTTGTACAAAAACACCTGGACGATTTTTTTCATTCAAATTCACTGCCCAGAGAATTATTGTCTCGGGACTGACCTGAGGATCTGAAAATAATCACAAATAATACATATGAGGGAAAACTGAAGGCAATCATGGCCAAACATGAGGATTTGCCTTTTAATCTGCCTGGTGAGGTGGATTTACCTATTGCAAAAAGTCTAAGGTTCACATGTGAGTCAAAGTCCAGGAAATTTTTCTGAATGTTTGGTAAAGCCGATTCATTTTTCAGACCAGCACCACGGACAGCTCCTTCACCATACAAACCACTTATACAGCAAATGCCCTGTGCTTTAGGAATTAGAGCGTTAAATCCATCTTTTTTTATCTGCAAACCTTGCTGGGATGCTCAAATGACTCAGTAATGTGTTCTCTCACAAAAAATTACAACAGACCAAGCTTTCAGCTCTTCTTTCAGGAACATCCATGCACAAACTATATTGACATCTATTGTTAGACAGACCCTTGTTCCCGTTTTCTCTCTGCTGGACTAGTTGAGAAACACCTTTCTGATGTAAGTGAGCAAACTTATAACTTTTGTCAAACAAATTGAGGATTAAGAGGTGCATTTGGATACTGTCAATTAAACTGTTATGCAGTGTAAAACTCTAAATGAATCGTCCTATATTTATCTCCTCAGAAGACACCTCTCTTCCAGAGAGAAATTGAAGGTTAAATTATTTCTGGAGAATATTGTTATCATTACAGCCATGAGAGGAAGGAGAAACTCTGTCTGGAAACCCAAGAATGTCTTGATCGATACTGAAGGGTTATTTATAAAGGGGTGTCATGGGATCTGTTTGATTGTGTTTTTTTTATAGGATAGGTTAATTTGGAGCTTAAAGGGATACTTCACCTCCGGAAAGATGAATGTGTATAGAAAATGGGTCATTTATGTAGAAGAAATTTTGAATTTTGAGCTTTCTAGAACAATGAATGGCGACTGCAGAAAGCAAAAGCTAAATCCCGGACATGTGTGGGAAAAAGAGGAGGAATGGTGGGACTCAGGTTACTAAGCTTTCTCCACAGAACAAGAGCCTGTTAGCTTAGCTTCCAAAAATGGCTGACACTATGTGTACATTCTATGAGTGAGATCCCACCCTCTATGGGCAGGTTGAGAACATGCGGGACAGCCCCTATTACTGGCTGTAGTCTTAAGCCTCTGGCCAAAAAATCTTCCGATGATGCAAAATGAAAATTTTTGTGTCATCTGATGATTTTTTCCAGACAAAAAATTCGTAAATCTCTCGTCTCACGGGGATATGAGGGTGTAAAGCATGGTAATTCGAAAATACTACAGGTTTTCTACTAATACAAAGCTTAATGCTAAATCCTGAAGTATCCCTTTAACTCCCACATTTGTCAAGCTTTTGCTGAGTAAAAGACACACTATATGATATCCAGTTCCTCTATAATGTGCAATGTTGTGTCCAACACGCATGAAAGCAGCTGAGCTGAGCTACAAGATGACTACTCTGTTTTTGACAGTGTCTTTGCGTGCGCGGGGGTGGGAGGAAGCAGGGGGTCTTGATTATAGTGATTAGTCAATAATATGACCCTGATGATTGCTTGTGGTTTACAGGCTAGCCCTCAACCTACCACTTACTCGCATGCAAAATCCTCAGCCTCACAAGTGGGGTAGGCAGGCAACCTCTACTTAAACACAGTTTAAAGCCTGCTATTCAGTCTGTCCAACTGCCACTGTCTATTTTTACACAATCTAACATATCTGCCGTCATACCAGATCCACGAGAATTTGCCCGGTATCCGTCCCCCAAAAACGAAAATCAAAAAAACTGGGTTCAAGGTAAGGTAGGGGTTCAAGGTGAGATAGAGCTTCAGAGGATAAAACTTTAAGTCTTATCCTTTCAAGACTGGCAGTGCTTCTGCCCGTGGCAGGGTTTTAGCTCTTGTGGGTTGGTAAGGTAAAGCTAATAGCATGTATTTTGTTGTCAAAATGTAGGAATACAAGTCAAGTCACATTTATTTATATAGCGCTTTTTACAATACAGATTGTTTCAAAGCAGCTTTACGGAGATAACAGGCAAGTAATGCATGTTTGTTTCCAGAAGAAAACAGCGATATATATATATATATATATATATATGCTCTGAAGTAAACTGTGATGTCATCATCCAGCTCAGTTCAGTTCTCATATAATGGTGTCAATTCTGGCAGAATATTACATTTAATGTTAAATTTAATGTCCCCAACTAAGCAAGCCAAGACAATGGCAACAAAGGGGAAAAAGGCGACAGTGGCAAGGAATCAAAACAGGTGGCAGAATGGAGACAAAAACCTGGGGGCCAGTTTTCCTCTGACCAATGAACGAACAGTGTATGATTATGATTCAGGCAGCATTAAAGGTCAGAAGTCAGATTGGAACAACCTGAATATTATCCAGTTCCATCTGGTTGAAGATTGGAGCACAAAGATGGCCTGAGCATCATTAATGCAAGAATGAGCATCATTAATGCAACAGAATGGGATCGGATCAAAAAATTGGCTTTCTACTTTCAGTACTATACCCTATATATATATATATATATATATATATATATATATATATACAGTATATATATATATAAGGGATGCACCGATATGAAAATTTTGGCCGATACCGATTATTCTTTATATTTGAAAGCCGATAAATTTAACTCCAAATTTTTATCTAATTTTGAGAGCCTGACTACAAAAACAAAAGTCCCACAATTAAATCCATGTCTTAAGCGCACGATTATATTGATGTTCTCATTATAGTGTTGTATAGCCGATATGACAGATTTGCGCTGCACATGTTGTACCGAACCATATTTTAATTTTTAAAAATCTCTTTTTAAATAGATTTCAAAAATATTTCAAGAAAATCAAAATCATAAACAGTGCTCAACAAGTGTCTCAGTTGAAGGGAATAATACATTATTTATCGGCTTTAATATATCGGCCACATTTTCTTACAAGGCCGATAACGATAACATTAAAAATGAACATATATCGGCCGGTACCGATATGCTGGCCGATATATCGTGCATCCCTAATATATATATATATATATATATATATATATATATATATACTGACACAAGAATCACAGAATCACATAACAGTGAAAAGAAATCCAATTACATTATCAGTGACCCAGTCAATAGTGTCTAGACTCTAACGTGCAGAGATAGAAAGAAATCACCCATGCATGACATTTATCACTGTATTTTTTTTTATCAGATATTTGTAATAACGTTCAGTATTTGAATAACTTCACTTTTGACTTAAAGGGCCAGATTTACAAACAGCTTGAGCCAGCACAAGCTATACTATCAGGAGACACGGTGAAAAATGAGCAGTGAAAAGCCATGGACGCAGTTATTTTTGTGTGGCTTTGTAGTTTCAATTTCAGATGCAAATTTATGGGAGGAGAGTCTTTAAATAAATCATGGAATGTGATTTACTAGGTATTTACTGGTATTTGTGCCATTATTTAACTCATTTAGTCTTAACTCATTTAGCTTTTGAAATGACTTCATCTATATTCTTTAATTTGCACATTTTCAGTTAGATCACCCTCATATCTTGCCACTACCATCTGCATTTTTATGGGATAGCAGTCTCACGGTAATGTAATGTTTAGTAAATCTGGCCAGTAGTCTTTATCTTCCCATTGACTGTTATGAATATTCTCTATATTGATCCACCACATGTCCTGTAATGCATCATTTTAGAAAGGAATCTTTCACAGCTGAGAGTGACTGGCAGATTCATCATCCCCTTGTGCACCTCTGACTTTGGCTTCACATGTTGCCAAATACCACAAAGGGAGTTTTGTTTCACCACATCAGATAAGAGTCTAAAAAAGTTTTCCAATCAGTGTGTAGCACAAAGCTACACTTTTTGCCTTGTTCATAATTGTATCTGCCTTTGAACATCCCTCAGTATGCAGTGTCTTTTAGGATTAAAGGAATTACGGAAAAGCCTTAATAATTTGAATTAATTACTTTTTTTTGTAAATTTAACCTCCAGGTTATGAAATATCCTAATATGAAAATGTGACAAGGTCATACACGCTAAAAGAATACTAGACACACTACTAATGGACTCAATGCTTATTGATTGTAGGTCACAGTACATTAATAATTGGCTTTAACCCTCAATGAGGCTTCAATTACAGGATCAGATCTTGTATATAACTTCCACATCCACTAAGTAGGATTTTATCCATCAGAGTGGAATGAAAGGTGAAACTGTAGCTATTTTGTTTGTTCATTACTCAGATTAAAGGTAAATCCCTTTAGGTTTCCCAGGCTTAACTACATAATTGTTTGACATTATGGGGGATGGAAACTCCTCTGTGTCGGCAGAGAGGCTAAGCGAAAGGACTTGTTCCAAGGTTCAACGCCCACATTGGGCCTATGTACTGTACAGTTCGCTCCCTCTGGGTCACAATCTCAGCACTTCCTTTTTGAAAGCACTGGATTACATAACATGACAATTACTTTCAATGTCTATTCTCATCTAAGGATATATCAACTTTGAATTTCATAGTTTTAACCTACGTCTGAACTCTCACATGGATTTGATAACTGAACCGGAAAAACGCTTTGCTATTTCTGTCTTGATTCATTTATTTATTTATTTATTTATTTTTCTAAATCTGTGCACAGTGATAAACAGACAGTACATTCGGAACAACCTTGCACTTTTAATGGTCTCTTTTAACATAAAATGCACCATTGTTTTGAAAGTCAGTTCAATTCGTTTCAACACCATTTACTCATGTTTGAAATATAATTCAATTAAGTTGAAAGTATAAATGCCACATTAAACAACCAGCTGTCACCTTACAGCACATTATTCTCATAAACATAGCTCTGCTCTGTCCATTATAATTTTAAGACGGGATCAATTTACCAACCTCACTGTAAAATAGACATTGAGAAATAACCTAAGTGGACAAGGCGTGAATTGTTTTAAAATGATTAATGCAATCTCGCTGAAGTTAAAAAAGCACTGGATGGAACCTTTACTCATCTTCACATTCACTTTGTCTATTGACCCAACATATTCTCATCCTACTAGGGCCTCATATAGGTGACGCTTTGGCACCACCCTTTAGCGTCAATACAATACGCTTCGGTTATCGGTAGGTTAAGGTCTGATGTAGTGTAGGAGGCGCCTTCTGGCCCATATATATATCTGCGTCTCATATTGACGCTAAAGGGTGCCATGTGCGCCGGATGTATACACAATGTCAAAATATGGCATTGGGCTGGGCTGGTTGACCTCCATGGCTCTTGAAGTAATGCCTGAGAGGGGAATTCACCAGGTATCTCCTTGCACCCAGAGTCCCAGCCAAAACCCAAACCTCTTTATTTAGTAACAGAACCTCCACTGACAAAGAGCTCTTCTTCCTTTTTCCTCTCTCCCCCTAATCCAACCCCTTTCTCATCCCTGGGCTTTGTGCAGAGAATTTCTGCTCTGTCCATAGAGCTGAGAGCATAGAGTATCATGTCATGATCAATTAGAGTAAATACACATAAATTATTCACACCACCGACATTTCAGAGGAACAGTGATCTCATCAAAACAATCTGCAGTGAACACCTCTTTACAGATTATGATATCTGATTAGATGTCTCTCGTTGTCAAGTATGAATCCTGCAGTTATTTGACATTCAAAAAAATGCAATAAAATCTAAAAAAAAAATATATTCAAGATTTTGTATTGCATTTGAAATATATCTGCAATATGCTGTGTGTGAGTGTGAAAATATGAAAGAAAGACAAATTCAACCTCCTGAAATATGTATTGTTTTACTGATTTTTTTATGTTTCTTTGCGTTGCTAACTAAAAGCTCAGGGTGTTTATACATGCAACATAAATCAAGGTGTGACAGAGCTGTTTAAATTAGCTCAGCCTTACCATACAATGATCTTTTGAGAGGACACACAAGTCATCTGATATAAGAAGAGAATCAAGGGGAAACAAGATGGAAAATCCCGGGTACACCAGATACCTCACTCCTCATCCAGGACATCATGGATGTCACAACATTTTTGCTCTAAGACAAGAAAATCTTGGTTTAAATGGATAAAGTTCATCTTCCCAGCGTGAGCTTAGAATTATAAGGTTCTATCTCCACTTTTGGTCGAAATTGAGTTTTTGACATAATCTGATCCATTAGGTGTTTATTAATGCCTGTGTGGTGTTATTTTTGTAGATTAATAAATAAAGCTATAATAGAAGATTATACTACATAACAGTTTTGCCAGCTGGGATGTAAAAACTTTGATGCTCAATATCTCAGAACTGCCCTAAACGGAGATAGAACCTTATAATTCTAAGCTCACGCCAGGCCATTCACGATGTTCGCCTTGGCATTCAGAAACAGCGGAAACAATGTGGAAAAGTGTCCTAACTCCTAATAACGTCCGCAGGGTGGAAAACTGGCTTCACTAATTGATTAACTGCTAAACACGTGACCACATTACACACTGTAGCCATAAGCCAGACAGAATGCCAGCAGTCTATTTGTAGGAGCAGACTAGGTAAATCACCAAAGGAGATTAAGTCTCCATTGCCTCGCAGAGAGCAGTGTGCTGACCACTGAACTAGCTACTGTTAGCTTTCTCTTTACCACTTAGAAACTGTCCACTTGCAAATATATTATCTTTTGTATAGTATGATAAAAATAACAATAAAATGTAGGCTAACAGCTTATTTGCCATATAAGCTCTGCAAAGCATGTTACAGCTGAGAATTCCTGCTGCATTCCAACCCATAAAGCAAAAACATATATTTTCAGATATGAAATATCTGGAATGTACTGAAACTGACATGGCAACAAAGTAACAGATTATTATTGGTAATTACAAAGTATTATTGGCGATATTCTGCCTGCAATATGCTATTGGTAAATACCTCCTCAGTAACACAGTCATCATGCTCAAAATCCAGTGTCCAGTAACCAAACCACTGAAGCCACAGAAGTGAAGGTCGACTAACGTCGATTAATCTTGTAGCTAACATGCAATTAATTATTACTGGACCCCTGTAATGTAAAGGGGTTCCCTCTGTTTTCCCCAGATCCAGGCATGCAGAAACCCAGACAGTAAAGTGGGGTTTATTGAAGGGAAATTCTTTGTAATTGAATATACTGCTATACATTGTGAGCACAAGTCTGCCATCCCATCTTGCAGTGATCACAGCAGTGATATGATAAACTGAACTAGGCTGAAGGTGATTTTGGTCAATACAAAGCTGCTTTTTGCCTGTCAGAGCAGACATTATAGACGATTGGTGTAGGCTGAATATATGCTGACTCACTCAAAAGATTGACTGGCTACAAATCATTGTGGCAGTGACTCAACCTTCATCTTCCTCTCTAAGAGCAGAACGTGCAACTCCACCTGCCCAGTCCCGATCCAGCATCTAATGCTACAGTAAATCTGTCAAATACAATGAATCAGAGCGAGATGATGTAGCTTTTCCTTTCTGGTCAGCTAACAGTTGTTGACAAATATGCCCAAGCAAACACATGGATGCAGTTTAAATAGAAACTCAGAGTTTTCTGAGCCGGCTATAGTGGGAACGTTTATAGGGATTACCATTTGTCCTTTCTCTCCTCACTCCCCCATTTTTTCAGGTGAGTTTAATTAGATGTATTAACTTTTTTCATTTATTTAAAATGCTTTTTTTATTCACCCATTGGAAAGACGCTTTTCTTAAGAGCCTAAGGAAAAAATCCTGTACATTAAAGCATTTCACTAATGGCTCCTCTGACTGCTTACCCTGTCTGAATTCTGGGAAGTAGACAATCTGCGTTTTGGGACTGGGCAGTGAGTGGAGACAAAGCCTTTCAATACTCTCAGCAACCTTCTATGGAGACAATCTACTAATGCGAAAATATGATTAGAAAAAATATGATTAGTCAAAATGTTCTTGAAATTATATTCAAGACTTATTGTTTTAATGATTCATTCGTAATCATTCTTGTTTAAGATGTGCGCATATCACTCATCCATGCAGCATCTCCCCACATCAGCAACAACAACAATCTCGGATAGAAAATGTTGCCAGAAAAGTTTCACATATGACATGCCGTACCAGAAATCTTCCCTCTAGCAAGCTATATACCACAAAAAATATGCCTCTATACTTTTGTGGCATAAAAGCCTGGGCTAATATGTCAATCATGACAGCCAGGAAATGCATATGGGATGTGTGTATTTATAAATTCATCTTTGGGTTTCATATTTCATCATATCACTGCTAGCATCAGTCTCAGAGCTCTGCAGCCCTTGAATTGCCCCTAGTCATTGTAAGGCAAGTTAATAATTCATTTCAAATTGAATATTTGGATTATCATTCTTCCGTGTTTTTTTAAGTGTTAGTTTGTTAAAGAAATGTCAGAATGTGATCAATTTATGTGGCTATACTCTGACATTTGGTATTGTGCGTGCGTGTGTGGGCCGTGTGCTTGCCCTACCTTGGCCGCCACAGAAGAGCTCGGTTTCTCCAGCAAATCCCAGAGCTTCTGCCTTTTGTCTGGGCAGCAGCCGGTTTCCACCTGATCTCCATCCTTCTCCCTGAGAGTTTCAGCCTCTCTTCTTAGCTCTTCATTCATCTGCTCCTTCTTCTGATGGTACCGCGCCTGGCAGCACGACTCCAGATAGATCTCATCGATGCCCCAGTAGTCAAGCTCCTGGCCAAAAGACAGAGCGCACATCTCTTCCATCATGTGTAGCTTGCCAGTCCGGTAAAAGTTTAAAATGGAGGAAAAGGCACCGGGGTGCCTGTCAAAGAAATACTCGTTGTCATTTAGACTGTAGTCATCACAGATCTCCATTAAGGTTTCATGGGTGTTGCAATCTCTGAGTTTCCCCAGACGTGTTCGCGGCAGTCGGTCCAGGGTTCTCCATAGCACCTCGTGGACAAGCCCACCCACATTGATCCGGACTCTTCTGGATCTGGCTTTGGTCCGGATAATGTCGATGGGTTCTGGCGGGAGTGAGCCTTGTGGCCGTGAGACCCTCTGAGCCCCAAAGTTTGCCCTATCAGCCATGACTGCTGCTACACAAATGTTATGCTAATTCGGACGTCAATTATGAGTACTATGATGAATCCACCTCAGACAAGGCCCTCCATGGTTGCACCTGAAAATAAAAGACACTTCAGGGAGACTTATCATGGAACTAATTTATAATTCACAGGAAGATGAATAGGCAAAGTAATAGTGGACAATTTATAAATAAAATATATTATAAATAATATGATATTAAAAATATATGTATAATCATTGATAGATGAATGATAGCTAAGACCATTACTAAATAACTCCAACACTATTATGACCTTATTTTATGCAGCAAAAATAATGAACCAATAAACTTTGCAAGCTAAAACCAGTCTCCAAAAGCACACAGTTTTGAGAATGGAGATGATTATACGTAAAATGACTTAAATACTGCTCTGATATAACTTCTAAATAAGAAGTTTGACAATAATTGCAGGGCTTAAAGGGAAAAAAAAACATCTAGGTGTTGTGAATAAAAAGAGTGTACTGAAGTACTAAAACAACAATTAAAAGTTTAAAAGTTTCATCCACCAAATCAAAGTTCTTGTGGCATTACCAACATGTAGGAGGCCATCTTGTTGTCATGTGACAAGAAAACCTGTGTGTCAAGGTCATTAAGATTTTTGTTTGTTTGTTTGTTTATTGAATATTCTGATATTTTGATGTACAGGCATGTTTTGGAGTAACATTAAGAAAACTTGATATTCAAAAATGTATATCATTATCTTAAAAACATGCTTAAAAATTATTGATGCCACTTAACATGACTATTAGGCCTACACCTTTTGACATTCCCAGAGTTACGAAATAAAATGTTCCTCCTAAATATGAGTTTGAACCAAAATCGACACAATAATTACTTTTCTAAGAAATTAGAACACATTTTGTGTGTGTTTTGTTGTTGTAGTTGTTTTAAACCATCTCGAACATGCAAATTCAACATAATGACAATTGCCACGTTCTTGTAGGCTATAGCAATTGGATGTCAAGTAGGCTATACTTTTGGCTCTTAGGACAGACGCTAATGCGATTGAGTATTTAAGAATGTCTTGATGATAAATCCCGCTAGGACTATTTAGCGGGCTTCTATTTCCTGCTCTTAAAAGACTTCGAAACAGCCGGCTATTTAAAACTCTCTTACAGAGAGGAAACTATATAGGCCAGCATTTCATAATGATGCAGCACTGCGATGTATCCAAGGCTATAATGTCCCGTTGTGTAGTTTGCATTGCGTTAACACCCACCCACATAATATATCCGCTGCTTTACGCTTTATCCCCACAAGGTTAAGTTGGTGTGCCCTAATGTTACCGATATCACGAAAAATCAACTCAACTGTCCTCAAGATCCGCGGGCCAGGAGAGAAACAAAAATACTATCGAGACACGTTTGTTATACAGTTAAAAATAAAGATAGCTTATCGTAAATTAAATAGGCCTACTTTGTATAGTCTAATAGCCTGCGTTTTCCCATTATCAACTTTGCATTTCAAGCTTTTCAAGCAGACGACTAATCCTTAATCGGGGAGGTAGAGTCTTTACTTTCTAGTGCACCTGTTTCAGGACAGCTGACAAACACTCGTTCACACAAAGGTTCTTCGGTTCTTCTTATTAAGGACCACTTGTGCTGTATAAAAACCTCTTGAGCTGAGACTGCAAGTTCATGTAAAACCAATTGCATCAAGCTAAGCCCTTTCCCGTTGCTGTCAGGAACCTTTATTTGCGAGAGTGAACACTAACTGCTGGGATACGCTGAGAGCAGCAGAACTGTAACGTTAGTGTTCTGGCATCCCTGTTCGCGGAGTTTATGTGCCCAATGAAAACAGTGCAATCTTACGCACAACGTATCCAAACGACCTCCGGTTCTTTTAAAGCGGATAAAAGCAACGAAATCTTACCTTCCCGCCGTTCACCTCTTCTTCCTTTACCTCTACAACCAAAATGAGTCAATTAGCCACTTATTTCCCACTCCATCTGCTCAAGAGATAAAGGTATCAGTGGTACCCCTGCTGAAAGGGCAGTCGTTCCTCTTCATTCTGTATGGACACAATCTCACAAGTAACTCGTGCGAATTAAGCAGAAAGAAGGTGGGGCGGGGAAACCCCGAAACTGTTGATTATTCTCGCCACGAAGCCATGCCCTATGTTTAAAGTGAAAAGAAGCGCGTATAAGGACTGTCACACACTTATCGCTCAGTGGAGCTTCGACTGAGCAGGAGCGCGCGCTGCATCACAGCCCGGGGGTGAAGACTAATTGGATTGAGAGCTGTACATCACCAAGGATAGCAGCAGCATCAGATCCCTCCGTCGAGTCCGTCCCATACAGGAGTCAGTGTCGCTGATCTCTAGCTCTTTGTCATAGCAAGTTCAAATGAGGTGGGACATGATGACACAATGGAACACGATGATCCCCACATTAGGGAAAGGCGGAATAGCATCACAAGGGACTTGATATAGTTTGCGTGATGTATAAGATGATATTCAAGATTCTGTTATAGAACCTAAGCAGGGATGACACAACTGAAAAGATTAAAAGATTTAGATCGTGAGAGACTTATTGTCTTAGATATATAACTTGCATTATTTCTGTATTGTAGGCTATAAGCTATAAATATTATAGTCTTGGCTTGACTTCCCCAAGAGATTATATATATATATATATATATATATATATATATATATATATATGGATGGATGGATGGATGGATGGATGGATGGATGGATGGATGGATGGATGGATGGATGGATGGATGGATGGATGGATGGATGGATGGATGGATGGATGGATGGATGGATAGATAGATAGATAGATAGATAGATAGATAGATAGATAGATAGATAGATAGATAGATAGCAAATGCAAGACCTTAAACACAAGACCTCTATCAGGCCATTAGTTGTAACAAGACAGATCGGGGCAAAGTGCTGTATTTAAATTGGCCACTGGATGGAGATATGATCCTTCTCTCTCTCTCTCTCTCTCTCTCTCTCTCTCTCTCTCTCTCTCTCTCTCTCTCTCTGTCCACTTTATCACACCCCTTCACCCTACCTCCACTACAATATACTCAATACTCCTGTCGGCATTCTACTTGACAACTTTAACTAAGTGGGACAATAGTTCCCTTGGGATCCGTGACAACAGAGAAACTGTCTCTTTCTCCCCCTTCCTTATTGTGCTTCCTGTTCATGATTCATGAACAACCTCAGATGCAAATTCATTCAAAATACAGAGGATTTGGTTTTAGACCTGCAAGCCAAACACTCCCAGCTAAATGAAGGTCACGTTCAAACTTTTAAGAAGTCATGCTCAGAGAGAAGCAGACAGTCTTTGTTAAAATTAAATAAATCAAAGTGTGAAATGTTTCTCTCAAGTTCCCATGGTGAAAATGTATAAATGGTTTAAAAAAATACCATGTCATTTTGCTATAAATGCAGTATAAACATGATTTTGGAGGTCAAAAAGAATGAATTATCAAATAATGTACAGTTCGAATATAAGAAAAAAAACAAGTATTTTACAGTATTTTTTGTTGTTAAAATTATGTCTTTAAAGTACTGTAAATGACACCTTATAATTTACAATGAAATAGAGCAAAAGGATATTTCTAGAAGCCCCGTGTGATTATATTTTAGATAAATGGTTTTTTTTCTTCTATTTTTCATATAATGTATCTAGGTGTTTGTGTAACATTTCATTGTTAAATTTATTAAAACACTTTTTACAGTGAGATTGTTGACCATCTGGGGTTTTTTTTTGTCCCCTCTTTCTAAAAGAACAGCAGGCCTCTGCTTTTTTTTTTTTTTTGTCTTGTCATTCTTGTGTCTCAAACTACCAAGCTAGACAGGAAACAGTTTAAAGCTTTCTACATTGTGCCACTATTGCCATTGGAACAAAACCGTGAGGCAGATGGTCACCGTCTGTCTGGTCTGAGAAGTCTCAGTCACTCGCACTCTCAAACTGTACATCACTGGTGCACCAATGGAATAAGAAAGATGCAAGGACACCACAATGTATTGGGTGTTGATTTTGACGTAATAGGATTCCTTTAACAATAGAACCGACTGAGGTGGTAAATGTTCACCCAAATCTCTCACAACACAGAGAAAAATCTGAGATTATGGAGAGAAACTCTCCAATTAATCCCGATTAATCGTTTGACAGCCCTAATATAAAAATATTACATTATGTATTTTATATATAATTAACGACAACGTTGATACTCAAATTTAAATATGAATAATATATTAAATGATTATGTCAGGGTAGTAGCTTCAGGTCATGACTTTGGACTTGTAAAAGTCCTGGTGTGCCAGAAGCGCACGCTGTTCCTGTCTGCATCATGCATCCTGCTATTAGGTGCTGGATTGTCTCAGGAGGATCGGCCCTATTGATTTAGAGCTGAGTGCTTGTTCTTGTCCTGCTATGATTAGAGCCTCTGTGCTTTCCAGCGGTCCTGCCATTTTAAACCAATTTCCCAAAGTCGGCCATACCAGCTAGCTACAGCATCTGGCAGTGGTATATCCCATTGAGAGGTTTGTCTTCCGATGAGGCTTCCTAAATTATTTTGAAAATCTCCCTTAGATTTGAGTTAGTCCCTTGGACCTTCAACACTGTGGGTCATGTGTCAGGATGCTTGGCAAATGAATATATTTTTGGAAGGAAAATATTTTTTAATGTAATTGAAAAGAAAGAATGCACAAAAATAATGGCAGTGAATCGGTTCATGATATTTTTCAGACAATGAAATGTGATAAATAATGTGATGAAGTTCAAAATCCTATTGATTGTCTTAAGTGTTGATGATAATAGACAAATGTCTGTTTATTTATTTTTATTTTTTTATGGATCATACAAGTCTTTTACCTTTAGGTCAGTAGATCAAAAACAAAACAAGCCTTTTCCATTTCTTATCACATTCTGCAAATGTTTAATAAAGATAATATTAAATCATAAAACTGAGAATTGTCAAGTAACTAAAGCTATTGAAGTTTTACAATAATTTTAAAACTTGAGTAAAGGAACTGAACTGGACTATAAGTGCAATCCTGAGAAGGAAATTTTGAAACGCAAAACGGTTTCTTAAGTAAATACATGCAATGTTTATCGTGTTAAAATGTATCTTGAAATCATTATAGATATTATACACCTCCAATATTGGTTTAAAATTCAAAAACATTGTATGAATTACTGTCTATATTAAAGCAAACATCCACATATTACTAAACATCACATCCTCGTAATTGATATGAGCTGTTTGCTTCTTCATCAACAAAAAATAATAATCATTTAATTTGTTAGTTCTTTTCCAAATGAAATGTTTGATATGTATAAAACCATATTTTATGGAGAGACTGCAATATTTTATAGCTGGGGATGCTTTAGTTGTACTGGTCACAAATAATGCTTTTGATGAGGTCCTGAGCAGTAATGGCCCATGAACATAATCAGGGGGTTTATGCCTCTGCAGTCCCAACAGGAAATGATCTTAGACCTGAAGCGGAACACTCTGATGCTAATATGTAACCCTTTAACTCCTAAATCCTTGATTGATATTTACAAATCTTACAAGTAATGCTTCAGTTATTGAATTAGCCGAAAAAAAAGAAGGTTGATGTAAATAAAATATAATTATAACTTGTATTATACAGAATCACAATTATATCATCTCATACATAAACCTTAATAATGTAATGTATCTAGTGGAACTTGATTCTCAGCCTCCATGAGCTTACATTTTTGCTCTTTTCTAAGTGCCCGCAAGTCTCATTAGGAGCCGGGTGGTTGCATCAGAAAAATAGTTAAGGCTCTATCCCTCTCTCTCTCGCTTAGTGAAAAAGTGTAATCTGATAACCAGGACACATCTAACCACACTATAAAAACCCTCTCACAAATAGCAAAAAAGCCACATACAAGCCAATATAGAGGAGAATCCAAATGGGTAAGAATGGGCCTCATCAAAAGCCTCTTCAACTTTTTTTATCTTGTGTTGTTTATATCTGATGTTATGATCTGTTTCATATAATACTCTTTTGTTTGAAGCTTGTGTGTTTGAAAGGCAACCAGGCAATGCTTTTTTTTTTTTTTAGAAAGGCTGAAATCATAAGAAATGACTAAAAAGGATGACTAAAAAAGGTGCAGAAATGACACACATCTCCAAAACAGAGTCAAAATCTAGACAGCAGTCAATTGACAGTGTCATGGATGGGGACGAGAGCAACCAGATATCTGCAAATGTGTTTGAGGTACTTATTTATTCAGAAAGTTTGGAGTCAGCAATATTTTGCAATGTTTATAAACGTCTAATTTTGCTCAACGAGGCTGAAATGATTTGATAAAAGAATACAATAAAAACAGTAATATTGTGAAATATTCTTACAATTTAAACTGTCTGTCTTGTATTTTAAAATATATCGATCGGCCACAAAAAAAGTCGCTGTTTGTATTTAAAAAGGCAAACTCAAGAGTCTATGATTGGATAATGATTATTATGTTTGTCAATGACAATGTGAAGATTCGTCAGGCTCAAATTGGGAAAGAATGGTTGGGATGGAGCATGAAGAATCATTTTGACACATGGATTGGCACCTCTGAGTCCAGACCTTAAATTCTTCTTTGGGATGTGCTGAAGTAGACTTTACAGAGTGCTTGACTCTTGCATTGTCAATACAAGATCTTGACCAAACATTTATGCAACTCCTGATGAAAATAAAAGCTGTGATGCCATTTCCATCATGAGGCACATTCATATTTGGTCATGATCTTCAAGCACTCTGTAAAGTCTCCTTCAGCACATCCCAAAGATGAATTCAAGGTCTAGAATCAGAGGTGCCAATTCATGTGTCAAAATGATTCTTCATGCTCCATCCCAACCATTCTTTCACAATTTGTGCCTGACGAATCTTGACATTGTCATCCTGGAATATGACCATGATGTGTCTTCCTACAGGGTGGCTTAAGAAATCAAAATGTATTTTATTTCTGTGATGGCAAAGCTGAATTTTCAGCAGCCTTCCCCTTCAGAAATCATTCGTGCAGCTCAAGAAACATTTAAGTGTGGAAAAGAGTTCTTTGCTGCTTAAAATACCTATGGAAAATACTATATTTTTGTATAGTGGATTCATTTTGCAATTGAATGTTCTTGCTGAACAAAAGTATAGATTTCTTTAAGAAAAACTACTGACCTCAAACTTAAATGGTATAGTGCAAACATAGAGTCCCAGCTGGCATTTTAACGTTGAGTCACTATTTCATCAACGCAGGTGCCAGTGTTGGATAACCGTTGAATTTTGAGGTGCAAATAATGTTGATTTGATGTTCCACTTTAAAAATTGTTGATATGTTGAATCCATAGTGAGTTAACAACACCACTTCAACTATATAGTGTTCAACGTTTTTTTTTTTTTTTGATGTTGAATTCATGTTTTTTTTTTCAGAAACTGACATTATTTCAACAACATTTAAACGTTTAATGTCAGTCGAATGCCAGCGGGGGTGTAACAAATTATTTTCAGCGAGAGCAAATTCTGTGCCTTTCATTTCAGTTGTGTTTAGCTTCCCCTGTCTGATATTGTGTATTGTGAGGACAGCTTGTGCAGGTGGTCTAATGTTCCTCATGACTGAATTTTAAACTCTGTTGGCTTCAGTGGGCTAAGAAAGGAAACGCAGTGGCTCTGGAGAAGCACTCCAAGTACCTGGACATACGCGACCACATCGGTGCCAGCCCACTGCACTACGCATCATCAAAGGGATACTTTCGCATCATCAGACTTATTGCGCAGGTCGTTGGACAACAAGGTAATAGAGCCACATCAATTTGAGCTTGAATTCATGTTGCTGTAAATGAAAATAAAACAAAAAAGGTCATCACTGCAGAGCTCAATGCCAGGGATGAGGAGGGGGATACACCTCTTCACTGGGCCGTGCAGAAGGACCAGCCAGGGATCTGCTCTGTGCTGCTGACTCTGGGAGCAGATCCTAACATCCTAAATAACAGCCAGCAGTCACCGCTACATACGGCAGTCAGCCTGGGCAAAAATCTGGTGGTAGAGGTGGGTGGCTTTAAACACTAATTTAAATCTTATAGTCGTGTGATTCATTGGAAAAAAAAACATACTCCTCTTCAATGTAGCTAACATGATTTTTCTTTTGGGTTTACTTAGCAACTTGTCTCACATAAACAAACTGATGTGAACTTGGAAGGGGACATGGGAAACACCCCTGTCATTTTAGCTGCTTCTTTGGATAACCATGAGGCTCTGGTTATATTGGTAAGTTGATTTTAAATCAGTGGTGGGTGAATGATAAAGTTCTATTAATTGAATTGAATAGTTGAATCGAAACATATTTATTATATTCAAGTATGTATAAATCTTGCACGCATAAAATCCATGTTCACCCACCATTGTTTAAAAAACGTATAAATAATCATCTAATCTTATTGTACTATACAAACCCGTGCACGCACACACACACACAAAATCATTGTAACCTCTCTCCTCCAGCACAAACATGATGCAAAGTTCTGTCGTCAGAACAAACTTGGACTTTTTCCAATTCATGCTGCTGCTTTTTCTGGAGCTAAGAAATCCATGGAGGTCATTCTTCTGAAAGGTGAGATGTTGTATCACTGAACCTGAAACATTATATTACATACCTAAAAATGTAGTGTCTTCTATTTCTCATTTCTTTTCACAGGAGAAGAATGTGGTATGTCCATTGAAAGCCATATAAACTATGTGGATAAATCTTGCAGCAGTCCACTCCACTTGGCTGTACGTGGGGGGAATCTCGACATCATTAAACTCTGCATTACATATGGAGCAAAAATTGATCAGCAGCAGGTAAAAGAGGATCTTGTCATGAAAATGAATACCGAGAATTAATCGATTTAATTCTATTTTCATTTGTAACATATTTTTCTCTTTACAGTGTGATAAATCCACTGCTCTCCACTTTGCATGCAGTCAAGGTGCCATTGAGGTTGTTAAAGTCATGCTCTCGTCTTATCATAAAGTGTGTGACCTTATCAACATCACTGATGGGGCCAACCAGACACCTCTACATAAGTACTTCAGCGTTACACATTAAACAAGACTAAACAAACTAACATAACTAACATATTTATTTTCCTTTTGCAGAGCAGCGATTTTTGATCACTTTGAACTGTCCGAGTACCTTATATCACAGGTATGGCAAACACAGTTGTTAAATGAATATGAACTACATTTGATATACTGAGAGTTACTGTAAACCCAGGCATTATTGTTCCAGGGTGCTGACATTGACTTTGTGGACTGCAAAGGCCATTCTCCACTACTTCTGGCAACAAGTTGTGGAGCATGGAAAACTGTCAATCTACTCCTCTCCCATGGTAGGTAACTTTAATAAATAATAATAATAATAATATATTAATTTAATAACATATTAAATATAATAATAATAATAATAATAATAATAATAGGGCTGGGTATTGACACACATTTCACAATTCAATAAAATTTTGATTCACAAGCTTGTGGTTTGATTCGGTTCCAATTTTTATTCAGTTCGATTCAATATCGATTAATTGGGGTATCTATCAGTACAGTATGTGGCACATTTAAATTACACATAAGGACTTTTTATAATAATATTACAGCAATTACTTTTTAATGACATAATTGCATTTCTACTTGTTTTTTTAAATATAAACATTTAACTGGTGGCTGTCATAAAAATATTATAGATTTATTGTAGGCTTTGTTAAGAACAGGTAAGTAAAAATGTAATTAAATAAAAAATATATATATTAAGCTGTTTTATTGACATCTTTCCACGGTTGAAAATTAAAAACAGTTTTCGGTAACTTGTACAAACTTATATCTTTCAACATACCTTCTGATGTTTATTTTGTGCTGTAACTTGAAGTGACTGGAATAATCAGTTGCAAAACAGTATTAAAGGGTAAGTTAACTCTTGCCAAAATCAAACCTAGGCTCTTTGTTTATCTACCCGAGTCAAACTTTCCAGTAAAATCATAATTAGAATGGAAACGCCACTTTTAAGATAGGCCATATTTTAGTTTTAGGTAAAATGCCTTTTGAATGGAAGTGCATATAGGGCACTTCTATGATAGCATCAAAATCACTGTTTTTAAAACAATAAGAAGGCTCGACAAAACATAAAACTGTGTTTGAAGTATCACTAGGGCCTCTACACATGAACTTGAACAATTAATTCATTGTAGGCCAACACAAAGTTTACTAAAAAAGAAAGGTTTTGTACGACTCACTTTATCAGTTAGTGTTTCCGGTGGCTGGAATTTTGTCAGTCAAACGTAGTAGATCTCCGAATGCTACGTAATGAACTGACTCCATATGAGGAAATGTTATGAACTTATAATTTCACTAATGACAAAACAAAAAAAATTATCTTTGAATTTATATGTAAACCAGCTTTATGAGCTTTCTATCTTTACTCTCCTCATGTTACGTCGTTGCATTCGGAGATCGACTACTTTTTCGAAGGGCTGGGTCTTTTTAACCCAGCCCCAAAAATTATTTTTTGCTATCTTATAACAGTGGTTCTCACCTTTCCCCCTTTGACTCCAAGTAGACAACAATATTTGAAGGCCCTGCTCATTTTTTGAGCCCTGCCTCTGAACCACTGTTGTACAATATTATAAGAATAACACGTACAAGCTGATTAATCTGTTTGTTTTATAGGAGCTGATCTGAAGAAAAAAGACACATCTGGATGCAACTTCCTGCATCTGGCCATCCTGCAGCCCAGGGGTCTGAAAAACCTGCCAACAGAGGTACTGCAGGTAAAACATGCAGGGCTTTAAGAGCCTGGACCCATCTTTCACTGTTGTTCTCTTTCCTACTGTCTATGTCTCTTTCACAGCTTTTTTATGGGATCCAAAAGGAAAAGTCACTGCTGCCCTCTACTGTTAGTGTCATTAAAAAGAGGTAGAACTGTGTAGGACTGTGCAAAGTTTCCATGAGGCTCTTTTGGTTTATCCACAGCACGAGAGTGTGAGAAAACTCCTCAATGATGAGGATATTGAGGGCTGTACTCCTCTCCATTACGCCTGTAGACTGGGAATCCCAGAGTCTGTGAAGAACATGCTGGGATTAGAGGTCTCGCTGGACCAAAAGTGCAAACAGAAGAAATCTGCACTTCATTTTGCGGCCGAGTAAGTCTGATGTCATTGAGAAGATTAAGAAATGGCAATAAGAAAATAGTAAAGAGCATTTGCCAATCTCCTCAACAAATTGAAGGAAATCTGGCCTAGAGACAATGTGCATCATTTTCTGTATCTGTTCAGATTTGGGAGGATCAACACATGTCACAGGATTCTGGAGATGGTGACAGACACCAGACTGCTGAATGAGGGAGATGAGAAAGGACTGACACCTCTGCATCTGGCGTCGCGTGAAGGTCACGTTAAAGTAGTTGAGCTTCTCCTACGCAAGGGGGCGCTGTTTCACAGGTATGAGGGATTGCACAATTTGCCTGGAGTAAAAGAAACATACTTTACACAGTTTCAACATGATCCCAATGAGCAACGTAAACTCCTTAAATCCTAATGCAAATCATGTATATTTTGGTTTAGTGACTATAGAGGATGGTCATGCCTGCATCATGCTGCATCTGAAGGATACACACAGACCATGGACACTTTGCTGACGTCAAACATCAAACTTCTAAACAAAACCGATGGAGAAGGAGTAGTCTGTCTAATCTGCTAAAACACTTATGACACAACTTGGTCATAGCATCTGATTTACATTGGGATCCAAACATCTGAGACCAGCTTTAATTTAGCATTTTTAAAATCTAAACGATTTTTTTTTTTAGTAGTAGAGAATGAGGCTGAATATATTTCAGAATATTGTAGTATTAGGTTTGTCCTTTTTTTCTGAAGAATCATGCGACACTAAAGACTAAAGTAAAAATGCTGATAATTCAGCTGTCATCACAGGAATAAATTACATTTTAAAAGTAAGAGTTCAGATGCAAAAGCCTCTAAATGCCATTTGAAATTTTCTTCTTTAATGATGATTTTTATCAAACTTGTATATTTAAGTTCAGTAATTTCACTTAAATAACAATTAATAGGTAATTATCATTGCCATTTAAGTGAAATTACTGAACTTAAATATACAAGTTTGATAAAAAAAATCATCAAGAAAATTTCAAAAGAAAATTTCAAATGGCATTTAGAGGCTTTTGCATCTGAACTCTTCAAATATAAAACTTATTTTTAATTGTAATATTATTTCACAATATTACTGTTTTTCAGATGTTTTTTTTTAATCACAATGGGGAGCAAAAATTACTTCAAAAAACATTTTAACTTACCGACACTTAACATGATTATTTTGAGAACACTTACATTGAATACATTACTGATGGTGTTGCTCTGTATACTGATCTCTTCTAGAACACCGCACTGCATCTGGCTGCTAGAGCAGGTCATGTGGCAGCAGTGAGACTTCTGTTATACAAAGGGGCCAAGATCATCCTCAATAAGAATGATGCGTCTTTCTTGCACGAGGCTGTACATAACGGGAGGAAGGAGCTCACTAACACTGTGATTGAGAGTGACAGGTCAGCTTAGCCATTATTGTTTAATAAATGTTAGAAATGTCTTTTCCAGTTTCTTCATTTATCTAATCTTTAATGAAATCAGATGTGAAGAAGCGATGACAACGTACAAACCAAACTCAGCAAAACGCTGCATTGTCATGGACATGATTGAGTTTCTTCCAGAGTCCTTTATAGTGAGTTTTAACTATAGCTTATGCTTATGAAGGCACTTAAATTGAAGGTTGAACACATGCACTAACCAGCAAAGCAATGCAATTTCCCCAGCATCTTCTAGACACTTGCATAAAGGAATCAGATGAAGATGTGAACAGCACCAATTACTATGTAAGTTTCCTTTTTCCTTTCATATTGAATCTTTAAAGTAACAACCTCTTCAACTAACACCTTGTTTGTTCACCAGATTGAGTACAACTTCCGTTGGCTTCAGCATCCACTGCAAAATCTTAAAAAAGCAGGCATTAAAAAAGACACCACCTACAAACCTCTTAGTGCATTAAATGTAGGTATATGTAGGCTATAATAATACTATATATATATATATATATATATATTTTTTTTTTTTCATTGTGAATGGGCATGTTCATAAAAAGTCTCCCTATACAGGCTATGGTGAAATTTAATCATGTCAGCTTGCTGACCCACCCAGTCTGCAAGAAATATTTGGAGATGAAATGGTGAGTATTTGCCATTATATTTGCCATTTTTGGTCTCAACATCCTTCAACAGCAGTTTTTTGGAACCACAGTTTTTGGAACCACTTTTTCTACAGGAATGCCTATGGGATCAAAGCACATCTGCTCAATATGACTGTCTATGCGCTGGGGGTGTTTCCTTTAACTTACCTCATTGTGAACCTGAAGCCCACATTGGTCACAGGAAGAAATGTCACATCAGTCAACATGGTCTGCACTTCCATGTACAAGGTACAATAATACTAAGGCAATTCATGAAAAAGATGTTGTGACACTGTATACATCAAGAAACAAACTGATGCAAATTCTCTTTAATTTACACAGCAATCATATGTAACAACAGCATGCATGCTCTTGGTTCTTGTTATGAACATGTATGCAGTTGGGAAAGAGATCCTGCAAATTTTTCAACAGGTTTGTTTACGCTGCACTAACTATTGTCAATCTTACCTGTATATTGCCGATAATAATTAAAAACATAAATGAATGCAGCCTGTGACGGAATCAGTCAGAGAGGCTCATATGAATACTGATCAAACCAATAAATGCTTGCAACCAACTTGATTAATGTATAGCTTTTTATGATAATTATTATCCCGTGCACAGGTGATCTTGATAATTAATAACGTGTTACAGCCTTGCAGCGTCATACTGTATAAAGACACTTGGCAATTTTAAGCATTAAACATGATATGAGGGGTGAGCTCTGTTCCATCTAACATTTAATCACCATTGTTGTGTAGATTAGAAGAACTCCTTATTATGGTAAATTCATATATAGCTCTCAAGTTTAGTCGTGCGTTTAGTCAACGTTAACGTTTCATTAGCCTACATTTTTTTGGCAAGATGTGATAGTTTCTTTTCACCTGATGGTGTCGCAATAAAGTGATACTTAAAGCGGATATGCTTGAATGGTTAATCAATTAATGGTTAGCCTATATTATGCGAAATGAGGCAAATTTCATTTTTCGTGTATGATGCTGCATCATTTGAATATTAATTCTAATTGGTCAGTGGAGTAGCTACAATCAAAAAAAGATGTAATTCTTTTTTCAAGAATTACATTTCAATTAAGAGCAAAATTCCATCAAATTGAAAAGAATAATTCATGATATGAATAAATCCTAACGATTAAAATTTTTAAATAAGAGTAAAAAAAAATATAGAGCTTAAAGCATTTTGTGTAAATGTTAATGGAAAAGGGAATGGATCATTTAATTTGTGATTTGTATTTATAAAAAAAAATACGTTTACATTTAAGTTTAAGACTTATACAAAATATTAATTGAAATGCGCAAATCTTAAAAAAGTACACTTTTGTGTAATAAGCACAATTTGACTACATCGTTAAAAATAAATAAAACAAAAATATAATACCATTGTAAGGCGGCTCATCTTCCCTATACTCCTCTGACAACTTAAATCTCTCCATTTTATCAGTTTGAAAATATTTGCATTCTGAAAGTTCAAGTATGCGCAATCATTTTAACCGTGGCTTGTTTTTGGAAGCGGTTGAATTATTTGCGAGATCTGTCAAACTACATGGACTGGTCCGCTGCGATCTGCGCTCTGCTGTTCGTGGTGCCGTTGCTGATGAACACCAAGAGTTCCTGGCACTGGCAGGCAGGAGCACTGGCAGCTCTGGCCTCCTGGATAAACCTGCTCCTCTATCTCCAGCGGTATTGGACTAGATGACATTTAATACATCCACAGAACAAAATTACATAACATGTTTACCATCTGTATTCTCTCTTGGCTGTAGGTTTGAACGGATTGGTATATATGTGGTCATGTTTCGGGAGATCTCACGGACACTGCTGAGCATTATATTGTTGTTCTTCTACTTGATATTGGGATTTGCTTTGTCCTTCTATGCCTTGATGATCGAACAGGTGAGCATATGAGTGTTCATAAATCATCGGGAAACGTAAAAACGATTAATTTGGGAAAACTAGCTTTAATGCTTTAAAGCCCAATTTAAAATAGAAATTTACTTTACAGCAACATTTTGGAAGGATGTTCCTGTCACTGCTGCAGACCTTTGTCATGATGGTTGGAGAAATCAACTACCAGGACAATTTCCTGAAACCCTACCTGCAAGGAGACCTTCCTTTCCCAAACTTGACATTGGCCATCTTTATTTGGTTTGTCTTACTCGTGCCTATTCTTCTCATGAACCTGCTGGTAAGTCCAAAAGAAAACATGGTCTGAATTGAATATAAAATAACAGTCCAGTATGTCTTTTTACGCTCAAACGCGTGTATTTTGAGTTTAGATTGGTTTGGCTGTTGGTGACATAGCAGAGGTTCAGACAAACGCATGTTTGAAGAGGATTGCAATGCAGGTGATTCCACTCAAACTCTCTAATATTGTGTCCTAATAAAAATAATAAGTAATTTCTCCCTAAAAACAATGGTTTACTGTCAATCCACAGATTGATCTTCACACTAATCTGGAGGAGAGGCTTCCCTATTGGTTTATGAAGCGGGTGGACCAGGTCTCCATCAGAGAATTTCCAAATAGATGCTTCAGAGGAAAGGTCTGACAACACTATAATGATAATAATATATTGATGTTTCAAAAGGCAATGCAATGATAATTGTGCAGCAAGTTCACCTTGATGAATGCAATTCCCACCAGCTATTCAAGGAGTTGTTGACTTTTAAAAAAACATTTGCTGATAATTTACTCACCCCCATGTCATCCAAGACGTCCATGTCGTTCTTTCTTAAGTCGAAAAGAAATTAAGGTTTTTGATGAAAACATTCCAGGATGTTTCTCCATATAATGGACTTTAATGGGAACCAGATGGTTTAAGGTCTAAAAGACAGTTTCAGTACAAACTGCAAACTGTTCAAAGGGCTTTTAATGATTCCAGAAGATGAATAAGGATCTTATCAAGCGAAACGATCGCTCATTTAAAAAAAAAAAAATGGAATCGTTTAAAGCCCTTTGAACAGTTTGCACTGAAACTGTCTTTTGGACCTTGAACCGTTTGGTTCCCATTGAAGTGCATTTAATGGAGAAAAATCCTGGAATGTTTTCATCAAAAACCTTAATTTCTTTTCGACTGAAGAGAGAAAGACATGGACATCATGGATGACATGGGGGTGAGTAAAAAAAAGTTTTTTTTTTTAAAGTGAACTACTGCTTTAAAGCTGATTTATTGTGCTTGTGCACAGAAAAGATGGTTTTTCAGTGGGAATGAGGTGAGGAAGTCCAGGACCCGTCTCAGTCCTACCAGCCACCAGTTATCTCCACTGGAACGGGAGATAACCAAACAGAAATATAGGTAACACCAATCAAGTTATTCACTTCAAGTCCTAAATTAAACCCAATAGCCCTTCATGTCAGACAATGTGCTGTGCAATTTCTCAGGCTGAAGGAGATATCAGAGACTATGGAAAAGCAACACAACCTGCTAAAGCTCATAGTGCAGAAGATGGAGATCAGCTCAGAGGCCGAAGAACATGACGGACCCCCGGTTTTTCAGGAGCTGAAAGAGAAACTTCTCAGCAAGAGCAAATGGGGTCCGTTGCTCAGGGCAGTGACCGCCAGAAAGAAGCGAGGCTGCAGTTTCATGAAAACGTCATGAACACAACATTGTTTCAACGGAATTGTTGTATTTACTCATAAACTGATGACATGGCTAATATTTCTCAGTGTGACTTTACGTTTGTACAACTATCAAGGCTAAAACCAAATACCAAGCATTTAGCATTGTGTCTACATACGGGTATTATTACTATAAATTCAAACCTGT
The DNA here is from genome assembly GCF_988280905.1 of Pimephales promelas. Lineage (NCBI taxonomy): Eukaryota > Metazoa > Chordata > Actinopteri > Cypriniformes > Leuciscidae > Pimephales > Pimephales promelas. The sequence continues at coordinate 28,810,526 of NC_142773.1, forward strand.
TTTATTACTGGAAAAGCAATGTAAACTGGTTCTTCATTCATTAATAAATTGTGTGAATCATGCGAATAAGAAATGCTCACTTGCACATATTTTCATTAAAACTATTCATCCTTTTGTTTTTTATTTGGGTATCAGTCACAGTTCTTCAGAGCAGTGATCATTCATTGTTTGTAATACTTATTGATTAGTAGCGGCAGAAAAGAAATAAAAAAAAAAAGTATAAATTGTAACTTTGCATCCAAAAAATAACAAAAAACAAACAAGAAAACGCTAGAGTGTTTTTCCGACCTCAACACAGAATATCCACAGCTACAGTATGTCAGACTATCAGTACTACGAGTTCAGATGCAGCAACAAATTTAGGACTCTTTGGCCTTTTTGGTCTCTCCCTTCACCGTCATTCGCTTCCTCTTGACTCCAGTTTGCTCTGTTGGGATACATAACTTTTAAGTATCACAAGCATCATGCTTGAGCTCCAGGAATCTGACACGATATATGAAATGGGCTTCTGACCTTTGCCTGCAGTTTTATTTTGCTCCTCTCTCTGAGCTGACTGCCTTGCAGAGTGTGAGGAGGAGAAGGAGGAGGAGGAGGAGGAGTCAGGGAGCTCCTTCCTCTGTCTGTGACCCTCCAGCATGCCCATCTCCTGGGCTCTTCCTAGAGAGAGGGGTGCGGTTTAGTTTAGAAACTAATTAAATAAGTGTAATAATATCTGCCTTTAATTTAAAACAGATGTTTTGCAGAACTATTACACTATCTATTACCAGTCAGTTTTCCCGGTGATAATTCTGCACTATGCATACTATACCTCTGACAGCCAGAGGTAGAGATGCATTTAGAGAGCATAAAACAAAATCACAAAACTTGTTAGTTTTGTTAGCCATGCATTCTGGTAGCACTGCAGCGAGCTTCATTTGGCAGGCGGAAGGCATCAATGAAAGGCATTAAACACAGCTAAGAAATGTTCTTCTACATAAGAGATTTCAAGACAACTTTAACTGATAATTATGGCTAAATAAAAAAAACTGTAATCATTATTTAATAAAAGTTATCCACTCTTCACAACTTAAAAAAAAGAAATTACACTTCTATTGATCACTTTTATTTTTTTTGATTAATAATAATAGTACAGAGTTACATTATAGGACAGTTTAAATAATGTACATTCAAATAGTTAGAAAGTTGATTTCTTTAATACGTTTTCATTTCAGAATGTACATTACGTAATCAGCACTATCACATGATATTTGTTAATGGCTTAAGAAAGTTACTATTTAAGGAAGACAAATTGCGCCGTCCGTATTGTTTCTTGTTGGAATATACTTGATCGATTATGATCTGCTTGAAGTATTAATGATCATAAATTTAAGTCTCATAAGAATATCGCTCACTCTAAACTCCAGAAAACTTAGAAGAATCTAAATCATACTTTGTTATAAAAGAAGGTTAGTATAAAACAAGCTGCAACACACTCCCTTAATGATTGGATTTGGAAGAAAATCAAAGATAAAGCAAAACTACATAGACTGCAGAGCTGCCACATCCCCAAAAAGGATGAAACTCATTTATTTAGGTTCAAATTATTTTACAAAGTACACAAAGTTCCTTGAATGGTCATAAATCAGTTATATTATTAACTCCGGTTCTCATCAGGTTATTTAGTAATAACATTACAACTATAAACAACATTTGTTGTTTTACATGCAACAATGAGGGGGAAAAAAACAACATTTTCATTAATTAAAAATAATAAAAATTGCATAACAGTACAATGGATCTAGCACTCTACCAGCATTTACAAATGTTAAACAAACGAATCAGACAAGTTGCCATAGAGTTTGAACAGCAAGTTACATACTCCAAATCCACACTCAGTTGGTAAAGTCATGCACAAAGCACAATTCTCTTTTCCTTTTAGGCCAAAGCACTATTCAAAAGGCAATGTGCAATCATGACGACACAGCAACACAAAGTGCTAGCGGAAAAAACAAAACTAATCTCACATTATGGTCCCAAATAAAAGTAAATTTACACGCATCCTGCGCAAAACACTGACAGTCCTCATTTATAAATATATAAACCAAAAAATTGTTCAGAAACAAGTCTAAAAATGGAAAAGGGGGAGGGGGGATGAGAGAGGGGAAAACAACAAACAGGCAACAACCCAAAAAAACCCGCAATGTACAGACATCTGAACGACAGTACTAACATTGTTTGAGCTCGAATTTGTGCTGAAAGGGCTCCATTATCTTACTTGTGTTCCAATCGCAGGAGCTGTTCCTTACCATTTATGGTTAGAGATTTTAACTGTCCATCTTCTTCCACTTCTACCCGTTCCTGTCCATTCTCGACGATTCTACAGAAACAAATTAATACCTCATCTATGAATTACAAAAAAAGAAACACTTGTAGGGTTGGGTATCGTTTGAATTTTGGCAATTCCAATTCTCATAAATTCCCAGTTTATATTCCAATAAGGTAATAAGTATTTTTTTCATTTTTTTTTTTTTTTGCAAACATTAATTTTTGTTGCTGAAAAACATGAACAAAAATGTGTAGCCTAAAGAAAACTTGCACAAGCAAAAATCACTAGCATAACTAAGGTAAATTAAAAAAAAATATAAAGACAAGTAAACAGTCAATAATAAAATGAGAACAAATAAACAAATCAGCAATAGTAAAAATAAAAACAACTGAACAAAGATACAAATGAATCAGTGTTTCAAGTTGTTCAGGTAGGTCCACTGCAGTCTTTACTTTATAAATAATATCTAGATTAATCCTAGTGCTGGGTGGTATGACCAAAAATCCATTTCACAGTATTTTTCTAAATTATACCGGTTTCACGGTATATGATGGTATTTTAACCATGTTTTCAAAGTGTTTACAAAGAGGTGCCAGCAGGATTTGATTAATATTAATGACGCATATGGCAGCAGAATTTTGCCGGATAGGGTTGAAGGCTAGTTTCAGGCTATGTAGTTGGTATAATTTTTTTTTTTTTTTTTTGACATCTTAAAACGTATTAAAAAATTGGTGCCTACCTTTTTGTAGTGATTTTCCTCCCATTGATGAATTTAGTGGAGGTTGAAACAGAGCGGAAGCTGCCCATGCCTCCGCCTCCACCTCCCCCTCCCCCTCCCCCTCCACCAAATGAAGTTGAAGAAAAGGAAGAGAAGCCACCTCCTCCTCCTCCCATATGCCCAAAAGGTGTGAAACCTAGAGTTAAAACAAAATAATATATATGTATACATTCCAAAATGCAATAAATGCCATACATTTTTTTTTAAAGAAAATTAGTTTGTCATGTCATTTTGCTGTGTGCTGAAGCTGTGTGCAAATCCAGACTGATCTCATGAAATGGCTTATGTATGACACACCAATTTGTATTTCCATTTTTGGCGTGCTATAAACATGCATATTCGCTTTTCAGCTTGTTTAGGAACGCCGTTGACTTAACATTACATTACTGTGTATATATATAAATATGACCTACCCCAACCCTGTTCCTAAACCTACCCGTCATTGGGGTTAATAGCATTTATGAATCTTCCCCTACCATCCTAGGAAAAAAAATATCGCTTGCCAGATGTAGATCTACATTTTGCTTTGTTTCGATCGGACATTTAAAGCCGTGTACATACACGTGGAATCACTCTGACATTTAACGGCATTTATATTAATTTATATAATATATTGTAGTGAATGTGAGATACATAATTCACCTTTGTTGTTAAGCATAGTTCTATACACTGTTGGTTGTCAACACAGCACTTTGTTCTTAATGACTGCTCAGGGATCGCGGCCCCTTCAAATGCTCTGAGTGTGTGCTCACGTGGGGCGCTCGTCAGCAGCATTTGTATCTTATGTGTTTACGTTCAATAAATAAATGACACGCGCATTCGAGTGCTCAAAGTGAGAAGTTGTCTTTCAATCAATATGTTGATTATATGTTGCATGTTCTCGAGTTGTTGTTTTTTTTTAAGACAAAAAAAACAACAACACATTTTAACAGGATAAATTGAATATTCACAAAATGAAATGTCAAAAAATGTATAGCATTTTGGAAAAGAGCTCCTCATATCTTTATCCATAATATCCATGTAAGTCGGCAAACATCTGCACAAAATACTTTGAAAACAATTTCAGTTTTGATTGTTGTAGAGTCTTCCTTGAACAACAATATAGTCTTGAAGGTTGTTAAAGATCATAAACCCTGATGTTTGACTTTTAGTACAAGTTTCCGGATTTTTAGACAGCATTTGGTTTTCATTTTAAGCAGTTTTATGTATGCCCCCTTTGCATCAATTGAAAAGATTTTTAAATGAAAAGTGGACATATTTGCAACATCTGACCTGAATCAAACGATGAAAACCCTGCCCCAAAAGGTGGGAATCCTCCAAAGCCTCCAAAGAAGGACCCTCCTGTCCGACTCCTGCTCATGCCCCGCTGGTGGGGGTGCCTCCGACCGCCACCAAAAAAGTCATTGCCAAACGGATCTCCTCCTAAAAGATAGAAGAAAAACAAAACAGATTTGCATAAAACATTTAAAGAGCTGCCTAAAAAAACCTGCTCTGCCATTGAATGCTCACAAAAAACAGCGAGGTAAATACAAACTCACCAAAGAAGTCTGCAAATGGATCTTGTCCACCAAAGAATTCCCTGAAGACATCCTCTGGATTGCGGAATGTGAATCCAAAGTGGTCGCCATTAAAGTGCCCTCTTCCTCCTCCTCCTCCTGTTCAAATGATAAAGTTACAGGTTTAAACATGGTACATTGACATCATATTGGCATATTATTTATATACATTTATTTAATCCAAAATAAGAATTTGACCAAAAATATCACTGTTGTATTACCTCCACCTGGTGTTAAGCCTTCTTTTCCATACCGATCGTATACGTTCCTCTTGTTTGCTGAAGGAGAGCAAAGCAAGAGTTAAGCAACTACATCATGGGTCATCGTTCATTTTTTGAGAAAATTAACACAGTAACATTAACCTCAGAACACAACCCCTCCTTCTGAAGGAGTGTCTCAAAAGTGCAGAGTCTATGCAAGGCTGATAAGGCTGGGAGATCCATAATGGCACATGGAATGTTTTACATGCAAGTTTAGCATGCGAATTTCAACAATTTGTGTTATCAGCGGTCACGTTTGGCTTAAGAAAAAAACAACAACACCAGCTGACTGTTACTGCTAGCACAAAGAGTAGGGGTGATCAATTTATACTGGGCATGAGGAAAAATGAAAGAAAAAAAAAAACAGCTATTAAAAGCTAAATATTTTTAATAAAAAGCCATATCCAAAGCATAATTATTGTTATTACTTTGTATTATATTCTCTTTAAGATTACCTATATTTTAAAATTAAGTTTTATTTTTTTTCAATAATTTATAGCTGTAAATTACACAGCAGGGCTCTTCATCCCCAGTCTTGCAGAGCCAGTTTTCTGCAGACTTTAGTCCTAATCTCAATTTAACACACCAGTCTGTAATTTGCTGAACACCTTCATTAGCTTGTTCGGGTAAGTTTGGTTAGGGTTAGAGCTACATGCAGTTGGACACTTGCCCTCTAGGACTGGAATTGAAGAGTGTTATATTATACAGTTTTAACATGGCACCCTAAAGGATAATTTAATAAAAACAAGACGCTGAGTTTCACAAGAACAGCAAAGTATATAGGGGTATACACACAGGAAGCATTCCAGAGTTATTTTTGTGCCTGTTTACATCTGATAATAGAGATGTGACGGTGATAATATTCTTCCACTGGTTAATCGACTTGTGACAACACCGGTAATACCGGTGTCAGCGGATTTGGGGTGATGTCAAAAAAGTTTTACATTTTTACATCGCTTATAAAATGCAAGTGCAGCGGTGTGACTTCACTTTCACTTTTAAATTAGCGTCAATTCATCCTTCGGAGGGACGCTTTAAACTTTTTTTTTTTGGTGCCGTGGTGGGCAAGTGATGAAACCGGTGTTGTGACTGAACACACGTGTAACACCGGTAACACTGACAATCGTACAAGCCTACCTAGTAACCATGCATTTTTAGTGATTGGATAGCCATTTGATTTGTTAAAAACATTCCATTTACATTCGCCCACATAAATGTGTCTCCGCAAATTTTGTTAACTTCAACAGAACCAACAGATATGAGCGGCAAAGACCACAAAAGGAGAGAGAGCACTGGTAAGATCATTAAGTCGTACTACTTATAATGACGATTATGCTGTGTTGAGCGTCTACAACTTATTTTCAGTTTCATTTGTGGCAGTTTGCGCATTGGCCTGCCCAGCAACTCATCTCAGTGATGCGTGTTGCAGTAGCACTGTCATATCGGACTATAATGTTCACGCTCTCTGACATTTCTTTTTTAAACATATTGATAGGAGTAAAATTTACACATGTGGTTTCAACAACCAGATGCATTTACACTTGACCGATTTTCTCGAAAGCATTTCGGAGGGCCTTTACGAGTAGATGCGTCAATTATGGCCGTTGACTGGCCTGGACCTCTCTAACACATGCCCTGGGCTACCCTTATTGTTGAACCTGTCACCTAGTCTGGTGATTGTTAAGACTTACCATCAGACAGGACTTCATAGGCCTCTGAAAGCTCCTTAAACTTCTTCTCTGCATCCTCCTTATTATCTGGGTTCTTATCTGGATGCCACCTCAGAGCTAGTTTCCTGTAACTGTAAGGGCAATAGACCATGACAAATGAGACTAGACAGGTAAACACCACTGGAAAAAAGTGCTACTATTTTCTACAGCTTAAATACAGTTTAATTTTAAATAACAAGCATTGTTGAGGATGTAAAGAGGACTAAATTAAAGCAAAGATGAAGCTTACGCTTTTTTGATGTCATCTGGAGATGCATTTTTCTGCACTCCTAGAATCTGGTAATAGTCATCATCCATGGCCACAAACTACAATGGCTGGCAAACAAATGGGGGATAAATAACAACAACAAAATAACAATAAATAGCACATACCTGCAGGCACTTCAACCACTGTATCATATCAGATGCATTTCTACAGCCTCTAAATTATCTACAAGATTAAATCTGTATTGAAAAACCCTGACGTACACAATCTGCCACATGCACTTTGTCCTCTGATTGATAGCTCAGTTTTAGTATGAGAACTATCAATTTGAGCACTTTTTAGCTATTTACCAATAAAAATGTCCACCTTCAGGGTATGGTACATGTGACGTTGGTGTAAAATCTTTAATGAATTACATAAAGAATAACTAAACTTTTATACTGTTATTAATGTTTCAAGAGGAACATTTGCTACAATTAAAGCACTGTATTGCAAGGCATTGTATTGAATTGCATTATAAGTTTTGACCCTTCTCCCATGAATATATAAATGCCCAATTAATTCAGTCATAAAAAGCCTGATGTATCGTCATGATACAGAACAAAACACATAAGCCTAAGCAAAAGTTTTTAAAAATATTTTCTCAAAGGTTCAATAAACTTTCAAAAATGATTTCTCAGACTATTATTTCTCGTCAGACTTTGCAGTTTAAGACAGTGTCCAACAGGAAAGAGCTAAACATAAAGGCTCAAAAAGCACAAAAATATAATTAATTAATTAAATTAATACACAAATCACAGGATGCTCAAATGTGAACAATGCCCTGTATTTGTTCAGGACAACAAATGTAATAAAGTTGTCTAACCTTATTTCATTTAAAATAAGAAATGAATAAAAAGGTTTTTAAAAAGCCCAAAGAAGCTTAAGAAGTAGTCCACGACTGACTGTTTCAGAATATCAACCAGGGTTACTTGTCTCATTACTATTTAAATGTACACAGAACATGATGACATGCGGAAAATCAATGTTAACTGCAATTTAACAACCTGCCTGTTACAGTGAGTAAATACAAAATATTTCTTTCAAGATGAATTCATTTTAGATCTCTTAGTAATAGGCCTATATGAAAAACATTAATAAATAATTTAATATATGCTTGGTGAAAAAATCTGGTGTTTGCATGGGTCCATGTAAATAATAAACTAGTTCTCGATCGGATTTTGATTTGCATGAAATTGAAATCACCCCGTGAGACAGTCACATTTCCACACAGCAGCACCTGCTACTCCCAGGCTGTTTTCATTTCAAATCCATGATAGCAGCATGTTATGTCCAAGATTTAAGCTCAGATCTTATTCATGTATGTCAAACATCTTGGGGCATTTAACTGCATGTTAGATGAGTTCATTTTCTCACAGCTAAACCATCAGGGAACTTCAGAATGTTGTTAAGGAGCAAAGTAAGTGATAGAGCAGCTAAAACATACATTTGTGCAAAATAAGCAATGCATTTTGGTGCAGTACAAATAGACAGCCACTAAAATACACTGAATACATGTAGTAGACGGATAATTCACCTTAAAAACTAAATAATAAATAAAATGTAGTGGCCTTAAAGTTGTAAACCTGCACTTTCTAAAGTGGAACACAAACGACCATTCACTTCCATTGCATGGACAAAAGATGCAATGCAAGTGAACAATGACTGAGGCTGTCATTATGAAAAGCATCATTTTGCGTTTCACGGGAGATAGAACATCATCAACCAGATTTGGAACAAAATGAAGGTGAGTAAATTAACAAAGACTATTAATGTTGGGGTGAACTATCTCTTTAAAGCTACGCTGTCAACAAGCTAGGCAACCACGGACAATACTATTAACACGTCCCATTAATGTTCTATTTATTAATAAATAAAAGCGGTTTTATATATAATAAAAATAAAAAAAATATATATATATACCCACGGGAGGGCAAAACGTCAAAAGAACGATATACCTTGCTTTTATTCATGTTTCCACCTAGCAACCTTGTTATCTTTTAGATGAGCTAATCAGCTAGCAACAATGCTATGATCTGGCGAGCAGGAATTATTCATATTTATATCATAAAGAAAAGCTCTCACGTAAGCCTGGAAAACATACTGAACGATTAGCATACCTTGTGTTTTAACTGCCAGAGGCAGCTGCTCTGTTTTTGGTCGACTAACCTCAGCCTGTGGGACGCTGTATTGAGCTGATGTGACAAGCAACGAAGCGTCCGGAAACAACACGAATCTTCTGGTTTTTGCGAGGATTTGACGTCACGTCCTGTTTGAGGTATTCAAAGCATTCCCACCTTTGGTTCCTGCTAATCTCACGGTGCTTTTTCGTTTTCGACTGCTTTATAAAAAATACTGGCAGTTATTGTCTCTGTAGAGTTGTTCAACAATGTTATGCAATAATCTCTCTCTCTCTCTCTCTCTCTCTCTCTCTCTCTCTCTCTCTCTCTCTCTCTCTCTCTCTCTCTCTCTCTCTCTCTCACACACACACACACACACACACACACACACACACACACACACACACACACACACACACGAATACAAACTATGAAAATACAAAACAGCAATTAAGACTTATGTTTGAAACCACTATAACAGAAAGAGTGAATTAAATAAGCATTTTTTTCTACTTAAACAAGAAAACAAGTTTATTTTCTGAGAGTCCACGTGCAGAGTCGTTGCATAAGGGACATTCTAAAACGCTTAACGTGAAAAACGCTTAACGTGGCTTACTGTACTAAGACAGTGATATTAAAAGACCAAATTCAGTACACATCATATTAATAAACCATACTATGTATAAAAAAATAAGATGAGTCCAGGATATCAACACAACACGATTAATAACACGTTAAGCATTTTCTTCCCATACAAAACCGTTATGAGAAAACACTTAACGTGGCTTACTGTACCAAGACAGTGATATTAAAAGACCAAATTCAGTACACATCATATTAATAAACCATACTATGTATAAAAAAATAAGATGAGTCCAGGATATCAACGCAACACGATTAATAACACGTTAAGCATTTTCTTCCCATTGAAACCGTTATGAGAAAACGCTTAACGTGGCTTACTGTACCAAGACAGTGATATTAAAAGACCAAATTCAGTACACATCATATTAATAAACCATACTATGTATAAAAAAATAAGATGAGTCCAAGATATCAACACAACGCGATTAATAACACGTTAAGCATTTTCTTCCCATTGAAACCGTCATGAGAAAATGCTTAACGTGGCTTACTGTACTAAGACAGTGATATTAAAAGACAGATATAGAAAATTTGATGTGGCTGGACACCCATTGATGTGTAGGCCTATAAGCAAGACAGAGTTAAAGCAATGAGCTAAATTTCTCATTAAGCGTTTTCACAAGCGTTAATAATGCACAAAATAGATTCAGGATTTTTTTTTATTATGCTTACAAACAAACAAAGATGACAATCATAGCATACAATTACGTAACAAAATTGCAAACATATCTGTACAAAATATGATAACAAAAGGTACAGAGTCATCTTAACACAAGTACAAAAACAAAACAAAGAACATAAAAACTAAAAAAACAAAGAAGAAGAAAGAAAGAGAATTAGAAGAATTAGAGAAAAATAAATAAATAAATAAAATGAGGATCAAGAGAGCAAGATATTCTATACAAAATTTTATAGTAGGACTAACCAAATTAAAGTCATTACAAAATAAAAGTGTTTTTATTGCTTTCTTATTTACTGAGGATGAGATGGTGTTAAGGTACATTTCAAACTCTTTAAAAAAAAAAAACTATAAAAATTGGTTTGTTGTTGGAGAATTTACATTTATGGATATAGAATTTCCCAATAAAATAAATTAAATTGGTAACAAAGCAGGCTTTTTTATCGGGATCAGAGTCAAAGTATCCAAAAATAATGTCTTTAAAGGTTACTGATATATCTTGCTGGATATTATCTTTAATAAACTTGTCAATAGGCTACTTTCCCATAGTTGTTTAGTATAGAAACATGACCAAAATAAATGATAAACAGTTTCTGTGTGAACTTGGCAAAATGAGCATCTTGTGTCAATATTACTCTTATATTTAATCATGAAATATTTAGCTGGGTAAAATGTATTTATTATTTTGAAGGATACTTCTTTAACTTTATTTGTTAAAAAAATATTTTTGTGGTAAGGACCGAATCTTTTCCAAATTTACATTTTTAAATAATCTACTCCAGTATGAAATTACAGGAGAAACAGAAACTATATCTAAGAAAGAGGGATCTAACTTTATTATTTCTATCTTTTTTTCCTGAAAAACAAATAAATTCAGAATTCTACCTGGCTTCCCTTGTTTAATCCACAGCAACAGCAACACCAATCAACGATTGGTTGATTCAACGAAGACTTATCAACGATTGGTCGGCTACTAAGCTGCATACCACTTAATTAACCACACCCGTTTCTCACAGGAAAGGTGGCGGGTTTTCTACCTGCTGCTGATTGTTGTTAACAATCTTGATTGATTTCTTGTTCATTCAGAGGTATGTATGTTTAGTTTGATTTATGTTACAAAAGCTTGGATTTCAACTGATAATCGAATGATGTTTAGATGCATGAATCGTTTAAGCCTAATTAGAGAATGTTTTTGTTTTGTTTTGGGGTTTTTTTTACCAAAAATATGTGAGACATTGTGAAACTGGGATATGAATTAAACTTTTGATTTTATATATAGCCTTTTAGTTTCATATTTACATTAAAATATCAGCCTTTAAATTGCAGCTTGATGCATGGATGGATGAATATTAAACCATTTAATATAATTTAATGTCTAAATACATATGAACATGTCATACTGTACTTCAAATTTGAAGCAGATGCTTTATAGATAGGTATTAAACTACATAATATAGTTTCATGTCTGCATATGGCATACCCTTCAAATTTGAAGCATTTGCTTTATAGATAGATAGATAGATAGATAGATAGATAGATAGATAGATAGATAGATAGATAGATAGATAGATAGATAGATATTCATACATAGAATATACATTATCTAAAGAACATATAACTAATAAATAATAATTATGTTAAAGAACAGAGACTCAAGAAAGAGAAAATGATAATGAACAAAAATTTATAGACAGGTAGACGGGAAACACTGGCGAGAGTGGCAGATGCAGCAAGGTGAAATGTGCATATAACCAGAGTGAATACTGACAGTTTATTGTGTTGTAGAAGATGGAGGAGATCGTGGATGACAGACGAAGCGCAAACACAGACAGGGAACCGGCGAGTAGAGTAACACAGGAGACAGGAGACATGGAGGACCAGGAAGACAGGAGGTAAGGTAACATATACTTGGTTTTAGCAGGAACAACAGGTAAGATAGTCTTAGCTCAAAACAAAACCAGACAAAGTGCCAGAGTGAGGTGTGTGCTTTTACACTGCAAAGGTGATCTTTGTGATTGGGTGGTGATGGAGCCTGGCTGTGTACGTACACACACACACACACACACACGTATATGAAAATGGTATACATTATCTATTCTATCTATCTGTATACTGCGTGCATATGTATTATTTATGATTTTCTGATCAGATTTTTCCCCCAAGCAAGCACATTTTACCAATTCCAAACCACATCAGTCTTAATAACTACTATCAATTTTGTATTTAATAATTTAAGTGATATATAATTGTTTATGAAGGCTGGAAGTGAAAACCGCATGTGCATAATTATTTAGCAGTTTTTTTACAGATAATATGAGCCAAAAAATAGATTTAAAAGGTGCTTGGGAAAATAATATTATCAGAAAATCAACTTGCATAATAATTAGGCACACAGTGTGTATGTATATATATATATATATATATATAATATCATTATTTATATATATATATATATATATATATATATATATATATATATAAATAATGATATTATTTATATATATATATATATATATATATATATATATATATATATGGAATAATAATAATTATATATATGTTTATATAATATTTATAAATATAATATATGTATTATAATATAATGTATTTAAATATAATATAATGTATTTATTTATATATATATATATATATATATATATATATATATATATGGAATAATATAATATATATTTTATAGTCTATTATTTCTTTTTTCTTTCTGGGGTATTTGCAACAGTTCACTATCAATTTTATTGATCATGAAAACCTCCACTTCATTCACAGTGTTAACACATTTCATTGTGTTGTTTCAAATTTGTTGCCTCAGGAACAGCACATAAGACATTTATGATAATCTGTGCAAGCAACAACTAACCGGTCAGCTGATGGTGTGCATTTAAGGTGGAACCACCTTCGGCAAATAATGCACAAGATATAGTCATCTCTGTGCTTTGGGTCACCCTTACACGTTGAGGTTAAACAGAGAGTCCAATCTTTGCTGTTTGGGTCTAGTCTTTTCAAGGTACCAGTGTAATCTGCTTTGCTTACATGTACTGTTTGTGTGACTGCCTGTACTTCTTTTTTAAAGCATTGCAGTTTTTCGTGTGAGAGTCCTGCCCTTCTGACCTTTGGAGGCTCATACTGTTCAATAAGGGTATGAATCCACATTCTTGCCTTGACACTGTTGACTGGACCTAATGGTGTGTTGTCAATGATAGCACAAGCATTCACTACAGTGAAGACACCGCAGTCATACCCATTTCCTTGTTGTGGAGTATTCACCACATCTGAAGTTTTCCAGTCAGAAGCCTGAAAGGTTTCTGTTGCTGAAGTGTACATGCAAGCTACTACTTTCATTAGTTTTGGAGCAGCATGCTTCAAAGTTTTAAGACTGTGGATTGAATTGAACACTGAGATTTCTCGCTCTCTGAAATTTACAGTGGCAAGAACCCAGTGATAACCACAGCCAGTAATGTCAGTGTTGAAGGGTATTATGATTAGATCATAATTTAGAGCCTTTTTTGCAGCACAAAACTGCAAAATTGGAGTAAAGTCTTCTAGTGCAGCTAGCTGGTAAAGGTATGTGGGTACACATAGAATTGAGTCTGACTTTTTTTGTTGGTGAATGAAGACATTAATTGCCTGCTCAATTGTTTCCCCTTCAAGCCAGGTCATTGGAGATAGACAGCGGCTTTTGGGAGAGACCTTTGCCCAGTCATGAATGTCATTGATGCCCATCCAAGGAGCAAAGGAATCCCCTGCACTGTTTGGTGTAGATACTCTGGAAAGATGTGGTTCTAGAGGCAGACTGTCACCATTTGAAAGCCAAAACTGGTAAGTGTTGTCCTCTTTTTCAGGTTGTGAAGGCACATTTGACAATGTAGCTTTATCAGAACACTCCTGCTCTGTATTTTTTTTATTTTCAGCATTCAAAGAAATTGATGGCATGCTGTCCACCAAAGAGGCGGATTCATATGAGCACCCAAACTGGCAAGTATCTTTCCCAGCATCAGTCTGTGGTGGCTCCTTAGACAGAGCAGCTGTATCGGAAGACTTATTTTGATCTTTTGTTTTGTCCTCGTTTTCAGCATCCATTGGAATTTGTGGAATGTTGTCTACCAGAGAGTCAGGCAATGAAGACAGTAAAGAGTCTGGTGCTGGGTTCACCATATAATCATAATCTTTTGTTCTGGGTTTTTTCCGGCCCGATTTTGTTTCATTGCCTCTCCCTCTCTTCCGCATCACTGAGAGGCTGTATGTTCGATTTGTAGCAAAGTGAAGCCCCGTAGCCATTTCTACTGCAAAAATGTGGTAGCATTTTCCAGTGCTGGGACAAGAGCATAATGCACCATTTGCAGTATTCCGAACTACATGTACTGATTCGTTTGAGGGACTTTTCACGACAAACACTTTCAATGATGGATTTAGACTCACCAGATTTCAATGACTGTCTTGGCCAAAGATGTCTGAGAAGACAGAAGTTTCACTCCTTCAACTTTGCATGGCTCATTTTCTGTGTTGGTCTTTATTCTTTTGATGATTTCTTCCAAAGGAAGAAAAGGGGGCATTTTCACATCCGTCACTGCTACACTGAGGTTCTGCTTCATTGCATAATTTCCCAAGCCACATTTTGCCCTCTGAAATTCAAATAAAAAGTATGACTGCATGTAGTACAGTGAGAGCACCATTGCGTCCACTGGAAGTTCTCGCCATTCATTTTGGGATTTTATCATTTTGTTGATGCTCTCACTTATATTGTTTGTTGGTGTTTTGTCTTTAAATGCACAGAATTGTTTGGTGTAGTATGCAGCCATGTTTTCACAAATGTCTGCTTTCAGGTGATGGTCAAAGTAGCAGAGGAATCCTTCTGACCATACTTTTCCGAAGGCATCATAGCGGGCATCAAACTCATCTGGACAGGAGGAATCAATGAGCTGCTCAACATGGTCTTTTAGGACCTTCACATCATCCCTTTTCCCCCCATGTGTCTTAACCCAATATTCCACATCTCGCAAGATGTGGTTGCGGCAGAACACTACACTTAGATTGGGAAAGTTTTTTTTCAAAGCACCTACAATTCCTTTCTCCCTGTCAACTGTCACTGGTATCTTTTGGTATTTTTTTGAGTCCATTCCCAGCTTTCCAAAAATCTCAGTCAGAAATTTCTCATGGTGTTGCATGAATTTACGTTCATGTAGCATGAAGCCAACTGGATACACTGGGTCATTGACCAGTGCAGTGTTTCTCATAGCCAGCACAGACACATAAAAATCCCCCATTTGAAATGTTGTGTCATAACTAATCATTTGTGGGTACTCAAACCTCACTGATTCATCTAAGTTTGCACATGCCAAATCAACAATGTCTGTCATGCCAGCATAAACAAGAAGGTCCGGGAACGTTGTAATGTTCCATATGAAACCTGGTAGTTGGTATGCCAATTCATGCAAACTAAACAGTTCATCTCGTGATATTCGTTGGTTGCATCTTTGTGCATATACTGTGTTCTGGACTTGTTTAAGGTTTCGTGGTGTGTTTACTGCCATGTGCTCCAGATTAACACTGCCTGTTTTAGCAAGGACAGTTTTGTAGATGTTTGACGGGGCTTGACCGTGATCGTTTAAAAGTATGTTCGAGAAAACTTCTTTTTTGGAGGGAATAAATACTCGGTCCGTTTTGGCATTTCCATGCTTTCGTGGTACATATACGGTCTCATTTCCCAGGTAATGAATCAAATAGGATTTTTTTTCCTCATTAACAAGAGAGTAAACGCACTTCCTGAATTCTGAGGAGGTGCCTTTTTCACATTCACCAGCTCTAATGTGATAGTAGCGTTTTAAAACCCTTCCCCCATACTTTCTGATGTTGTGATAATTTGAACCCTTCTGCTTCCACATCATTTGATCAAACCTAAAGTCCATGTTAGGTTTATCTGACTGTGAACTTGTGTAAAGGAACACATCACCACCCTTTGGATGTAATGGTGGTTCGGTGGAAATTAACTCCTTGTATTTTTCAACATCATCTAGAATTGCTTCTGCTTCTTTAAGTGTAAACTCTGACTGTCTTTGCATTAAAGTCATTTTTTATATTCACCTGTGTCAATGTGAATATACAATAAAGGGGGAAAAAAGACAAAACAAACAAATACAACAAAATATAAAATACTATACTATAATATAATATACTATAATATTAGTAATAATATAATATACTATAATATAATATTATATAATATATGTATATTAAGAATACCCTGGTAATTAGAATGACACCAGTGAAAATGAGTTGTAGCCTTTAAAAAGGCTTTTTATAAAGAAATTTCGATTCCAAAAATCTGAACTTAATGATCTATACAGCGACTAGCAAGGTGACTGCACAAATGACAGTTTGTGGTGTCAGTGCCACTGACATTGCCTTATATATACCTACAAATGACAGTTACACGGATTTCAAAAGATTACATTGTGTGGTGATTGGACATCCAAAAACAAAGATTTGTGATTGGTTGTAGGCAACCTTGTCCTCTAAAATGGGGCGTGTTCACAAAAGGCCGTTGAAGGGGATTTTTTTTTTTTTTTTACTCCGCAACGTTTTCTTATGGTTTTCTATGGGAGGAAAATGCTTAACATGTAATTAAACACGTTGCGTTGATATTCTGGACTCATCTTATTTTTTTATACATAGTATGGTTTATTAATATGATGTGTACTGAATTTGGTCTTTTAATATCACTGTCTTGGTACAGTAAGCCACGTTAAGCGTTTTCTCATGATGGTTTCAATGGGAAGAAAATGCTTAACGTGTTATTAATCGCGTTGTGTTGATATCTTGGACTCATCTTATTTTTTTATACATAGTATGGTTTATTAATATGATGTGTACTGAATTTGGTCTTTTAATATCACTGTCTTGGTACAGTAAGCCACGTTAAGCGTTTTCTCATAACGGTTTTCTATGGGAAGAAAATGCTTAACGTGTTATTAATCGCGTTGTGTTGATATTCTGGACTCATCTTATTTTTTTATACATAGTATGGTTTATTAATATGATGTGTACTGAATTTGGTCTTTTAATATCACTGTCTTGGTACAGTAAGCCACGTTAAGCGTTTTCTCATAGGTTTTCTATGGGAAGAAAATGCTTAACGTGTTATTAATCGCGTTGTGTTGATATTCTGGACTCATCTTATTTTTTTATACATAGTATGGTTTATTAATATGATGTGTACTGAATTTGGTCTTTTAATATCACTGTCTTGGTACAGTAAGCCACGTTAAGCGTTTTCTCATGATGGTTTCAATGGGAAGAAAATGCTTAACGTGTTATTAATCGCGTTGTGTTGATATCTTGGACTCATCTTATTTTTTTATACATAGTATGGTTTATTAATATGATGTGTACTGAATTTGGTCTTTTAATATCACTGTCTTGGTACAGTAAGCCACGTAAGCGTTTTCTCATGGTTTCAATGGGAAGAAAATGCTTAACGTGTTATTAATCGCGTTGTGTTGATATCTTGGACTCATCTTATTTTTTTATACATAGTATGGTTTATTAATATGATGTGTACTGAATTTGGTCTTTTAATATCACTGTCTTGGTACAGTAAGCCACGTTAAGCGTTTTCTCATGATGGTTTCAATGGGAAGAAAATGCTTAACGTGTTATTAATCGCGTTGTGTTGATATCTTGGACTCATCTTATTTTTTTATACATAGTATGGTTTATTAATATGATGTGTACTGAATTTGGTCTTTTAATATCACTGTCTTGGTACAGTAAGCCACGTTAAGCGTTTTCTCATAACGGTTTTGTATGGGAAGAAAATGCTTAACGTGTTATTAATCGCGTTGCGTTGATATTCTGGACTCATCTTATTTTTTTATGGTTTATTAATATGATGTGTACTGAATTTGGTCTTTTAATATCACTGTCTTGGTACAGTAAGCCACGTTAAGCGTTTTCTCATAACGGTTTTGTATGGGAAGAAAATGCTTAACGTGTTATTAATCGTGTTGCGTTGATATCCTGGACTCATCTTATTTTTTTATACATAGTATGGTTTATTAATATGATGTGTACTGAATTTGGTCTTTTAATATCACTGTCTTGGTACAGTAAGCCACGTTAAGCGTTTTCTCATGACGGTTTCAATGGGAAGAAAATGCTTAACGTGTTATTAATCGCGTTGTGTTGATATCCTGGACTCATCTTATTTTTTTATACATAGTATGGTTTATTAATATGATGTGTACTGAATTTGGTCTTTTAATATCACTGTCTTGGTACAGTAAGCCACGTTAAGCGTTTTCTCATAACGGTTTTGTATGGGAAGAAAATGCTTAACGTGTTATTAATCGTGTTGCGTTGATATCCTGGACTCATCTTATTTTTTTAT
The DNA here is from genome assembly GCF_988280905.1 of Pimephales promelas. NCBI lineage: Eukaryota > Metazoa > Chordata > Actinopteri > Cypriniformes > Leuciscidae > Pimephales > Pimephales promelas. The sequence continues at coordinate 28,829,244 of NC_142773.1, forward strand.
ACATAGTATGGTTTATTAATATGATGTGTACTGAATTTGGTCTTTTAATATCACTGTCTTGGTACAGTAAGCCACGTTAAGCGTTTTCTCATAACGGTTTTCTATGGGAAGAAAATGCTTAACGTGTTATTAATCGCGTTGTGTTGATATTCTGGACTCATCTTATTTTTTTATACATAGTATGGTTTATTAATATGATGTGTACTGAATTTGGTCTTTTAATATCACTGTCTTGGTACAGTAAGCCACGTTAAGCGTTTTCTCATGATGGTTTCAATGGGAAGAAAATGCTTAACGTGTTATTAATCGCGTTGTGTTGATATCTTGGACTCATCTTATTTTTTTATACATAGTATGGTTTATTAATATGATGTGTACTGAATTTGGTCTTTTAATATCACTGTCTTGGTACAGTAAGCCACGTTAAGCGTTTTCTCATGACGGTTTCAATGGGAAGAAAATGCTTAACGTGTTATTAATCGCGTTGTGTTGATATCCTGGACTCATCTTATTTTTTTATACATAGTATGGTTTATTAATATGATGTGTACTGAATTTGGTCTTTTAATATCACTGTCTTGGTACAGTAAGCCACGTTAAGCGTTTTCTCATAACGGTTTTCTATGGGAAGAAAATGCTTAACGTGTTATTAATCGCGTTGTGTTGATATTCTGGACTCATCTTATTTTTTTATACATAGTATGGTTTATTAATATGATGTGTACTGAATTTGGTCTTTTAATATCACTGTCTTGGTACAGTAAGCCACGTTAAGCGTTTTCTCATAACGGTTTTGTATGGGAAGAAAATGCAACGTGTTATTAATCGTGTTGCGTTGATATCCTGGACTCATCTTATTTTTTTATACATAGTATGGTTTATTAATATGATGTGTACTGAATTTGGTCTTTTAATATCACTGTCTTGGTACAGTAAGCCACGTTAAGCGTTTTCTCATAACGGTTTTCTATGGGAAGAAAATGCTTAACGTGTTATTAATCGCGTTGTGTTGATATTCTGGACTCATCTTATTTTTTTATACATAGTATGGTTTATTAATATGATGTGTACTGAATTTGGTCTTTTAATATCACTGTCTTAGTACAGTAAGCCACGTTAAGCGTTTTTCACGTTAAGCGTTTTAGAATGTCCCTTGCATAACGATAATTTACTTGGACTTATGGAGAGCTATAGGCCTATAAAAAAGCTTTTGATGACAAAACTCGATCACATAATTCTTTTATATTTATTTGCATCAATCCTTGGCGAGAGGCGTAGCGTGCCAGCTACTGGGTCCCTCTGCTGGCTTGTTTTTGCATTGAGCTTCGCAGGTGCACGGAGTTCAATTAAGACAGACATAAAATAATACAATAAAATATTTCCTAAAATAAATTTGTTTTTAAATATAAAGTACAAATATATTATTTAATTGAAAAATGTCCATAGCAGAATTTCAGATGTTATTGAATTTCAAGTGGCGCAAAAAGTGGGTATGCGCTATATGCGGCGCATAGGGGCGCAGCACAATGGGGGGCGCCAAAGCGATGGTAAAAAAAAAAAAAAAATTATATATATGCTATATTGTATTTCTATATGTAGCTGCCGTTGTGCGTTCCAAATCATTTCTGCATTCCTTCAATGTTATATAAAATTTTAGAGGACTAACAGGCTAGAGTAGGCGCCCTCATGGAGAAGGGGGGCGGGTAATATCGCGAGCGAGCGGGGGGCGCCGTGAGCGCTGAGCGAGCAGGTAGGCTACAAGTAGTGAGTTCAGTTGTCGTCGAAAAAGATGGATAAAACAAAATGCTGTGGGGCTAAAAATAGAAAAAGAAAGAGAGAAAAGGAGATGGCATGTAAATTGAAATAACTGCATGCATTGCTGAAAGCCAACAGGTAGGATTTAAAATGTAACATCCAGGCATGTAGGCCATCTATATCTCGGTGGCCATCGGGACTACCGGGAGATTCCCGCTGGGCCGACGTGCTTTTCAGCCAATACATTTAATCCTTTTTTAATTTATTTGTCTTAACGGCCCACAAAACTCATACATTTGTTGTTTGTTTTTGTTTTGTTTTTGCTTAATTGGCGGCGCTGTGCTGGTGTAATGCATTGGTCAAAAAAAGTCAGCTTTAGTTTTTTTTTTTTCTGACACACTGGCCCATGAAACGTGTCGCTTATGAAGTATAGAAATTAGTGCAAAACTAATTATGAAAGTTTCCTTTATTTTTCTGTGCATTTGTTTTACAATAGCCTTTATGGCTATTACTATCATGGAATTAATATTATAACTATTATTATGTAGTAGTGTAATGTAGACAGACACTAATTAAAAGAGGTTCAAATTTTTCTTTGTTTAATTTGCACCCTGAATATGGGTTGGAGCTTTTAATTTTGAAGTCTCAAAGTGCACCAGACTGCTGAATTTAACATTACAGAACAAAAAATGTTCTTACGGGGGAGCATGCCCCCGAACCCCCCTACAGAAACAGAGGTCCACCTACCACAGTTTTACCTAAAGTCCTGTGAGAAACACTGGTATTGCTGTTCCAATGGAGCTTATACATTTTTCAAATTCTATAGTATTGATATGGCAACTAGAAAATTCGTCCGCTAACCTCCATAATGTGTCGTGTTTCAAATCAATGCCAGTTGGAGCTCCTAATCAAATGATAACATTAATTACTGCCAGGTGGTGTTTAATTAGTTGAATTAACGAGATGAATGCGTTCCTGACATATTAGAGTCTGAAGAGTGGCTTGATAAGGGTTAGTCTTGGGTGATCTGTCCTCATGGCTGTGAGGGAGATTTGTGTTTGGAAGAAGCTCATTTTCACCCTTTTTCTCTTTGCTGTTGATGGACTTAAAGAACCAGGTAAGTACCAGCTTTGAAGTAAACAGAAGCATTCTGTTTTTGTGTCAAAGTTGTTTACTAAACTTTACAGATGGTGAAAATAAGCTTTGTGAACCATTGAAGCTTTCCTTTAACACCATTACTACTCTTGGTTTGTTTGCCATCCAGTGATCAAATGGATGATAGTCATGTGTTTTTTTTTTTTTTTGTTTCCCCTTTCCTAACCTTGATCATTCCTAACAGATATCCGTGACTCGTTTTGATAAGACTCCAATTGTGAACAAAGTGACAGCGTCGATATAGCTCCAGCAGTGCAGATTCTGGTCTACAGCGGTCTTCCCAGTGAGAATGTTGCTGTGCTCTCTTACCACCCTTGACTCCAGCGTGGACCTCGGCCATTCAGCCTCCCTCTGTTGGACATTACATCTTCTTCGCCATGGACTTTCTGCCCTACGGCTCTCCACCTCTTTCGCCTTTGACTAGCTCCGCCCTCCCTCAGGTTCCACCTCCATCTATGGTTGCTGCAGCTCAGCCTCTAACCTAGGATCGCTGCTTCCACTTCAGGGGGTCGGCGCTGTGGCCTAGTCGCGGTCGCCTAGGTCTTTGTGTCTCACTGCCTCATCGCTTCTCTGGCTACGTGGTGTGCTCCACCTCCATCACCTCTGGTAAGCCCCTTGGTAGTGTTGGGACTCTTCACTCCATGGCTACTCCATTCTGCGACGCCACTGTGGGAAGCAGTCCTGACTGTGGGCTGAGTCTCCGTCAGCCCTTCCCTGCTCAAGGCCATACCCCTGGCTGTCACCACCATCTGCACCAAGCCGTCCAAAGCCGTCCGTCTGCCCGCCCAAGCCGTCCGTCCGCCCGCCCGCCCAAGCCGTCCGTCCGTCCGCCCGCCCGCCCGCCCGCCCAAGCCGTCCGTCCGTCCGCCCGCCCGCCCAAGCCGTCCGTCCGCCCGCCCGCCCAAGCCGTCCGTCCGCCCGCCCGCCCGCCCAAGCAGTCCGTCCGTCCGCCCGCCCGCCCAAGCCGTCCGATCCGCCCGCCCGCCCAAGCCGTCCGATCCGCCCGCCCGCCCAAGCCGTCCGTCCGCCCGCCCCGCCCAAGCCGTCCGTCCAACCGTCCGTCCGCCCGCCCAAGCCGTCCGTCCGTCCGTCCGTGCGCCCGCCCGCCCAAGCCGTCCGTCCATCCGCCCGCCCAAGCCGTCCGTCCACAGTCAGGACTGCTTCCCACGGCGGCCATCCGTCCGTAGTTGGAGGAAAGGTTGGTGCAGGTGATGGTGACAGCCAGGGGGATGGCCTTGAGCAGGGAAAAGCTGACGGAGACCCAGCCCACAGTTAGGACTGCATCCCACGGTGGCGTCGCAGAATGGAGTAGTCATGGAGTGAAGAGTCCCAACATTACCAAGGGGATTACCGGAGGTAATGGAGGTGGAGCACAGCACGTAGCTAGAGAAGCGATGAGGCAGTGAGACGCAAAGACCTAGGCGACTGCGACTAGGCCGCGGTGTCGCAGAATGGAGTAGCCATGGAGTGAAGAATGCCAACACTAGTCTCCCAAGTCTTGAAAAGAGAGACCAAGAGGTGAAAAAATACGCAAGTAAGTTGTTGTGTAAGGGCAGTTCAATGACAAATCTGAGGCCTTAATCTAAAGCACTTTGTTTCTGGTTTAGTTTTGCCCAAGTTTGACATGACCGTAAACACACCGCAGACCTACAGCATTGCAGTTATGGGACTAAAAGTTGAGTCTTGTGCCAAGTGAGTGATGCTTTATTTTCTTGTCTTGTGGTTGGTCAGTTCTTTATCTTGTTATGATGTTTCCCAGATATACATATATATATCTCCTACCAGATGAATGCCACTCTTACTGTTGATGCGTCAGTGTTTTTCAACACCAAATTTGAGGACCAAATGCAAGACACATTTCTTGTAAATGTGAATGTTACTGAGGAGGGAACAGGTGAGCTATTGGCTGATCTGAACCATGTACTCTTTATCATCTTTACAAGACATGCACTTTAAGCCACAAAGTTGATATTCTTCGATATTCTTCTTCACTGTTTGTTTGTGCGTTCTCTCGCAGATGTAATGGTGTCAAAATCTGCAATGGTGTCCTTTACAAACAAAGCTGTATATCTCTTGGAGGGGAGCAACTGGCCCAACAAACTGCTGTTTAATCTAACCACAATCAAGAATGGACGGGCTGGGTTCTCCATAAACAGTGCTAATCTTAAGGCTGATCTGAATCTGGTGGTACGACTTGTATTTTGTAAAACTTAAGACTTTCTCTAACATGATACTGATTAAGTTTGATCTTCCCCAGGCGAGTGCTAATCCAGAGGTTTTTTATGGTTATAAATCGCCATACTTCACTACAGATACAAGGTTTGTACAGCTTCTCCTACCTGTTTCTCCCGACAACCTATTGTTTAGTGAACTGACTGTAGTGAAGCTCAATCAGCCGCTCAAATGTGGTGTTTCATTTCCAGTGACCGTGGAGTATTCATTTGTTGGAGAGGCTGGTAGCTACAGTGCTGACATAATCTATAGGGTGAGTGGACATAACTTTTGTAGTTAAGTTTGCTGGTCTGTTTGTTCCGCAACTTGCACACCTATGTCTTCTGTCAGGTTTTATCCAAAGGAGTGATTGTCCTCCATGGATTTCAGACGGTTAAAGCAAAGGCTGGTGATGCAGTCACAAGTGGCTCTGTGACGTTCCAGTTGTCTGTCAGCGTCGATATGGCTCCAGTAGTGCAGATTCTGGTCTACAGCGTTCTTCCCAGTGAGAATATAGTTGCTGGTAGTGTGCCGTTTGACACCGATCTGTATTTGCAGAATCAGGTACTGTATGATGTGGCTATTTTTCAATTTGGTAATGTTGGTGTATGTCCTACAGCGTGTTGGTCCTTGTTCCAGGTGTCTCTGCAGTTTTCTCCAGCTACGGCTGTTCCTGCGGATGGAAACGTTCTGATGGTTTCTGCTCAAGCAGGATCTCTGCGTGGCCTCAGTGCTGTAGATCAGAGCGTCCGGATCATGGAGCCAGGAAGACGTCTGAGTGAAGCACACAGACAGCCTTTCAGCAATCAGGTTTTTTGTTTGGGCATTTAATCTGAATATTTCAGTGTGTGGCACTTCTAATTAGAATGCCACTTCAGTTTACCCCAGTGTCTGAAGTACAAGGGCCTGAATTTTTATTGCAACTTCAGTGTCGGTACGTCTGTTAGTTTGATTCTTGCTCTAGAAATTGGTAAATGACTTAAAGATAAAATGAAAAAAATGTAGGCTTTTAATATAACGGTCGGAAGTCCGTGCGTGCGTGCGTGCTTGCGTGCGTCTGTCCGTGCGTGCGTGCGTCCGTCTGTCCGTCCATCAGACACAAAGACCTAGGCGCCGCAGAATGGAGTAACCATGGAGTGAAGAGTCCCAGCACTAGTCTCCCAAGTCTTTGAGGTCCAAAAAATACGGTAAGTTGTTGTGTAAGGGAAGTTCAATGACAGATCTGGGGCCTTAATCTAAAGCGCTTTGTTTCTGGTTTAGTTTTGCCCAAGTTTGACGTGACCGTAAACGCACCGCAGACCTACAGCGTTGCAATTATGGGACTGAAAGTTGAGTCTTGTGCCAAGTGAGTGATGATTTATTTTCTTGTCTTGTGGTTGGTCAGTTCTTTATCTTGTTATGATGTTTCCCAGATATACATATGGCCAACCTGTACCTGGTCAAGCCTTAGTGGAAGTGTGCCGTGATCCATTTCCACACAGTCTGCTACATAATTTGACCAGACCGTGCCTGACTCAAACCGCAAAGGTGTGTGACTCCTGCCTTACTGCTGAGGTTTTTTCTTTTGCCTGTGGTTGACTTAATTGTATCTTTGTTCTCCTACCAGATGAATGCCACGGGCTATGCCTCTCTCACTGTTGATGCGTCAGTGTTTTTCAACACCAAATTTGAAGACCAAATGCAATACACATTTCTTGTAAATGTGAATGAAACTGAGGAGGGAACAGGTGAGCTATTGGCTGATCTGAACCATATACTCTATCATCTTTACAAGACATGCACTTTAAGTCACAAAGTTAATATTCTTCTCTGTTTGTTTGGACTTTCTCTCGCAGATGTAATGGTGTCAAAATCTGCAATGGTGTCCTTTACTAACAAAGCTCTATATCTCTTGGAGGGGAGCAACTGGCCCAACAAACCGCCGCGGCCAATGCCCTGTACTCGGACTTCTCCAAGGCGAAGAATTTATGCAGATCAGAGAGTTCTCTCCTCAAGTCCATATACAGCAGCCACTGAGGGCAGGCCAGTTCTGCCTAGAGATCAAGACGATCCAACTCAGCCCATGAGGGCACTGCCTGTAGATTCACGAGGTGACGTTCTGCATTCTCATTCTGTCAGTCACAAAGAGATTGATTATCTCACTGACAACCTAGGAGACCTGAGACTACCAGGCTCAGCAACTCTGCTAACTTCAAGTCATCCTTTCTCTTCTTATGAACCAACTCAATCCCAACACAAGCTAGCCCATCAAGAAGATGCTACATATCCTCAACCTGGTATTAGGCACATAGATAGACCACGTGGTTACTACAAAACAGACCACAGAGGCCATAACATTATGTCCAATGACCAAAGAGATCGCAACCAATATCCCGCAGCCGCAGTTTATGCCTCAGGACTACAGTCAAGAGACAGCAGCTACGTATGGGACTTATAAAGATCAAAGTCTGAACTGCAAACCGGTCCGCTATTTCCCTTCCACTGAACTATATGGTTATCAGCAACCTTATCATGGGATTCCAGCTACAAGTCCAGTCTATTGAGATTAGAGACTTACTTCAAGGGATGCATTAGCTCACCGTGCACATGAGAGACATGCATATGAGAGACACTCAGACAGCTATGGTCAATCAGCTCCTAATCCGGCAGACAAATCAAGCTTCTTGACCCCACGACAGTACGCAGATTACGCTCAGCCTGAGACATATCAGCCATACCACCCAGTGCGCCCTCCTTCTCTTCCATATCCTCATGTAGAGCCCACCTACAGAGGTCCTATTCCCACCATTCCTCATTTTTTCAGTGAAGATCCCAGAGAGTTTGCACGACTCAAAATTGACTCAAAATTGCACTGGAGAATTTGCTACCTGCTGAGGCTACAGAACGTTTCAAGTACCAAATACTCGTTGATCATCTGAAACAGGAGAATGCCTTGCTCACTGCAGACTTGTACGTCAACGGCAGGTACCCATACACCAACACCATGAGGTCTCTAACTGCACTTTATGGTCAACCACATCAACTCGCACTACAAAGAATTGGAGAATTGATGGATGGCCCAAAAATCAGGAGTGGTGACACTAAATCTTTTAGACTGTTTGCCCTCAAAGTGCGTGCATTAGTTGGAATGCTGGACCAACTTGGAGCTAAAGGATGGACAGAGCTCAAATGTGGGTCACATGTTTAACGTCTCCTTGCCAAATTGCCTCATGATCTTAAAGCAAACTTCAGAAGGTTTGTTAACCCCATTCAGAACCCAGTTCCAACACTGATAGAACTCAGCGATTGGCTAGAATATGAGCTCAGAATACAAGAGGATGAGTCACAATACGTTTGTAATGTAAGCAGAGCCTACTCTCAGCCACAGAGAGAACAGCAAAGGAATTGCAAGCCGGTTCAACGATTTGCTACTGTCTTGCTTGGTGGAGAACAGAGTAAACCAGCAAGTGTTACAGCAGTCAAGAAGGAGAAACCAACAAAGTACTACCCCTTCTGCAACTGTGTGCAGCATTACTTCAATCAGTGCGCTAATTTCAAACTGCTGAATCAAGATCAAGTGGAGTCTTGGCTCAAGTCAAATCAGAAGTGCTCTAGGTGTGGCTGTGAGCACCAGATCTCACAATGTAATCTTAAAGCCAAATGCAAAGAATGTGAAAAGAGACATTTAAAAATACTGCATGACTTCAATGCCAAAGGTAAACATGAAACACAAGCTTCAGCAGAAAACAGTTGTCTTGTGAACTCAGAAGTAGAGACTTTGTATCTGGACAGACCAACTGCAGGCAGCAAAGTTCTTTTCAAGGTCAGCCGAGTGATCTTGAGAAATGGAGAGAAAGAACTTGACGCATGCGCTATATTGGATGACGGATCAGAGAGGACAATGTTACTGTATGAATCAGCACAGCAACTTGATCTTCAAGGACTTCCTGAAGATATAGCCCTCCGTACTGTGAGACAAGACATACGGGTTGTTCATTGGGCGGCTGTTTCATTCTCAGTACCTTCTGCATTTCAGCCAAACAAATCCTTCACCATTGAAAGAGCTTTTACAGCCAAAGAACTGAGCCTCGCAAAACACGCTTACCCTGTTAAGTTGCTGCAGAAGAAATGCAGAGATCTGCAAGGTCTGCCCATTCCCTCATTGCAGCAGGCTCAACCACTCTTACTCATTGGCTCAGATTATCCACATTTAATCACAGCTACAGAGCCAGTACGTCTCTGACCTCCTGGTGGTCCTGCCGCTGTGAAAACCAGACTCGTGTGGACTCTGCAGGGCCCGTCAAAATTCCTTGCCATTCATCTCTTACCTCAACAGTGTCTATTAACCTCCCCTTTGTCAGCAGAAGCCAAACTTTTTAACAATGTACAGAAATTGTGGCAAATGGACACACTTCCGTATAGGAGTGAGACGCAGAAGGCAAGACACAGAAGCGGTGCAAATCCTTGAGGAGAAAAACAATCAGGGTGGCAGTCGGAGACATTCAAAGTTATGCAACACCTCTCCACCAAAGAAGAAATCTTCCACCTTTGCAATCAGCTAAAGAAGCAGTAACAGCCCATTTAAGAAGCACAGAAAAACACCTTTTGCAGAACACAGATCTTGCTTCAGTGTATGTTAAAGAAGTGCAGAAACTTGAAAAGGCAGGCTATATCTCAAAGCTGATACCAGAGGAGACGGATAAAAGCCGATGGAATCAAGGTCCACAGTTCTTAACTCAGTCAGTTAGTTGATGGCCCAAACAGCCTCATGATGTTGTAAGCGATGACATCCAAGAAGACAGCAGTTATACTTTCTGTGGAGTGCTATCCTCCAGTCAAACTGATATCCCAGATATCTTTCGATACAATTCACTTCAAGATCTGATTAAGGCTACTGCTATTTCCCTTCATGGGGCGGCAGACGAAAGTGAACTCTCTGCTGACGACTATACACAAGCTGAACAGGAACTTCTGAGACGTGCTCAAGTTGAAAACTTGGATAGCCCAACTCCAGTTTTTCTTTTCTTTTTTCTAAAGGTCAAGCACTTAAAGGGTTAGTTCACCCAAAAATGAAAAAAAAAATTATATATTTATTAGAGATTGATTGATCTTGCAAAAGTGAGACAGCACCAGTATTTTCTTCTGCATGTCGCATACCCTGCTGGGTCAACAAAACAGCAAGTTTTTAATAAAAAAAACAGAGAATTGCATTGTCAAGTGTAAGAATTAATATTGTAATTAAGGTGTCATACAATGCAATCCGATGATACTATCAGCCTGTGAACGAAACAGGCATGAGCCCATTGACATAATTAAGTGCATTTCGAATTATTTTAATATCATATTACTAATCGTAATCCATGACATTACTGGCGCATGAAACTCTTCCAACGAAATTTAAACAGGCTATTTAATCTCCAAACCAAAATAGCTGAAACCATGAAAAGACTTGATTAGACTTTAACTTACCGGCCAGATAAGCACAGATGATAAGAGCAAGTATGTTATACCAACATTTAAGGGAGGAAATTGACAAACTTTCCACATATCAGCTTTTTAAGGCCTGAAATATAACTGTGAGTGCGCACTTTAAGGGTTCAACCAAAAATCCGGTCATTATTAAGGTGCTGCACTACCTTCTACAATAAAAAAAAAAAAATCTTTCTGATGAAAGTGACTACGTTTACATGCAGCCAATTTTCGGGTTATGGTCGGGTTAAGGTCACTTTTCGGGTTTCTGAAACATTAGGGATAAAGGGCAGAACTGGGACAAAAAATCGGCCCGGGCATTTTGGCCCAGACTGGCCCACTACATATGAACATAAACACAACTGAACTGTGGACACCCTTGAATATGTATACCAACAACTCCTATTAAAACCACCAACGCCATCTAATGAGTGAGATGAAATAACTATTAAGTTTAAAATACAATTCTCCAATTGCATTGGCAATACGCAACATACCAGTCTTTCTCACAAGATGTTTATAGTATTGGTCAGTGCACCTCTGTCCCTCTAGGGGGGAGGGGGGGAGGAGGAGGAGGGGGGGGGGGGAATGTTCGGGGGCATATTCAGTGTGCAAATTGAACAAAGAAAAACTCAAAACTCTTTTGACAGTTATGACAGTTATAGCCATATATTGTAAAACACATGCTCTGAAAAATAAAAGCAACTTTCATAATTAGCTTAGACCTAATTTCTGTAACTTGAAAGAGATATAAACACATTATCTTTTATTATGATGGAAACGGCATTCAGCTTTTATTTTGGCGGAAAACATGGTTTACAAACGGGTCTTATAATTAATTAATTAATTATAATTATAATTCTAGTAAAATGCGTAATTGTCAAATATGCAGACGTGGAAATAATGCATAACTGGGTGATGGGTTCCTCACAGGCTGCCCGGTGTTCTGAAAGTAGCCTAGTTCTGCTTACCACAGTTCTCTACACTCACTAATGTCTCTCGTGATCCCCCTCATCAGACACTGAAGGCAGTTTCTTTTTTTTTTTTTTTTTTTTTACGCCCTTTCTCTGCACATTCCTTGCGTTTCTTCTCCTTCGCTCTGACTATTTTGACAGATACTCACTGACACTGCACGCTCGCTCAGCCCAGAGGGGGAGGCGATTAAAGATGTGATTGGACCAGCCCAGTGTCAATCAAGAAAATAACCAATGGGCCGCTGATCTCCGTTTCATGGGCCGGTCTGTGAGAAATAACTTTTTTTGTCCGATGCGTTTCAACGGCACAAAGATCCCAGCGCCGCGGCCGCTAAAACTAAACGCAATGAGCCGCTGACACGAGTTGGATGGGCAGTTAAAAAAAAATTAAAGTTTGAGATGTATCCGCCCACCGGCCCACAAAGCACGTCGGCCCATCGGGCAAATGCCCGAATTGACCCTTCGCTAAGCCACGCCCGAAAACCGCCACTGGCCAATCATGTCTTAGCAACCGTAACTATGCACGGGAGGTCTGGCAAGCTTTCGAACGAGGGAACATGCTGAAGCATTGTGCGTATGGATTGTGCAAATCTGATACCGGTATACTAAAAGTTTTGACGGGGGAGAGGAATTGTTTTCCTTCCAGAAAATCTAAAAGCCAAGGGGAGAAATGATTGGCGTGATCTAGCATCTAGTGCGAGACCCATTCTGGTAAATGTCGACATGCTTAACAAAAACTGGTCATAATGATATTACGTAAAATAAGACGATTAAAAAGACAAGACAAAGGCTCGACTGACATACTTTAAAATATATTTCAGCATTTTGTTAATCGACGTACTAACGTTACCCCTTAACGTAACCCAATCCGATCGCGGCTCTCCCGGTATTAGTGTTATTCCACAAGATTTATTGATAAGCTGTTTGATTTATAATTATTAAGATTATTTTCACATACCCTGCTGTGTATGAACATAGAGTTGTTCCTCAATTTGTGTTTCCCATACGCTCACTCAGCGCGCTGCTGCTTGCGCTGGGACTATAACGTTAGGCTTTAACTTCAATTTTTAAGAAATTATTCTCTAATCGGTTGCATATAATGTCCTGAATATATCCCTCAAATGCATACTGTAGTCCCTTTTGTCTTGCTCTCAGATATTTCACTTGTTCGCCGAAAATTACTAATTATCTCATTGGGAATGTCTGACACCGGGTGCATCCACACTAGATGGGCCAGCCGTGAAAGCTTGACAGGCGTAGCAACAGTAACTAGGGAGGGCGGGGCTTAGCGAAGGGTCAATTGCCCGATGGCCATACAGTCCAGCCCTGGGGATAACCCGTTTACATGCGTGAGCAGAGAGAGTTTCTCCTGTATTGCAATATCCCGATGTAAACGGCGACGCGCGGTTAGCGTCTAGATGTAGGCCTACGGACAACCTTAAAGTCCCCGTGAAATCAAAATTGAACCTATTTACTTTGTAAGTGCATATTACTAGTCTTGTGGTGAACAATTAATCCGTGCAAGTAAATATATTTTAAAAAAAAATGTTTTATTGGTAATCTTTAATCAAAATCTGAAAAGTTACTTCCGGTCTGGAATGGTTTCTTTTTCTGATGACGTAGGTTTCACAGCTTGGGTGGGGCAGAGCCAACGGCTGGGGTGGGGAAACGCTTAACCACTCCCCTCAAACCGCTAGTTTGCTCTGATTTGTCGCTGGATACTCTATAAAGTCCAGAGTCAGTGGTTCTGGTGTGTGTGATGGTCAGAGATCCAGTCTTCTCATCCAGTGTCAGTCTGTCTCTGAATCTCTCAAAGTTATTTCCTTTGATTTTAGCTATGAGAGTGAGACTGTTGTGTCCAGTTCTCCAGGTTATCATTTCACCTGTCTGTATTTCAGTATCAGTGTTTAGAGTGACAGATTCTCCCTCAGTCACTGACACTGACTTCACGGCATCAACACCAAACGCTCCTGAACAACACACAGAAACAGTTTCTCAAAACGAAGCTTTTAGCCATATTTAAACTATTTGAACTAAACTGTCAGGGCAAAACAAATTTTCAAAGCACTTATTTCAATGTACAATTCAATAATTTTTAATATTTAAAAACTTTCATATTGGAAGGGAAAATCGGGAACGTTCAGAACAGCATTATGAACTCAAAAATATTTTAGTCTGATAAAACATACATTTTATGGGAAATATTACGAGCAGAGGTATGGGTAGTCTATACTATTGGTCCACCTAAGTGTCAATCATTCTGGTGATATGTTTACGTAAGGCCGTCGTAGGCTACGTGCTCATCCCTATGTAGTTTTCACTTTCAGGTGTATTATGTCAGAGTTAATGTTTCAGCCATTCCTTTGAAAATGGGTGAGGGTCGAAAGAGAAAAAATGTTTACGAAGTGTATGATAAGAAGAGAAAGGCCGCAGAATATAGAAACAAGACCAGAGTGGTTTTTGACTGCAGTCAAGCCAGCCTCCAGTTCAAAATGAGCAGTCAAACTAGCCGCCCCTATATTTCTTTATGCGCTTATACACTAGCTATTACGGTAAGACCGTCAACCTTTCTGAAACTGAAAACATTGATCTTCCAGCAAAAGCGATTTCAGTTATTCCGTCCATCCGTCCGTCCCGTCCGTCCGTCCGTCCGTCCGTCCGTCCGTCCGTCCGTCCGTCCGTCCGTCCGTCCGTCCGTCCGTCCGTCCGTCCGTCTATCTATCTATCTATCTATCTATCTATCTATCTATCTATCTATCTATCTATCTATCTATCTATCTATCTATCTATCTATCTATCTATCTATCTATCTATCTATCTATCTATCTATCTATCATTAGACATTCAGAATGTCATATAGACATTCTGATGTTGTTTTACAAAATAAGAGCCCCCTGTTTTGTCCATACATTCAGAAAATCATAAAAATAAAAGTCCTAGCTTCCACAGACCAATTCCACCTCAGATGGAGAGGACACCTTCTCAAGGTGTCCACTGCAAAGTTTCAGGACATTCTGATGTTGTTTTACAAAATAAAAGCCCCCCAAAACTCTATATAGTATACCTGTTTTGTCCATACATTCAGAAAATCATAAAAATAAAAGTCCTAGCTTCCACAGGCCAATTCCTTCTCAGATGGAGAGTACACCTTCTCAAGGTGTCCCTTGCAAAGTTTCAGGACATTCTGATGTTGTTTTACAAAATAAGAGCCCTCCAAATCTCATATATTACCTGTTTTGTCCATACATTCAGAAAATCATAAAAATAAAAGTCCTAGCTTCCACAGGCCAATTCCTTCTCAGATGGAGAGTACACCTTCTCAAGGTGTCCCTTGCAAAGTTTCAGGACATTCTGATGTTGTTTTACAAAATAAGAGCCCTCCAAATCTCATATATTACCTGTTTTGTCCATACATTCAGAAAATCATAAAAATAAAAGTCCTAGCTTCCACAGACCAATTCTACCTCAGATGGAGAGGACACCTTCTCAAGGTGTCCACTGCAAAGTTTCAGGACATTCTGATGTTGTTTTACAAAATAAAAGCCCCCCAAAACTCATATATTATACCTGTTTTGTCCATACATTCAGAAAATCATAAAAATAAAAGTGCTAGCTTCCACAGACCAGTTCCACCTCAGATGGAGAGTACACCTTCTCAAGGTGTCCCCTGCAAAGTTTCAGGACATTCTGATGTTGTTTTACAAAATAAAAGCCCCCCAAAACTCATGTATAATGCCTGTTGTCTCCATACATTCAGAAAATCATACAAATAAAAGTCCTAGCTTCCACAGACCAATTCCACCTCAGATGGAGAGGACACCTTCTCAAGGTGTCCCCTGCAAAGCTTTAGGACATTCTGATGTTGTTTTACAAAATAAAAGCCCCCCAAAACTCATATATTATGCCTGTTGTCTCCATACATTCAGAAAATCCTAAAAATAAAAGTCCTAGCTTCCACAGACCAATTCCACCTCAGATGGAGAGAACACCTTCTCAAGGTGTCCCCTGCAAAGTTTCAGGACATTCTGATGTTGTTTTACAAAATAAGAGCCCTCCAAATCTCATATATTACCTGTTTTGTCCATACATTCAGAAAATCATAAAAATAAAAGTCCTAGCTTCCACAGACCAATTCCACCTCAGATGGAGAGGACACGTTCTCAAGGTGTCCACTGCAAAGTTTCAGGACATTCTGATGTTGTTTTACAAAATAAAAGCCCCCCAAAACTCTATATAGTATACCTGTTTTGTCCATACATTCAGAAAATCATAAAAATAAAAGTCCTAGCTTCCACAGGCCAATTCCTTCTCAGATGGAGAGTACACCTTCTCAAGGTGTCCCTTGCAAAGTTTCAGGACATTCTGATGTTGTTTTACAAAATAAGAGCCCTCCAAATCTCATATATTACCTGTTTTGTCCATACATTCAGAAAATCATAAAAATAAAAGTCCTAGCTTCCACAGACAAATTCTACCTCAGATGGAGAGGACACCTTCTCAAGGTGTCCACTGCAAAGTTTCAGGACATTCTGATGTTGTTTTACAAAATAAAAGCCCCCCAAAACTCATATATTATACCTGTTTTGTCCATACATTCAGAAAATCCTAAAAATAAAAGTCCTAGCTTCCACAGGCCAATTCCTTCTCAGATGGAGAGTACACCTTCTCAAGGTGTCCCTTGCAAAGTTTCAGGACATTCTGATGTTGTTTTACAAAATAAAAGCCCCCCAAAACTCATGTATAATGCCTGTTGTCTCCATACATTCAGAAAATCATACAAATAAAAGTCCTAGCTTCCACAGACCAATTCCACCTCATATGGAGAGAACACCTTCTCAAGGTGTCCCCTGCAAAGTTTCAGGACATTCTGATGTTGTTTTACAAAATAAGAGCCCTCCAAATCTCATATATTACCTGTTTTGTCCATACATTCAGAAAATCATAAAAATAAAAGTCCTAGCTTCCACAGGCCAATTCCTTCTCAGATGGAGAGTACACCTTCTCAAGGTGTCCCTTGCAAAGTTTCAGGACATTCTGATGTTGTTTTACAAAATAAGAGCCCTCCAAATCTCATATATTACCTGTTTTGTCCATACATTCAGAAAATCATAAAAATAAAAGTCCTAGCTTCCACAGACCAATTCTACCTCAGATGGAGAGGACACCTTCTCAAGGTGTCCACTGCAAAGTTTCAGGACATTCTGATGTTGTTTTACAAAATAAAAGCCCCCCAAAACTCATATATTATACCTGTTTTGTCCATACATTCAGAAAATCCTAAAAATAAAAGTCCTAGCTTCCACAGGCCAATTCCTTCTCAGATGGAGAGTACACCTTCTCAAGGTGTCCCTTGCAAAGTTTCAGGACATTCTGATGTTGTTTTACAAAATAAAAGCCCCCCAAAACTCATGTATAATGCCTGTTGTCTCCATACATTCAGAAAATCATACAAATAAAAGTCCTAGCTTCCACAGACCAATTCCACCTCATATGGAGAGAACACCTTCTCAAGGTGTCCCC
This sequence comes from Pimephales promelas, assembly GCF_988280905.1. Lineage (NCBI taxonomy): Eukaryota > Metazoa > Chordata > Actinopteri > Cypriniformes > Leuciscidae > Pimephales > Pimephales promelas. Next base: position 28,846,307 of record NC_142773.1, read on the forward strand.
TGCAAAGTTTCAGGACATTCTGATGTTGTTTTACAAAATAAGAGCCCTCCAAATCTCATATATTACCTGTTTTGTCCATACATTCAGAAAATCATAAAAATAAAAGTCCTAGCTTCCACAGGCCAATTCCTTCTCAGATGGAGAGTACACCTTCTCAAGGTGTCTCTTGCAAAGTTTCAGGACATTCTGATGTTGTTTTACAAAATAAGAGCCCTCCAAATCTCATATATTACCTGTTTTGTCCATACATTCAGAAAATCATAAAAATAAAAGTCCTAGCTTCCACAGACCAATTCTACCTCAGATGGAGAGGACACCTTCTCAAGGTGTCCACTGCAAAGTTTCAGGACATTCTGATGTTGTTTTACAAAATAAAAGCCCCCCAAAACTCATATATTATACCTGTTTTGTCCATACATTCAGAAAATCCTAAAAATAAAAGTCCTAGCTTCCACAGGCCAATTCCTTCTCAGATGGAGAGTACACCTTCTCAAGGTGTCCCTTGCAAAGTTTCAGGACATTCTGATGTTGTTTTACAAAATAAAAGCCCCCCAAAACTCATGTATAATGCCTGTTGTCTCCATACATTCAGAAAATCATACAAATAAAAGTCCTAGCTTCCACAGACCAATTCCACCTCAGATGGAGAGGACACCTTCTCAAGGTGTCCCCTGCAAAGCTTTAGGACATTCTGATGTTGTTTTACAAAATAAAAGCCCCCCAAAACTCATATATTATGCCTGTTGTCTCCATACATTCAGAAAATCCTAAAAATAAAAGTCCTAGCTTCCACAGACCAATTCCACCTCAGATGGAGAGAACACCTTCTCAAGGTGTCCCCTGCAAAGTTTCAGGACATTCTGATGTTGTTTTACAAAATAAAAGCCCCCCAAAACTCATATATTATACCTGGTTTGTCCATACATTTAGAAAATCATAAAAATAAAAGTCCTAGCTTCCACAGACCAATTCCACCTCAGATGGAGAGAACACCTTCTCAAGGTGTCCCCTGCAAAGTTTCAGGACATTCTGATGTTGTTTTACAAAATAAAAGCCCCCCAAAACTCATATATTATGCCTGTTGTCTCCATACATTCAGAAAATCATAAAAATAAAAGTCCTAGCTTCCACAGACCAATTCCACCTCAGATGGAGAGGACACCTTCTCAAGGTGTCCACTGCAATGTTTCAGGACATTCTGATGTTGTTTTACAAAATAAACCCCCCCCAAAACTCATATATTATACCTGTTGTCTCCATACATTCAGAAAATCAAAAAAAAAAAGTCCTAGCTTCTACAGACCAATTCCACCTCAGACGGAGAGGACACCTTCTCAAGGTGTCCCCTGCAAAGTTTCAGGACTTTTATTTTGTATGATTTTCTGAATGTATGCACAAAACAGTTACTATATTAGATTTGGGGGGCTCTTATTTTGTAAAACAACATCAGAATGTCCTGAAACTTTGCAGGGGACACCTTGAGAAGGTGTCCTCTCCATCTGAGGTGGAATTGGTCTGTGGAAGCTAGGACTTTTATTTTTATGATTTTCTGAATGTATGGACAAAACAGGTAATATATGAGATTTGGAGGGCTCTTATTTTGTAAAACAACATCAGAATGTCCTGAAACTTTGCAAGGGACACCTTGAGAAGGTGTACTCTCCATCTGAGAAGGAATTGGCTTGTGGAAAATAGGACTTTTATTTTTATGATTTTCTGAATGTATGGACAAAACAGGTGATATATGAGATTTGGAGGGCTCTTATTTTGTAAACCAACATCAAAATGTCCTGAAACTTTGCAGGGGACACCTTGAGAAGGTGTCCTCTCCATATGAGGTGGAATTGGTCTGTGGAAGCTAGGACTTTTATTTTTATGATTTTTTGAATGTATGGACAAAACAGGTAATATATGAGTTTTGGGAGGCTTTTATTTTGTAAAACAACATCAGAATGTCCTAAAACTTTGCAGGGGACACCTTGAGAAGGTGTTCTCTCCATCTGAGGTGGAATTGGTCTGTGGAAGCTAGGACTTTTATTTTTATGATTTTCTGAATGTATGAACAAAATGGGCTATATGCACGCATAAGTTCCGCATTTGACGTAAGGATGCTCGTCCATTTCCGGTTGTGTAGATTAAAGCGGAGGAAAACCGGAGAAAACGGGATTATGGCAGAGTCTTCAATATTTACTGTCCTCCCGTCTTTGAAACGAAACGTACATACGTTTAGATGTAATTTTATATATAGTTATGTTTATTTAATATAATTTTTAAAAGAAGCATAAACACAACGAGGGGTGTCTGTTTTATCTGTTTTTGTGACTAACGTTTCATTAGTATAACCATGGAGTATAAAATTCAATATAAATTCTCGGTATTGCATTGGACTCTATGATCGGCGGAAGTTATCGAGCATCCTTAATCCTTCACCGGAAATAACGCCGTGCATAGAGCCCATAGGTAATATATTAGTTTTGGGGGGCTTTTATTTTGGAAAACAACATCAGAATGTCCTGAAACTTTGCAGGGGACACCTTGAGAAGGTGTACTCTCCATCTGAGGTGGAATTGGTCTGTGGAAGCTAAGACTTTTATTTTTATGATTTTCTGAATGCATGGACAAAACCGGTAATATATGAAATTTGGGGGGCTCTTATTTTGTAAAACAACATCAGAATGTCCTGAAACTTTGCAGGGGACACCTTGAGAAGGTGTCCTCTCCATATGAGGTGGAATTGGTCTGTGGAAGCTAGGACTTTTATTTTTATGATTTTTTGAATGTATGGACAAAACAGGTAATATATGAGTTTTGGGAGGCTTTTATTTTGTAAAACAACATCAGAATGTCCTGAAACTTTGCAGGGGACACCTTGAGAAGGTATCCTCTCCATCTGAGGTGGAATTGGTCTGTGGAAGCTAGGACTTTTATTTTTATGATTTTTTGAATGTATGGACAAAACAGGTAATATATGAGTTTTGGGAGGCTTTTATTTTGTAAAACAACATCAGAATGTCCTAAAACTTTGCAGGGGACACCTTGAGAAGGTGTTCTCTCCATCTGAGGTGGAATTGGTCTGTGGAAGCTAGGACTTTTATTTTTTATGATTTTCTGAATGTATGAACAAAATAGGTAATATATTAGTTTTGGGGGGCTTTTATTTTGGAAAACAACATCAGAATGTCCTGAAACTTTGCAGGGGACACCTTGAGAAGGTGTACTCTCCATCTGAGGTGGAATTGGTCTGTGGAAGCTAAGACTTTTATTTGTATGATTTTCTGAATGTATGGAGACAACAGGCATTATACATGAGTTTTGGGGGGCTTTTATTTTGTAAAACAACATCAGAATGTCCTAAAGCTTTGCAGGGGACACCTTGAGAAGGTGTTCTCTCCATCTGAGGTGGAATTGGTCTGTGGAAGCTAGGACTTTTATTTGTATGATTTTCTGAATGTATGGAGACAACAGGCATTATACATGAGTTTTGGGGGGCTTTTATTTTGGAAAGCAACATCAGAATGTCCTGAAACTTTGCAAGGGACACCTTGAGAAGGTGTACTCTCCATCTGAGAAGGAATTGGCCTGTGGAAGCTAGGACTTTTATTTTTATGATTTTCTGAATGTATGGACAAAACAGGTAATATATGAGATTTGGAGGGCTCTTATTTTGTAAAACAACATCAGAATGTCCTGAAACTTTGCAAGGGACACCTTGAGAAGGTGTACTCTCCATCTGAGAAGGAATTGGCTTGTGGAAGCTAGGACTTTTATTTTTATGATTTTCTGAATGTATGGACAAAACAGGTGATATATGAGATTTGGAGGGCTCTTATTTTGTAAACCAACATCAAAATGTCCTGAAACTTTGCAGGGGACACCTTGAGAAGGTGTCCTCTCCATATGAGGTGGAATTGGTCTGTGGAAGCTAGGACTTTTATTTTTATGATTTTTTGAATGTATGGACAAAACAGGTAATATATGAGTTTTGGGAGGCTTTTATTTTGTAAAACAACATCAGAATGTCCTAAAACTTTGCAGGGGACACCTTGAGAAGGTGTTCTCTCCATCTGAGGTGGAATTGGTCTGTGGAAGCTAGGACTTTTATTTTTATGATTTTCTGAATGTATGAACAAAATGGGCTATATGCACGCATAAGTTCCGCATTTGACGTAAGGATGCTCGTCCATTTCCGGTTGTGTAGATTAAAGCGGAGGAAAACCGGAGAAAACGGGATTATGGCAGAGTCTTCAATATTTACTGTCCTCCCGTCTTTGAAACGAAACGTACATACGTTTAGATGTAATTTTATATATAGTTATGTTTATTTAATATAATTTTTAAAAGAAGCATAAACACAACGAGGGGTGTCTGTTTTATCTGTTTTTGTGACTAACGTTTCATTAGTATAACCATGGAGTATAAAATTCAATATAAATTCTCGGTATTGCATTGGACTCTATGATCGGCGGAAGTTATCGAGCATCCTTAATCCTTCACCGGAAATAACGCCGTGCATAGAGCCCATAGGTAATATATTAGTTTTGGGGGGCTTTTATTTTGTAAAACAACATCAGAATGTCCTGAAACTTTGCAGGGGACACCTTGAGAAGGTGTACTCTCCATCTGAGGTGGAATTGGTCTGTGGAAGCTAAGACTTTTATTTTTATGATTTTCTGAATGCATGGACAAAACCGGTAATATATGAAATTTGGGGGGCTCTTATTTTGTAAAACAACATCAGAATGTCCTGAAACTTTGCAGGGGACACCTTGAGAAGGTGTCCTCTCCATATGAGGTGGAATTGGTCTGTGGAAGCTAGGACTTTTATTTTTATGATTTTTTGAATGTATGGACAAAACAGGTAATATATGAGTTTTGGGAGGCTTTTATTTTGTAAAACAACATCAGAATGTCCTGAAACTTTGCAGGGGACACCTTGAGAAGGTATCCTCTCCATCTGAGGTGGAATTGGTCTGTGGAAGCTAGGACTTTTATTTTTATGATTTTCTGAATGCGTGGACAAAACAGGAAATATATAAGATTTGGAGGGCTCTTATTTCGTAAAACAACATCAGAATGTCCTGAAACTTTGCAGGGGACACCTTGAGAAGGTGTACTCTCCATCTGAGAAGGAATTGGTCTGTGGAAGCTAGGACTTTTATTTTTATGATTTTTTGAATGTATGGACAAAACGGGGGGCTCTTATTCTGTAAAATAACATCAGAATGTTATAGATAGATAGAATATAGTTATATAGTTATAGGCAGAATATATAGATAGACAGACAGACAGACGGACAGACAGATAGACAGACGGACGGACGGAATAAATTAAATAGCCTTCGCTCGCTGGAAGATCAATGTTTTCAGTTTCAGAAAGGTTGACGGTCTTACCGTAATAGCTAGTGTATAAGCGCATAGAGACATATAGGGGCGGCTAGTTTGACTGCTCATTTCGAACTGGAGGCTGGCTTGACTGCAGTTGATTTTGGGTGAATATCCAACACAGTCTCATGAAGATGCGTATCTATACCACGAGTGTCATTTCTCGTGGCATTTATACGCCAAAAGTGTTTTTTTCGTGTATATGGTACGCACTAAAAAACCCTGGGTTAGGTTTAGGGGGGAGGGGGGTGGGGAGTTCGTGCGTATTATACGCAAAAAAGTGCGTATCATATGTACGCGAAAATCGCGTGCCAAATACACGCAAAAACTGTTTTTGGCGTATAAATGCCGTGCGCTAAAAGCACAGGTTGGGCTTCTCATTGATGCCGCAGTCGTGAAGATTCTACCAGACAGGTAAAGTTTGTCACGCTATTTGGAGAAATCCATTTAAAATCACTAAAAGTTAATGCAAGCTACAATGCCCTGGCACGAGTCATGCACCGCATAGAAACGGTAAACATCTCAATTTGTCTAAAGTAGCCTTTTGACCAAAATGGTAAATGGTATCACGCTGAAATATTCTAAAATCTTGTGTGTTTATTATTACACAAATGCAACAAGCTACTTCTCCATATGCAACTATGTATAAAAATAACGTATTAACAATGAGAGATATTAGGTTAAGGACCAACGTAATAGCACTGTTTATATGTTGCTATGTAACGTAATTGCGATTTGCAAAATAGTTTCCTCAGAACGTATTTCGTGTGATACAGGGTTGCACATATCATGTCTTGAGTCCTCGGTCACTCAATCGATCAGTATAATAAGTAAATAAAACACGGAAGGGCATTTGACATGTTGTCTTTTTTATGAATGTTTTTGAGTTAGTTTAGAATTTGCAACATAATTGTGCAAGGCGTAATAGACGTTCCCTCTCGGGAGCAAGAGTGTTGTGTTTGTGCATGTGCATTTTTTTTTTAAATTGGAGAGGGCGGGTCTTCTCTAAAATTCGGAAAGATCCTCCGCTATACCTTTAATAGACAATCTTTTTCTATAAACGTTCAACAACCGACTGTAATAGCCAGTGATGTTTTATTTATTTATTTATTTTGAATTGCTATCATTTAGATAGGCTTCGTGTAATTTATAAATCACTTTGAGACATTTTGCGTTTTTGAATTAGGCTATTAGACATAGGCTACGAATAAGAGTGAATGTGTGTAAAAAAGTAATAACAAAAAGTAATATTAAATTTATTAGTATTAGCCTACTTCATAACTAAGCAAAGACCTTTAGACATTGAGCATTTATTTTATAGGATACTTTTATGATGATATTTCAGTATTATTATACATTGCAGCAGCAAGCTTAACTCCATCTTTATGTCCATCTGTTTTTCTTGTAGCTGTTTCTGTGATGAGGGGTGAAATAAATGAAGTGCTGCGCTTCATGTCAGCTACACGTTCAGGCATGTGGTACATGATGGTGCCCTTCAGGATGAAGGAGCTTTAGCCTATAAGTTTGGGAAGTTCAGCTTGTTGAGACAACCCTAGGAAGAAAACAGTGACCTGCTAAATCACAGCCATACACTCTACCATCTCTCTCCCCCCCCCCCTTCTCTTTCTGTCCCATTTGTCCCTTCAGGATTGTGATGTCTAATTTTATCCATGGTTATTGAATAACAGCTCATGAGAAGGCAGAATCAGAGTCAGGTTGAATAATCGATCGTGCCACTCTGGCCGCTATAAATAGAAGTGGGCTAAGTGCTTCATCAGAGGGATGGAGAGGCCTGTGAACAGACTTCACTGTGAACAAAGCTCAATGGAAAATCAGGAGATAAGGGTCATAAGTCAAATTTGTTGATTGATGAATTATATATAGTGACATTAAAGCTTATTTGGAGGAATATCATCACACATAGTGGTTCTAAAGCAGCGAAGTCTATTTAATCTTCTTAAGTGTTTAATGCACGACAGGTGAGACGAGTTTCACTGGCTTTAAAGTCATTTGCAACTTAACACTTGAACTACCTCACCTCACCACTTGAGGGCTTCACAACACCTCAGACATCAGTCTGCAGACAATCATGCTAATAAATCACTGCACACCCAAGCGCTGCCCCTTTTCCAGTACATTCTGATATACAATATTACCAAAGAGCATTTGGATCTGTGGATTCATAATTGTAACAAGTTTTATTAACGGTCATAAATGTTTTTTCTATTTATTTGATGTGATCAATATGACAACTTATGTTTAAATACACATTTAAACATCTACATCATTTAAATACCCTTGTAAAAGTGCAAATGGCCCTGAAAATCAATCACAGTGGCAATCTGAACAAATTAAATGGATGAAGATCGGCATCTTCGATTGTCAGTAATCTCGAATCTTGTTTCTCTAATCTGAGTTTAAAGAGGGATCAAAGGCTGCATTATTAGATCATGAATGCAGTAAAAACAGTAATACGGCTAAATATTATTATCATTTAAAATAACTGTTTTCTATTTCAATATATTTTCTAAAATGTTATTTATTGCTGTGAAGCCAAAGCTGAATTTTCAGCATCATTACTCCAGTCTTCCAAACTATGCTAATTATCTTGAACTTGCTTTATGAATGATTCTCCTCGTCCTTATTCATGATTTTGTGCTCATTCACTCAGGCTGAAGCAGTCGAGCTGAAGGAGGAAATGATAAGAGAAGTCCTGCTGTTAATAGACAGGCTCAGATACATGCATTAAATTAACTGTAGTCACATTCACATTTATGGGACTTGCATCTCTGTGAGTCCAAATCAAGGTCTGCTCTGTGAAGGATTAATGGGGAATCGTTGCTTTTATTCCAGAGGGATATTGGAAGGAACTGGATTCAGTTTTGTTCATTTAAACAATATCTCAAAACACATCTTTATTTTTTAGGTTTACACAAGCAAATAGCTGAGGACTAATTCCTGTTTTGTGACCGAACACAACATTTTACCAAGAAGGACAAGGAAAACACAGTTTATGTGCATAAACCATTTATCAGTTAATCACACCATACATCAATATACTAATGCATGTACTTTGAGATAGAATTCATGAAAAGGCTGCAGCTGGGACTGAATGAAATGGATTAATCAACTATACACAAGATCTTGTGGTGTTCCACAGGAATCCCCTTTTATCTTCACTTGACAAGTCACTACAAGCATGTTCCTTGCAGAGAGCTTACAAGACTCAGCTCACAGTTTTCCATTAGTCATTTAGAGTCAGAAATCAAGTTATCTATGGATTGATTTCAATGTGAATCTGTAAAAAAGGTTTAATTTGTGTGTAAACCTAAGCAGAGGGACAGTTCAAATATACCTTGACTGTAAAATTGGCAAAGAGTGCAAAGTCGGGTGGGATCTCCAAACTTTGACAATCTCCTCTCTGGACTTTGGTGCCGCTCACTGAAGCAGGCCTCCTCTTTTGGAGGTGCATTATTGATGGCTCACTCTGTGTTGCTGCTGCTTAGAGAGGGATACAGAGGCACTTAGGAAATTGAACTAGATGCAAACTTGATTGCACCAAACCTTTTAGTGAAGTCATTAATTAAACTCCATTGTGAATATGGTGTGTTTGGCATGAAAGTGTGACAGCCATCGGCTGCTGGACTGACTGCTTCCACTGAAGCACTTTGACAAACACACAGAGTGATGTCATCTAAGCAACGCACTGCTGAGAGTTTTGGGAAAAGTAGTTTTTAGTCGGCCATGAATTTACTATCGATTTGAAGCCAGAAATAAAATGATCCTACATTTAAAATGAAAGTTAAAGAGCCCCAATCATGGATTTTTGAAAATGACTGTTCATATGGTGTGGAATATAGCTCTAAGGGAATGAAAACATCCTGCAAAGGTTTATATCTGAAAATGCACCGTATATAAAGTTATTGTCTTTCAAAAGTGAGAGTCGACTCTGAGTCTATGAATTGAATTGTTTTTGAAACGAGTCATTAGCTGGTTCGTAGTGATGTAGATACATACTGGCCGCGCCCAGTTACTGCGCGCGCAGACGGAAGTGTAAACTTGAAGTGTACACATTTAAATACTTCATCATAGCATCATGTCGAGAAGACGCTGTGTTTTACAATCCAAAGATAGTTCAGCCACTTTGTTTTCATTTACCAGGGACGAGCATGTGAAGAATCGGTGGTTAGAGTTCATATTTGCAATGATACCACAACAGTATAGACCGAGTTCAAAAACAAATGAATTCAAATGTGGATTCGCAAGCGGTTGTTCCCGAAGGAGGGCTCAGTAACTTAATACTTACCCAGTGTATATGGATCAGCTTCCTCCTTCAAATCACAACTTGTAAGTATTATTAATAATTGTTGCTTTTATGGGTTTTGAATGGTTGGGGTGTGAGGCAGTATGTGTGTGCGCGTGTATCTGCGTGTGTGTGTAAGTTACGCTCAGCGCAGCTTCTGGGTCTCCAATGTCAATTTTTTTTAAATATGTGAAATGTTTGTCGCTGTTATTGGAGTTGTCATAAAGAATAGAGCGTCTTGTAGTACTGCAGTGCTTTATCAATATGTTTATGCGTTATGCTAACAAACAAAAAAACTGACTGGGTCTGTTATCAGACCAATCACCGCCGATAGCGTCACGCAAAGGAGTGGTTTGGAAAAATGAGTCGTTGTACGAATCATTTGGGAGTCGGTGAGCAAATCAGTTAAAAATAAATGCATATTATAAGACAAATAAAGTGTTTTTTATCCTTGCATGCATGTTAAACTGTTTTTGGGAACTCCTAAAACAAAAATAGGAACATTTCAATGCTATGATAGGGGCTCTTTAAACCAAAAGCTACAGATAGATACATGATTAAGATATATATATATATATATATATATATATATATATATATATATATATATATACTGTATATAAATTATTAAAACAAAAATAATCAAAATGTAGATGTATATAGATGAGATATAAATAATAATAAATTAAAATATAAATAATAGATGGCCACAAAATAGAAAGAAAGAGACAGACATACACACATACAGATAGATGGATAGATAGATAGATAGATAGATAGATAGATAGATAGATAGATAGATAGATAGATAGATAGATGATATAGACAGGATATAAAGATGGTGGTATAGACAAACAGACACAGATAGACAGATGGTGGTATAGACAGACAGACAGATAGATAGACAGACACCAATTGATGATGATATAGACAGACAGACAGACACAGACAGATAGATAGATAGATAGATAGATAGATAGATAGATAGATAGATAGATAGATAGATAGATAGATAGATAGGTAACAACACCAACATAGATAGATGAGAGAGACAGATATATACAGTAGATATAAATTCTTGTTTTGCCACAATTTCGACTTTTGTTATGACTTTTTAAATCATAATTTAGACTAGACTAGATCTCAAAATAATCTCAGTTTAGATTTACTTTTTGTCATAATTTCAATTTGTCATAATAATGATTTACCAAAGCATGATTTTTATTATTCTTTTTTCCCAAACTTGAATATTAAATTGTAATTAATTGAGTATAGCCATAACCACCAGAGGCAAATGTTCTGAACATTTAATGCCTGTTTGAAGAACATTATCTGAATGGCTTTTATTGGCTTCTCTTTGAAGAAACCCTCTGTTTGTCATAAAAGGCTGTCCAGTATCACTGCCACTCATGGTTTCATGGGAAAGGTGATTCCGCTGAGGCCTCGTCTCTCTCTCTCTAAAGGTGTTGGTTAGTTTATAGTCACATTGCAGGTACCTGTGGAAGGTGTGCTGCACTCCGCCCTCACATTGACTTGTTTCTCTACATCGTCAGTCTGACAACAGAACTGACACCCTCATAAAAGCCCTGAGCTTGTGAATTGGCACTGCTAGAGCTCCATTCTGTACCTCCTTCAATCCCTCCTCTATCTCTCCCTCCCCTTTCTCTCCGACCTTTCTTCAGGCTCTGAATGCCTCATTTGATCTGACCGATGTTTGTTTATGGTCTGCGCAAATACAAATTGAGTTTTTCCCCCACCTTTTCACCAAAGATGTGAAAGAGCAGGAAAAGGATGTGCTCTGTTTGGTTTGCATGGTGCCCCATTCATTTGTAAATGGCTGTGGATTGGAGAGGCTTGTCCAGGAGCTGTGACAGTTCAGTGAAAGGACTTATCCACAAAGAAGAGATCCAACTAATAAGCAACTTCAGAAGGACTAATTGCATAAGGAATGCATTCGGCCAGATGAGGTGTGAGGAGGTACGTGTGTGCGCTCCATCCATCAAGCTGCCACTGTGAAAGGAAAAAGAGGGGGGAAAGCTATTCTTTGTGAGAAATTGCAGCCTTTTAACGTCATCATTTTCAAATGTGCACATTATGTAAAAATAGCTTCGCGCAAGTGATTTTCAGTGAAGATCACCAACACCAGCTCATACGGACCATCTCTGAAAGCTAGAGAACCACAATCAACTCAGTACCAAGCCTCCACCCAAAAAACTGTCTAGACGTCTGTTCTATGACCAATTTTTGGTCGGTTTGTCAAGAGCTTTCCGAACAAGGAGGAGAAGCGCAGGATGGCAGGACCACAATGGGCCTGATAAAAGTGTGGAGTGGAGATGCAGCTGTTCAAATAACAAGCATGTTGCATCTAGGCTACGATGAGTCATATAAGCCCCTTATGGGATATCAACAGGTTCTGCCTCCCAGGATTTGCCTGCTGCAGTTGAATAGATGAAAAAAGGGCAAATACCTTAAACAGTTTCCTAAAGCCTCTGTGAAAAGCCTACTTGAGAGAGGAGAGGGTGGTCGGCTGCGTTTTAAGTGTGATGGGAAAGATCCACAAGCCTTCACCGTTGGTCCACATGTATGTGAATTAACTTGTCAAAGGATAAACAGAGAGATATAATTGGTGACAGACAAGCCACCAAGGAAGGGATTCTAGGTAAAAGAGCAGTGTTTTTTAACAGTTTTTGACAGGGCTAAATCAGACAAAATGTTCGATAACAACACAAACAGTCCTTTCACATGCCTTGTTTGTCAAGATTTGAGCTTAAACAATTAACATACATATTTCAACAAACACTACACTAAAACAATTAGGAAACAATGTTCAGTAACCCTTTAGTTTGGGGTCCAATTCTCACTATAAATTAATTGTTTATTAGCATGCATTTTACTAGGATATTGGAGGTTTATTAGCATATATTAAAGCCTTATTCTGAGTGACCATATTCTACATCCCTAAATCCTAGCCAATTCTTAAACTTAACAACCTTACTAGCTACCAATAAGCAGTTATTATGAGTATACTGAGGCAAAAGTCGTAGTTAATAGTGAGAATCGGACCCTAATCTAAAGTGTGACCTTTAAATCGCAAATAAATTTCCCAAATAATAATAAGTAGTTCACTGAATTAAAATTGGCATTTAGAAAGACTGAAATAGTATATTCCTGTAAAACGTACACACTAATAATCTGTTTGATTTACAACTACAAACAATAAAAAAAGAAAAAGTAAGCACGATCAATTTATTTATGACTAAGCAAATTAAGTTCTCAATCTGAATAACAAAATGCTTTGTTAGACTGTTAAAACATCTTTCTGTTGAAAAAAAAAGTTACAAATGAATTAATTTTGTAATAGTATATACTCTAAACACCCAACCACAATGGAGAAAGCTTATCCATCTAGGTTAATTCAATTCCCCCAGTGACTCCAATAAACATCTTTGGCTGGTAAAACAATTCAATCAACATCAACAGAAACATTTGTAACTCATTAGAAGAGAAGGTTTCCATGGTGCCTGATTGAACTTTTGACTGAATAGGAGAGCTAGACGAGTTTGTTTGAATCCGGCTGGGTGACCCTCTGTTTGCTGTGCAGCTTTACATTCCCACAATCCTTCCCATGCGCCATCCTCCACTTTGATACAGCGGCATAGCAACCGTGAAGACTGGCATTTTAGTGACAGAGACACAAGAGAGGCAAACACAAGATACAAGAATCTGCTACAGACAATTCTCTTGCTCCCTCTTTCTCTCTTATACCAGGGTCATTTTTTGTTTTTTATGACGTTAACTTTAAACGGCATTGCAACCTTTTTCATATTTGAGTCGGTAATCACTAAGGCAAATCTGAACCACAATAAACCATGTCTGAAAGCGCTGTTAATAGTTGCACAAGCTTATTTCATTGAAGATCTATTGATTTTTGCACTGTGCATAAAATACTGTGGCCATAAATGTTTTATTTGCTATTAATAGTTGTTTCAAAATCCATTAACACTCATTCCTGAGAGGTTAACTTGTCGTAAAACCAAGATCGATGCTTTCTTGTCTTGCGCGAGGCTGAGGAACCATTAAAACAGGACTGACTGTTACTTTGTCATAAATCATCTTTACTTTTGCTTGTGACCTGGTTTCTTCTGCTTCATTGATGACAAATTGGCATGACAGAGAAAAAAAAACCATAATATTATCAAATATTTATGAATCTGTCATGCATGCTCAATGCTATGCAATGGTGGGAATTTGGATGCATTTAGATGTCCTAACGGTGGCCACCTGCTATTTGCAGAGATGTTTCTGTTGGGTAGATATTCCAAAAACGCAAAGTGATAAAAAATTACCTCATTAACGCAGCAAAAGGTTCATTTAAAAAGCGGTACAAGCTTTAATATACATGCCCTCCTCTGCTCTGAAAACAGCCCGGGGAGACTGATTCATAAAGACGTTAAACTGGCGATGACAGATAGCAGATTTAAGAGAGAGACACCTAATCCTTACATTCTTTTTTCTGTCTGTTCACATTACCATTGCCAGACTAATAAAAATCACAAACTATATTAAAGAAACACTAAGATCAAAATCGATGTGCAATTAAAATCGCAATAAAACCATTTAAAGGTTAATACTGGCTAAATTAACAGGTTTACACTGCCATTCGAAAGTTTGGGGTCAGATTGAAACTCAGGTTGCATTGGTCAAAAATACAGTTAAAAGAAATTAAAAATAGCTGTAATGTATTATATTTTAAAATAAATGTATTCTTGTGATGGCAAAGTTGAATTCTCAGCAACATTACTCCAGTCTTCAGTCTTCTCAGGATATAAAGTTTTAAAGACAACCATTTCAAGTAGAAATCCTTAGTAACATAAAGATCTTTCACTGTAAAAAAATATATATTTTCAAGATTTGTTATCACAACATATTTTATTTTGTCAAATCAACTCAATTTATTTAGTTCAGATAACTTATTATTTTGAGTTTCTGATGATTAAATCAATCTCCATTGTATTAACTCACTTTTTCCAGTTCAATCAACTTAAAATTAAGGCAACCGCAGGTTACTTAATTTTTTAAGTTAAACCAACAATATTTTTTTACAGTGTGTTAATTTTGATCAATTTGATGCGTTCTGGCCGAATGAAAGTGTTAATTTCTCTCTTTCTTTCAGACAAGAAACAGACAAGCAAACAAAACATACCGACCACAAACCATTGATTGAACAGTAGAGTATCACAACTTACACTGCTTTTGAAGGTAACACCACCCTTGCTATAAAACTCTTATCCTTTATAGGCTGTTATTTTTTTTTTATTACTTTTACTGATCTAAATTGATTCCCACCCACAAGGTGACCCCCCCCCCCCCAAAAAAAAGCCTGACACCTGAATGTCCCTGTGATACGCGTGTAGATGAACTATGACCAAGTGTTATGAGACACTTTAAATGACTGATGGATCAAGTCAAGTGACTGAGAGACTGGAACAGGATATTGTGGGTAATTATCAAGATCCATAAAAAGTTAAATATTACATCTGTCTAGAGATATTAATCAGGTTTACTATGACTTTTTTTTTTACTTGAGGACAGTATAGAGTAAAATAAAATCAATACTCGATGTGTCAATCTCTTGTGAAACTAATAACAGGTAAAACTAATAAAATAACAGATTAATCTAGAATGCTTAACACAAACTAAAACAGGTCCAAATTCTAAGACATGTAATTTTACTAAGATAATAGCATCAGTACTATTGTGATATTCTTAAGCTAGGCCTACATAAATGTACAGCGAGACCAGGCTCTGTGCCAAAGTTAAGCCTCCATTTTTGTTCCATATGATATGGCATATGACACTAATGGACAGAAAATGACATAAATGCATTCACAGTTTGTTTCATGATGACAGGACCGTGAGTGAAACACACCGCAAGTGAATAAAACATGCGCAATCAGATGGATGCCGGCGACCGAACGAAGGTAAGCAGGCCAGGTTGAAAGAGTTCAAATGAACAGACGTGATGTGACTTCTGTGGATTAAATACAAA
This sequence comes from Pimephales promelas, assembly GCF_988280905.1. NCBI lineage: Eukaryota > Metazoa > Chordata > Actinopteri > Cypriniformes > Leuciscidae > Pimephales > Pimephales promelas. The sequence goes on from NC_142773.1 coordinate 28,862,040, forward strand.
TCATAAATTTTAATAGTAGACTTTGGTTTTACTTCATTTACTAAGTGCAGCATTACCTCATGCTCTCGTCCTCACAATGGATTTTCGATAAATCTCGGCACGCTCTAAATGATGGAGGGCTCTACATATCACAAAAATATGACAGCACTTATTAGCCTTTGAGATGTTATTGATCGGACAGTTTTGATTAATATTTTACGGCCTTCTGTAGCTTTGGTGCCCAGAGACAGTGGTGAGGATTGGGCAAAGTTGCCAGTCCTTAAGCACCGATGGTCCACAGCTTTTAAAACTAACTACAAATAAACCCATCTTAAACTCACTCAAGATGACAACTTCTTTGACAGTACTTTTGATGTCGCAAGTAGCAGATAATACACTTTCAGTTACTTATCAACAGAGAATTATTGAATTTGACCAGTGACTCCCTAAAAGAATCAACACAGACTTAGCAACATACATATTAAATTAAAATAGTTGTATTTTTAAATATGCACAACTGTTCAAAAGTAAAATTTTAAAGAAATTGTTCATTTTATTCAGCAATGATTCATTAACTTGATCAAAAATTACACGGAGGACTTTTATGTTACAAAAGATTTGTAACAAAGATTTGATTTTGTATTCGTCAAAGAATCCTGCACCTGTATCACAATTTCCGCAAAAATATTAAGGAGTACAACTGTTTTCAATATGGTTAATAATAAGAAATGTGTCTTGAGCATCAAATCAGTAAAAATGTTGAAAATTCAGCTTTACCATCACAGGAATAAATTACATTTTGAAAACAGTTAATGTAAAAGGGAATATTTCACAATATCAATATTTTCACTGTATTTTTATTAGAGCTGTCAAACGATTAATCACGATTAATCGTATCCAAAATAAAAGTTTGTGTTTAAATAATATATGTGGGTGCACTGTGCTTGTATATATTTAAGAAACATTTTCATGTATATACTGTATATAGATTTATATATAATTTATATATATATATATATATTTTATATATAAATAATATTTTTTTCTTAAATATACATGTATGTATATATATATATATATATATATATATATATATACAAAATAATTATACACAGTGCACCCACATATTATGTAAACACAAACTTTTATTTTGGATACAATTAATCATGATTAATCATTTGACAGCCCTAATTTTCACCAAATAAATGCAGTCTTGGTGAGACTAGTGTACCTGATGTCCTTCAGCTGTTAGTGCTTAACATCCATTACTCTGAGAAGGTGAGAGGTCATCCAGTTTAGAGTATTTTGTCCTGCACTCTGATCTATGGGAATATGGCTAGAAAAAAGATTATGAAATAGAAACAAATCTTATTAGTGATCAGTAAGCAAGAATTAGGACTAATTCTTGTACACATTTCCCCTAAAATCCTCTTTTGTTCTTTTAATGACTTCAAATTCCTGCTGATGTCAGAGCACGTATTTTAACGTTGTGCCTCACTGAGCTGTTCACATGGTCAAAACCACAAAAATCAAAATGAGTAGCCATGATGCATTATATTTTTGATAACAAGATGAAAAAGTCACATCATGATCATAAAGTCCAGCTGAAAATTAAACTAATTAGCCTTAGTGTGCTCAAAACAAAGTGTGTTTTTAAAGCATGGCTTGCTACTCGCTAAGCTATTGTGAGCATTTTACAATTATAACTGCGTCTGTGAATGAGGCTGCCTTGTCTAATCACGTTTTTAAGTAGCTTTGTGCAAAATGTGATCCCAACTAAGCAATTCCCTTTAACAATTCGCCATTGTAACATGTTTTAATGTCATGCATAGTCCCCTTTTAACAAGCTGAGACAAATCATGCAAATATTACAAAACATTAAGGAGGTCCTATCCAAATCATGTTGACTTTATACATTGTGCAGTTTTAAATCATGTTGCTCAGATTGCTATCACTTCTCTTTGGCATTCTTTTTAAGACGTGCATTCAAACAACTGCATTCTTTATTGTTTATTACATTCGTATTTTGTAGCCCTGAGGCCACGTCTAAAAGCCGCAACCATTAATCCCCTGAGATTCCCTCTTGAACATTGAAAACATCATTTCTGTAACACATTTTGTTCAGCAGTCTAAACATTAGACACACCCTTTAGGAACTATATTTTTTGATCCTAGATGATTTTTTCTATTATTACCATTGTTACTAGACCACAATACAATATCAAGGAAATGTTTCACACAATGAAGATGTTTATCGGGAGTGTTTTGGAATGAATCATCCCTGACATATCTTTACACATTCACACTCAGTTTTTCCTTATGTTTTCCTTCTGAACCCATTCAATAATTATAATAACTTTGCAAATTTTGCTTTGCTGTTGTTTTTGTTGGCTTGACTCTACAAAACAGTAAGTAGCTCACTACCACATGAAATTATTACAAGGAAAAGTGATCTCTAGACAAACATCTCACCATGCAAATATTATACAAGTCAGATTCTCAACCTTCTTGACCCAAAGATCACCCATTGTCCACCAAAACCGACCCAAATTATAGGATAAACAAGATATGTTCCCTATTTCTGTTGTAATCATGACTAGGCTGCTTCTGCCCGACCAAATCCTTAAGAACATTTTTACAATTAAGAAGGGGGAAAAATATATGTTATTTTAATATATTAATAATTTGTTAAATACTTGTTTATTATTTAAAAAATAATTTTAAGTTATCCTGCAGCTCCCCACTGTAATATATATATATATATATGTTGGTTCAATTTAAAATAAGTAACCTGGTTGCCTTAAAATTTTAAGTTCAATGAAATGGAAAAAGTGAGTTAATACAATGAAGGATAATGATTTAATCTTCAGAAACTCAAAATGATACAGTATGTTATCTTTTTTTTTACAGTTTGATGAGGCCCTTGACCCTGGGTGTGGTGAATATTGCACAAATTAAGCTTATTTTAAAATAGACATAATAATAATTGTTCAACAATAAAGTTATCCTAATTAAATCATCATCATTAATAAACACAACACTAGTGAATTAAGTCATTAAGGAGGAAACCATGTCCCTTGAAAATTTAATTATCACTCTTGCTTCCTTAAGGTTTATTGTAATTTCTAAGGCTACAATTCTGTCTTCTAACAGATAGACAGAGGCAAGACTCAACATGGCTCTACAGTTGTGGTGCATGACTATGTGACAACTATGTTTGTTTATTTGTTTGTTTTATTTATTTATTTACATAGCACAGTGTAATACAACTCACGTTGCCCAAAGTCAATCCCAATCGTTACCCAATCAATCATAAGTTAAAACACCAAATATAGCAGAAATAGACATATACATCACATAGACACATAGACAATAACCCAATTAAGAAACCTCTCCATTAGAAGATTTTGTTTTAGCATTGCATTGAACATGTTTAAGGATTTGGCAGATTGAACAGATTGAGGAGGTCATTCCACAATTTAGAGCCAGCTTGAGAAAAGGCACTGTCACCTTTGTGTTTGTATTTTTTTTGGGTTGTGCAAATCAATTGTTTATTTTCTGATCTTAAGGATCCAGCCGGGATGACACCAAACCAATACACAGGAGCCAAATTGTGCAAGGTCTTAAAACCAACAAGGATTTTGTAAATAATTCTCATTCGTATTGGCAGCCACTTTAGTGAATATAATAAAGGAGTCGCAGAATCGTATTATTAAAATTAGAGTGTGCCAGATTTGCATCATGTGTGGCAGGTTTTAAAGTGACAGCAGCCAAAATGCTTCTGTCTGTAATTAAAGGGAGAGTTCACCCAAAATGTAGATGTCCACGTATATGTGGAACTGGCTTCGTTCTCCTCTCGGTGAAGCACAATGGATCTGCTTCGTTGCCAGCCACAGTGCTCTCACTTCATTGCAAGCGACGACCCGCATAGTAAGTGTGTGAAATGCCTCAGTCTGTTGCATGCTCGCTATTTATGGTGCTTCTGTCTGCAGGTTTGGTGAGGATTTAAAAAAAATAAATAAATAACAGACGCAAGGCTTGGACACAAATCCGAGCAGCGGACTGGTCTGTTACCGTGGACCTGAAGAATGTCTATTTCCACAGCCAGGTCATTCCACGGCATAAGAGGTTCCTCAGGTTCACAATTTGGGGAAAGGCGCACTAATATCAGGTCCTTCCAATTGGCATAGATGCAGCCAAGCGCATAGATGAAGCTCTGGCCCCATTGAGACTCTAGGGCATTCGTGTACTAAATTACCCAGCCAAAAGTCTCATTCTGGCTCAATCCAGAGAGGTAGTGTGTCATCACAGGGACATCTTTCTTCACCACCTCCACTCTTGGTCTCAGGCTGAATGCTCAGAAGAGCGTCTTCTTAACACCTTCTCAGCAGACCATTTTCTTTGGTGTCCTGGTCGATTTTTCTCTCAATGCAGGCCTGCTCGGCCCCTGCTCGAGTTTCCAGTCTCCGTGCGTGTTTGGACCATTTCAGGCTTGGCCATCATGTTGTGGTGGGCACATCACAGACTTCTGGAGCTGATGGCAGAAGCCACTCATGTGCTGCATTTGGGTCTGGTTCATATGAGGCCATTGGTCAATGAAACTCAGGGGCATTCACCCTTCTTGGTTAGCTTTCAGTCTGCTGAGAGTATCGCACAGTTGTCTTGGTGCTCTCTGGAGGTGGAAAGACCCTCTTTTTGCTTCAAGGAGTCAAGATGGGTGTGGTCTGCCACTCTCATGTTATCACGACAGCGTCACAATGCTCGAGCTGCTCTCGTGGCACACAAACTGCCTAGAGTTGTGATCCGTCTCCCTGGATCACTTCCTCTTGGTCCTGATGGGCTGTCATTTTAATGTCAGGATGGACAATGTGGCAGTGGTGTCCCACATAAATCACCAGAGTGGTTCGCGGTCATTCACCCCAAACAAGCATGCACGCCGCCGCCTCCTTTGGGCTCAAGACAGGTTCCTTTCGCTGACAGCAGTTCACGTTCCAGGAGCCTTAAACCTTGCAGGATAACTTCCAGTCGAGACAGGTCAGGGGAGTGGATGCTGCATATTTGGAGCCTTTTTGGCGAAGTAGTAAGTGGACCTCTTTGTGTTGCAAGTCAGTTGCAAGACTCAACTCCCCTGTGCGCCCCCTGTGGTTCTACCTGTCTCATCCGGCACCTCTGTCTGGGGATAGATGCCTTTGCTCATCCATGGCTGGATTTTTAATGTTTGAGAGACTATTGATAATGCTTGTGTGCCTTCTACTAGATGGCTTGTGTGTCTTGGTGTACAGCTCGTGCAGTGGATCCAGTCACATGCCCAGTTGGTTCAGTGCTAAAATTCCTGCGTGATAAGTTTGCAGCCAGAGCATCTACGATTATTTTAAGGGTTTACTTCGTGGCTATCGCAGCATGTCGGGAGTCAGACATGGTACCCTTAGGTAGAGTTTGTCTAGTTTCTTAGTTAATGCGTGGAGTTAGACACTTGAGGCTTGCATGACATGTTAGTGTCCCCACCTGGAATTTGTCGGTGGTTATTGGAACCTCTTTTGAACCTTTGAAGTCAGTTCCTGACCGGATGCTGACTGTCAAATTGGCGCTTTGGTTAGCATTAGCCTCTCTCAAGCTTGTCGGGGATCTGCAGGCTCTTTCTGTGAGAGGGACTTGCATGGAGTTTGCCCCGGGTCTTGTGAAGGTGTCTCTGCAGCCCAGGCCTGGTTATGCCCCCAAAGTTTTCTCCACGTCATTCAGGATCTATTTGCTTTGCCCTGTTCAGGCTTTAAAGGTGTATGTGGATCGCTCTGGCTAGTAGTGCAAGTCCTCTCATTCACATTTAAACATTGATCAGCAAACATAATCAGAAGCTCAACCGAACCTGCTTGATGCATGAGAACAAACCTCATTAGTCCTTGTGGAAGCTCAAACATACTGCGTCAACATGAGAATAAACCTAATTGGTTCTCACAAGTTAACCGAACAGCTTGAGCTTCCATTTGTCACAACTAATGAGTGAGTTAATTAATGTTTATAAGTGAATCAACCCCTAAATCATTTAATCATATAAAGCGATCGTTCCTCTTCAGTAAATTTGGAGTAAACTGCTCAATTCATATGGATTAGGTTTTCGATCTCTTTTCGAAATGATCAAACTTTTTGAAGCTTCAAATTGGCACTTGCATAGTTGCATGCAATTAATGACTGAATTTTTATTTTTGGGTGAACTATTCCTTTAAGGATAATAAAAGAACAAAAGAAAAAAAAAACTTAATAAAAAGATGCCACTAAACAAATATTTAAAATATCAGCTATTGTCTTACATGTTCTTTTTTTTACAGTAATCTGGAGATTAATGTGAAATTATAATATAGAAATATTTTAAAAACTTTAAAGCTGCAGTTTCTAGTGTTTCTTCTTTGTCGCCATCTCTGTTCGAAATCTGCAATTGCAGTTTTTCACGGAATTATCAACTGAACTGGGTTGTGCCTCGGCACGGGATTGAGCAGATGAATCCAATGTTTTGAGGAGAATGTGTGGCTGACAGATTCTACTTTTTGGAAGTATGACCAACATAAGGAAAAAATTAACTAAGGAAAAAAAAGCATAAATCCACCAGTACCACTGGAATTAAAAACATTATTACAAACTTACAGTTTAGATTTATTACTAGAGCGAGTAATATTACTAATATTATTAGTGCGATTAATTACAGAAAAATTTTATATGAATTAGTACAAAAAATTAAATCGACTGACAGCACTAGTATTAGCATGTGGTGAAAACCTAAACGGTTTGTGATATACAGTAACCGTACAGGTAGGCAGGTACTGTTTAATCAAACTGCACAGGGCTACAATGCATAAGATCTTTGGTAGCAAACCTCTACTGAATTCACTATTGGTGTTAAAAAAGCAAAAGCATCACACCGCAAAGGCTTAAAGCATTGGTTTAACCTCAAATGGGAGAATTTCTAGCATTCCTCCTCCAGTTGTAATCTTCTTTCATAGTTGCTTGTAATTAGACTGAAAACACAGAATTAATCTGGAGAGATCAGGAGATCTGTAGCAAATTTTCTTTGCCAAAAGTAAAAGCGTACATCGAGAAAAAACAGTTTTTCAACCCAAACAAATACATGAGATTTATCAATACCAACTCACAACACACTTTGGATCAGGGCCTCAGTTCTATTTTAAATTCTGTTCTTTTGAACTTTCTATTCATCAAAGAATTGTGAACAGAATGCATCACGGAATGTATTACATTTGTTTTCAACAATGATAATAATGTTTCTTGAGCATCAAGTCCACAATTTAGAATGAGGATCATCAATATCAGAATATACATACTAAAATGTACAACAACATTAGATAATTGGGGTTTATTTGTCTGTCACAATTTGAAGCAGCTATCCTGAGAGAGACAGGATTCAGGGCTGGCAGGATTGAGCATTCACCCTCATTATCTTGGGCCTTATTGATCCTGTCTGTCTTTGCCACCTCACAGGATCCTTCCCCTCACCTTGTGGAATTACCCAACACTTTGTGCCAGTTGCCATAGAGACAGACCATTGATCCACTCCACACCCGAGGTACTGATTGATAAAAATGGCAGCTAATGGAAAGTCTACTCTTCTATAAATGAAACAGACCAACTAGATGGAAGGTAGGTAAAAAAAAAAAAAAAAAAAAAAAAACACACAAAAAGAACATGATTGTCAAATAGCAAGTGTCAATTCCATGAACTTCAACTTCGCTGTGCCTTTACCACAGATTGAATCCACTGTAAAAAATTATATGATCAATAAGTTATGACAACATTGTTTTTACATAGCTTTAACTAATTAAAATAAGTTGAGCATGTTTTTGTGTTGCACAAGATTCAGCCCATTTTTAAGTCAGTTTAAAGGGGTTATGTGTAGGTTTTTACTTAAAAAAAATCTTTAAGATAGAGTCTTCATTTGTACATTTATGAGCCAACCATAATGTAATAGAAAGAATGACACCTTGCTGTCCACCATGGTTCAGAATATCAGCCTGTAGGCTCAATTGTGTGTGTAAGAGTCGGGTCTGAATTGCCGTGAAAATTCACAAAATGTGACGTCATGCATGTTCTCGTCTACTTGGGCTTACATCCGTACAGCAGCCATTAGTAAGCAGCAGAAATCGCTAGCGGTATTGTTTCAAATGGACTCTGTGCTGGAGGCTGGTCGCTTCTTTCCATCCGCAATCCAGATACCCACTGAAACTCCTTATTAGTTTAAAAACAAAACAAAAGCCTTATCTAGTGCGGCCAGTGAGCGTGCGCACGAGAACGAGCATGAGACTGGCTGCAGTTTCTCATGTAATTTAATTTGAAATTACTTTAACATCCAAGTTGATTACACTTTTTTTTTGCTTTGTTTGTTTTTTAACAGTGTAGCGAGCTCACCTCTGTCTTCATTTAATTTAACAAAGGAAGGTCTTTGAATGCAAGTGTACACACTATATGTGAAGGACACTGTGGTCAAGTTTATTTATCAAAGGGTCCTGATAATTATTGCAGGAAGGGAGCGACAGCATATCCAGTGGAACAAAACCTCTGTTCATTGTTGAGCGTAAAAAAAAGACAAAATTTGCGGCAGAGAGGCCTACTGTTTCTTGAGGTTTTCATTCGGTTCACATTCTAAGTATAGACTGACTGTTGTCTCACCAACTAATTAGGGAGTATTGGACACATTTGTCTAAAAGTCCACTATATGAGCTGCCAAGCAGTGTTCTCAATTACTGAGACATGTGAATATGGTAACTGCTTTCCTGTACAAACCTCAACTCCAGGAACCTCAGGCCTGAGGGGCGGAGAGGAAATTCTCAGATAGCACCTCAATCCTATTATTTGATTGTATTCTTCATTTAATAAACCATGAAAGGATGGAAACAGGAGGTGGCGTGGAATATATATATTTTTTTTTCCTCAAGAAGGGACTTGGGACTGGCCATGAAAGAGACTGCGTACACTAAACAGCGTAGCTGACTTACAGATTCAGTTAACAAATGAATAAGAATGTTTATTTTTAAACCACAATTTTTAAACCACAAACCTCTCTAATGTTAGAATGTTTATTTTTAAACCACAACTTCAATGTGTGCTTCTTTTACAGATTTATTTACCGATATCTTTCACATTTCTAATCCAAACAACGTCAAACTCGGCACTGCACTTACTCGTGCCCGTAGCAAGACACTTGTCAAGTTGAGATCCATCGGACTAACGGTTCGAGCGATATGCGATTAACAGACAGACACACACACACACACACACACACACAAACAGACAGACGTTCCTGTAATGTATAGATAGATGGGATTTTTTTTTAAACGCAGGAGGAAAAACTCTGTTTATAAAAATACCTGTGTCCATGTGACCAAGGCCTGAGTCACCCAAGTGATGCTGGTAGGAAGATGAGTGAATTAGACGGCTTTATTGGCATTAGAGCATTCATTAGTGGTAAGACCCGCTTTGACAAAGAGAACAGTGAGCCCGGTGAATAAAATAATTGATATTATGCTGATTCACCAACAGAAATTCTGTTTCAATGCTTCCATTTCACAAACATACTGCAATTCTAGAGGAAATCACTTATCAGGAACTCATTAGTTAATGATTTTTTTTATGCTCGTTAGGTCAGTAGCGAATTCAGATTTTTACACACTGTGCCAATTTTGTCACTGGCTTTGTGACAAAAGTTTGTACAGTTGTAATCAAAATTATTAACCCCGCATTGCAAATCAGGTTTATTGGCAATATACAGACTTGCTAGCCTGGGTTTCCGCATGCAGCCTTGCCGCAGCGCAATTTTATTCACGCTGCTAGGCAGCCTGGACACCATGAACCAAATTTTCCCCTGAGATAGGGAACCAATCACAGAAAGAGCAGCAATGACGACATATACGCGACACACCAAAGCAGTTTGTTTATATCTATGGACCATGTCAGCCGACACGAAGTTACCTTTTGATACAGCTTAATGTTTGACATTAACATATCGGCTCAAGTGATTTGCCGAGGGGGGATTTAAAGCTGTTCCCTGATACTGGGGACTTCACTTTTTAATTTTTATTTCATAAAATGTTAGCCTTTTTTGTTAATCACATATTTTACCATTTAATGTCTTTTAACAGCTAGATCGTGACAGCTAATAATCGTTTTTAAATTATTAAACTCTTTTTAAATCAATATTTTGTGTCAAATTATTGATTTAGTTGGTAAGTAAAGTGGGAAAATGTATAGCAGTTGCTACAGCGAATACAACCCCTTCAGGCTGATTCAAGACCCCTCCGCTTCGCATTAGAGTTCGCGGGGTTGTATTTGCTATAACAACCGTCTCCCTATAGATTATCCCTTACTTTTATTTATTTATTTCTATAAGGACTGACAAGACAAAATAAGGGCCGTCAAGTGTGTTTAAACAGTGCGGTACAGCAACCAAACCAGTAGCACTACCATTTTTACAGCGCCGAAAGCAGACCTGTCACTGATGTAATGATGCAATGACATGCACTTGCTAGCCTGTTCCATTTACGTGAGAAGCCTCGTCTAGTCTCTGAAGGAAATGACTTGGAAGGACCCGTCCTGCCAAGGAAGTATCCTTGACATTGAGAAACACGTTTAGTGTATACATAAATCTCCTAAATCTCTGACCCATCGTCGTCTTCATCGTCTAATTTTCTGTCGCTCTACATACGTCAGGTGTTGGTGTGATGGTCCAACTGTGATGGTCACTTTAGAATCTTCCAGGACTTAAACCAAGCTTTGGTGGAATTTGAGGTAAGCTTGGGCTCATTGTCCTGTTAGAAGGCCCAAGCTTCAGCATCCTCACAAACGGCACAACGTTTTCTCCTTGGATTTCCTGACACTTTAATGAATCCATCTTGCCTTTCACACTCCGCATGTCATTTTCACTGGCATGAGTTTAGTACGCACCTTTCTGTGCAAGCTGGTACCTCAGTGCCTGTTGCCACCAAGTCTTGCTGCAGCTCTTCTGCAGTCACTCAAGGGTTTTTATGAACCTGCCTTCTCAGAAATCTGGTTGCAGCCGTTGATAGTTCCTTTTTCTACCCTGGCCAGGTAGTGTAACCACGGTTCCTTTAACTTTGAACAATGCTTCCAACGCTGTCTCTAGGAACATTTTGTACCTTTGCTATATTTTTGTATCCCATTCTTTGTTTGTGAAGGGTGATGATATCTTAACTTTTTGGACCATTCTTTTGACCATATTTCTAACATGCAGTCAAACATAACACTCAACAAACCTAGCCAGTTCAAATATTGCATGTGTTCTGATGCAACAAATGAAGCCCTTGATTAATGATTAGTTGCATCAGGTGTGTTTGAGACAATACCTGTTTTGCAGATTTGTGCTGTTGTAAGGGATTATATTCAGAGGGTTGAATAATTTTGAGACTGCAGAAGTCATTAAAAGTTGTATTTTCAATGGAATTTGGGGAAAGCACTTGTAATATTTGTTGTGTTGAGCTATTTCAATTACACTCTAAAAAATGCTGGGTTGTTTTAACCCAACTTTGGGTCAAATATGGACTAACCCAGCCGTTGGGTTAAATTTTTACATTACATTTTTAACCCAACATTTCGGGTTTGTCCATATTTGACCCAAAATTGGGTTAAAACGACCCAGCATTTTTTAGAGTGTACTTTTGATTGATTTGTCTTTTACAAACAGCAGTCTGTAAATTTGGCACGTGATCCGATCAAGAAGATCAATAGCCAATCAGGACATGGCGCGTTTACATTTGTTCACATTAAGTAGCCTCTGTATGGATAACCGATCGGATTTGTGTTTCCTGAATAATATTTAAATTAGGTCTGTGGCACGACACCAGATTAAGAGTAAAGATGATACCAATTAAACAATTTACCAATTGCTTTCACTCACTCACTTTCCTTTTCTGTGCAATCTCCAGTCTTAGATCAAATTTTTGAATGAAGGAATACTTCCTGAGTTGATCATACAAAAATAACTGGGTTGATCATCATAACAAGTCACATTGTGCAATAGTGCAATGACTATATTGACAGAAATGGGAGATTGATAAACATGCTGAAACAATAAAAACATTCAACATTTAAAACATAAAAAAATTCTGATTCTGATTATTCCTCTGCAAAACAGACAAGATGAATTCAGTATCCTCGACTACCTTAGAGCCTGGACACTGAAGTGCGTTTACACGTGTAAACAACATCCGGATACAGGTTGCATGTTAATGCCAAATGTAAATGCAGCCTATGTTAATCGATAATGGTCCAATATAAAAATTAAATATTTTGTCTAAATAATTCAACAGTAAAACATTGAAGTAAAAATTATTCAAAAGTAAAGCATTAAAAACTAAAATTAATAATTTTATCAATGTTATCAATACTAAAAGTAAATAGGCAACACTTATAAATTATTTAAACAAATTAATAAATCATTTTATTGTACATTATGTAATATGGATATTCACTTAAAGATTACATTTATTAAGCTAGTCTTATTGCAATATGGTCTTTTTTTAAAGATTTACTTTAAGTGAGTGTTAGATGACAGCAAAGGTAATCTAAAAGCATAAATAGCTGAAATGAGCATGCACAAATAATATTCAAAATGTTTCAGTCACTCTGTCAGTCAACACAGGCCAATAATTGATATGGTACAGATATATGGTGTATCCCTACTGTTTACTGTCCCAAAACATATCACAATGGCCCCTTCTTATCCCTACCTGAGACAGATAGTGGACTGTTCATTTAAATGTGGTAGGTACTGAATGTTTGTAGATGATGGAATAAAAAGAAAGCAACTGATCAAAACTTCAGATTGTTAAGAAAAAGAAATCAAGCATTGGTTCAAGTCACGCAACCTTGCAAAATGAGGATAGAAATCTAAGAGCATTACTAAAAATGACATTGCTTTGTCTCATTGCTCTGCAACATTCAAGAGGTCCCTATATAACTCTGTAACCATTGTCAGAAACCACTACAAGTCTCACAACCAGATATAGGAAGGCCATAACATTTACAAGGGTCCGTCAAAACTTAAAAAGGAGGCCTCCCATTAGTAAAGCCAGGTATTTCCTGTGGATGTGAATGGCCTTTTGGCCGACAAGAATAAACCATACCTATCTGAAACAGCTTAACTGGTCCAGTGACCCATCTGTCCACAGGTATTTTAAAGGACTAAAAAGACTGGTTCAAGTATGTCTTTCAGACCTGACCAGATGGATGGTTGGCACTGAGAATTTACATAAACCATGAAACAACTAAAACTGAGGCACGGCTAAAAAAAAATCCAGCATTTTCAAAGCCCATAGGGTTGAATACTCAACTTATAGTGATTTCGACAGTTATTATAGCAAACTGCTAATCCTTGTTCATGTTTAAGCATGTTGTGATGCAAAAAAAAATTGAATACTATACAGTGTAATGTAATTTGCTTTCAGAAAGAGTACACACCATCACTATAGCATATATATATATATATATATATATATATATATATATATATATATATATATATATACACACACACTCACCTAAAGAATCATTAGAAACACTTGTTCAATTTCTCATTAATGCAATTATCTAATCAACCAATCACATGGCAGTTGTTTCAATGCATTTAGGAGTGTGGTCCTGGTCAAGACAATTTCCGGAACTCCAAACTGAATGTCAGAATGGGAAAGAAAGGTGATTTAAGCAATTTTGAGTGTGGCATGGTTGTTGCTGCCATACGGGCCGGTCTGAGTATTTCACAATCTGCTCAATTACTGGGATTTTCACGCACAACCATTTCTAGGGTTTACAAAGAATGGTGTGAAAAGGGAAAAACATCCAGTATGTGGCAGTCCTGTGGGCAAAAATACCTTGTTGATGCTAGAGGTCAGAGAATAATGGGCCGAATGATTCAAGCGGATAGAAGAGCAACTTTGACTGAAATAACCTCTCGTTAGAACCGAGGTATGCAGCAAAGCATTTGTGAAGCCACAACACTCACAACCTTGAGGGGGATGGGCTAAAACAGCAGAAGACCCCAACGGGTACCACTCATCTCCACTTCAAATAGGAAAAACAGGCTACAATTTGCAAGAGCTCGCCAAAATTGGGCAGTTGAAGGCTGGAAAAATGTTGCCTGGTCTGATGAGTCTCGATTTCTGTGGAGACATTCAGATGGTAGAGTGAGAATTTGGCATAAACAGAATGAGAACATGGACTAAATAACACAGCACTAAATAAAAAATGACACGCATTTTGTATTATTTCTCTTATATAGTTACAATAGTTAACATTTTGGAGATTCTGCTAGGTGTATGTAAACTTTTGGCCATACAGTAGCCCTATATATACACAGTTCTGTTCATAAGTTTGTGTATATATGACAATAAATCCAGTATTAATTCAATTCCGACACAAATGACTACGGGTGTACTCACACTTGGCGATCTGAACTGTGCCTGAGCACGTTTGACCCCAAAAGTCTAGTGTTTGACTAGTGTGATCTCACCATACCCCAAGTGTGATTATACGCCCTGACTAACCGAACTGATTGGCCAAACAGGCAACATGTAACAAAATATTGTCAGATTTAATAGACTGGCCTACTTAGCCTGACTTATTAATGTGAATGTCTCTACTTACTGCAATGTGAAAAAGTTTGTCTTTGTCAGAGGGAGTTGAGAATTCAGTCCTAACATTGAGGAGTCTGTTCATTAAAGCATGTCTCACTGAGAGCTTTCAGGATTGACAGCACTTGTTGCCAGAACAGCCAAATGGTGCAAGGACATCCTGACATCCACCATCATCCCATCTAAATCAAAAACAAGAATGGTTTCATCTCACAAATTGAACTTTTTTTGAGTTAAGGTCACCCCAGCCTTTTAAGAGTGATTGCAGGACTAAATATTTTGTATAAAGAGATCACATGTGTCTGGCTGTGTACCACTGGATTCTAAACAAATATGTTGGTTTATGTAAACATCATAAATATCAACATATATTTGTATATATAGATATATATTTATTTCTGATTGAAGAGATTAAAAGGCCACTTCACTCCATCATGGAACACCTGTTGCAGAACGGATCTTAGTCTGAAACATCCTGTTAACAAATCCTTATTTTGTATACAAAATTGTGTATAGCTATATATTCATGTCACATAAATACATTTGTTTTAGCAAATGAAGGTTTAGCGTTTTCAAATGTAACTGAGTCATCTGTGGGTCAAACCACACAGAGTGGCAAGAGGGTGAGTTTTTGCTCACTCACATGACAATTTTCAGAAGCTCTTGAAAGGCCAAACCAGGTAGGTGTTATAAATTCAGAGATGCACCATTTATTCATTTTGCCTAAACAGAGAAAACAAACCCCTTCAAAAAGAGTCACAAAAAATATAAAATGCTGATATTTTTACTAAAGCAGCACAAACAACAGCGCATATTAACAACCAAACTCAACACACAATAAACATTTCAGCAGTCAAAAGTGCTTTATAATCATCTTGATGATAGCAACTTTTACTTTATTACAAGATGTTCTATTAGCATTACGAGGCAGACATAAAGGCAAAATAGTAAACAGGAGGATTTAGCCCACAGTCTAAGAAAGCATGCAGGATCTAAACTTTAGGACAGGAATGAATGATTGGACTTTGTATTCCCTGATTATTCCCTACCAAAGACATAAAACGGATGAGAGTAAAAAATACAACGGTCAACAGTGTAACTCAGCATTTGGATCTGTGAGTGACTTACACTTCGCTGTCCTTGGACTTCATGAAGTCTACACCAGCCTTGAAGAGAAGTCTGACTAAATAATAATAATAAAATAAGACAGTCAGTGTAAAGGAATGAAGAGACAAAAAATAATCTATTTT
Source organism: Pimephales promelas (assembly GCF_988280905.1). Lineage (NCBI taxonomy): Eukaryota > Metazoa > Chordata > Actinopteri > Cypriniformes > Leuciscidae > Pimephales > Pimephales promelas. The sequence goes on from NC_142773.1 coordinate 28,877,914, forward strand.
AATTCTTCTTAAAATCACATGTCCAAATGTCAACTTTTGTACATTAACCTATAATCAATACAAATAATCTGTTAAAAAGCAGGATGTAGTGACCTTGATTTATGACAATGTTTTAAAAAGAGGGGTAAAGGGTATTTCCAAGGGCTGATTTTAAATATATTTTTGTTTCTTTAAAATATCATTTTTATAACATTTGTTATTTCTGATTTGAAACCGCTACTAATAACATAATTTTATTGACATTAAACCTAGAGTTTACCATGGCAACTTGAGTGACATTTCTGCAGAAATGAGGGAGGTATGGAGACAGTCTTTTTTCGGATGGCATCATAGTTGGACGGCACTCCGTCAAGTCAGTAGACTCCCTCCCCCTGCCATAGATTTGCTCTGTAATTCATATGGGTAGACTGCCTCTACTCATAAGCGTCTCACCCTACCTCCCGTCAAACTAAGTCGCTCTTTCGTCTCCCACTTAGCAGTGACAGCCAACCTCCAATGTGCTCAGTCAGTGGCTATCGAGAGCGGTCGTTATTGCACCTGCTTCGGTAGTGGTCGTTGGGTAGCATCCGGCACGCGCGAGAGTACCCCGTGAGTGACTAAACTTTAGAGATCCGAAAGAGATCATTTAACGTCATGGACGTAAGGCTGCATCTGAAGCAAATTGCTTGTCTGTGTTTTATCAACCTGCTTCTGACGCCTTGTGGATTAGCCTGCGGTCCTGGTAGAGGGTATGGAAACCGAAGACACCCAAAGAAATTAACCCCGTTGGCTTACAAGCAGTTCATTCCCAACGTCGCTGAAAAAACGCTCGGGGCCAGCGGCAAACACGAAGGCAAAATCACAAAGGATTCAGAGAGATTTAATGAGCTGATTCCGAATTATAATCCCGATATCATCTTTAAAGACGAGGAAAATACAAACGCGGACAGACTGATGACCAAGGTATGGACTCATGCGTGCGTAATTACCCAGACGCACACTATCATAAATAATGCATCTCTAGTTTGGCCGTTAAAAAAAAATCATTTCAGATATGGCTTTATGAAGATTGTAAAAAAAACAAAAAAAAAACATTGATGTTGCATTATGGGCTCTTGTGTTCTTTAACGCACCAGAACAGAGCAGGGATGTTTTATTGCATAACTAGAGAATAAAACTTATTGGTGTAATTCTAATAAGTTGTTATATTTCATCAGGCTGTACAAATTTGTAACATAACCTTTATTTAGGATTCCCAGCACTTTGACATTGCGCGGTAAAACTAAAACTTTAACTGTTGATAATCCGACATATAGCAGTGCGCTATAACATTTTCACCATGCAGGCACCTGGGCTTAAGTGATGTTCTCAATATGAACATACTTAAGACTTTGCGTGGAACGTTTGTACTTTGATTTACATTTACATATATATATATATATATATATATATATATATATATATATATATATATATATATATATATATATTAAATGTAATTGAATTAAAAATGACTATTCGCTGTCCTGAAAATTTGCATGATAGTCTATCTTTGACATTGGAGCAAACTAAGCACCATTGGATAATTTAGTGTTAGTGGTGAAATGCATTTGCTGAGCATAGCCTACGTTTTTTTTCTCCTAATAAAGAAGGCTTCTGAAAGTTAATAACATAATTAAATACACGAAACACCCCGCCTCCACACATCGTAAGCATTGCGTAATATATTTTTTTTCCCTCTGGTCTGCCCGATCAATTAATTCGTTCCCCCAAGATCACTTCTGCGTGTCTGTTTATGAATACATCTCATGACCTGCTTTTATTGTCTTCTTAAGAAAATGTGGGTCAGACGTGATCTTTGTCACTGATGTTGCGCGTAGTAGGCTATTGGATAATACCGGCTCCCGTGGCGAGCGCGTTTTGTTGCCATTCACTCAGCCGGTGCACTGCTTTCTCTGATTAAAATGTTTTAGGATAATTACTTGAAGCCAATTACAAAACGTTTTCTCTCGCAATCTCTAGCATCAAAGTAACTTGCCCCAGTACAAAAATGCACGTCCACAATGCCATGGAAGAATCAGCATTTAAGCAATTCATTGGTGGCGCAACGTCTCTGTATTACTGCTGCACATGCTGAGAGAAAGAACTTGAATTTTCAGCTCTATTTACTCCTCTCGGTTATCGATCGGTCGGTCTAGAGTCTGCGCTTTTGACCTATGGCAATAAACGATCTCTCCATCGCACAAACTGATGTCAACTGTGGCTGACTGGCAGTTATTTAAATCAACCCAATTCTGAAATGATTGCATCAATTGACCAGTAATTCCTTTTTAGATGTAGGCTATATTTAGCATTTTGCAAGAACATTTGTTTTAAACACACAGAAACAATATAAAGGTCACTGTATAGTCGTATGCATAGCCTACGAAAAACAAACTTTTTTGGATAAGTTGCAGTGATGACTTGGAGAGGAGAACCGAAAGACCCTTTTGGGCATACTTTTTATTTATTTATATTTTTACCTCTAAATATTCAGTAAATCTTCTGACACTTTAAAAGGGTAGGCTATATGTATTGTGATTGACAACCTTCCTCTCTCACTCATTCAGCGCTGTAAGGACAAGTTAAATTCGTTGGCGATATCCGTTATGAACCAGTGGCCGGGCGTGAAACTGCGCGTCACTGAAGGCTGGGATGAGGATGGTCACCATTCCGAAGAATCTTTGCACTACGAGGGACGCGCAGTGGACATAACTACCTCAGACAGGGATAAAAGCAAGTATGGGATGCTATCTAGGCTTGCAGTGGAGGCAGGATTCGACTGGGTCTATTACGAATCTAAAGCCCACATACACTGTTCCGTCAAAGCAGGTGAGAACAATGTTACTTTTGGCCTAGCTGACATAATACATGTAGCTTATGCTACATAGATGCATAATTTAAATATCTCAGTCTATTTATGTGTTAATATAATTTTAGAAACATATCCAAGAACTTCAGCAAATAGCATGAAAAGATAGGCTTGAGGCATCCTTTGGGGTTCATCAGATTGCCACATTGCATAACCTTGGCACTGTTAGTCTAGAATATAGTTTCCAAATATTGAGATCTTATATAAAAAATCTTTTTTTTTTCATTTTACAGGGTAATAATTTGTTAAATAATCATTGTTAACACATCAATACATATTTTTTTTCTAACCAAGAGCAGCTGAAATAACAAATATAATGACAAACTTATAAAACTTATAAGAAGTGTTAAATGCTGCTAATTATGTAGTTTACTGCGCGTTGGGATTTCTGCACCTGTGTAAACAGTTATACAAAACTAAAGGGATCAAGGAAAAGCAAAGTCTGTAGGCTCAATTTAAATGACAATGTCGGATCACTTTTGTGTTAATTCAGGAGCCAGAATCACCAGACAGCGTTTCAACCCTTGCAGCTTTAGTCTACCCGTGTTTGGATTTGTTTCCATATCCCCAGCAGTCAATCCATTTTTTTTTTAAAGCTTTACAAATATACATTCCTAAATGGTCTATTTTTACTTTTATCGCAGAAAATTCGGTCGCTGCTAAATCAGGGGGATGTTTTCCTGGAACGGGTACAGTGACACTTGCAGACGGGAGGAGGAAACGTATCAGAGATCTTAAAGTGGGCGACCGGGTTTTAGCATCCGACGAGAGAGGAAATGTCTTATTTAGCGAATTCATTATGTTCATGGACCACGATCCGAAAACGAAAAGACAATTCGTCGTCATCGAGACGTCAGAGCCTTTTACAAAGCTGACCCTCACAGCCGCGCACCTTGTCTTCATCGGGAACGCTTCAGCTAGTTTGGGTATTACAGCAACATTTGCAAGCAACGTGAAGCCCGGAGATAACGTTTTGGTGTCGGATGGCACAAGCAGGACCCTCAAGAGCGTTACCGTAAAGAGGATTTACAATGAAGAGCACGAGGGCTCTTACGCGCCAGTTACAACTCACGGAACTATAATAGTGAATCGGGTGCTGGCTTCGTGCTACGCGGTTTTTGAGAATCACACATTGGCACATTGGGCTTTTGTACCGGTCAGGTTAAGTCACAAGCTGATGACGTGGATTTTTCCGGCTCGTGATTCAAACGTCACTTTTCAGGAGGACGGCATCCACTGGTACTCAAATATGCTGTTTCACATCGGATCTTGGCTGCTGGACAGAGACTCTTTCCATCCTCTCGGGATTTCACATTTAAGCTGAGACTGCAGCTATACAGTGTTTCACTACGTGGACATCAGACTATGTAGCCTATCTTTATTTTCTGTAAGAAAAGCCTTAAAGTGTTCACTCAATAATTTATTTGTATTGGATTATCTGTTTCTGAAAACGTAGGCTACACGCCGTTTCAAGCATGTGACCGTTTTTTTGTGCATTTTGTGAAACATAAAAGAGAGTATAGGATTTAAGAGAAAGCATTGAAATTACAGGACTGTAACGTTACAGTGAGTGTGCAACCGACTGTTCTGTTATATTGGATAGGCTAAGCATAGGATGGCGCTCAAAATTATATTTTTATACACAGATTTGTATATTATTAGATTTTTGAGGGATCTAAAAGTATTTACAGAATCATATTTCGTTATTTGAAATAGTGCCAAGTAGGCCTACGAAAGCGCGGTAAATTTAAACAGTTGCGATGTATCAACGAACTGTTCATGCCATTATGTCATGTGTCATTGTTTTTGTGTAGCCTATTCACTACACTAACAGTTTTTTGTTTAAATGTAGGCTACATTTCTTGACAAAAGTACTCAAAATAAATTCATGGTACGAAGTGTAAATTATTCAATGACCTTCAGAGCTTGACTTGTAATTTGGGGGTTAAAATGTATTTTTGAGAAAAAGTTAGCTTACCATCAAATAGGCCATTTTAAAGGTATTTTAAACAACTAAAAATGCTAATATTTGTGTTATTTTCTTGAAATACTATAAAGTGATAACGGAAACCGCTCGAGCAGCCTTCTGTTGCTAGGTTACCCCTGGTGGGAGCGCGACTTTAGTTAACCCCGTTGGCTTGCATACGACTTTACCAACCTCACAATTCGCTCTGCGTAAACGGTACATTTTTCACTTTTAAATGTTTTAGGAATTGAAAAGACAAACTTTAAAATTTGGATTAGACGTAACCTATGTTTTATTTTTCCACTGACTAATCTAATTTTTTGTTTGTTTGTTTGTTTTCTTGAGGGGTTCAATAAACAAGCGCTTTAATATCGGGTTGGGCTCATAGGCCATTTGCATAAAAGCAAAATCTCGAATGGGACTACAAACCAATAATTGCCTAAATTAACTTAAAACTCAACGCACATCGTTTTTGTATGAGCATCTGGCCTCGACCCTTAATCGCCGATGTTGCAGCAAGACTTTCGACAACATTTAGGAAGTAGCCTAACGTTTGGCCTATTGTGTCTATTAATGTCTTAAAGTAAAACCCAGATCAACAATTTCCCAGCGTTAGAGTAATTTAGTCACCACTCTGATAACCAATCTACAAAATATGCATTTTACACATGATGCTTGAAACGTCCACAGTAAGAGACGAGTATGGTGTGTGTAAGGCTTATGTAGTGCGACATCTACTGGGTCTTTACGGCTCTGACACACTGCTCCAAGTTTCCCCATGACAAGCAACATCAGCGCATATTTTCTCGAACAACGGATGAAGTTTATCTGAAATGTTTTGAAACATTGTATTTGAAACGTTCTTTTTAATTTTAAAGTCACCACCCGACATACTGACATAAGCTTACACTCTTAAAAAGAAAGGATCCAAAAAGAAGTTTTGTAGGGAAGCCATTTTTGGTTTCCCAGAGAACCTTACAGTGAATAGTTCTTAAAACCATTTGTTTTCCTTTGTGTAAAACATGCTTATCTAAAGAACCTCCACTATAAATACCCTTTTGTGAAAAGGTTCAGTGGATGTGCCAATAACCATTCTTTTTAAGAGTACTCCTTTGGTTTGGTCAAGTTTGCATATTGAATGAAAAAGCCAACAAGATAGATACATTAACCACTATGCAGATCTGAAGATAAAAGAACACCTTGTAAATTACAAGAATAAAGCAGTTAATTGACATGTTAATCCCTGTGTGACCTTTGACATGATTGTTAGTGGATTTCCATGGCAGTTAGCCTGACAGATGTACCAAATATATGCCTTTAAAACAAAATCAATAATTTTGAAGGCTCCCTGTTATAGTAAAATCAAGCTCAACATGACCAAGACATATTCTTAAAAAGTCCTGGACGGTCTTGGAAGAAATATCAAGAAGCCTGAGACCTTTTCAGTCTATAAAATAGCCACAAAAAGGCTTAGAAAAAAAACACCACCACTGTTTCAACTGCACATATTGGTAAATTTCTGATAACATGCAAGGCATTCTGTAGACGGGAAAGGCCATTCAAAGGCCATTCAACTCGTTATTATACAAGAGCTTATGTAGAGATGTGGAAAGGCTCATTGACGTAAAGCTCTAAAATAATTGAAAGCAATAAAGCTCAACTTTGGCACAAGTTCAAGCAGTGACTAGCTCAATAACACTGCCCACCTGAGTCAGTTAATCCATCAGACTTCAATCAGACACCAGGCACAAAACCTGTGATGAATGATGTAGACAGGCTGGGAGATACACTGGTATGCTGATCTTTTTCCCCCTCAACATTTTAGTCAAACACAACATTGGTGGTAGTGGTGGGGAGGGGGACTCAAATTGCTTAATGAGAAAAGTAAGTAACATTTAAAGAGTGTTGCGACAAGGATTGAAATTCCACTCACATTCAGCTTTTGAGGAGGGAGCGGTGTTGACTCTGTGTGGTTGAGACTTGCTGGAAGACACAAAAGGAGCTGCGTGGAGACAGAGGGATGACCTTGGGCCCGGCCCAGGTACAAAAGCACTGCTAAAGGAACATTCCAGGGGACCAGGAAAACAAACTAGCCCCTAATCCTCCCTCTATCCCACAGTCTGCTGGATTAGAGCAGGGCCACTCTCTGCAAATGTTGACATTCCCTAAGACAAGACGTTAAAGTCTTGGAAAATATTTCAGAATGCAACATCTGTTGCAAGCAAAAGACGGAGCACAATAGATGAGGCAGTCTTGTTGTACCTAAAAGAAGCAGTGAACTTCAAATGGTCTTTCAATGGTCTGTGTGTTTTCAGATAGAAGGTATTCATTCGTTCAATCTTTTTTTGTGAAGTTAAATCAATTCAACAGACAATTCAACAAACAAGAATTTAGCCTACAACTTTTCATACCACAATCGACTAAGAAATAATATATTAATACACAGAGCATGAAGCTCATCAAACATAACCATTAAAACAATCTAAACTAATTATGAACAGCCTGCTTGAATATATTTAGAGAAGTTATAAACAAAATTTCAACTTTAATATCACATTTTAAACTTCTTAAAAGATCTTTAATACTTTAATATCACATTTTAAACTAATTAAAAGATTAAACTGCTTAAAAAATAAAGCACAACTGATTAATAGGCTGAAAAAAATATCAATCAATTTGGCCACTAGATGGTGCTAGACAGCTGCATGAGTCAAACCATGTGGCATAGGCAGGCATTTATCAGAAAGATTAAAAAAAAAAAACATTTGATTTTCAATTGTTGGGTCCTGATCACATAAAACTATTGTTTTTTCAAATTGGCGGCTGATATTATCTCACCACCATTGATATTTTTCTTCAATCTTTCCCTAACAACCAGTCTGCATTCCTGTTTCCTTTGTTGAAAGGGGGTGACTCTACTTTTTTTTTTTCATTAGAGAACAACTGACACAGTATCTACATGTTCATAAACTTTTTTTCTATCAACCAATCAGGATTTCTTAAAAAAACCAAAAAAAAAAAACAAAAAACAAAACTGCACCATTACGACTGCTCCTAAAGTTTTAAATGATCTTGTGGGGTCCCTAGATGAAAAACACCACTGTGCCTGTCTCAAATACAGTGCTTTAGTTAATATTGTTGGGGGAAAATAGAAAACAGGTGTTTTATCATTACTGGCAGTTTTGAACAGGCTATTCTCTCCATCATAATGTGCCTTTGTTTTTTTAGGTCATTTTTATCTGCAATTTCTACAGACACTTGACTAAATTTTATAACATTTATGAAGAATAATGCATAAGTAAGAGTGACTGCACAAACGTTCCTCAATATAACTGTTTCTTAAATGTTCTGCTAAATTAAATGAAAAGCCACCCAGGACCATGCAAGTAGTGTTTGTTTTAATGGAAACCAAGGAGCAAAAATGTAAACAACTGTCAAACCCCTGTCTTCAACAATCACAAAAAAGGCAAATATCACATCCTAACAAAAATGTTGTAACAAAAAACTGGGAGAACACTGAAAATATTCTACTCAGCATGTTGGATGGAGTTGGTGTCCGAGAGATTCAGCGGTTCAGTCTAACTATGAAGTTGACACAGGTTTGATCAGTAACAGGCTCTGTTCTCACACCGGAACTTAAGGGTCTATAATATCCGAGACAAAAAGAGGGGAAAAAAAAGAGCATCATGGTATATGGTACCCAATACCACATAAACAAATATGATTGAAACGTGAACATGCTGGGAAACTAATATGGAGTCTACTTACATGAAAGCACTGCGTTCGTTTCCCCTGACAGCCACCTGTGTCAAAAGAAGGTTATAAAGGTCAGATCAAAGGTATGACCCCTGTGGGACACTCATTAAAAAGTAATGATGTTGGGCTGGCGCCCATTATCCCCTTCCAGTAGTGTACTCTGTCCATTTTTATAGGGTGACAGTGGGCCTGCTGCTTGTCAGGGTCAGTGGTGTTGTTGTAATGCTTGTGACATCATAAAACCACCAGCTCATTAGAAGCCACTGAGAATCAATGTTGCATGTAATAGCCGCTCGTTTTAACATTCCAGGTAGCCGTTTGGTCACTGCAGGACGCTGTGGGTGGTATAGATCTTAACATCTAGCAAATACTTGAAAACGACTTTAGTGTAGATCCCATCCTGTCACCACGGATGTTGCTAAATGAATCACGCACAGATTGTTTCATTGATCACATTTACAATGGATTCAGTGAATGCTATGCATATGAATGTATAGGCAACTGTAATGAATATATAGGCTACTCTAAAACTGAAATTTTAGTTGATTTTTCAAAATAAATGAATACTTTCATTTTAGAAAGGATGGATTAAATTGATCAAGAGACAGCAGAGACTTTGATAATTTTAAGAAAGATTTCCATTTCAAATAAATATTCTTTTGAATTTTCTATTTATCAATGATTCAAAATATATATCATATATAATGTATAATGCATATCATATATATATATATATATATATATATATATATATATATAAAAGTGTTTTCAACACTGATAATAAGAAATATTTCTTGAGTACATTAATAAGCATATTAAAAATGTATAAAAATAGAAAAAATATATTTTGTAAACTATTATTTCACAGTATTCCTGTTTTTACTGCATTTTCAATCAAATACATGCAATGCAGCTGAAAGTTTTTTTTTTTTCAAAAGTGCCATTCTGAAATTTTCAGTCACTTTCTCCCTCTGAGAAATCTCTGAAAAGTACAATAAGCAAACAATTCGAAATAATTGTTTCAAAGTAACTCATCAAATACTGACATCCATAAAATATAAGAAGTATAACTAATAGCATAGCAAATTGTCCCTCTTGACCTTTCTGTATTCAGCCTTACCTAAACCTCAACAAGTCGACTAAGACTGCCCTCTAGCGGAGCTTTATGAAATTAAGAAACGCAGCATCATGAACTGCAATATGCCTTCATTTCTTACCAAGACTATTCCAGTCACAAGTGAAAAAAAAAAACATTATGAACACTAATCCCAGTAATGATAGGATTACCATTTTATGTAATAACACCATGATAAGTGATTAATCGCAATTTCTACTTTCATTCAAAACTAATTTCTTAATCCTCATTTTATAATTATATTTTTATTTAATTAAATGAACAGCCAAGTAGTTTATCAGCTAGCCAAATATAATGCATAGTGACAGCCACAAGGGGGGAAAATGGTTTAATCTGGAAGAAAGAAAACACACCTACTCACATACAAAACACATAATATGAAAGCTGTGATTCAGATGACTGCCATGCAAGCATTGCTCAAGGCAGTGTGCTATGATGCCTCTGTGTCAGCGAGTGAACAATCACCTCTCACTCTCTGTGCAGTAATGCACGACATGACAGCCGAACGCCTCTCAACCCCGTCAAGCCTTTAGATCCGCGTACACCAGGGATAGAGTCATACTGTGCTGACAGGCACATCAACAGACCAAGCAACAGCAGGTGATTGGCTGCAGTAAGGATGGGGAACTATGGGGAAATACTTCATCCTCAGAGCTTCCTACTTCCTGCTCAGTCATCTGAGGGGCTTATGCATTACGAATAATTACATAGCAAAAGCCAAACATTTATTCCGTTCTCTCAGAACAGATAAACCAGGTGTCAGATCCAGTAGAGAAGATGCCACATACTGTTAGGTCAAACAAGACACTTTATCAGACAGTCTCCACATCAAAATCCTTTCTAAAAATATATTATATAATGTGTTTCTTTCTGATAGTGCCATTGTTTCCGTCTCTGCTTCTTTCGAGTTGAATCATCATGATCAACTCGGAAGAAGCAGAGACAGAAACAAAGCCACTATCAGAAAAAAACACTTTACACAATACATTTTTAGACAGGAAGTTGATGAATCATCATATTATATATATATATATATATATATATATATATAACTTACTGACCCTAAACTTTTGAATGATAGTGTACTATTGATCATTGTAAATTCATAATGCTGTAAAAGTATTGTTCATGGTTAGTGCATGATACCTAACGTGTCGCAAATTTAATCTAAAGTTATAACAAAATACGTAAATTAAGTTAGAGATAAAAGAGCATTTATATCCAGCAGACAAACTTTCAGAAAATTATGAGAAATTGAAGATGTTTCCAAGTTGACAAACACCAAGGGCAGAAGAATGCAATGCCAATCTTATGATACCATAGTGACAGCGTGTCATTAATCGCACTAACTTTCACAAAGGGGTTAAGCTGTTTCACAGTAAATTGCACTGATCGTATCAGCTTTCCAGGGCGAGTAGACAGGCCTGACAGTGAGTGGTGGAGTTGGGAGGGGAGTGGGGATTTGACCTACCTGAATGGGTCTTACTGACATCAGCAGGTTTTTCAGATGGACCCCAGCGGTTGATGAAGAAAGCCCTTCAACTGACACCAGATCTGCAGCCTTGCCCATCCTCTCCCCCTCATCCTGCTCTACCGCTCGTCTGTTTGCCAGGCACCAAGTGGGCGCTGCCCATCTGGCCCTCTTCGACTATACCTCGCCCCTGAACAACAACCTGCAGCGAGCGCCAGGCGCATGCCGGGACGACCAATTTAGTTTGCCCTTCTGGCGTCTGCTGATGTTTCAATACGAATGAGATGCCTCAATGTTTTTTAGTCTATTGACTAAAACAAGAGTAGACCTTTTTGAGGTTAGATGCCATATAAAATTTTGCACTAATGGAACCGGGCATACAGTGTGGTCAATGGATCTTCAAGACCTCAGTAACGGGGTAGGCGCCATATTGATTTGTTTTGAGGATGAAAAAGAGGCTGTGTTTTTAAAATGGCAATAAATAAGGAAAATGATCCAGAAGGACTCAGCACTCGCCCATGTTTACAACAGGATAAAGGCAAAGACACATTTACCTTGTCATGGGGCTGGTTAGGGCCAGATCCTCTCTTCTCATTGGGATGGTTTAGCTTAAGCCCGTATTGCAGAATTGAAGGTGGAGATGAATCAGGCATACTGAAGGTGACAATTCTACCCTTTGTTTCAGTCACCGCTTTAGTATCTTCACTCATCTGTGAAGAGAGATCAGAACTTGTACTAACTCCCATTTATAGTCTACAACAACAACAACAAAAGAATAGGAATGTTAAAAATGGATAGGATCACATGCATCAAATATATCTGTACCTACATAATATCCTTAACATAGTCTTAAACTCGTCATTTTCATTTAGTTTGTGTGAAATGTTAGAGATATTATTATGCCTGTCCCATTCTTTTCTTATCCAAAGTTGTATTCTGATAAAAAGCAACAAAAGCAGACCAAACTATGTAATGCGCACTGAACATTCCACTTGTACCCATGGGGGCAAAACACCTGTTTTTTTTTTTTAGGAAATCAGACATGGGCTGCTGTAAAAGGCTGTCATATAAAAATGAAATCTATGATGTCTGCCGGGAACATGTAATTAGAGTCAAAAGAATGCTACCTCAAATTCAACTTGTTGACCGGTTTGTCCACCCAGGTTGTCATCCTCACTCAGACATCATTGATTTCATTTTTATATGACAACCTTTTACAGAAGCCCACGTCTGCTAAACCCCCTTTTCGCCGACTAAAACTATATAAAAATGAATTTTAAAGGTCCCGTTCTTCGCGATTACATTTTTCAAACTTTATTTAGTGTGTAATGTTGCTGTTAGAGCATAAATAATAGCTGTAAAATTATAAAGCTCAAAGTTCAATGCCTATCGAGATATTTCCACTATTGGTGGAATGCAGTCCTAATGATGGACTTGAACTCTCAGTGTATTTTTAGTCAACTTCCAGGTGTCTTCCTGACCTTCCCATGCTGCATCTACTTTCCTGTTATCCTGCCGAGTGTCCCACCTCCCACCTCAGAGCTTAATGAGCATAAACAAATCAGGATTCCCTGCGACTCTCTCTGCTTCAAGTTCCGCACCTCTCTTGGCTGGCTGGGCCTCAATGTCACACCAGACCACTACACTGCTGTGAAAGCAGTGGGCATCCCCAGGCCTACAGTCAAAACAACTGGCCTACAGTGATGAACAACAATGGAACTCCCACAGACTATGTTATGATGTTAGACAGAGCATCACAACATTTCCTGCAGGACAACAGACCTGGACATAATTGATTTTTCCCACATGGTCTATGCGACAGTCTATTATCAGACAATGTATTAGGGTTTTATATATATATATATATATATATATATATATATAAAAAACACAAACACAGAATAAAAATACCAAAAAAAAAGAAAAATTTGAATAATTAGAGAAATTCAGGTTAACCACCTTCAATTTCTTCTTCAGCTACTACTAGTGCCAAACAACACCTACTGAGAGCAGCCAAAACAGAATGTGTACAGAATGAAATTCCGCCGCTGCTGAGAAACTAGTATTGCATAAATGTACTGCGATCATTGAGATGCAAGAGTAGTTTGATTTTTAACATTATTCTCTTAACAGACATTTACATCGATAGTGCGCCGTTATAATTTATTTGCTTTTGGTGTACTGTGGAGTGGATAAAACTGTTTTTAATGGCAGGCTAATTACCGTTAACTCGCGCTAGCCTAACACCGGCGAACTATGCTGACTGGAACGTCTGGATGAAAATTTTTGACAACTGTCTCCACTGATAAATAACACTAAGGCTAAGTTGGAAATGAGGCCCAATGTCCAAAAATCATTTAATCTATACGAACACATAGCTTCTTTAAAAATCTTTGCTTTATATTCTTTTAGCTGATTTGGGTGTGATAAATTAACCAAAGAAACCACAGTTCAGCAGTTTTCCAAGTTGGAAGTTTAAGTTCAAAGCTAAAGTTTAGGGGCCCAGTTTGACTTGAATAACCAATAGAGGCGAGAAGAGTGTCACATCACTGAGAAATTCAAATGGTTAGAAGTTCCACTATACAGAGGTTTTCATCCAAAATAATTATAATTCCGAAAGTAAGAGGACCAGTGAAATTAGACATTATTGGCCATTAAAGGGATACTTCACCTCTGGAAAGATGAATGTGTATTTAAAATGGGTCATTTATGTAAAAGAAATGTGAAATTATTTTTGAATTTGGAGCTTTCTAGACTGAGAAAAGCCAGAAAATGTATTTTTGGCTTATGTGGATGAAAGACAACAACTCCCAGAATGCACTTGCTTTGCTGCCCTAGGAGGCCACGCCTAGTGGTAACAGAGCGCTAAACAACAAGTCTGGGCTACTAGTGAGTCTCCGTGATGAGTCTGCCCGAAAATGTGTTTCGAGATCACCCAAAATGTCCGGGATTTGGCTTTTGCGATTATGAAACAGTCGCCATTGATTTACTGTTTTGAACAGCACGAGGCCGGTGGCATGATTACCAATGAGCGACACCTGTGAGATACCAGTCTCGTATCTCTCACAGAGGAGCAGGAATTTTCTTTACAATGTTAAAATGCACATCAACTGATCACTTGTTTAGCAGATTTCAGATTGACCAATCGGAATGAATTCAGCTAGATTGAAACAAAAGCTATGCATGTAAACAATGAATGGTGACTGCAGAAAGCAAAAGCAGAATCCCGGACAAGTCCGTGAAAAAGAGAATGATACTACTCGGCTTTCTCCTACTAAGTTACTCAGCTTTTTCCACAGAACATGAGCCTACAAGTTTAGCTTAAAAAAAAGATGGCTGACACTATGTGTACATTCAGTGAGTGAGATCCCACCCTTTATGGGCGGGTTGAAAACATGCGGGACAGCCCCTTCTACTGGCTGTAGTCTTTAGCCTCTGGCCAAAAAATGTTCCAATGACGCAAAATGACGATTTTAGCATTATCGGAGGATTTTTTTTCCAGACAAAAAAATACATAAGGGGGATATGACGGTAATACAAAGCTTAATGTTAAATCCTGAAGTATCCCTTTAAATTCACTGATACTTAGTTGAAGGGGTTTACTGCTCTGGACACCCCTGTTTTGATGCACTGAATGCGCATACGACTTTAGGCCATATTATGCCACAAACATGTCCCAAGGACATCCCGAATCAAAGAAGCACAACCTGACGCAGTGAAACAGCGCTATCTGTATTCCGCTGCTCTCAGCACAGTGTAAAGTGATTAATCCTCCTCCATAGAAATCACAGCCCTCCATTACACCAATCACAGAGTAAGCAGTATTATCCTGGGGTGACAACACTTGACAAATTCCCCACTCGCCTTCACTCCTGCTTTGTGTTCCCTGTTGGCACGCCTGCTATTATTCCTGATGAAAAATTAATTTCCCTTATCTGTGGCTAAGCTCTTCAATCCAAATCCGCCATACTAGCAACTCTCTATTTACAGGTATTAAGAGAGCGTGCCCACACACACACACATAATGCCAGCAAACACACACCAAAGATTAATTGAACGTCTTCAGGGGGTGACATCCAATTCTGAACACCTGAAAGATACTTGATACTGGAGAGAGGGAGAGAGATAACATTGTCAGCGTGGATGAGACTGACAGCGGAACAATGTCCCTGGGTAGCATCTTGCTGATCTGTCTTTCAGCAGGCCCACACCACTCTGTCAAATGCAACCTCATCGATTCGGCTGTCTGCAGATATTTCTCCCTCCCTCACCACCACCACAACCTCTATTAAGACTGACACCCTGTTATCTTCATCGGTCTCCAAAGCTCGCGTGCCTCTCGTCTCAGGACAGGTTATGGAAAGGAAAGAAGGGAGAAGAGAAAGGGTGGCTACACATGGAAAGACAGAGATGAAAGGAGAACGTTGTGATGTTGCATGGGGGAGATTGAATTCATATATGGGGTGAATTAAGGAGATTGTTTTGGAAAGAGGAATAAAAGAAGGGCATTTTTTTTACATCTATATTCATGTGCATATTGCCATAAACTAATATATGGACATATGCTATTCATACTGTGGAAACAGCACCAAAATATATTAACATAGTTATCAAAAAATTGTGCTCAAACTGGAAGAGGAGAATGATTATTTCAATACTTAATATAATATATTACATTTATTTGATTTTATTTCTTAATTCAGTTTGGAAATTACATATTTTATTTAATTCACTGAACATGTAAACATGTTTAATATTGTAATGTGTGTTGTTTGCAAAAAATAACTTTACATTACAGCTATTTTTGCTTTTGTTACAGAAATGCTTGACACAGTACAGCATTATAAGCTAAATAAAAATGATATCATCATTATCATAATCAAAACATTCATAATGCATAAGTAATCAGTTCTATAAGTAATCAGTAATCAGACAATCACAGAGTAAGCAGTAAATGATTCAAAATAAACTGTATTGTAATAGCCTATAATAAAGCCAATATCTGTAAATCTCGAATCACAGCACTTGTGAGAGTTATTTGAGATTTTGACAAATTAATGCCTAAGTAGCAGTTATATGTGATAATTCATGTGGAAGTACAGTACTTACACCTGGGCTGAAGTGTTTGACAACTGTAATATTGGTGGGAACAGGCCCCTCAGAAGTCCTCTGCTCCAATATCCTTATGCCTCTTTGCCGAACTACCTGCGGATCTGCTGCATGGGCCTCGTCATTACTGTACTGTTGGTTCATCTGATTTGGGATTTGCTCCATCCCCTGTAACATCACCCTGTCTGTGCCATGCTGATGAGGCTGATTATGCAGCACCTCTGCTGCACAGCCTGGTGGATTTCCTGGAGCTGGTGGAGCTCGTTGCCATGGCGGCTGAAGTGCTAAAAGGTGGTACTGGTGCTGCTGTGGAGGCAGAGACTGGGATTCCGGTTGGTGCTTCGGAACGAGACAGCGAGGGCGATGATGGAAGGGCTGCTGGTGCGAAACCTTTTGAGGGCAAGAATTCATGATGCACGGCTGTTTCTGTTGATTTTGGTAGTTGTTCCAGTGTCCAGTGGAACTATTAGTTTGAAAGCTCTCCAGAAGCAGACGCCTATTGTTTATGGCCCGAATAGATCGCATCCATTCCTTATGTTTGATAACCTGCTCCCTCAGTCGCTTCTGCTTTTTCAGCCTCTGCCTGTACAACACCTCATCATGCTGAGGATAACAAAATAGACCAGTTAAGCAAATAAACAACTCAATGCTATAACAAGCAAGCTTAAACATTTATTAGTACACGTTTTTATAACGAACACAAAGAAAATCACTATAAGGTGTAACCGCTTGTGTTCTGTTATTGCTTAAGGCGCAGACACACTGCTAAATATAATTAAAGCATTTTTTTAAACAAAAATCCTTGCTGATATTGGCAAATGTCTGCTGACTGAACATGACTGAAGGAGGAGAATGCAGATAGAAGCTGGACTGATTGATTTTCAGAGCAAGGCTTTGAAACAGCCCTGACAGTGGCTATTGATTTCCTCCTGACTGCATTGTTAGAGGTAATAATTGGTCTAATGAACAGCGTTCACACAGACTGCCTGACCTTGAGCATGGGGGTGAAAGGCTCTATTACCACACACATTTATATCAAAGTCCAGAGAAAAAGAGAGACTCCTAGCCTTCAAAAACTGTGAAATGATGCTAAACATTACAACACAGCTAATGTCTTACTCAACAAGGTTTTCTTTTAATAAAGTTGTGACTGTCACAAACATCACACTGACCTCTTTGTTGTTTGTCATGTTTAGCAGCTTTGCGGGACATTTTTGAGTAGCTGGAGGAGTTTGGGGCTTCACCTTGACCTTCTGACCCACATTTCTTCCCACCATCCCTGGTGCTGGCGGAGTTTTGGCAGATATCTTAGACTTGGCACTTGCTGGCTGCCTTGCAGCAATGGGCATCCCCCTGGCAACAGCCATGGGCTTGGCACTCTGCACCATCCTGGCAACAGCTCTTACCAGCACAGCAGGTTTCTGAGTTGGATGGAGGCTGTTATTAGAGATGGATATGTGCTGCAGTTGGTAATAAAAGCTCAGCCAGTGAGGCTTGCTGGATTAGTAAAGTTAATCAAAATTTTACACGTAGTGAATAAATGGGAGGAGGACCTTTACCAATAAAATATACATCGTAGAAGCACGCTACAGTTCAAAAGTGTGGGGTCAG
Organism: Pimephales promelas; assembly: GCF_988280905.1. NCBI lineage: Eukaryota > Metazoa > Chordata > Actinopteri > Cypriniformes > Leuciscidae > Pimephales > Pimephales promelas. Next base: position 28,895,852 of record NC_142773.1, read on the forward strand.
AATGCATTCAAATGATCAAAAGTGTCATTAAAAGACATTTATATTGTCAGAAAAGATTTCCATCTTGAATCTTGTTCTTTTTAATGTTCTATTCATCAAAGAATACTAAAGAAAATGTGTCAGTTTCCACAAAGAAATTATGCAGAAAAAATGTTTTTAACATTGATGATAATAAGAAATGTTTTTTTAAACACAGAATCAGCGTATTAAAATAGTTTGTGAAGGATCACGTCACTCTGAAGACTGAAATAATTGATGTGCTTTCACATGAAAATATTACCTTAACAATAATAATAATTATTATTAATAATAAATATATATAATATTGCTGTTTGGATGCAAATATTGCAATTTTTTAGTCATTTAATTCTTTATACATCTAACTAAAATGTTAACTAAATGAGTTTTAGCTTTAAACAACACAATTCCCTGGCACTACTGATGAAGGCAGATTGACACTGTGATTTGCTTTGTGATTGGCCACACAGTTCAAGACAAAGGGCATAGTACGTCCAATCTAAGAGCTGTTGTTTGATGACATTTAAATTGAATTACGACATACTTTGAACTTGATGATTAAAATGTAAATAAAATCTGTAAAATTAGCTACAAGTGAGAATCAACAATGTATAAATAAAATATCATATAAACATGGCCAGCTCCACAACTCAATGGTGTACAAATAAATAAAGATTCATGGATGACATAAGTGTGTGTATTGATACGCTTAAGAAAAAGGCCAACAGAGAGCAAAATGTAATGACCTTGATGTAGAAATGATCCAGCTCAGTCTCAGCCTAATGAAGCTAAACTGAAAACAGAGTAATTGCCCAAAACTGCCTAAAAACACTAGAGGGCAGCGTAGCCTACGGGTCCTTCTGTCCATGAGAACAAACAGACTTACCCTTATTCATCCTTTACTTTGAAGTGCATTCATGTATTTAGAGTAGACATTAAAAATTGTATTTACATGATATTAGCAGGGTTTTTTTGTTGCCAATTTTTGACACAAACTAGACCACAGCTCCAACAAAACTTATAAACAGGCAAGTACGCACTTGGTATTTAATTATCCGAAGTACACTACACCTAGAGATAAAGTAAAGGATCTAAATAGTATTTATGGGGCAAAATACCTTAAGCATCACAAGAGGTCAGAGTCGTCTCATGACTTGGAGTGGTCATTTTGCTACATCCTTTAATATTACCTGTGCTTGTGGTCCAGAGGAAGCAGAAAAGGGACAGCCAGACAAAACTGATCGATTTTTAGGGAGAGAGTAGTGGCCACGGTGGGGAGACCCAGACTTTGACAGATCCGTGAGACCCTGCAAAGCTGGACTGGGCCTCCAGGGGTCACTCTCATATCCTGGAGGATGAATGGAGCCCATGGGAGCAGGTCCAGCGAGGAGCGGATTAGTGTCCAAGACTGAAGCAGAGTGTTGTTGATCAAACATATGCTGTCCTGGGAACACTGGCTCTTTGAAGGAGGGGTGAAACAAAGACAAAAAAAGAGGGGAAGTGAACATGAGGGTGCCATATTGCCATATTTCCGCTGATCTAATGTGACATCTCTACTTCTGTTTCCACCTTGGGTGTCTGACCGCATCCAGCAGGTGCTGAGGATGGGGCAAAGGTTAAAGAGGCAAATAGGCATTTCTATGTAATTCAAAACATTGTAAATGCATATATCTAATTCACATTCTGTTCTGCTTAGTATGTTTGTGGAAACCATGATACTTTTAAGATTCTTTGAATAGTAAATTTAAAAGAACATTTATTTGAAATAGAAATCCTTTGTGATATTATACATGTATTTGATACGTTTCGTTAATTTAATGTGCCCTTGCTAAATGAAATAATAATAATAATAATTTTTTAGATCATACTGACCCCAAACCTTTAAACATTAGTGTATTGATTTAGGTTACAGGGTTCTAAAGTGTCCCAACTGTAAGAGCAGCACGGTAACAGATGGTTCGGTTAGAAAAAAAGAAAAGAAGAAAAAAAAAAAAGTGTGTGCACATCTAAGCATACACCTTCCGAGACTGGATGTGTTTGCTCAACCGTCTGGAGCACTGTATGCAGTTGGGATATGTGGTCTCACCAGGACGGCGACAGGGTCTGGTGAGTGTCTCCTCTGGGGCAGGCTGTCCCTTGCAGGAGTATTTAAGATTATGCCCAGAGGGTTGAGGAGAGAGACCCTCTCGCAAGTCAGGTGCAACCTAAAACAGACAAACACCAACAACTGAGCACCAAAAAACACATTCAAATAAACAATCCATGTAGACCACAGTGCATGAAAAAAATAAATGACAGTAGTACATCAACATCTATAAATCTCTGGCATTTACTTCAAGACACTATGAAAAAAAAAATTAAATATATATATATATATTCTGCAGGTTTCTTAATAATTTTATCACCTCTAAAGCAAATTAAGAGGAAAATAAAGGATAAAATAAGAATTTATATTTATATTTCTTTTTAAATATTATAAATAAATAAAAAGTAGAGAAAATGTAGAAAATAAAAGTATATTTTTTATAAGCATTGTTATTTTTTAACCATTTTAACGTTTGAAAAAAAAAGATTAATTATTTAATTTAAACAGATTATGAGTTTATATTGTATACAGTTTATAAAAGACAAATAAATTATTTTGTTTTTGAACTTTCTATTTATCAAATAATTCAAAAAAATTTCATAATGATAAATGTTTTTGTTTTTTTTAGCACTGAAGACTGAAATAATGGTAAAGGTCCTATTATGTTTATTTTTATTAATTAAAATGATTATTTTTGTTGTTTTGGCAAGACAACATTTACAGTACAATGATTGTCTCAAGTATGCTCACATTTAAAATGTTAGAGGAAACTTTGCTGGCACCCTTGCCATTATGATTAGGCAATCTGACATAGCTTGCACAGAGCTTTTCAGGGGCATGATAACAATCATTTTTCCTCGATATAAATCATATAAGTCAAATGAATCCTTTCAAATAAAAGCTAACCACCCTGATTTCACCTTTATCCTCTTAAATATCCACCTCGGTTCTCAAATAAGCCCTTTTTCACTGTACTTCACATACAAAAATGCCACCCTTACCCGTGTTAATTACCTGATGCTATCGTTCTTAATCTACATTCTAAACCAAAATTGATTACTCCTTTTTTTTCTCCTCTCCTTGGCCTGTGTGTGAATGAGATTCAAGCCAAGTCATCCTAAACAGAAAGTTAATCAGTAGCTCTATGCAACAGACTGTGGTTCAGAAATAACTGGCCATTGTGCACTTAATCAGTTCTCCACTCAAAAGGTCAGTTCCAGCCCCCCAGTAGGATTTAATTAAAAGCACTACACAAAAGCAAAAGCCGTTTGTATGAATTTGATAACCAAGCATGCTCTTTCAATGGCTAATCCTGCATTTACAGAGAGAGAGAGAGAGAGAGAGAGAGAGAGAGAGAGAGAGAGAGAGAGAGAGAGAGAGAGAGAGAGAGAGAGAGAGAGAGAGAGAGAGATAGAGCAACGGAGCAGGAAGGAGAGGGAGAGATAGAGGCAGCCGAATCTCTCCAGGGTTGGAGCCAGGTGTGGATTGCACTGCATTCAATAACCGAGATGATTTAGAGGACAATGGGAGGATGTTTCATTAGAATCATGCTCTGCCTGTTGTCTTCCACTCTCAGTATTAGAATTGCCATTGAAACCGCACAGATCGAGAGGAAAGACGGTCATGCCGCTGGGGCTCTTTCCTGAAGGAGAGATGCTGTTGTGGAATCAGAGAGTCATAAGAGGGATGTTTATATTCAGTGCACTCTAAATTAAAAAGTGCTGTAGGGCTACTGCTGAAGAAGGTCAAATGAGGACAAAATTATTCACTTAAAAATAATTTCGTTATTTCGAGTTTTCTACATAATTTATTGCAGGATAGGTAACTATTTAATCATCTAAATATTATAATATACAAAAAAGATATATATATATATATATATGCACTGCAGCCAAAATCAAAACGGTGCTTATTAGAAATTGCATCATTTTCTAAACTGAACTCCTATGACCTGGATTATTTGTGATGTGTTTTAACAAGACAGCGGTCTGATCTTTTCCTTTCCACCACAGCCATTTAAGTGACTTCTGACATCACTGAATTAAAAACTTGCGGGCAATCCACTGATCCATAGCAAAGAACCTTTATCTGCCTCACTCACTATCAGAGCTGTCATTCAGCCAGAGCAAACAAACAGCAGCCAACCCATTCTCTCCTGCAATTAATGGAATTAATGAGATCTTTCACTGGAGGCAATTCATCCATTTCAATTCAATGGAATACTCAATGCAGTTGTAAAATGAAGTTTAAAATGATAGACAGGATTAATATTTAAGCACCTTTCTACACAGAAAATATTCCGTACACACACACACACACACACACACCACAGATGGGGCCCTGCATGTACGATTAGGGTGTGATTGTATGATAATGGTATGATAATCGTGATTAATCAGATGCCCACTGGCAAATGGAAGTTTCCGGGGGGCATTTTGTCACCTGCATTCTAAACGGCATCATACCAAGCCTTGGCCCGACGACACTGCTGATTGGCTTAGGCTGAGTTGCTCTCTGAAGTGCAGCACTCGATTGAGATTCATATTTGGGAGTGGAAAAATACACACCACCACATCATGGGCACCCAGAGCACATAACCGGCTTGGAAAACAATTTTTGAAGAACAGACAAGTGTGCTTGGTCAAACACCCAACACCTTGCCGCTGGAAAGTGGAAACTGATTTTTCTCCTCATTTACTAAAAAAAAAAAAAAAAAAGCAGCCTGTGCCATGATGTCAAATGTGCACATTTATGAAGCCATTTTTAAGGAGGCAACAACCAATGATTTGTATGTAAGTTGTATGATTAAAAGAAAAGAGGATTACAGGTTCAGGTTAATTGATTAAAACTAATTTCTTGACATCTAATGTGTAGAGCAGAACTAATTTGAGGAGAAGATGTTTTGGAATGATATTTTGACATCTTCTAATGAATAAGACTTCAACTGAATAGAAATGTTGATGCTGGGGCATACTGTATGTACCAAGCCCGTGACCTCACATCCTATTGAGCATTAAGTCCCCCTCCTCCCTGGAAATGAAATAAACATGTGCCTAAAGCCCATATCAAACCTTTCCAGTTGCACAAGGACGCCTATCAATGTTTACAGATTCAACTCAAACAGTGTTTAGCCAGGGCACTCATGATTAATAGCAGTAGAAAACATATACACAGCACTGTCTGTGAGAGCACACACACACACACACACACACACACTGAGCGAGCAGCTGCTACTCTCTTGGATGCTCAAGGGAACCACAGCAGGCCAGGCCAGGCTTTGTATAGACATCAAGGGCACTGCAATAGAAAAGGATAATGCCTATTTAACACTTACTTCAGTACAGACACTTTAACTTCCTTTAAAGACAGGAAATGGACTTACAAGCTATTAAAGAACATTCCAATGAACAAGGAGCTTTGCAGTTTAATAAAACAAGAAAGCAATTATTTACTGTAATGACTAGAATATTTAAGCATATATTGTTATTATTATTATTAAAATATATAATGTAATTTGGAATTGCATTATTATAGACGACAATGAAAATAATACATATGTTTTATTATTAATAATGCATTTGGGAATTTGTATCATTGACAAAAACAATAATTATTAATGATGTATTCTGGAATATTATTGCTGATAAACCACAACAACAATAATACATTTTTAAGATATTTTTAAATAGTAGTATTATTATTATCATCAATAATAACACAACAATATAAACATTCAAATTTGTATTAATAATAAATGTCAATTCATTTATTAAACTGCATTATGAATATTAATAGTATTAATACCCCTAATTTTGAAAAAGACAATAAATTTTAAGACGAAATGACAAACCAAAAATCTAAACCCACAGCAATATTTATCAGCTCATTATTCACAGCAAGAACAGCTTGATGAAATGAAAGTAAATTTGCGAAGCCCTCAGGCAGATAGCGGCTGCAGGCCTGAGACTGACCTTGCCGAAAGAGGGCTCTTCTGGTCCTGGCGAAGGAGCCGATTGGCTCGAAGTGTTGTGGGGGCTCAGAAAGAGAGAGAGCTAGGGTGTGACTCGGGACTCTGAAGGGTTTGGTCTGTGGGTGGAACGTACTTGCCCGAGGGGTGCGAGCGGGAGCAAAAAGACCACATTTGATTACATCTTCTAAAAGCAGTGTTTAATGATACTGTATACCTGTTACAATAGGGTCAGAGCTATATGATGTTCTCGTTGAGAGATGACTTTATCAAATGTGATATCATTTGAATAAAGCCAGGCAATTCAGGACTTTACTCCAACGACGCCAGCAGACAATAAGGCTGCCACTCTTGCTGCAAAGAGAGGAAGGAGGGGCTGTGATACCTCGCCTCCGCCTGTCTGTGTCTATTAATGCCATGATCACAGATTACCGTGACTTCAGGATAGAAAGAGCAGGGGCTGAGGGGAACGTGGAAAGAGAGACAGAAAGGTAAAGAAAGGGAAAGACAAAGAAGAGGGCCTTAATACTTAAAACCTCTGGTGTGAGCAACCACCTTAAACATTTTTACAGAAAATACAAATGTGCCCATAAAGTGAACAGAGCATGACTAGAAAAACAGATTCATTTATACTACTTATACACATATTATTTTAGCATTCAAATTATATTTCACAACTTTCTGTGACTTAACTTTTTCTAAATAAAATACTAACCAAAATGCAAAATATTAAAAACAAACGTTTTTTTTTTGGAGATATTGTATTTCTACATTTTACATGAAAGAAATTTTTAGATAAATATCAGTCCATTTAATATGCCTGATGTTAACGTAGCAATATTTATAAGGCGATTTCAAAAGGCAACCTTGGAAGATATAAAATCAGCATCAGGTGTGCCATTTGAGGCACTACAGAGGAGTTTACTTTAGAGCGAATGAAGACATCTGCAACTCCAGTCAGCTTTTTGCACATGACATAATGCTAATGTGGAACTATGCATAATTTACACTCACTCTACTCACTCCTGACATGTTAAATGAGCAGTTTCAGCCGATCCGACACCAGCAACGCTTCATTCAGCATTCGTCATGGAGTCGAGAGGGAAGAGGGAGAGGGCTCTCTTCATCATCAATTAAACAATTAGAGGGACACGTTTAGAACAATACCGCAGCGCTATCAGAATGTGCAACCACTGTCTTTTGCATTAATTAAATATTATATAGGGCTTTACAGTAATCGTCTAATGCAAAAGATGTTTTTACCACATGAGAGATGCTAAATCCAAAGCAAAACACAAAGCTAATTTCGCATGATTGACTCAAAGTGGAAAACTGCCAAGTTATTTTGCATAATCCAAATATCAACAACAGTAAAAGGAGCAACAACCCTTGATATCTGAAATAATTTCGTAAAGCAAACTCACCAAGCTCACATTCTCGCATGACAAAAAGATCTATACATGCATACATATACCTGCTTGCCAATGAAAATGCGCAATTACATGTACTAAAGTTAATACATGCAAATAGTTGGCAGGATAAGCATTTTATGTTTAATAAATTCATAAATTCCCATTGAGTGCTGGTCTGCTGGGACTGGGGGTGTGCGGATTATGTTATGGAGTGTGTATCAATCCCCCATACTCTTGTCTGTCTATTAACCCCAAGGTCTTTCATTCCAAAGCAGAAGATCCCTGTTTACCAAAGCAGCCCCGCTTCAAGTCAATCGGTTCCACTCTGCACTATTCCCAAAACAACCACAAAACATAAAGAAAAATCATCTATAAAAACATCGTGATGTGATGTTGATTGCTCACAGATCACCGCCATCAAATGAATGGTGACAAAACAAACTGCTGAAGAACTTGACCAGTACTGAAAACCTGAGCCATTGCCGCACTAACCGTCAGCAATGGTGGTTGTGAAATCTATACAACAAGCATCATATCGAACCCTCCATTTTAACCTGTCTTCCTCTCAACAGGCTATGAATCAGCAATTATTTCCTTTCACACTATGTGTCACAATCAATTTCACTGCTCTGCGTAACAGAATGGTTTCGGGTGACATCTCCAATCAGTAGGTAGGGAGCACATCCTTTTAATGGAAATAGGGTGCTGCACAGGGTCATAACTTCTGACAAAATGCAAATTACATTTGTAACAAACTGAAATGTCAATTGAGCTTTGCTAGAGCTGCCCCTAAGCTTTTTATACAGAAATGTACAGTGCATGGTGTGCACTAGATCAAGAGTCGAATGGTGCGAGTGAAATGGTTGTTTTAAAACCATTTATTCATTTTCTATTTTCTACATCGGAAAGTTGTAAAGGTTAGGTTCTCTTTATCGCTTCCAAAATGACAACACTGAGTTTTGTTTTTTTACAGTTTTGGCCAACAAAGCACTCAAATGAAGCCAAAGCCCAGAACATTTTTTTTTTTTTACAAAATAATAACACAATTAACAGGAAACAACATGATTTTCCATTGAATTTACTCTGTAAAGCTAGAACAGCGCATGACCCAGCATTAAAGAAAACTGCTGAATAGGCTCCAGAGCTAAAATTATGTCAGCTTGCATTTCAAAACTGAAAAGTGACCAGTGTGCCGATGGGAATCCCAGCCCCCACAAGCACAACCCCTTCTTAGCTTAAAAAAAAGCCCCCCCGGTCCCTTTTGTGTCTCTACTCCTGATACAAACAATGCAGCTCAGAGCCACAATTGGAGGCTGACACTCTGTGCACAGAGACTGTAAACCTAACAGCAGACACCATCTGTACTGCAGGTGTATGTTTATGTTTACAGTCTAGGCTAACAGATTCTTGCTGTTAGAGCGGTAGGTCAAAGGTGACAGACAGATCCAATTAGCTGAAGATTTAAGATATCAGCATCTATTTAGCAAACTAAATGGTTAGGCTGGCAGATCAAGAGATGGAAACCAAGTTTCTGAATCCTACAAGGAAACTGTTAGCATATCCAAAAACTCATTTTTGTTTTGTTACAAAGGGGACTTGGAGTTTATACTGGAAAAAGCACAAAGGTTTTTGGTCAATAATAATATCATAACAGAAATACCTACCCACAGGTGTACTTGAGACCCATTACGAATGAAAGTGTCAGCTAATATGGGGTCACAAAGATAAAGTTAGCAGTATTTGGCTCGTCATGTGATGCTCAATATGGCAGGCACCCCACAAGGTAGGTAATTTCTTTAGGTTTAGGCTATGTTTACACTGAAACGTCTGAAGGGAAAACGCAAAAGTGGCGTTGCGTTATCACTTTTTATTCTGCGACTAGTGAAGCGTTATGGGTGGGATATTATCCGCGTGCATATGGTGACGCAAAAGTGTGTGAAATTCGATGCAGTATGCACTCCAGGCGGCTAGGTTGCAATGTGAAGCACTGCCAACCAACAACACCAAGTCCGCGAGTCTGCGTACAACCTTCACTGTCTGTCAAGCAGACTTTTGCGTTTTTACCCTTTACACAGGAACGTGGCGGTGGAGCGTTTTTAAGATTTCCACTCTGGAGGGTGGTTTCCCTTTTTTGCGTTTTTAATTCCCCAAAACGCTGTCACCGTGTAAACGAAAGGCACATCCGCTAAAATATTTTTAGGTCTTTAACCGCGAGCGTCCGCGTATAAACAGGGCCATAAACTTTATTAAGTGGAGAAATTACTTTGCACCTTTAACATCCAGATCTCAGGTGTTTATTTAAATTAATTTGTATGTTTGTTCTATTGTATTTAGTTGTGCTATTGCTATTATTTTTTTCATATTGTAGCTTTTCTTTCTTAACTTATGAAATGTATATTTGTTAAGCAAGTAGTTTTTGCTGTGATATCAAAATTGGAATCGAGAATTGTGAAATTTCACTGGTATCTGAAATTTGGTGTCATAACATTATTTATTAAGGTTTCATGGGTCAAACACAATGAAAACAATAACCATTTTAACTTAATTAATTAATTAATTCGTTTTTTTGCGGTGGGTCCAGTGAAAATTTTGGCAGGGCAGGTAAAAATCTGAACCACTGGCCCTTCGGACCATAAAAAAAAAATCCTTAGCATTGAGCCCTAATGTGTAAACTGGGCAAAACCATCCATATTTAATCCATCTTTATGTTGCCTGCTGATGGTCACTGTAGTCACCAACTTCCTGCTAAAAACACATAACAGTGTTTCATCACAGGCTTTATGTTTTATTGATTAATCATCTGAACATCTAATCAGCTGACATTTGGATAAAGCTGTCCCTGTATCTGATTAACATATTCAATAGCATTATCATTGAATTACTCACTCTAGGTTGTCCAGTGACAGCTTATTTGACCTTATTTTGTATTGCTCTCAATCACTTATGAACAGATTGTATCTCCTCCTACAATGAAAGGCAAGCCTTTATTCAGCAATGTCTTAGACGTCCTTGAAATAATGATACATTGACTTCACAACACGCATCACACCATTATTAGGGATAATCTCTTTCTCTGGTGGACAGGAAAACAAGAGAAGAGTATCAGTTATATCCACCATATTTAAGTCACACAGATATCTTTTGAAGGGTCAATAATCTTTTCACCTACACAGGACGTTATCAGATTTGGTTTACGGCTTGATAGAAGCCTATGCATTATCTGAGGCTGATAATTGGCGGGGAGTCTCTCCTACAACACAAAGGTTCTTTTCCGCAGGGATGCGGGCCTCAAGGTCAGAGCTCAGTTCTGCCATGGAGACAACAGGGGGGCATTACCTTCCACCAAACAAGCTGTCAGCACTAACTTTGTCAGGGCACAGACAAATAAACTGGTAGAGAGTGATAATAGATCTAATTTCACCTCCCTGTCACTCCCTCCCTCCCTCAAGGGAGACAATTCCAAAGCACCGAAAGAGCTTAAGGAGGGGAAGGAGAAAAAAAAAAACGACAAACCAATGCTATCTAAAGAGATAAAGGGGTAACTCACTTGAAATTCATCTCCAGAAGGAGCATTGATTTCGATGTCTAAAACTTCACCAGGGTCCACCTCTGTCTGCTCTTCTTTAGGACATATGGTTTGGTCTTCAGCAAGGTGTGGAGTTTCACACACGAGGTAAGGCTTTGCAATCGCCTGCACTTTGGGTTTAGAAAAACTTTCATCGTGACATCTGAAAAGAAAACACAACCTGTCAAATGTACCACAATGCATTAATATAACTGTTCAAAAACAATATTGACACATGTCCATTTTAATGAAGCATTAAGATTATTGCCCATGTCAGGAAATCAGTATTCTCCAAGTGCAGCGTTGTAATTCTTGTTTGGAAATTTGCCAGATTTTTGCCAGAAAAAAAAAAAAATAGCAAGATAAGGGCATTCTGAAAACAACATTCTCATTATGTGCATTGTGCTTTGACAGTGTTTGCTCTGAGCAAAGCTTAGTCGAAACAAAGGCTCTGGGGCGCATCAAAGTTCAACCTTTAACCAACAGTTCACCTATAGACCAGGTTGCTACAGGAAGAGGAAAAGTTCACCCTACCTCATAGTTTCGTTCTCATCATCGCTACGCAAAAGGTCATCGTTCAGCTCTTCATCTGATGTATCCAAGAGACCCTGAGAAATACACCCTCAATTTAAGTATGTTCCAAAGAACACTTAATGAGTCATTCATTTGTTGTGTAACAGGATTAATTAAAGTTTCTAAAGGGTCAAGACCAAGTTATCAGCATCCCCTGCGCTGCATCAAGCCACTCCCATAATATCTGTCACCACTCAATTAAAGAACGGATCTCACCATTATCGAGTCCATCTGGAATTGCATGTAGAAACAGAAAAAACTAAGACAGACTAAATCCAGAAGAACTGTGGCAACGTCTCTAAGGCGCTTGAAGAGACCTACCTTCACAGCTACAGTACTGAGAAAAGTTTTCAAAAATAATCGCATAAATAGATTTTATACATCAGTTAACTTCAATTAACTAAATCTAATCAATATTAAGTGTGACCACCCTTTGCGTTTTAAACAGCTTTTGTCCAGATACATATGCTTGCACATAGTTTTTGCAGGTAGTTTTCTTCAAGCGTCATAGACATTGCTGACATCAAATCTCCATGTAGACCGCCGGCTATAGACCTTATTCAGAGCAGCGCCATGACAGGAAATGAAAGTGAGGCTGTGAGGGATAGACTTACCGTGTTTCCAATTGCATCCGCTGTAAAAAGCTGAATAAAGCTCCTAGATTACTTACAATTTTCCACAGCTTACATTGTCAGGAGTTTTTTTGTCAACTGAAATTTCTTGGAAAGATATTTTTCCAGTGTTTCATAAGCAGAACAATCCGAAAACACAATAAATAACAGTACAGCCCATTGAAGAGATGCATATCTATCCCTCACAGCCTCGCTTTAATTCTCATTAAAAATCAAAGATGGCGCTGCCGTGAATAAGATGTATTATTAGACTCCTTGTGCACACAAAAATCTCACTGAATTATTACAATTATTGGCAAATGGTAAATACTGTCAAATTATCCAATTGAATACTTTTTGGCATTTTTAAATAAATCTCACATCTGTGGAATACAACATGATCAGAACTTTAATAATCTAAAGCAGGGGTAGGTAACGTTGGTCCTGGTGTGCAAATATTTTTGCTACTTTCTATTCAGCTAGTCTTCTCAGTTATTAAAGCGATGTGAAGAATTTGCAGTTCCATTCACTTAAGATCTGGTCAATCCTCAAGAGACCTCGAACCTGTCACAGTTAAGGCTATTTCTAGTAGTAAGGTCCCTTTATCCACAGAACACTTTGTATTTGTGCCGTAGGACACATTTAGCAGATAATATACCATTAGCTGCAAAAAAAAATAGGACAGCTGGCCCTGTGAAGAAACCACCTGTCACAATCCTGAGGCAGAATGTGACATCATCACCTGAGACCTGGCATCTTATGGTCTTAACAGATATTTACTGCTGTGTATCAGCATGTCATACTGTGCTCTGTGAATGCAATCACATCACATGATCTTCAAGGCAAGATTCAGAGATCTAAGACCACCTTTTGTAAGACCACCCTTTGAATAGACTTAAATCTATTCAAATATAAGCAGTGTTCTGGATGTACAGTAAGCACTCACTTGTTTGGATGTCAGCCAGTCATCCACAAGAAAGCCTTCTTCCGAATCACTTTGAAAGTAAAGAAGATACAGCAATACCAAAGAGCCATTTAGATACTGATCTTGCTGTCATCTATTCAGGCATATTCAGAAATAAACGAGCTTTACCTAAAACGCACAATTAAACACTTTGAAATGTATCAAATGTGTATACTCTACCATGTTCATGTCTACATGGAAATAAATATAAATAGACTTGTATATAATACTAGACATTTTTATTTGTAGATAGTCATTATGTTATATCCATTATTACAGCTTGGCAAACACACAGTCCATTAGCTAGGCCGTTGAACTCAAAATTAGATCATCAACATTAAGTTACCTATTCATATCTGGAATTTGATATTTCCCTCTGAAGGACCTCTCTCTGCCAGGTTTGTCATAACGTTCATTGTTCGCTGTGAAGAGAATAAATCAGTTTGTTTATATTAGGCGCGTGCCGTGGCACACCAAGATCGGTTTTAATACAAGAAAATGTACCAGAGAACGTGCATTGCAGGAACTGGCCTAGTAATAGTGCATTTCTGTACACATAATACAGTCTATTTCAGAAATAGATCAGTTTTAAGTGTTTAAGAAAACATAAACGACGTGCAATATTTGAGCAGTAAAATGATACACGCGACTCATACGTAACGTTGTTCGTTGCGCATGCGTGCGCACTACTCATTTGGAGAGAGCTATGGGAGAGAGGCGTACCTTTTTTTTATCCCGTTTTCGTCCCAATTAATGTTTTGAGCGTTGCACTTTATTTATTGTTTGTTTGTCAGTTGAAAGTGTCAAGAAACATGGAAGAGCAATGTTCAGCACTTACGTGACTTGAGCACTGTGATCCGTTAACAACCTATACGAAACCTAGCCTACGGTAATAATAATATAGTGTGGTTTTAGAGAGGAACCCAATGACAATTTGCCTACCTTGAATATTTTCCATAATAGATGATACACATCCCGTCTGTCTGACCTGATGTACACTAAAGGTTTCAAATGTGAAAAGTTGTGAAAAAGGGAGAAATGCAAGGGATTGTGGGTAAAGAATGTAAACAACAACTAGAATATAAACATTTAAAATTGTCTGTTTGTGTGTGGTCTTTCAAATATAATTTATTTACGTGATGCAATGCAGAATTTTCAACTTCAGTGTCACATGATCCCTCAGAAATATGCTTTTTTTGGAACCTGTTATACTTTTTTAGGTTTCAATGATTAATAAAAAGTTAAAAAGAACAGAATTTATTCGAAATAGAAATAATTTCTAACAATATAAATCTTTACTATTACTTTTGATCAATTTAACGCATCCTTGCTGAATAAAAGTAATTTCTTTCCCTGAAAATAATTCTGACCCCAAACTTTTGAACAGTAGTATAGGCTATATATTTGAAATACATGCTGTTCTTTTTCTTTTTTATTTAATTAATGCTGAAAAAGTATCATAATAAATCAGCATAATATTTCTCCCTGTATTTCTGATCAAATAAATGCAGACTTGATGAGCATTAAAGACTTCTTTCAAAAGCATTAAAAATACTAATTTTTCCAAACTTTTGACCGGTACTGTAGGCTAAATATGCACTCACCTAAAGGATTTAGGTGCGACACCTGTTCAGTTTCTCATTAATGCAATTATCCAATCAACCAATCACATGGCAGTTGCTTCAGTGCATTTAGGTGTGTGGTCCTGGTCAAGACAATCTCCTGAACTCCAAACTGAATGTCAGAATGGGAAAGAAAGGTGATTTAAGCAATTTTGAGCGTAGCATGGTTGTTGGTGCCAGACGGGCCGGTCTGAGTATTTCACAATCTGCTCAGTTACTGGGATTTTCACGCACAACCATTTCTAGGCTTTACAAAGAATGGTGTGAAAAGGGAAAAACATCCAGTATGTGGCAGTCCTGTGGGCGAAAATGCCTTGTTGATGCTAGAGGTCAGAGGAGAATGGGCCGACTGATTCAAACTGAAAGAAGAGCAACTTTGACTGAAATAACCACTCGTTACAACCGAGGTATGCAGCAAAGCATTTGTGAAGCCACAACACACACAACCTTGAGGCGGATGGGCTACAAGCAGAAGACCCCACCGGGTACCACTCATCTCCACTACAAATAGGAAAAAGAGGCTGCAATTTGCAAGAGCTCACCAAAATTGGACAGTTGAAGACTGCAAAAATGTTGCCTGGTCTGATGAGTCTCGATTTCTGTTGAGACATTCAGATGGAATAGTCAGAATTTTGCATAAACAGAATGAGAACATGGATCCATCATGCCTTGTTACCACTGTGCAGGCTGCTGGTGGTGCTGTAATGATGTGGGGGATGTTTTCTTGGCCCACTTTAGTTCCAAATTTACATTTATTCATTTAGCTGACGCTTTTATTTCGCAAAGCGACTTAAAATTATATGTCAGAGTTCGCACGCCTCTGGAGCAACTATGGATTAATTGTCTTGCTCAGGGACACATTGTCTCGCAGTAGACTCTGGGTCTCTCACCAAAGGCATGCGTCATATCCACTGCACCATCACCACCCCTTAGTGCCAATAGGGCATCGTTAAAATGCCACGGCCTACCTGAGCATTGTTTCAGACCATGTCTATCCCTTTATGACCACCATGTACCCATCCTCTGATGGCTATGCAGGAAATTCCTCCAGCAGGCTCCTTAACACATTTTTGTGTTGTTTGTTTTGATTTTTGTTTTGGATCGTTGTCCTGATGGAAGATCCAACCATGCTCCATATAAGATTTCTAGCAGAAGGTGTCAGGTTTTGATTTTTTATCTGTTGATATTTGATAGAATCCAGAATGCCATGTATCTGAATAAGTTGTCCAGGATCTCCAGCAGAAAAAAATATGCCCACAACATTAAAGATGTTTCAAACATCTTTAATGTCAAATGTTTTTTGACATTAAAGATGTTGTGGGTAGTTGTATTATAATAAATTGTACTCATGGGGTACTTTTTATTCATGTGTGCACCAACCCCATCTAGTGTGTTTGCTGCCAAAAAGCTCTATTTTCAGTTTCATCTGACCACAGAACCCTGTGCCGTTTTTTTTTTTTTTTTTTTTTTGTTGTTGGCTTTCCGAGCCCAAGACTCAACTAATCTCTGTAATTCTCCACCTAGATCCTTGAAGAGTCTTTGGCCACTCAAACTTTCCTCCTCACCCTCTGGCAGATTTGTAACATCTTTAGTTGATTGGAAACTTCTAAAGTATTGCCCTGATGGTGGAAATGGGAATTTTCAATGCTTTAGGCTACTGTAGCTATTTTCTTGCAGTCACTTTCTATTCTGTGAAGCTCAACAATCTTTTGATGCACATCAGAACTATTCTTTGGTTTTACTCATTGTGATGGATAATTATGGGAATTTGGCCTTTGTGTTTCCTCATATTTAAACTCCTGTGAAACAAGAAGTCATGGCTGGACAATTTCATGTTCCTAGTCACCCTGGTGTGCTAAAAAAGGTATATATTAATGGGAATATACTTCAGAGATATTTTACTCCTAAAAAAATCTAGAGGTACCAATATTTGTGTTTTGGAGAAAAACATTTCTTTCATAATTTAAATTATGAAATAATTATTATGAAATATGTTTTGAATGAAATTTAAAAAAGATAAATGATGCAGATTTATTTCTTACAGCCAGTTTTGATCATATTTATCAGGGGTATGTATATAACATATACATATACTCATGTATTTTCTATAACTATAATATTCTGTAACTTCATCTATGCGACATAAGTAGCTTAACTTTAATCTTGTCTCTGTTTACCCAATAGAAAACAATATGATATTTTGAAAACAATATTTACTATTTTAACACACTGCAATTGTTAATTAACTGCAACAAATGAAGCAGTTTAGGTAGTTGTTACAAAAACAAATTATTTTACGTATTTTTTTATTTTATTTTTTGACTGAAAACCTACTTTCTTTCATGGAATTATTCACATAACTGCAGGTACTAAAAACAGATGATTCCTATATTTCCTACCCTTAGACAGTAAAATAAAGTTCCTATGCTTGATTGACAATCTGGTCGAGTGGCGTCTGGGAAGTGGGAACTTTCTCATCCGGGTATTTGAAGTGTAGGCATTCTTTGCTCTCATTGGATAAAAGTCAGAATTCTGCGATTTCATTGGATGCCGCGGCTGTCAATTCTCATTGTGACCAGCAAGGTTGCTGGTCGTGGCAGCACGACGGACCGGCACGTAGATAGTCTTTGCTTTTTGTATAGGAAGAGCGTTTGTAATTCATTTTCAGACGGATGGTTGAGCTTTTGTGTACGCTACCTCTTATTTAACGTGTACCCTAGTCGGCCTCAGTTTGTTCTTTTTTTTATGTACCAACGAAAACTTTTACCATTTACTTAACTTACCTCACTCACCTTTTGTTGTTCTTACGTCTCAGGTAAGACAGGAAACACTTCTCAACAAAAATTGACTGTTTATGATGTCTTGATATAATGAATGTAAAATGATAGGTTGGCCAAGTACGTTACCCTATCCAGTCCTTAATATGTAAGCCGTTTTAGTTCTTTATTTTTTGCTAATTTACTCTCATACATACGAAACAGGTGCACCTGTTAGAACACATGAACAGATTTTGTGCAGCTGCAAGTTTTACTCTGAGTATTCAGAGCGCACTATTAAGGTGACTCTCATTTAGACTATCCTAACTCTTTTATATGTCAGAGAGGTATATATTGTGATGAGTCACTGTTTTGGTTAGCAGCACGTTAGTTTTAAAAAGGAAATGACGTGGTTGATGGACGAAAAAAGTAGTACGCCGTCAGTTCATTCAGAATTTTTTTTTAAAAAAAAAAGATTGTAAAGTCAGCTGATTATAAAACGTCAAGACCAATATGCATAACGTTACACCTTAGAATCTATGTAAAAGGGACTTTTAAGGCTATAGCTTGAAAACATGGCATTTTAAATACTACAGTGAGGTGGAGGTGTGTGTACTTTTTCCTGGTGTTCACTATTCCAACCATTATTAAAAAGGCTTGTGTATTTTTTAGTTTTCTATTGAGCAAGATGCCACATACCTTTTCAAACCATTATTAGTCCCATTCAAAACATTTAGTTATGTTGACACTCATTGTCCTCAGAGAAACTTGTTTGTTTAAAAAGATGTGTACTCATTGTAATTGTGGCATTAGATTTGTTATCCTAGTAGACCACTGATGTTTTACGCCATGTAATATATCCCATATTTTTTCCAAACGGGCCCTCTGAAGGCCAGACACTAATTTTAATATATGCAAAGCTGATAGACCCAAACCGTTGGCTATCTTGTGTATGCCAATTTGGGTATATTTGTATAATAGCTGAGTGTTTGCTTAAAAGTTAAGTTTTCTTTTTTCCAGTTGGATATTGTAAGATTGTAAAGTACTTTCAGTACAATTGCTTAGAATGTGAGTGTCTCTATAAAATGGAATAATGCAATTTCCATTAATCCATGTTTTCCTAATTCAGGAGACCAGCATGTCACCATGGATTAATCAGATTTGCCTTCTTCTTGTGGCTGTTTTCATGTTGCCCAGTTCAACAGAGTCAAAGAAAGATGAAGCATTGTACTGTTCAGGTGAGTTAATGTTATGTGGCCTTACACACACACACACACACACACACACACACACACACACACACACACACACACAGAACACAGAGAGAGAGAGAGAGAGAGAGCGAGAGAGAGAGAGAGATTACTTGTAATGCTATAGTAGGTGATGAGTGATCTGGTCACTACAGCACATTTACCCATTTTTTTTATTTTTTCCTATAGATGTATTACACTTGCATTTGATTTCCACTCTCTTTTAAACTGTCATCACCATGTTGTTAACAGTTTTGTGGCATCAGAGCATATTTTTTACAGTCTATGCATCAGAGCAGATAAATGGGAGCATGTGCAATAAATGCTAATTTATTCAGAATCATGAAGTAGTTTGATCAAGAATTAATGGCTAGGCTAGACGTACATCTGTCTATTGTCTTACTATTTTTTACGATAATTACTTCATTCACATAATTATATTCAGCAATATTTTTTTCATAAATGGTTCTGTTCTGTCCAACCCCCACATGATTCTTATTGAGCAATTCTTCACTTAATTTATTCATGAAACCTTTGACCTTTTGGAAAGACTAATAATGGCTTGCTAAATACCAAATTTACTAAATATCTACTACTGATTTTTTTTTTTTTAAAGTTCAAAGTGAGGCCATAAACTGAACAGGGTGAAACTTATTTGTATTTCTATATAGTGCAACATGTACACAAATGTTGTTTCGTTCAGGTTTAATTTTTTTCATTGACTAGAATGCCCTGTAAACAATTAAAATCCTTCCTTATATGTTTTATCTTTTTTAAATATTTTACGGCAAACAACCACATGCTCAACGCCAACTGATTATACTTGTTTAAAAAGTATGTCTGCAAAAAAATTGCAAAAAAAAAGCCATTTTGAGATGAACTGTAATTAAGCCTGTTAAGTTAAACTTTCAGTAAGTAGAGCAGTTTTTATTCATGTTTGACCTACGTTACACCACTTGTATAATATCTTGCATAATATCTGCTGCATGAAGTTAAATGTATTGACCAAAATCATAATTAGTAGTACTATTGATTTCCTTTATCTCATCTCGGAAAAATTAATTTAAAATTGTATAATGATTTTAGTGCGTTTGTCAGCTAGACTTAGATATAATCAAAGTACTTGGAGTGAGCTCTAATTAATAAATTTATATTGTTTTAAATTGGAGTAGATCAAGTTTACTTTTTTTAAATAGCCCATACTTTTGAAACTTTCATAATGTGTTAATTACAAAATGTATGTGTATGTTTTATCACAACTTGCAGCATTATTTACTTTATTAGCTGTGTTTTGGTTTCATAAATTACTTGTAATTTTTCAAAACAATAAAACTCAACATAAGTGTTGTCGCATTTAAGGGCTACATTTTATTATCGTTTTTTGCAAGTTTCAGTTGATTGTTCCAAGCTAATTTAGATTATAGTTGTAATTACTTGATATTATGAATATTATCTTCAGTACAAGTCTTTAGTCAATGGATGTTCTTTCCACAAATTAATGTGATACTATTTGAAACAGTTATTTTTTATATTACAAAAAAATTATAAATGCGTTTTTCAACCTAAACCGTTGTTCTAAATTTAGTCAAGCAAATATGTCTAATTGGTTTATTTTGTTGACTAATTTTCAGATTAATCATAAATATAAATGTCATATGGAAATCTTTTGAAAGGCCAACATGAAACCAACACTGAAACAATCTATATCTACTGTCTTGTATGTGAATAGATTTCATTTCTTACTTTCAGAGGATTCCGAAGTTAATTTGTTTGGTAAATGTACAATTTAGATGTTTATTCCATTCTGGTCACATGGAAGACTCTTTCAAAAGCCCTGCTGGTTTATAATATAAAATTTTACTTGCATTGCGAAATAAAACTTGTGCTAAAACCAAGCTTTTTTTGGAAAGTCAAGGGGTGCAAAGCTTGGCTCAGATAAAGCCTACTTTAAGCTCCGCCCAGATTTAACAGTTGCCATGGAAATATGGCAAGCATGACTAAGCACCAGCTAACTCAAGATTTTACCAGAAGCATAGCTAGTGCATTTTTTTTTTCGTCATTGCTATTTTTTCCATTAAAAAAAGTGTACGCAGGTAAACAATTAATAAAAAATGTACAATCCATTGATAAAAAAATTTATTCTAGTTCAGATTATTTAAATACTAGCCATGATTAAAGACCCAAGTTCATTAATTGTACAAGTAGGTGTCCAACATAAAAAAGAAGCATAGTAATGTATAAATACTGCTTTAAAATTGTGATTTAGACATTTTTTGCAGTGCGTATACAAAGTTTCAATTATAAAAAGTTAAGGGTCATCCCTGCTAAAAATATTTTTACTCTATTTTTCCAATATACGAGATATTGTCTTAGTTTTCTTAGTTAAAAAAAAAATTACAGGCATATTTTTTTTAATTCGTATCTTTTTTTTTTTTGTCTACCATTGAGGTTTAAATGATCATGTAATGATTGTAATGATTTTTTTTTTCTTTTCTAGCCTGTGTGGCGATTGCAGAGGAACTCAACTATTCAATCAGCCAAACTGATCCAAAAAAGATGATTCATGTTGGTGGATTCAGACTTAAACCCGACGGAAGTCTTACAGACAAAAAGGTGTGATTCAGTGTTAATTGCTCACAACCAATGTTGAATCCACTTTCGAAGGGAACTCGTTTTTCTGATAGAAATTTCAGTGCTTGCGAAGCAACAAGAGAATGGTGTCAAAGTTGTTGAAACATTTAGTATCAGTCACTGTGCCTGATGAAGGCACAAATGAAAGAGACAAGCCCAGTCGTTATTCAGCATGCAAATAGATTTAAGAAGACCGATCACCTTATCTGTATGTAAATATTATCATGCCGGAGACATTTTAAAATCGATAAGGCGATAAAATCAGTAATTTTCTGAAGTATAAAGTTTAGAAAATCCTAAATAAATTACAAAAATAGTTATTACAATTATCAACAAAACAACTTTTAATGTTGTCTAAATCAGTTACTTAGAGTAATGCTTATGGTAGGTTTTTTTCTTTTTTTTAAAGAGCAACCTTTGTTCTTGCTCAAGAGCACAACATTGATAGTGATAAATTGTGAAAAGTTTTAACTGTCCTTAGACTAGTGCTTGTATCCTTCCAGTTAGTGCCCCAGTTTTACAGTCTTCACCACCACTACATTTATTATGAGCTATTTTTATTAAAAACACTAACACATTTTTCCTTAAGTACTTAATTGTATTTATGTTCGAGATTTGTGTATTTATTTAGTGCTTAGTTGCCTTCCTTAGCTCTTTAATATTTCCTGGTGTTTAAAAGCTTGTTTTGTTTACTTGAGTAAAGGGAGCCATTTTCACTGTTTCCTTCTCAACAGTGGTGTCAATATGTAAAGGTCAGACCCAATGAACTCTAAGCCCTGACCCCTGGTATCCAGGGACTGTCATTAGGTCCCTGACTCTACTATTGATTAGGGGTTAATCCCTTTTTGATTGTAACTGCTGCCTAATAACAAGTGTTTGTTCAGTTCTGACTTTTCCCCTCACCTCTCAGGCTATTTCAACTGGGTAAAATGTTTGTGAGCCTGTATAATGTGAAACGTTAACGCAAGTAATGCTCAGCCCCCAATTGATGATAGAACATCATCAAGCCTGAATTTTAATATGGGTTTATGTACACTGTCTAGGTAAAAACAAAAACTAACATGCAGGTATTGTTAGGGATTAGAAAGAAAACCTGTTAAAAATTTTGTCTTGCTTCAGTGCAGTTGAAACAGTTGATTAATGAGGAACTTCATTTTTTTTCATGCATCTGTCTTTTTTCTTAATTTGTCATTTATCAGCTCATTGAGGTGAAGTCAGGAATTTGGGTTTTAATTGCTTATTATGGTTTTAAATTGCTGTTTAGGGAGCTGAAACATCATGATTTTGGTCAATATCAAGTGGAAAGCTAAGGCTGAGATTCTAGAACCGTTTACCCATATTTAACGAGTCCAAAGAAACCCTTAACTGCTGCTGTAAACCAGTGATGAATGTAAAGAGTGAAACAGTTTTGCACACATGTCCATACCAAGTTAAACGTCAAGCATGTATCCTTATCGCGCGTAACCACCATGAGGTGCCGGGAAATGAAGAACGATCCTTGTCGACCTCTTCCATCTGACTGCTTTGGTCTTTGGTTCAAGAGTATCCCATCTCTCTTCAATAATAAGGAAGCAAAGCAGAAGCAGTGTAGCAGAACTCGCTCACTGTTCCCTGAGAGTGGCTTCACTTAAAAATAAATGCTAATTAAAGCTCCCCAAATCCCTCCCTGTTTCTCCTTTCATACTTGGCTTGGTCCACTTGCCCAGAAGCTGAAGGTGAACCCCTGCGATGCGCCCCCATGTTTTTAGCAGACTCACTAAAGAAAACCTTCGACCGCTTTTGCTAAAAGGTCAATTTATGTATCCATAAGGACGAAAACCTTTGATTGGGTCCTATATCTAATCTGTATGCTTTTTTGTGTGTGCATTTTTAGAGTTTTTAACAACAACAAAAAAAAAATTAGGGAATTAATGCAGCAAAATGCCCTCTGTCCTAATACTACAATGATGCCTGGCTCTCCAATAGGAATTCAGTGAAGGATGGCATCCCTGAGAAGCCTTTTCTCTGCCTGGGCCGCCTAGCCCCCCCTCTCTTTATTCCTACAGAAATTCTTTATTGACAGCTTCTATTCAAACCCTTCAGACTGTTACGGGGAGGAATTTAATTCCCCACCATTTTCAGGATTGCGTGATAAGAACTCGGCAGAGGATGCGTCACACAAGCCATCCTCTGCTAGATCCAAAGGCAAGTTTTTTTTTTTATTGCTTTTGGACTTTTGTGCATGAAAGAATCTCTCTTATTGTTCTCTGGTGGTTAGCCTAAAGTTTAATGAGTTGAATTTAAAAGTGTAATTGGTGTAGATCTCAGATATTATAATCCATCCATTTTTATGCCGAGGATGACATTTAACCCCGAGCATTATTAAACAATGTGGTTGTGTAGTCCTGGTGAACAATATTTAATTTTTTCATGATCCTGCACCGATAGTCAAGCGATCGGCTCCTTCGTTCAAGGATTTTTGCACCCGTAGTCGTTCATAAATTGTCTTATCTTGCGGTCAATCCATCTGCATTCAGCTTTTTAATTAAAAAGATGGGGGATGTGTGGATAGGTTGCTGTCCTTCCATGGGACCTTTTATCTTATTTGTGACCAGATGGCAGCGAGCCACGGAAGCCTCTTTATGTCACCGAGCCTCACAAGAGTGGAGGGGGTAGAGACGCCCTCATAATGTAATCGGTGAGACCGGAAGGGTCCATACTGTGTCTGAAAGGGGACAATGGGGTCAGGGATATATCTACATCGCAAGAAAATCCAGCTCATCTGCAACCTGTCCTCTTTCCAATAACCCCCTCGCCCCCCAACCCCGCCAGCCTTTGACTGGCCTGACAAGGAAGACTTCCTGCTTTGATCATTGGAGGGTGGAAGAGATGAGCTGCCCAAGAGAACCAAAGGATGGGACTCCACTGTTTACCCTGCACTTGGCTGCTGTTGACAACTCCCCTCCCCACTGCTTACCCCCCGCTCTCCAGCCCTTTCACTTTCTCCGCCCCCCGTCACCCTTTCCCCTTTCTCCTTCCGGGGGAGGCCAAAGGGGCGGGAGCAGGGTGCACCTTGACCTGTCTAGACACCACAGTGTGTTTTTGTTCTGTTGCCAAGGCAAGGGGATCTACTTTTGCAACTTTGGAGATACAGGTTAAAAGTCAGCGTCGTGGCACAGGGGATGTGTTTAAATGGGAACGGAAGGAAAAGGTCATCTAAGTGACCTAAGTGCCCTGTTTTTTTTTTAAGATTTTTTTTATTGTTGTTTAAAAAGAAAGAAAGGGGGATTTAATAACTTAGCCAGCATTTCCTTCTTTTTTTATTATTCTGAAATCTTTTTCCGATAGGTTCCTCTTGCTAGGTCCGAAACTCACTTAACTGAACTACTGGAGGAAGTTTGCAATAGCATGAGCGATTATGCTCTCTATGAGGACCCGGACACCAAAGAGAAGAGTTACAAGAGATTTGCACCCAGAGGAAATGATGCCGGGAATTTTCCGGATTTCAAAAATTTTAAGTTTGATGGTCCAGAGAGTTCCAGTGCCTTGAAGTTTGCTGTGAGTATCAATTTTATATATTTTTCATTGTAAAGATTTGTAGTTATATTTTATATATATATATATATATATATATATATATATATATATATATATATATAAAGTAGAAGTTTCCCAGTTCATCATACAATTTCCATGAAATTTATTACGTTAACATTGTTTTTTTTTTTTCCTATAACAGTTATAAATCATATTTTATTAAACGGGTTTTCTTTTCTGAAAACCCTTTGAAAACTTAACGTATTGCATGATCATTGATATCTGTCTTATTCCTAAACAAAAGACATGGACTCATATATATATATATATATATATATATTTATATTTACTTTCTTCTTTCTTGTTATATTTGCTGTTAATTCTTTTTTTTTTTTTTTTATTAAATGCAAATGATCAAGGTCTATAGGACATGCGTACTGTAACCTTTAATTTTGGACTTTAATTTAATTTTTTATTTACAAGATGACTGGAATTATAGGCCAGAGTAAAATTACTTCATGCCATTTGCCTGCAAGTTACCTCGTGAATCGTGATTCGTGAACCGTCCAAGATGGCAGACTTGCTAACACTATAGCACTAAAGATGGCTGCTCATTACGGTGTTCATTTATTTTTACTGTTGTGAATGATTTCTGCTTATTTTCTGTCAACATGCTCATAGAATTCTAACTATATTTTTGAAATGTATATTGCAGTGTGAAAGCATTGTGGAAGAGTTGGAAGATGATATCATCTCCCTCTTTGCCAGTGAGACAGACCGTGTGGCTAAGACATTGTGCATTGAAGTATCAGGTATTTATGTATGATGTGATACACCTTCTTTCGTTCACTATTAAGCATATAGTAAACCTGAACCATAGTGTTGACTTGATTTGCATTGTGCATTGTTTTCCAGATTTTGCTTTAGACTTTTAATGCATTTCTGCATGCAAATATTAATGCAGTGTGTACAATTTTTTTATTTTTTTATTTTTCCTGGTGTGCTTGACATCAAACCTTTTTTTGTTTGTTTATTTAAACTATTATTTTACAATTTTTTTTTTTTTTTTTTTTGTATTTTATCTTTAAACTTCTAACCCTATGATGTATATCATCTACATGTAGCCTTTTCCACATTATGCCTTAGACAATACTCAGTGATTTCCTTTTAAAATCTGCAATTCACAAACTTCGAGAATTGCATTTTAGTTTCCTTAATAACAAAAATCTGCAAGTACTGAGAGTCTTAGTGGAATAGTGAAAACACATATTCTGCTAGAATTAAACTAAATTTAGAAAGCGATTTTCTGTAGCTATCTGAAATATCACTATTATTCCTAGTTAAAGAATGGGAAAATAAACAGAAATTGATGTTACATTTATATGCACTATGCTAAATGTTAATTTTCGTAGCTCAGCTGATTCTTCCTTCAATGCACTTAGTATTTATTTAATTTAAATGTAATTCATAATTTGTAGATGCTCTTTGTAGATAAAAATAATTATTTTTGCACCTTATTTAAATCTTAATGTAAGATTTAAAGTCTTAAATCTTAATGAGTAATGTTGATCTGGTTATGCAAGTAGTTTTATAAGAATAAGAAATTATCAAACAAATACTTTTTTGTGTGTGTAAGAGACACTATATTTTGGGGATATTTGTTCCCTGAATTGACCAAAATCTCCAACAAAAATAAATAAATAAGTAAATGCAGAAGGTTTTGTTTGATGGGTAGGGTATATACGGGGATAGAATATACAGTTTGAACAGTATAAAAACATAATGCCTATGTAATGTCCCCATTTAGACAGCTATGTGTAAGTGTGTGTGTAATTGCTTCAGTAATTTTATGCCTTGTTCTCTTTTCATATCCAGGTCACTGTAAGAGCTCTGTTTTTCAGCACAGTGAACTTTAGTTTCACATCAGTGTCTGCTGAACTCCAAAACACGGACCAAAAATGGAGACATCAAATATTTTCCTAAAGTAGGCTTTTGTTTTTTTGTTTAGTTTTTTTATTACTAAATTTGATGAAAACAATAATTTTATATTAGTATTATAAATGAAAAATCTATTACAAATGAATGAGTTTTCACTGCTGAGTAATGGACACACTTTTATATATGCATACCACATATAAATGTATATGTGTGTGTGAAAACTAAATTGATGTTAAACGATTGCCTGCTAATGGCATGCAATTTATGTTCAATTCCATTATCAGTTATTTTTAACCTATGTAGTTTTGGTGGACTTGAAATGGCAATCAATGTGGTGTTATGGTGTAATTTATGATGGCTTCATTCTTGATAAAAGTAAATAAAATGTTTCAAATACAGTGTTGAAATGAGTCATTTGTTTTTATACTTTTGCACATTTTCCCTAATTTAGAATAATTTGTCTGAAGAACTGTTAACTGGCAGGTTAGGTGTGACGGCAAACCCATAGGCTTTATCATCCCAAATCATTTCACAGCACAGTCTGCTTGTTTAGTTCTGATGTCCCATGTCTGTCCAAGTCGGGCTTTTGAACATGGCCGCTGGGTAAGTATGATGGCATGCCTTTCGCACCCTTCCCTCACAGCTCCCTCCATGCAGAACTACGCATGCGCCACCATGGCAGCAGCACAGGGGCAGGTCCTGTTTTGGGAGAGTAAAGGAGCAAGAGACGCCATGATTGCTTAGCTCTGTGAGTAGTCTGGATATGGGTGTCAGCCAAATCACTGAGGGGGAAAATGACAATACTCACTGTTTTCTCTGATAATGTTGCATTGTTTAACTCAAGTCAGCCCCCTGTGCATAGTCGTAAAATTATAGATATCACAAGGAAATGTTTAGGAATCTACAATGATTCCGCTTTCTTTTGGGAAATCTAATACTTGGCTGTTTTATATTTGATCAGTTTATGTAAATGATTAAATAATGTAATTGTACTGTTTTCTGCAATTTACAAACTAATCTGTAATTCTTTTTTTTTTTTTTAGCAAAATCAGTCCATTTTTAATCAGCCTAGATTTAATAATCTTAAGAAAAGAACTTTTTTGAAAACCAAAGAATATAATTTATAAATTATATTTAAATTTTCTATATTTTAAATATATATTTGTATTTATTTATATTTTTTGGCAAGTAATCTTGGGCTTAAATGGCTAAAAAGCTATAATTTTTTTTTTTTTTTAAAGGTTTTTGGTCCCAGAAATGCTCGATCAGCTAATGAAATTTATAAAGAACGCCATCAAAGTTCAGAGTTGAATTTTGCTGTTCTTGGAAGATTTGATTTTTTTTTTTTTTTCAGAACATTTGTTTTTGTTTTTCTTTTTTTTTTTATGCTAAACTTAAATTTGATGTGTATGTAACTGGCCCCCTTCAGGAAACTGCTTTCTTTTTAAAAAGTTGGTTGTGACCATACAAAGTAGCTTACTTCAATTGTGTTTATCCAGTTGTGTGTTGTGCTTTGAGCTTAAGTTTGACTGATCAAGTGTTACTTGGTGCAGTGGGCTATGACTCCAAACAAAGGGAACTGGACAAGTAAACATCAATTTCCCATGCAATCAAAATGCTGCCCTAGACATCCTCACCGAAAGCAATGCTGTTTTTTTTTTTGCTGATCACATCAACTGGATGATTAACCATTTTGTAAAATTACCCTCAAGTCAGTCAGAATGGACCAGAAGTTCTACACATTGAAAAAAAATGTAAGTGAAATTTGATCTCTCCCTTAAATTCGCTATAAAGTTCAACCGCTGAGCTGTGGCGTTAACTTGTATTCTAACAAGATTAAAATATATTTGTCCTGGAGATTAGCATACTTAAATCCTTTTTTGCTTTTTCTGAACTGGCAGTGTGCTTTGATCTGTGTTGCGTGGCAAGAGCCTGGCTTTGGCTTGGCCATCCGAGTGCCAAGTGTGAAATTGGCCTGATGTCATCCCCATTCTTCACCCTCTACATCTTTCACTGCCTTAATTATATTTCCGCCACAAAGCCCCAGCTCTTCATTGCATATTCAAGTTTGACTAGGATGCATTCAAAATCTATAGATATATGACTCCTTTGGAATAGGGACAAGATAGGCTTTTCTGTGATACACAGACCAGTGAGATCAGCCGCACTGGTCTGTGTTGTTTTTGTTTTCTTAAAGAGTGACTGGCCTCAGGAACCCAAGCCATTCAGACTTTGGAAAGACCAGTTTTAGGGAGAGGAAAATTGTGTGTGTATGTGTGTCAAAGACAAATCTTCGAAGAAGTAATAGCCTATCCATAGCAGGGCCTCTGAGGTTCTGCTATATCTATTGGGAGCTGGGATGGACATCAAACTTGTAAGCCGGCCTGTTGAACTTCATATTATATCTGCCCAGACAAGCTGCCAAAAGTTGATGGTATGACTTTTTGGACAAAACAGCTTGAGGAAGGGTGAGATCCTGAGATTTTCCTGCATCCTATGCAGAGCTGGATGTGAGATGATCTAATCTCCTCACACCATTTCATCTCAACTTGGGTTGCAGAAACGTTCTGTTGGTGTTTGAAATGAAACCAATTAATGCGATGCCTTTAAGAAATATCCGTGCAGAATTCAGAGGTGATGAAATGTAGGCGAAGTGAAACGAGCCACCTGCAGCTGTGACAGGAGGCGTTGACCTTCAACGGGGTCTCCCGGCCACAGACTTTATTCAGGAGCCTCGCTGCGCGTCTGAGCGGCAACTGCCTCTTTCTTCCCAGTGAGGCTCATCAAGACAGTGGCCGTTGGGCGTTACTTCCACATACAAGCTTGGCAAGAATAGAAATGCAGATGAGATTCTCTGGCATTGATGAACAGGTCAATGCTGGGAATGGTTCTCAGAGATAGCTCGCCTTTTGTGTAGGACTTTTTCACTAATACGACTTTTCTTGAAATGTTTTCGTGACATCAGGTAGCCGTTTCTTGTTTACAAACGCAACCAAAGAAAACCCGTGCTTTATTTGCAGAGGCCTAAGAGTTATCTTCGAAGTTTTTTTTTCTGTCTGAATAGTTAGCCTATGCTTTTTTTTTTTTTTTTTTTTTTGATATTTTAATAGGCTACTTTTATAAATTTTATGAGTGAAATTACATGCATTTGAACTCCCCATTGTCGACATTTGTACTAAAGTTGAGTTTAGTCTACAGTTTAGATATTTTGCTGCAACTTAACAAGATGGGGCTAAACCAGCTGTGTATCATGTCCCATAATAAGCTATATCAACAAGTTTTGCGGCTCTTAGCTATATGCCTTGCTTGAGTTACACAAACTTTATAGGCTATCATCATACGAACTTTTATTTATTTGTTTGGTTTTAGCCTATAATTTTGCAAACTTTTAATAAGTTAATTGCAAAAAGTTTTCATCGTTTACTTTTCTAAAATGTTGTAGGCTACCGATAGCATTATCGTGTAGGACACGCAGTTAAGTTGTTCCTTCGTGAATTTTATTCGTGCTTGTGCAGAGAGATTCAAACATGATTGGGGAATCAAGGACACCTCTTGGTTGAAGCCTAAAGGTATAATCATTGTTGCATCCCACTGTGGGCTTTACTATGTCTATTTTACCTATTTTAGTTTGGTAAAGAACTTCGTGCTCTATATGCCCCGCCTACTTTTAGCATCTGAGTTTTATATGGTGAAAAGTAGTACAAATCAAAATTTAAAGTGAAATTTATGCTTTTGGTCATTAATGTAATCTAGGCCTGGTACTTTTCATCTTTTCAGATATTTATTAATTTTTAAAAACATTTATAAACTTCAACAATAAGTCCAGTTCTCGTTTAAAACTCTTAACACAAATAAACGATGTAGGCATAGGCCTACCAATAATCTAGTAATGCTACGCTAAATATTATAATTGATATAAAATAAAGATGGAAAAAAATAATGAAATGGTCTGTTTACTTTTAATACATAGGGCCTACTGCAGATTATTTATCTTTTATAGGTTTAAAATGTTTCTTGCACTCGTGTTTTGCTAAAGTTCATTATCTTCTTTTTTTCTAAATCTTAATTTACAAAATGTTATTGAAATGTATTGTGGAGGCTGATGATACTCCTTCGTTTTCACAGTATGTAAAAAAAAAAAAAACAAGTAAAATGATAAAAAGGGGGAAAAGATAGTTGCAGACTTTCTTGATATATTCACCGCTGTCAACATTTTAAATGGTAATATTCAACTTATTTTACTTGGGAGTTTATTTTTATTTTTGAGCCAAGTAATGATTATAATTTCATGTGAAGCTTAAAATAAAAATAAAAGTCAGGGATGCTCCACCAAACGAAAAACTTGCCGGATATCCATTTAGAAAAAGAATATGAGAGAACTTTTATTGAACATTCCCAGCTAAATAAACAGACAGCAAATTAAATCAAGTACTTGGATTAGAAGTAGTTTTGAGGTTTGCTGATTCATATGCATTCAGACGACTGATCTATTTCCTGAAAATGTGAGGACATTTTGTGAACCATCCTTGACGGATATATTTTAGAGCATATATCTTTTAAATAGGCTACAATATACTGAATTATTTTAAGCATGAAATTATGTTATGCAATGTTGTCTTATGTCATAACAACTCAAGTAAAAGTAAAACATTCATCCAGGACTAATAAAATTATACATGGAAACAAACATCTAGATCAGATAAAACTTTTTTTTTCTTTTTTTACATTTATTTTAAATCACAGTTGCCTGAATGCAGCAGGAAAAAATCTTTGGACTTCAGCATGGATTAAACACGGTCACATGTGGCTCAACGTCAAGTGTCAATCAAATCGCTCCCCTTTTTTAAATAAAGAAGCGTCCTTTTCCTTGCGCTATCTGAAGTTTCAGTCCGTGTACAGCAGTGATATTAATTGAAAAGGGTTTACACCACCGTACACAAAGTATATACATATAATATTGCAGAATCATATGATCTCATACATATAGTTTTCATTCGTTTAATGCTGGTATTTTTGTACACTGGCCCTTGTTTAGAATTATTGCATTTTAAGATGTCCTGTCCTTCACGTTAATCGCTGTCTGATTTGTCGTCCTTTGCATGTGTTGCGTGATTGTATAGTCCTTGTGCCATCAGGTGTAATGCAAGTGTGTTTTTGCTCCCCGTGGCTTTTTTAATCTTCGCTCTTTTGTTCTGAAACCAGATTTTGATTTGAGACTCGTTGAGTCCGAGTTCCTGGGCCAAAGCTTGCCTCCTTTGCTCCGTCAAGTAACGGTTATTCTGGAATTCATTCTTGAGTCTCTGGAGTTGCTCCGCTGTGAATGCTGTTCTTGGACGCTTGTCTTCCTTGGATGGATTTTTCTTCTTTGGTTTGCGGGATCTTGGTCCTGCATTTCAGAATATAATGAAAGAGATTGCGTTTTGATCAGGCCGTAAAATGCACATATTAATGTTGTATTATATTAGCCTAAAAATTGGCTACAATAATAAATAATGTTGTCTAATATAAAGTTACTTAATGGGAGGAAGTATAGCCCATTCTTTCAGATCGAATGTTTCAAAGAGTCTGCTCTAATTTTACTATGGGAGCATGGTGTAGTGGTGAGGGTGGGGGTGACTGCCAGAAAAGGAGGGGTGAAAGAGGCTTTTCCCTCTCTCTGTTGCCATAGGAACTACGTTTATAAGAGAACGTTTTTAAACTTGCTCTAAGAGTAGCACATTTCGTTAAATGCTGGTAGCTTTCCCTCTCCATATTCATTTTTTTCTTAATTATTGGATAAGCTACTCCAATACACCCGCCTTCCGCGTATCATGAATGCTGACAATAGATTGATCTGATATGAGCCCTTGCTCGTAGCCTATTTTGTGCACATTTTCTTTAGCTTAAGCTGATTTCTATAGCGTATATTTTGACTGCCATGATATAATATTAATCTTTTCACGTTGTGTGATCGAAAATCCATTTCGCATAAACGTAGGCTGCACTCTCGACATGACTGTTAGACTACACCAAGTTAGTGTGACCTGTCCAACTAATAGGCAATGAGTCGGTTTCGTTGTCTAAAAACTTTGGTCAAATTGTGTTTCCGGACTGCATATTTGAAATGTTTTAAGATTATTCGTCAAAGATTATTGGAGAACATAAGCCTATTAATCAGAATTTTCGCCTTGACAACTTGCGTTGCTACTTTTTCTGAAGGCCGTTTTGTGCGCCATTTGAACTTCATTTGAAATTAGTTGATCAAAAAGAGATTTTTTTTATTAATATTGTCTAAAATCATACGGCATTTTGATCTATCTTGTACCGGTTAATGCTGTAATAATTGGCCACAAAGGCTATATATTTATTTCAGGAGCTAGTTATGAAGAGATCTGATGTAGCATTTAGCTTCCGTGGTGCGTCCAACTCCATTGTCAAAAATATGCTAATTAAATATCAACAAAGACATCGAAGTAACAATGGCACAAAACTACCCGTTACATTTCAAAAATAATTATTAATAAATAGAGGCAAAAATGTAGCAAAACTACCAATCTTAATATTGTATTATTTTATTAAGCCTCTTTCTCCCTTTTAAGTCAAACATAAACGAATGGCTATATTGCACCATGAAACTAACATAGCCTAGTTGTTTTTAGGGTTTTAAACTGATTACATAAAACTATGCCTCTAAAATAATACATAATTATAATCAAAGTTCGGATGATATTTACGGTGAAAAAAGCCTATATGGGCTAGGCTAATAGTAATAAAATAAAATAGCTGTACACACATGTATTTAGCAAATATTTTGTGTATTTAAAATGCAAATATTCGATTTTAAATCATATAATAAAAATGTGGTTATTCCTGTTAATTTTAAAGAGAATGGATTCCACAAAATAGATCTCCCTGACTCTTGGCGGGCCGTTTCGCATATAGCATAAAGAACATTTCCTCTTCCTTTGCCCCATTTCTAATCTACAAAATGTCTAATAGTTTACAAACATAACTTTTTTATTGTTATTTGTTCACTTTCAAGCCAAACAGAGGCGCACTTTCTGAGTAGGCTACAAAAAAACTTTGAACAAAAAAATAATAATAATAATAATAAAATAAAATCTTACCTGATGAAGGTCTGTCTGAATATCTTGTGCAATATACCCAAGCAGGCCAAAGCATTGGTTTGTTCGTCTGCCCAGCGTTACTTTGGGAGCAATCCGAATCTGAGCTTAAACATTGATCTCCAGTCTCTGCACGGGCTTTCAGAGATGCGTCTGCAGTAATATCAGTTTTTTTAGACGCGCTTACTTGGTGAGGGCTCGAGGTTCCTTCCCCGGACACCGGAGCTCCTACCTGTCTTGATCCGGGAGCCGATGGACAACGGTTCTCTCTTTCAACTAAATTAATTTCGTCGCGTCTGGTTCCTTCTTTCCTGCGACCAAAGTCTGGTCTTAAAATGTTGTCGATGTAAAAGTTGGTGATTCTGTGAGGGAGTAGGTTTCCAGGAGCCTGCAACAGGGGTAGAATAGCCCTATTGGACTCATCGCCCGAATCCTGGCGCTCCACATCTCTGTTGCTATGATCATTTTCTTCCATAGTGAAACTATCCAAATGTTCTTTTTAACCCCTTTCTCTCTCGCGCGCACACACGCGAATGTTTGTGTTCCAGTTAGTCTATATTTTCCTTATTATTTTTGTCTCACTACAAAGAGAAACAAACAGGAAAAAAGGACAAATCCTTTTTTTCCGATTCTTTTGTCGGTTAAATACGACGAAACCGCCTTGTGTGCGTAGAACGAAAAAACATAGTTTTAAAAATTAATTCCACAGTGTGCCCCTTGCAGTTGTCTTTATATCTACTTTATAAAATATACAGGCAAATTTAATCTATGCAGTATCAAAGCAGTAGACCTGCTCTAGTAAACAAGGAAACGCAAACTGGCTCTGGAATACTTTCACTACGGATTTTTGTTCTTATTTTTAATACGAGTCCCCCCGGGTGACGTCGTAGTCCGGTATCCTAGACACGTGCCTTTGGCCAATAAATGGAGCGAAATTTTATCACATGACCCAGTGACTCTCGAGTAAATGACAGCATCCAACCTCGCCTTATTCTCAGTACTTAAAGCGATAGTAGCTATTGCCCAGAAGTGTTCAGCATTCCAATATTTTGTATTTTTAAACCACTAGGCGAACAACGAATTATTTGACAAACACATTTATTTGCCTGTGTGTGAAATCGCTATCTTTTCTTTTTTTTTTTTTGAGCAGTCTCTAAACTATCGTTTAGATCGCACTGGGGGAGGGGTGTGTTCAGTTTACACGTAATTCTGTGGTAGTAGGTCACAGTCTGTCCAATTTCATAATTTCGTCCACATTATCCTACAGTAGTAAATTGCTGTGCAATTGCGGTTAAATCAGAAACCTAGCCTATGTAAGTAGCCTACCTATAACTGTGTATTTAAGTCCTCATAATGAAAAATTAATTGGCCTACGCACGTATAGCACCCTTCATCACTCACAAAAAAATGTTTTGATTTACCGTCCGTTTATTTCATCAGAAGTAAATGATGAAAACATGTCTCGTTTTCAATAGCCTAAAACAAACCGCCATCATTTGAAATGTTAGTAGATGGGCTATGCAATGTCCCTATGGTCTGGCGTATTGTGTGTTAATGTTCTTGTATATTTTAAACAGGGTTTGCCATTCGTGTCCAAAATATTGCATTAAATCAATCGGTTTATTTCATCTGTTTCGTGGAACATAATGAGGAAAAGCAATTCACTCCAGTAGTTTTAAATAGGATAAATAGCTGTGGCGCTTTAAAAGAAACCAGCGAAGCAAACCAGTGATCTTTGGAGCGTGCGTGGCGTCCTGGAGCGTCAAAATAAAACCAGCGACCACTTTGGAAGTGAGCTTATTGGGAAGTTCCAGGACCGGTTTTTGGCCTTGTTGAAAATCAAATTTACTAACAAAAAGTGGACGCATGGCTCTCATTGTGGTATTTAGCAAAGATAGCCTGGAGCTAACGTAGCCTCACTCTCGTGCTCACCTTTTCCTTTCATCCCTGGGAAATTGTGGACTAGCTTTTCATTTTCATTTTTGACTTTACAGAGGGATCCTCGGCTTTATTTAATCGCAGTTAGTTTTGATAAATCTATCTCAAATCCATAGGCCTGCACTGTTTAATGTATAGGCTACAGACAGTTTACATGATATAATCATTCATCTGAAAAGATTTAAAAACATGAATGCAACACGAAGTTTTTGAATGGAAAACTTTCAGAATACTTCTTTAGAATCGTGTATGCGAAGTTGCTGTCTGACATGGTGTGACGTCTGAATGTTAGGTGTTCGATCACGGTAAGCATCTGTGTGCTCATCATCAATTGGCCACAAAAGAGCATGTTTTACAATAAAAGTTACTTTTAGTTGATGCATAACACTTAAAGATCAAAAGTGTAGCCTTTCATTTCTGGGTATAGGCCTTTGTGTAGGCTACAGTGAATGAATGAATAGATATTGCGCTCATTTTGCTTAGCCCATGAGGCTATATGCTAGTAGCCTAAGTGCGATCTTCATTTAGCGTAATTTGAAGTGTTTTATTGATCTTATTAAACTTTTTAAAGTTATGCAGAGACCTGTTAGGGCACTGCAAAAACTTGTAGGCTATTTGCTGTAGTGTGTTTTGAGTAGGCTATGTTTTGTTTAATTTAGGTCATATACAGCCATAGATTATGTACACACGGACTCTTGGCTATAATCTATAAGGCACGTTTGAAATAAGATATTTATTTAGTTTTTTTATTTGTTCAGTTATGATAACAGCGTGTTGTAAGTGCATTCATGTTCCCATTCTCGCGCTCTCTTCCATTTTCTTAAGACAAGTGATACCCCCTCCAATACTGGTTTTAAAATATTTTCAAATTTTGTCAAGAATAAAGGCAGTAATGTAAACCTATATAAAAAATAATTATGGTCAACTGTTCTTGGTTATTTCTTATAACTTATTGTGTTATTGTAGGCATTAGATTGCATTCAAATTTAGTTTTCGTTAACTGACAAGGCTATACGAGTTAAATATGATGTTTATAGGGTATTACAACTATGTTTGTTTTGTAAAGACAGGGAAACGCTGATACATGAAGAATGTTTACTTCTAAACTGAGGTTTTAAGTCATTTTTAAAGTAAAATGGTAAGCCTAAAATGTGACATTTGTCAGGCCAGTCATAACAAAGATTGTTACAGAAACACAAAACTTTTAAAAGCGGTCATATTGCGGGTTTGAGTAATTTGATGCACCTTTTTTATCCTAGAGAAAGCCTTGAGGATTAACACTCTTGAATCGCGTTGTCGTGGTGGTAGGCAAGCCTATATACAGCCCGCAAAAAAAAAAAAAAAAAAAAAAAAAAAAATCAACCATCTAACCAAACCGAAAACAAAAACTTGCCTATCGAATGCAGCATCTCCAGTTCTGGGTCAGGGTTGAGTCCTCGAGACTTGAACATACTTTAAATCTTCATGTGTCTTTAGTGTACTCTAATTTAATAGCTAATGCCTATCTTGACCTAGTAAAAGTCGAACGAATAGCATAGGCCTACTTGAATGGTAAGTAGAATATATAAGCTTTAGTTCGTAGATAAGCTTTATTAGAAGGCTGTCCGTTTTGGAGTTTGCGAAACATTTACGAAAGTCTATTTTTTTTTTCCCCCATTACAAAAGGTCGCGCGCAGAAGCAAAGAGGGATTTGTGAATGCGTGCAATGGCTTTTGCCAGCTCACAGATCATAGAGCTCAGATCAGCACAGATGTGACCCAGTCAATGGATGTGATATCGGGTCTAGAACAATGCTGGGGTCACACGGGATCCCCCAGCTTCCTGTCTTTTGAAAACAAACTGAAGAAATAGGGGGAAAACCTTGAGGGACCTAGAGGATGAAGATAAAGGTTACCGACCATTTCCTGTTTCAGATTGTGAACTTCTGATATCACGTAATTTTATTGTTATGTTCCGGTATTTCCTCTGATTTTAATGTTTGTGTTGATCTTTTCATCATAGTCTCCTGAGACCCAATTGAGGCTTTTTTTTTTTTTTTTTTATCTGTAGAGGACATTATAATTTCTCTGACAACATACAAGTCACGGTTTTAAGTAATGGATGTCCTGTAAAGAGCATATTCAGGGCTTTGCAGAGATACCGAATGTTGGCTAGACGCTTATTGTGAAAATTTAGCACACTTATGGAAATATTATCATATTTTGTTATTATCATTTAAATCTGACTTATTTTCAAATTGTTTTTTCAGAAATCAACATCTCAAGAAAACGGTATGGGGTTTTAAATCAGAATATGACTTCTGTTAGGCTATAATACTAAACAGGATGCTATGAAACATAATTTCATCCATGCTCAGTAGAGGACACCAGGACTTGTTTGTTTAAGGCATTTTGGGTGACAAGTGAATAGGGAAATAAATATCAATATTCTTATGAAAAATGAGATGTATGAAAATATTCGAAATTACTCTCATTATCAGGTATTTATTTATACTATTTTCATTATTGCCCCAAGAGAAAATTATGCAAATTAGATACAGTGTGCATTGCACTGAACGGCATTTAGGTTACACGCATATTGCAAAAAGTAAAATTATATTGCAAATCATTGTTGTATAGGCTATTTTATAACAGCTGAGAATCATCTAAAGTTTGGACTAAAAAAAACTTGAAACCTAAAAATTGATTGAATTAAAAAAAAAACATTGATGTTGCCTATTCATGTCTTTTCATTTTCTTAATGAAGGTCATTGTGTTCTTATGAATACAATATAAATAAAACATATTTAAAATTATATTTAAATTTAAATGAAATAAACAATATATTTCCAAAAATGTCTTTAGTTTGTTTCTTATGCTCCAAACTGTGTGTGTTTGTTGGGTAGAGACGGTCTAAAATCTTCAATTCAACACTAAAAAAAGTGGGTCATTAAATTAACCAATTTAAGTGAGTGGTTATTTTCATGTGAATAATTTTGTGTTTTGAAATATTACTGAATCGATTACTATTGAGGATTAATAGCACATCAAAAATCGGATGTCGGAAGACCTGTGACGTATAGGCTATAAGTGACTTCATTAGTTCGCCTGTATCATATAGCCTAGATAGATCAAGTTGTATCATAAATTAATGATCTTATAACTTGTTTATAAGTTAACAATATAACTTGTTGGGGGAGGGGGGATTGTTACGGAGGCCAGCTATTGAAGACCTGTGCAGGTAAAACTCACTCCTCACCTGAAGTGAAGAGGCAATCTCTTTAGACCCAAGACTGCAGTCTTTACTGTCCTTGTTAGCGCGCCTGCCTCCCATGCCGGAAACTTCAGTTTGAATCGAACTTGGAGTGGTGGTGCGAAGCAACTTCGTTGTAAACAAATATCTTGCTAAACATTTTATAGGCAACTCACATTAAATAACAAATCCCAAATGGAAGTCACAGTCGATTCTCAGTTTGCTGGCCAACTTCAGATGTTTTAAGCCTCGCGGGATGACGTGGAATGGGACATCTGTTCGGGTCCCTCAGATATAAGCGACTTCTGCAACAGGTGTAGACATCTGATGATGTTCAATTCAGTTCTCAAAATCTTCACATCACCAATGTCGAAAACGATAATTTTGCGCACAGTTCTAAATGCTGTTTTGGTGTAGGCTAATTATTTTCAGCAATTCAGCCGTGTCAAACTAATTTCAATAATATATGATGACATCGCATAAGATGCAGGCCTACTATTCCTCATGTATAGAGACCAACTGAACGTTTGGATGCCTTAAAGATCCACAAATATCATGAGATTTTATATTAGGAATCATAATTTCAGGTAGTCGAAATTGTGAAACAATTTGCAATAGACGTGAAAACGAACTAAAATATTTTCAATAGGCTGTATGTTGCACACTTGGACTTGCCTGAGCCGTCAATCACAGATGAAATTGAAAGACACTGTGTTTTGCTAATTGTTCTTCAGACCGTAGTTTAAGAGGTCAAGAACAAGCTGGGAATTACTTACTTTTTTTAAATAAATAATTTCATATTGGGGTTTGACCGTCAAGAAAATTGGGCTGAATAAAAAAAAATGAAATTTCATTTCAAAATTAACTTTGCTTCTAACTTCTGTTGCGTGTTTATTTTAATGAACCGCATCCATAAATTGTAATCATTTGTCAAAAGTAGTTCTCCAATAACAAAACGAAAGAGCCTACTGCTTTGTAGAAATATAGGCAAAATGTGGGTGAGTCTAATATATATATATATATATATAAACGTTTTCGAGAATAACACATATAGCCAATATATTGTCCATATATTGAGTTTTATAAAAAAAAAAATCCCCATAAAACTTAATTTATAGTCTAGACTACAGCCTATATATTATTTTCACAGAGCCTATTGAGTTTACTATAATATCTTATTCTCAAATAGTTTTATACATATGTCATAGTCATATATATATATATATATATATATATATATATATATATATATATATATAGCCTATAGGCCTATATATATATACTGACCAGCCTATTTTTATGAGTTTTATGATATCATGTTCTAATTTTTTTTTGTTTTTCCTAAAGGTTTAGTCTTCGCGTACCCTTGAATTTACATTAAAAAATATATAGGCTAATAACGAATAAAGAATAACGAAACATAACAAACGTAAAATAATATTGTATAGTTTTTGAAACTGAAACGTTTTTTTTTTTCACTTCAACATTATCCGTATATTGCCCTTTGTTTTCCCTCAGAATCTTTTGGAATTTTGTTTTTCTTCCTCCTGTGCATGTAGCCTATTTTGGAGAAATAAAGAGCACGACGGAGAGAAAGAGAAGAGTGAAAAGACCGTAGAGTAAAACTGGGCGCCCCGAAATCCTTTCTCGTTATTGTTTAGTAAAAGTTTGTCATTGTGAATCTGAGGTCAGGCATAACCGACTGCTGCACAATAGCGGTAACGCTTTGTGAGCACATAAAATAGAAACGTTCCAGCCAGTCAAAAGCTGTGTTTTTGTTACGTTCTTTATTACCCAAGTTTAAAGTCATAAAAATATGTGACATTTACATGAAGCTCTATTATTACAGACTTTTTCGGATTTCAACTATATGCATTGACAGTCATTTGATCTTGATGCAAATGCATCTTATGGTTTAGACTACAACTCTAACATCTATATTCAGATCAATATTCAGAAAAGCTCACAAGGACAGGAAATGCTCTGTCTCCTTCACCCCCTCGTTCGTTTTGTTCTGTATAGACTACAATAATGACTGACCCAGATGCTAATAATATCGGTGAAAGGACTCAGCGAGTCTCAATGGGGAGGAAATGACATGGTCATGTCATTCATACAACATCACACCAGTGTCATTCTGTGACACGAAGCCTCTGACAAACATTTCGATTTCATCTGTGACCACCAGAACAAACCGACTGAGTAGCTTCAAAAGTTCGTAAGTTTTTATTTTCTGGTTTTCACTTTATTTACTTGGCTGTTACATCAACAAAAAAGTTGTAAACGTTGTATAGGCTAGCTCATAACCCATAAAGGAAACTAAATATTGTAAAAACTAAATACTATTTTTTTCTTATCTAAATGTTATAAAAAAAAAACATTATGCAAGAGAAACGTATAGCCTAGAGAATAGAGAGGTCATGTCGTTGGGGTCAGTTGGCTACTTGAACTATAGCCTACTACAATATTCATGATGTCATCTCATGTTTGACGTAATAATTCTCCTGAATTAAAAAAAAAATGTGTGGCATAATATCTTGAGGCTTTTCTTCTGTTCAAACTCTTGAAGCAAGTTTAGTTATTCAATGTTTTTTGATGATGGTTAATACGCAGCTCTTTCGCTCGTAACGTTGCTGACAGAACCCAGCAAAATAATGTGTTGTAGGCTAATAGAGACCAATAATTTTTTATACCGTAGGCTACATAAAAAATGGTAAATTAACCACATTTCACTTAATTTACCTATAGGATGCCATGCAAGGTTTGGCATTGTCAGAATGTCATTGGGGACGAGCTTTAATTGGATGTTACACTGTGACATCACAAACCACCATTAAAGTAATCCCAGTAGTATAACATGTCTCTGTAAAACTCTGCTGCATGGCTGGAAGAGCTCTATTCAGCCCTTTTAGTCTGAAATTTTCCAACTTTGACAGATAAACTGCTGTTCTGTAAAAGACCCTTGTGCTAATGAGTGAAGTAATAATAACCTACAAAAGGGTGAGCTGAGGCTGAGAACCAACCAGCAAACACACAGCATATAAAACTGCATCACGAGGATAAAATCGTGTTATATAGGAAATGCTATTTAGTTGTAATTTTGCATTATGACAACGCTGGCCTTGTCTTCAGTTATGTCTATTTGTGTCTGTTTAATTTTAAAGTTTTAATTAAAAAAAAGAAAGGAAAAAAAAAACTCATTGGGCATCTCTTGGGAAGGAAACACCTACAACAGGCAAAACATAGAGCGACAACAGGCCAATAATTGTAATATTTATGGCATTTGTTTTTTGGGCAAGTTTAATAATTTATTTAGATTTTTTTTTCAATAATTCCTCAAAGATATGAAGCCGTTTGACCAGGCCTAGCTGTCGCCAAAGTGCCAAAATTAGCCTATAGGAAATACTCATTTTCATCTCATTCACGATTAATCTTTATTTAAACTTTTATTAAATTTTCCGAGATCACCAAACCTCATTACACCTAATGTTTAAAGTGCATGCAAAACGCTGTCACTTGTAATACCATATGCATTTAAATTGGATATTAAGCTTGCGAATGAAATTAAACTTATCACTCAGATGTAAAATAACCCTGTAAAACAATTTTGATGACAGGTTTTGTAGCAAAAGTTCCACATCGCTGATTTATTCATCCAAAAAGTGACAGCTAGATTATGCTATGTTTGTTTTTACGGTGGGAATTCATAAGAGAATGATCTATCTATTTGTGGAACAGACTTTGTCTTTTTTGGTGAACTGTTAAATCGTCTCATTAAATCAACAAAATTAAAAAATCTGGCTATAATAAGGAAATATAGGCCTAACTTTTTTCAGAGTTCTTTTAACCCTTCTTTTTTTAACTTCTTTTTTCTTTTCTTTTAACTCAACAAAATCTTCAACAAAAGTATTTATCTACATCATCTCTTCCCAAGTTAGTAGCCAGATACTACTCCACATTTTAAATAATTTCATTGAATGTTTATCATTTTTAACTTCTGAAATAAAGTTTCATTTAGTTTTAAAAGAGGACAAATGTTAAAGTTTTGATTTTCAG
This sequence comes from Pimephales promelas, assembly GCF_988280905.1. Classification (NCBI taxonomy): domain Eukaryota; kingdom Metazoa; phylum Chordata; class Actinopteri; order Cypriniformes; family Leuciscidae; genus Pimephales; species Pimephales promelas. The sequence continues at coordinate 28,939,089 of NC_142773.1, forward strand.
CCTAATTAGCGTGATTACATAGCGTAACTTCGGTGACTTCAGTAAGCATGATATTTGCCAGCTGCAGGGAAACGCATCAGCGGTGCGTCGGCTTCATTTTCCTTTGTTGTAAAATGACATTATGCATTTAGGGATGTAGCCATTGTTCATTGGTGGTTCTAGACCATATGTGTCGATGTTCTCATCTGTAAACCCCAAATCTCAAATAACGCCGTGTTCTGAGCTCGTGCATGGCTGTTTTTGTCGTCCGGGAGAAGAAGAAAAAAAGCAACTTGTGAGAGCACTAATAGGCAATTAATGTAAATGCTCTGCCTGTAATCCTCGTGAAATTACAGACCCATTTCTATTCATTTCACCTGTTAGATTAACATGATGTCAAAACATGTCAAACTTGGGTAAATTGCTGCCAGACTGGTTCAATTCTGTAATACGAATGTAGAAGGTTTGGAACATTTGAACCAAGTCAAATTTAAACGTAGCTAGCCTAAACGGTTGAACATAATCGCGTCTTTTTTTTCCTCATGAGATTAGTGACCTCAGTTGTGTGTACAGCAATATAGCCTAGTCGACATTTACTTTTTTATGCGTTTTGGAATGACACTGAACTGACCAAAAATTCATATGTGTACAAAGAAAAGGAGACCTTTTCACCCTACTTTAGTATTGCCATCCGCTGAAGTCCTGACTGAAATGTGAGCTAAAGAGAGGTGCACAGAGGGACAGGGATGTATCTCACTTATTAAAGGCTCAGCGGAGCTGAACGCGCCTCTTTAGACTGCTCTCTTATGAGATTCAAGACCCTTAAGCTCCTTAAGAACCCTCTCAATTGAGGATTTGGGTAATGGCCCTCTGCAAATGTTTTAGTGACAAAAAGTTGCCTGCTGTTCAAATGATTTTAGTGTAGAAAGTTATTGGTATAGTGTGTGTGTGTGTGTGTGTGTGTGTGTGTGTGTGTGTTTAATCAATCTCAACACTTTAAAGTGTTATATCTTACATATACCTATATCCATATCTTAGGTCCCTTTTACCAATCCTCATCTTCTTTTTCTTTTAAATGTTCATTTGAAATTATCCTTTATTGTGGCAAATGGATTTTTACAAGTATAGCCTCTCAATTAATATTAACTAATTAAAGCTTACATGCATAATAATTAGTAAAATGCTGTTTAAAATAGTTTTAGATTGATTAAATGGCTTTTGATTGTAATTGTGTGTTGAATTAGGACAACTTTCTCTATGTTCTTTCAAATCATTCTAATTTTGACACTCAGCAGGACATGATGATTCTCGACCTTGACCTTATATTGAGTCAATTTTGTAGGTCATAACCAGCATAATACCTTGCAATCTGGGTATGATAATCTTACTCATCAACTTGAAGTATGTTGTTCTTAGGGATGACTGCCCTAATTAAAAACGTTGTCCCGTATTTTTCATTTAACTCTACTTATTAGCTCCCAATGTAAGTACTACTGTAAATCAACCCAAGGGGCATTTTTTGTCAGAGGCACTGCCGAGAAAAAGTGTGTTCCAGCAGGTCACTCCTTGGTTTTCAATTAATGTCATATTATTAAAGTATAATAGTCGTAATGATATGATCTCAATTTCTTTGGGGAGCAAGCCCTTAATTTAATTTTCAAAAACTGTTGAACCCAAAGACCCGGTATAATTTTTCCTGATATGATGTTTGATAAATTCGTTTTCATTTTATACAAAGGGAGAATGTTTTCATATCCAATCAGACAGTTTTTTTAATATTTATTTGCACGAAAGAGATTTACTAAAAATGGCATCAGATTTTGCTCTTTGTTTTGGCAATGTAAACTTATGTTACAGAGTCTTACACAAAAGAGGAAAGCGAAAGAGCCTCTCAGTATTATTAATGTGCGTGTGTATATATATATATATATATATATATATATATATATATATATATATATATATATTATGAACAATGGACTTAATGATTTCCCATCATAGGCAGACTGAAAATTTCATTGCTAAACTGACCTAATGGTTCATAATTGCTATGGATATTAATCTCTGTAATATTATTTTGATTAATTAGTTTGTTGCTCATTCTGTGTACTTTTTTACAGCTGTATTGTGAGAAAGTTAAGACAGCTCTGCAAGCATTGGTAATTAAAACAGATTCATTGTGTTTTCCTATGGAAGAGCCTTTTAGCTAACAAACAAAATTTCAGAATTTTACAGCGGTATAAGACCAAACTATTCTCACTCCTTTGCCCTATAGTATAGTATAGTATAGTATAGTATAGTATAGTATAGTATAGTATAGTATAGTATAGTATAGTATAGTATAGTATAGTATAGTATAGTGGTGGAATTCATTTCATTCGGCTCCATGAATTGGAGACACAATCTGCACATAAGCATGGTGACACCTCCACACTACTGACATGTCAAAAAGCAGCCTGGAATCCTGGTGGGGTGTCTGTCTCTGGCTCTCTGTGATCTCCTACATACCCTGCAGTGACTTAAGGACCCCTACCATCCAGGCATCGCCCCTGCTGAGCCCCTCCTGGCTCTCACCCCACTTAATTACCAGATTGGACGAGAGACACCCATACTGTACCCCAGATTCCCTGTGTCAAACACTATTGTTCACTAAGTCTTTGGGTTAACAATAGATCTCTCAAGACTTGGAGAGGATCAAAAGTTCAGAGACGTCTTATGATGCATGCCATATATGACATGATATTCATTCATGTGTCCATTGACATTCTAATGCTATTGAACTGATTCTGTATTGAGAAAAGAAATGGGCTTACTTTTTTTCATTACCACAATATCATGCGCAATGCTTTGTCTTTTTGCAACTGTATAATTTTCCAATGACGACAACTATGATGACCTCAAATATAATACCTTGCATGGGGTATTTAGAAGTGTAAAGAACAACAAGATGCTGCACATGGAGAGGTCATGAGCTTTGTTCACTCCACCAGAGGTTTGTAACAGGCTCTGTAGGTATAAGCTAATGTAGCAGAGGTAGTACAGCTCACGATGTGGGATCTGTTAAGTTTGCAGCTTTTTCTTAAAAAGCTATTCAGGGTGGGAAAATCTGGCAGAGCTCCCAGAAATCTCTGAGCGAAAGGTTAACTGTCAGTATCCCAGCAGGCAAGAATGGCCGCCTCTCAGGAGGGACTTGCCCAGAAGGAGAAGGAGAGGGCCACTTGCTTTTGAGACTGACAGTGTGCAAATAGATAGAACAGTGTCTGGCTTGTGAGGGACGGGACAGGGGAAATGGGAGGGATGTGGGCGATGGTGTTTCACAGCAATGACAATCAGGCACACATGTCATTTCCATAGCACCACAGTTCTTGAATAAAATATTATTCAAATTTATTGACAAGCATGATGTTTGCACAATGAAATGCACAGATGTAAATGTTCTACAAAACATTAGGTCAGCACAACAGAAAAATATAAAAAAAGTCATTTTTACATAAAGTAATGAAGTAATGGATAAACACATACTGAGCCTTTTTGGCATTTGAATATGTGCAATTCTTCTTTAAGACATAGCTTTCACTTCTGTTCAAGGCAAATCAACACACACCAACGCTGTCTCACAACCAATAATTCGTATATGAGTGATTAAAAGGTGGTTAATCGACATCACTCGTACGAATTAGTACGATTTAGCTAATTCGTACATATTTTACGAATTAGCCAATTCGTATGAATTCGTACGAATGACCTACCCCTGACCCCGCCCCTAAACATAACCGTCACGTGGGTTTAGACAAATCGTACAAATTTGTACGAGTGAGGTCGTATGAATTAGTACGAATTAGCCACTTTTGAATCATTCGTACGAATTCGTACGAATTGGTCGTGAGATAGGGTAGGTTAATTCATAAGATTCGTCTAAACCCAATTGGTGGATAGGTTTAGGGGTGCGTTCAGGGGTGGGTCATTAGTAAAAATTCATACGAATTTGGTAAGAAAAAATATGTACGAATTAGCAAAAATCATACAAATTTGTACAAGTGAGGTTTTATGAATACGTATGAATCGACACACACATACACAAACATTTGAACCAGAGGTTGTTCATCACATGATATTTTCATCAGTTTTTAATTAAAGTCAATTAGATGTAATTGTTGTTTGTCAAATCCCCTGATATGCCACTTGTTTTTATTGCTTTGTGTCTAGTTATTCATAGCAATATCACATGAATGCCAAGAAATGAATATTTTATGCATAAATGCTTTAGGGATGAAAGTGGTTTCATTCCAAGTCCTATTTTGCTGCATTCCTTTCTGATTTAAATGATGTCAGAGTATCATAAATCTCTCTTCCGTTTAGCAGTTGGTGATGCCAAAAGCGAAGTAATTAAGCAATACAGGATGATGGTGGTAAAGATTCCAAAATGTTAATGATTTAAGATGCATCTTCATTCACTTATTTTAGTACTGTATTAATAAATTGGATATGTTTCTTAATTATCATAAATATTAATATCATGTCCAGCTTGTCACACTTTCAACATAAAGCTGATGGCAGCATATCAAGAGTTTAAATCAACATTTAGTGATCTGGTTGACCGAGATAATATTCAATAATAGGCAGGATACTGAATGCAGGCCTCCTGGTCTGAATGTGCCAACTTGATCATCCTCTGGCCCTGAAATTGAAATAAAGAGACTCATTCCTCAGAGGGTGCAGTGCTTCATTTTTCCCCCTGCTTTTTGTTTTCGCTCATAATTGGTTGGTGGTGGGTGGAGGCACAGATGCAAGGGATGGTGGGAGTTCCCATGATGCCGGAGAATGGGAACCTCTGTATTCTATCTGCAAACATAGGCACAGGTCCGGCCAATGACACCGGAATACATTTCCTTGAAGGTTACTGCGCTCATCCAAGCAGCAGTCTGTGCACGCTAAGAGAGCTGGATGTATGCCAGCATCACTGTATGTGCTCTAACAAGATAGAGAAAAAGAGGGAGGGAGAAAACTAGAATGACTTAGGTGAGGGGGATAGAGACCAATGACAATATATCTGTATTGATTACATATCCTTTCTGGCAGGAGGAATCCAAAGTGAATTGAGAAGGTAAGCCTGTAAAGTATAGCCTAAGTAAGAAGGTGAAATGCAGTCAAGGGCTAGTTGGTCATCCTCTGTGATTGTGAAACTGACAATAAGTAGATTCTGTTTTATAGAAATGTATGTTACTTTGAAGAAATGTCTCTGAAATAACTTATTATTATTTACCCAAAATAAAATGTAAAGTTGTAAATTAGTGATATATTAAATGTCAGTGGTATAGGCCTAGTAGTGAAATAGCCATATGGATGTAGCCTATAAAATACAAAATATAATATATATATAAATATATAAATATAATAAAAAATATAAATATAAAATAATTATAAAATATAAATATAAATATATATATATATATATATATATATATATATATGAAGAGTTCAGATGCAAAAGCCTCTAAATGCCATTTGAAATTTTCTTCTTTAATGATGATTTTTTATCAAACTTGTATATTTAAGTTCAGTAATATCACTTCAATAACAATTAATAGGTAATTATCATTGCCATTTAAGTGAAATTACTGAACTTAAATATACAAGTTTGATAAAAATCATCATTAAAGAAGAAAATTTCAAATGGCAATTTAGAGGCTTTTGCATCTGAACTCTTCATATATATATATATATATAGGCCTATGATTTGGGTTGAAAATGACTTCTGTATTTTATAGGCTACATCCTGTCTATAGCTATATTACTACTAGGCCTATACCACTGACATTTAACCTATTTTACCGGCAAAATTTCACTGCAATATCGCGAATGTGACAGCACCTTAATAAGGCTAAAAGTATTAAACATAATGTACATAGACCTATTTCAATACCAAATGAGCAATGATATGCTTCCAAATTCTGTATGACTTCATTGAAATCAAAAGATATTGAATTAACAACTTTGCTTCACTAAGCCAAAACAGATAAACTCTGTCATGGAAAGTGTGAGTAAATGGCTTTTGGCAGTAATGATTTCATCATCTAGGCAAGGCTACTGTTTAAAATGTCAGCATAGGCCTATTTTTGGCCGTCAGAGGTAGCATAACACCTCTCAATGAGTCTATAATCTGAATCAGAATTAATTCATCATGTCATAGTGTGTTATATTCTGCTGTGTTGCCAAGTGATTTGATCTGTCCTTCGTTAGATGTTAACCTTTAATCATGACTAATCTGTGCTGATGGAGGCTCTGGAGCTAGATTCGATTTTCCAAGGATCCTGTTTTAGTGGAATATGACATCAACTGCCCGTTTCATGATACAAAATGAAAGATTCTGAGTCTTTCTCAGGATGTTTGCCTATAAATTAATGAAAACCTTCACACCAATTGTAAAACGTGGCCTGTATTCCAGAAATCAAAGCTTGTTCACAGATGTGATGGCTGCACCTGAAAAGCAAGTGGCAAAATGTGACCACATGGGTAAAATTGGTCTTAATCAGTCTGTCACGCTGTGTCAGACAGTCAGGTAAAGGGATGTCAAAACCTAATTCTCTCAGGTCACAAGGTCCCATCCCTCCACTGAATGTAGCTGTCAATTAAATGATCTAATTATGCTTCCGATTGGATGCGTTTCAGAGTTTGTCAAGGTCTGTTAATGTTGATGTATTTGATCATGTGACAACCATTCGTAGCCGACCCTGTGAGATCATTATATGGACGCGTTGAGATAAAATAGGAAATATAGCTACCTCTAACAAACATAAACGGTAGGCCTACATATGCCATGTAGCCTAAATGCTCCTAATATTAGGCTACCGTATAAGCACTTCATCAAGTCTGGTTTGTTTCATGTAATGAAGGGAGTGTGTTGTTTTGCTAGTGTGCCCTCACCTGGACAAAATGGAGACAACAGGTGATAATTACACAACAGCTTTGAGGCATCAGGCAGGTTGATTTACATGGACACAACATGCTGTTATATTCAACTTTCAGTGTGTGAAGCTCAACATGCTCAGAGTTGTATGTCTCTATTCATAGTCTAGAATAGTTTCGATAGAAAATAATTCTAAGGCTAGGTGTGACCAGGGCCGATTGTCCTGGAAAGTTGTCACAAGGCTTATCTGCAGGCTAACTACGATTTAGATTTTGTTTCTCCAGTCTTCAGTTGCACATGATCCTTCTTGTGGAAAACATGATACCATTGAAGTCTGTAAAACAGAAATTATTATTATTTTATTCAAGACATATTACAAAAGAATTAGATTTCAAACATATGCTGTTCTTTTGATCTTTCTATTTATCAAGGAAAAAAATCCTGGGAAAAAAATATAGTCTATAACAAAAATATGAAGGAGCAACATCGATTTTCAACATCATAGTAGCCTACATATATGTATTTTTTTCTATATATAAAAATAGGTATTGAATGCATATAACCACTTTTCTGGCTGTGCTGATAGGCTAATCTTGACGAATCTTTAATCCTCAGGCAATGTATTTCCCTTGTATTTACACCAGGGGGCAGGTTTGCATAACACAGCAGCCAAACAAAGTTGCAATAAAGGCCTTCCAAATAAAAATATTCAAAGATACATAAATGAATAGTCAGCTATTGCACATTTACAGTTATGTGCAGTCAAAGTTATTGATAGAGAGTCTATGAATGTTGTATTTTTATAGACATTCACGGGGAATCAATTTTGTGATTGTCCCACAATTATTATACATCATTTACTTATTAAAGTTCTGCAGAGTAGTTAAAAATTCAATTAAGTGTCAGTTGAGCAATAGATGGGAGTAAAAAAATTATCAATTACATTGTTCTTGTTTGAATCTAAAACCAAGACAATCTTTCTTATTAATCAAGCTATATAATATCAAAATTATTGTGAAAGAATTTGATAATAATTGAAAAATTAATTGCTTAATATCTGCAGGGAGATAACACTTTGCAATATATTAATGACATTGCAGTTAGATTGAGAACAAAAATCTGCATTGCTTGATTCCTTTCGACTAAAATGCTGTTTTGAAATACACTGTTATCCATTTATGATAGTTGATATTTTCCATGCATACACATGTAATTGAGAAAGTGAAGAAAAGAAAATCTGGCAGTATGTCTCCCAATCTTATCTTTTCGTGCCTTTTTAAATAATACACCAACACAGCCCAATCAGGATATAATTGAACAGCAATTCAAGAAATTTCACAACAAACACTTTCAGCTGATGCAACTGCTGTAACTATATTCAATCAGATACAACACAATAGAATATGAGTTTTGTGTCAGAAACAAAATGATATGAGTTTATTCCCTCCCACATTTATCTCTCAACTATTGCAAAAAAAAAGTATACGCACAACTTTTTGCTCTACTTCCAGTTCTGCTCTTTATGATTGTTATGATTTCTGTGGTATTTTTATTGAGCATCATGCAAAATATGCCTTGCTGTGTGACAATAAAAGTCTCAAATGTTTATGCAGGACTAACCTGTTTTATTGAATGTCTTTATAGCAACAAACCATTCAGTTGCGGTCTGTTTCAAGATTTTTATGAAGTCAGTTTATATTGTAAAAACAAATAGGCTATGTGCAAGACCTGAATTTATTAACTTTCACTTAAAGGGATAGTTAACCCTAAAATGTAAATTCTACCATAATTTAAACACCCTCAAGTTGTTCCAAACCTGAATGAATTTCTGAAAGTCAATGGGGTCCCATCAACTGTTGGTTATACAATCTTCTTGTGTGTTCAGCAGAACTGGTTTGGAACAACTCAAGGCAAGGGTGAGTAAATGATGGCAGAATTTTAATTTTTTGGTTAAACTACACTCTAAGAAAAAAAAAGGTACGAAAGCTGTCACTGGGGCGGTACACTCTAAAAAATGCTGGGTTGTTTTAACCCAACTTTGGGTCAAATATGGACTAACCCAGCCGTTGGGTTAAATTTTTACATTACATTTTTAACCCAACATTTCGGGTTTGTCCATATTTGACCCAAAATTGGGTTAAAACGACCCAGCATTTTTTAGAGTGTACCTTTTCAAAAGGTACACTTTTGTACCTAAAGGGTGCATATTGGTACCTTCACATATTTGTACAATTATGGTATATGCACCCTTTAGGTTCAAAAGTGTACCTTTTTGAAATGGTACCGCCCCAGTGACAGTTTTTGTACCTTTTTTTCTGACAGTGTATCCTTTTGATAAAGCTATAGATGTAGATTTTTAAAACGACTTTAGCCATCGGCGTCACAGAAAAAGTGGCGACCCATAATATGCAGTGAAGGAATGTCATATGGGATATTTCAAAGAATGGATCTGACATAGCTATTTTCTCATAATCCAATAAAATGTGCGTTATATTTGTTGGCAAAGATAACGTTTCCTAGGTTACCATTGACAATGGCATTTTCTTCCATCTCTTTATTTCTAAAGGCTGAAGAATATGAACATTGTGAAAAGTTCATTTCTGAATTCCACGAGTCTCAGCTCACTTGTCTGAAATCACGACAGAGCTCTCTGAAAAGCAAAAAAAAAAAAAAGAAAAAAAAAATGTGTTCTGTCATCCACTAAGACAAATGTTTTAGATACATCTGTCCTTGGAACAGGATTTTGTGAATAAATGTCAACCCACACCACTGCTTCAAAAACAGATCCGTATTTTACATGCCTGTTCTGTTTTATAATATAAATAATATTTGATAATAGGTAATTGAGCCACACCATGATATAATTACTCTACACTCTTGTGTTTGGTCATTAGCATAATTTATTACCTTATGAAGATCATGTATCTATTTATTTCCTCAGTGAGTCAGATGTTTTTCTATCCTTTCCATCTCTGCTAAAGGGGAAGGTGCCATTTAGGCAGGTGTCGCATCCATTATTCATGTCTCTCACACCACCAACAATTTTCCTACCTACTTCACTTCAATTAGCCCCAAAACGTCTTTTTTTTTGTTGGAGTGTGTTGCTTGCAACCTAGCTCAAAAGCACTCTACAAAGCTCCATTTGCAGCCATCAGCCTTTGGTCTGTCAGTCTCTTGTCTCATGGATCTTGTCTCACGTGCAGTAAGATAGAACAAACAGCTGAATAAGGTACAGTTCATTCCCATGCACAGATATCTTAATATGAATACTCAGAGCCTGAAGCATCTTCATTGAAATGGAATGAGAGTATTCGATTTGAATACAGCTGATCCTTACAATGGCTGAATTTTCTTTAAGGCCCAAATATTTGACAATGTATCGTCAGCCCTTCATCTGTTCTTTAGTATTCTCATCAAAATTGCTTCTATTTATATTGCTATTTCCGTTCGTAATGATGAGCACTTCATGTACAAGTGGGAGCTTCAGACACGGATGGGACTGAATGAAAATCCAGGCTCTTTACAGATGTCAAGTGGCCCAATATAATTTGGACGGACATTATAGGGGGAATAAGTGCTGCTGATCCACCATTCTAAAATTCTAAAAGCAGAGATGAGTTCAGTCAAAGTCTAAATTACATGTAGCTGCTCACTTCATAGTTGGAAAGGTTCTGGCTTGGTCATCAGCTAAAATTGATGAGAACATGAGAATCAAACAGTTCTTCATAAATATTATCAGTGAAGCTGTAATATCATTTCCATTTTCACTCTATCAAAACAGAGACCATATGAAAAACTTATTTTATTCATTTTAAGGAGCTATATCTTTCAGATTAACACACAATATAACAAAAATCCATCTGCACCACTCTGAATATGTCTGCATTGTAATCAGAAACTATAATAATGTACAATGAATAACATAAAAGGTAAATGATATAGCCTAAACAAAAGGTACAATGTGCCTGTAAATCAAAACGTAACCAAATCCTAAAACATATCTTAGTTAAAATCATCAGTTATCAAAGGGATGCCAATTGCCACATGTATTTCTGGGTCATTTTAAACGTAATAATTCATTGGGAAGTTATTTTTGAAGTAAGAATTCGATACCCCCAAATAATTAAATACATGTTTTTATTCAAGTTATTATAAAAACATAAATATAGTTCTAGCTCACTGTCTAAAATTATATACAGTTTATGTTTATTTTAACAGTTTTATACTGTTCAAAAATGTTTTTGTACAAATGTTAACAGTTGTGCTGCTAATATTTTTGTGGAAACTGTTACTTATTTACAGGATTTTATCAAAAGACCAGCATTTATTTTAAATATAAATCTTTTGTATAATTAAATGCCAACTGTCACTTGATTTAAAGCACCCTTGCTGAATAAATTTCTCAAAAAGAAAGTGTTATGAAGATACTCAATTTATACTCATTCTACTGAAGTCATTTCTACTGAAGTCACATAATGTTTTAAAACTAGTATACTTAAAATTGTCAAACTGTAACGGACTGTCAAATGCCAGAATCAGTCTATATTCATTGAATGCAGAGGACAGACTGACATTTCTGATGAGTGTCCTTCACTGTTAGACACTGGGTCAATTGGTCACTTTTCCTGGCATTAAAAGCCCAGACATCATTCCGTTTGTAAAGCTGTGCTTTTTGAAGAGCTCAGATAACCACACTTCTAAATGGGTGGTTTAAACTGGTCTCTCAGTGCTGGCGGGAGAAGAGATTCCTGAAAGCGTTATTATAGTTCTTGTTGAAGGCTGTGTAAATGAGCGGGTTGAAGAAGGAGTTGGAGTAGCCCAGCCAGAGGAAGACACTCTTCCATATCGGAGGAATGTGACAGGAGCACAACGGAGTGATGAGCTCGGTGAGGAAGAAAGGGATCCAGCACAGGACGAACACTCCGATGAGGATGCCCACCATCAGAGCCGCTCGCTTCTCCTTCTGTTCTCGCCACGTCTCACTGTCAGTCTGAAATGTCACAGTAGCATGGCGGACCGTGAACACCATCTGAGGCTGTTGCCTGGAGGCCTCTTTTACCTGAGGGAACACATGTGTCTTGAGAGGATCAGTCAGGAGCATAGATTATAATCAAATAAACAACAGTATGTGGATTCAAACCTTTTCTTCTTGAATAAAATCATTCAATTCCTCTACATTCCATGTGTCCTCATATAGCTTATACAGTATGTGAATTGAATTGAATATGAACATCATTTACATATTACATTTGAAATATTTACACTAATGTTCAAAAGTTTGGGGTCTGTAAGATTTTGTTTTTAATTAACAAAAGAAATCGCTTGTTCGCCAAGGCATGCAGAAGATATGCAGTAATATTGTGAAATACTGTATTATTACAATTTAAAATGTTTGTTTTCTATTTTAATAAATTAATTTGCTGATAATTTACTCAGATAATTTACATGGTGATAATTTACCCCATGTCATCCAAGATGTCCATGTCATTCTTTCTTCAGTAGAAAAGAAATTAAGGTTTTTGATGAAAACATTCCAGGATTTTTCTCCATATAATCCACTTTACTGGTAACCAAATGGTTCAAGGTCCAAAAGACAGTTTCAGTGCAAACTGCAAACTGTTCAAAGGGCTTTAAACGATTCCAGACAATGAATAAGGGTCTTATCAAGCGAAACGATCGCTCATTTAAAAAAAAAAAAAAAAAAAAAAAGTTCGAACTCATTTATCAAAATGAACAAATCTTTTTTCGTGTCATTTGGTTCATTCAACGAACGAAATGAACGACTTGACTCGGGAAAAGATTTGTTCATTTTGATGAACGAGTTCGAACAGGAGAGTCACGAACGCGCATCACAGAACAGAGTAAGGCAAGCATTTGAGCTTATAAAACTTAAACTTTGTTGTTTTTTTTTTTTAAATGAGCGATCGTTTCGCTTGATAAGACCCTTATTCATCGTCTGGAATCATTTAAAGTCCTTTGAAAAGTTTGCAGTTTGCACTGAAACTGTCTTTTGGACCTTGAACTGTTTGGTTACCAGACAGTAAAATGCATTATATGGAGAAAAATCCTGGAATGTTTTCATCAAAAACCTTAATTTCTTTTTGACTGAAGAAAGAAAGACATGGATATCTTGGATGACATGGGGGTGAGTAAATTATCAGCAAAAGTTTTTTACAAGTGAACTACTTTAAAATGCAATTTATGTGATGGGAAATGTTCAGTCTTTAGTGTTACATGATCCTTCTAATCATTCTAATACGCTGATTTAATGATCAAGAAAGATTTCTTATTATCAAAGTTGAAATTTGTGAAAATAAATATTTTTGTGGAAAGCATGACACATGTTTGGCGATTCTTTGATGAATAGAAAGATCAAAAGTACAATATTTAATTTAAATTAGATAAATTAATAGAGTTTTTGTAACAAAGCGAATGTTATAATGTCACCCTTGATCAATTTAATACGTCATTTCTGAATAAAAGTATTAAGTACACTGATCCCAGCTTTTTGAATAGTGTTCAATTCTTGAATGATTTAATTAGAGAGAGAATATAGATAAAAACAGTCTACAAAGAAAACCAATCCAATGAATTCAATGCATGACATGCTGACCCCACTCATGCATTCATACAGGTTTTTTGTGCAATGTATTCAATGGTCTAGATAACATAATGTGAAATTGCATAGGACTTCTGCACTATTAGAATGGCCATGAAAATAGCCATTTAAGCATACGCTTTTAAACCCTTAAAGTTTCTGTGTCAAACCTTTGACAATCACTCCTAAACCCAATGAAGTAGAACAGGATGGTAATAGAATGGAAAATTATGAGGAACTTATCTAAGGAAGGTGACAGGATTACTATTCGCCACAGTGCTGTGACATGCTCAGAGATTTTACCATGCTTTTCAAGGTAATAGAGCAAGCTAATGGGACGTTCAGGTTCAATTGCCTATTGAATTGCTGTCTAGTGACGATCTGTATAATAATGTAAAGAGGAATATGAACAGTCTGGTTTGAATTAATAGAATACGTTCTGGAATTTTAAAATATTGAGAAACAAGTTCTCTGTGCTGTACAGTCTGTACAAAAATTAAAACATTGGTGTGTGCAGATAAAGGTCCTAAAATGTTGTTGCATTAAGAAAAAGCATTTCACAACATACAGTATCATTTATACCTCTCCAGCCTCTGCAACTGGAGTGATGGTGTTGGTCCTCTTGGATCCAATACGGAACTTAGCAGCTTTGTATATCTTCCAGTAGACAAACAGCACAACACAGAGAGGCAGATAGAAGGCCCCGAATGTGGAAAAGATGGTGTAAGACGGCTCCTGGCTCACCTGGCATTCCATGTCCATCTCTGAATAGGTCTCACCCCAGCCAAACAGAGGGGAGAGGGAAATAACAGACGAGAGCAGCCAGGTCAAGCCAATCATCCCATTAGAGATCTTCTTTCGGGTCTTCAACGTGTACTCCAGGTGGCGCGTTATGGACCAGTAACGGTCAAGGGCTATTGCGGTCACATTCCAAATGCTGGCCGTACAGCACAGGACGTCGAAAGATATCCAGACTTGGCAGAGAGCTCGGCCCAGCTTCCATCTCCGACCGTTGAGCTCATGGACAAGACTGAGAGGCATCACCATAGCAGCCACCATAACATCAGATATGGCCATGGATGCCACCAGGTTGTGGGGCACACGGTGGAATGTTCTGACTCTGAGAATTGTGACAAGGACGAGCATGTTCCAGAAAAATGTAGCCACCACAAGCATTGCCAGCAGTGTGAACGTCAAGACACTGAACACTGTCTGTGGCCAGTAGACATTTCCATATTCTGAGCTTTGATTAAAGGAGCTGTTATGGCTGACATCAGCCATGTTATTGAGTGCACTTATGTCCACTTAACACCACTTACAAAATGACGAGAACGAGCTTTGCTGGACTGCAACAGCTGTAGAAAAAGTAAGAAAATAGAGATTGTAAAACAAATCTGCTTCTACACATATTCTGTGCTATGGAAAAAAAAATAGCGATACTTAATCAACATTGGAAACTGAATGTTTGCTTGTAGAATCTGCAATAAAAATTATATAATTTACTATTTAGACATGTAGGAGTAATGTACAGTCAGCCAGTAAAAATCACCATAAAATTGTTGCAATATTTTTTAATATACATATTTGACCTCTTTTTTATTTAAGTTATAAATATAAAAGCTTTTGTACCTCTGGAATTGATTGGATAGTTGTCATTTGTTATTTCTGTGATGTCAAGTGAATGACAGGATGTCTTTGCACCAGTAAACACACCATAGGAGAAGAGATGTCGCTGCAAGAGGAAAGTTATTTTGATTAAATATAAGGCCACATGAATTTGTAAAAAAAATAATGATGTGAAATCATATAATAAATACTGCAATATTACTTTAAAATAGCAATTGTCAATTTAGATTTTTTAGTGACTTTAAAAGAGATTCATCAGCCAGAAGAGGTACTGTTCATAAGCCTTAGGCTACAATTGTCACGCTGGGAGAGCTCAGACATAAGGTAGAGCTGGATCATGTGCAGTATGCAAGTTTTATTAATAAAAAGTTACAAAGATTGGAAACAGTCAAAAGTCACGTTTTCTTGTGAACAGAACAGAACAGAGACAACCACCAACATGAAGCCATTAATGGATAAGACCTGACAAAGAACACAGGAAACACAGGGGTATAAATACACAAGGCTAACATATAACAAAACACACCTTGGAGAAATCAAGACTAGAGAACAGGGGGAACCAATCAGCAAAAGGACTACAAAAGAATTGCAAAACCTAAAACAGGAACTGAAAGTGAAACACTTGCTTACTTCCTTTCGTCTCGTGGACTCGACTTTCATAAACCACATAATTTCCTTAAATCAAATATGAGACATCCAAGAGATGTATCATCTGCTTTCACATAGCTAATGTCCTCTTCTTTGAATACTTTAATGGCAGTTAAAACAGAGCAGCATCAGAGGGCTCACCCTAATCACACTGGCAATTCTCTTCACAGCAGATTCCTTAAATAGGTGACAAGGGTTCATTTAACTGCTTTTACAGACTTGCTCATTAACACAATGCTCCTTTACACTGTTTTGGCAAGTTGTAAATCACACAGAAATCACACTTTGTTGTTGTGTGCATATGCAACATGCTAAACCTACAGCACTTCCTTAGTTCTCACTTTTCAAGGTGCACTCAGTAAGTTTTAAAGGGGTGGTTGATTATGATTTCACTTTTCTAACTTTAGTTAGTGAGTAATGTTGCTGTTTGAGCATAAACAACTTCTGCAAAGTTACAACGCTCAAAGTTCAAAGCAAAGGGAGATATTTTCTTTTAATGAAATGGCTTTTTAAAGAGTAACTAAACACTTAACCAACTTTTTTTAGTTAATGATCTGTAAGAATGGATCTTTATTAATACCAGTCATTGATTCGAGTAACTTTTTTGGCATTTGTTTATAAAGTGTTCTATTTCTACAATATATGGTGTAAAAACGTCTTAGTGCTGCCCTCTTCAGGTTGAACGGTGGCTACTGCAGTTGAATTTTCCTATTGGATGTTTGCGGTGGTACGAGACACAGTGGTTGTTGGTGACGTAGGCAAGTTTCATACAAAGAGATGCGTCTCAGGTGCATGCCTCCCTCCGCTGGGCTCTGCCCACTTTTCCAGCATTTTTCAAATATCGCCAGTGGGTGGAGTCAGGCTCTGACCAGGGGTTTAGTTACCCTTTAAAGACTACAACAAATGGCTGGTATAGACTACAGGACATTCCTCCCAGGGTAGTAACATCACCAACCCTAAAATGTATATAAACATGGGGTGGTGATGGCACAGTGGATAAGACACATGCCTTTGGTCTAAAGAGACCCAGGTTTGAATCCACTGTGAGACACCAATGTGTCCCTGAGCAAGACACTTAACCCCTAGTTGCTCCAGAGGCGTGCGACATCTGACATATAGCAATTGTAAGTCGCGGATAAAAGCGTCAGCTAAATTAATAAATGTAAAAGTAAATAAACCCCGCCCCTGGAAATGCAATTTATAGATTATCATGGCATAACTGAGTCAGAGTTAGGAGTCACATGCCGATTTGCGCAGGGTCGGCCATGATGGTAGGAGACGCTATCGGTTGCCAGGGGCAACACCTTCAGAACTTCACAGAGGCGCGACTAAACATTCCAGAAATGGCAAAAGAGAGACAGTGCAACTTAGTATTTCCTTACATTTTAACGAGAAAAAAATGTAATTCCTTACATTTTTTCCTTACACAGTTTGCCTTTTATTTAACACAAACGAACGATACTCTGTTATTCAACTAGAGTTGTTTAATTTGTTATAGTTTCATTTGTTATCTGTAACGGGAAATGTTTTAAAAAGACACTTTTTTTAATGACGTACGACTCGCAGTGACAGGGGCATGTCCGATCTGTCCGCTTGACGTTGCACGGCAGGTGCAAATGCACATATCAGATTTATTTCCACATATGAATGAGGCCTGAAACATCAACCCTAGCAGTTTAACATTACAGGTTTGGGGGTTTCAGAAATGTTGCACCCAGCCGCAGCAGAATTATTCATGAGCTTCTAATGACTCAAAGCTTTTGAACTCTTCCATTGTAATGTCTAGGCAGTAATGTTAAGCACTGATACCATAAACCAGGTAATTGACTATGTCAGGGTATCTGAAAGGTGCTAGTGCTTTGGGTCTTTCGTCCATTCTGTAGCAGGTCATGGGTCCATGTTGTTGATGTCAAGTAGTTTATCTAAATAAAGCTGCTTGGTGTTGTTATTTAGTCTCTCCCGATAGAGCCCCTTACTTTCCCCTTCTTCATTTATTCCCAAGAAACTGTGCCGTATCACAAAAAAGCAAACAAATATCCAGCTGCTCTCTTTCTCTGTCACTATTTCTCATGGTCGAAGTAACCATGACAACGGATGGCGTATCCTTCCAAAATAGCGAATCCTTTCCACATTGCAACGCGGAGTGATACGCGTGATGTCACATTCTCATTCTCAATATGCTAATCAATGACTAGAAGATAGACATAAGCTACATAAATACATCAACTAACCATTCAGAAATGTCCTGTTGCATCCTACATGTTGTCACTTCTTGAGTCTCTCCATTGTCTGAATCCGGTTTGAATATAAAAGGCTAAAAGTTTTTGAAATTATCAGTGAGTATATCTGTGTGAGGAGGTAATCGAAGCACCGCCCTCTGCGAAGGGAGCAGCAGCTCATTCGCATTTAAAGGAACAGACACAAAAAGTGCGTGTCTCACCCTTGAAAACATGCTATGTAAAATATCTGTGGGGTGTTTTGAGCTCTGGGGACATCATAGACTTAATTCACATCTAGTGAAAAGGGCATTTAACTTTTAACTTTTGACACTATTGCTGTTGATGCATTCATTTTGTTTTGCCACTTCATGTTTTTTTTTCTGTTTCCGCTACTCACGTTTATATGACAGACATTATTGGATTCAATCCCAATTAGTTTTTATGCATTGTTGGTGGTTCATGAGGTCTGGCTGCTGCACTGCACTGTGATCGGAAGGCCATGAGATCTTCCCTGTGGTCGCTGGGTATTGGATTAATTTTTTCCCTTGATCTGTGGCATGGGAGCTGCGGGTCGTCACAGTTTGTTTAATCACTCCAGCAGGGACTTGTTTGGATTTTTTGTATTTCCACATGCACTCCTGTCTGGACTGTCTGGTGAATTGTGAACATGCTGTCATGTCTAAGTTCAGTTCAGTTCTTGTGTAATGTACATTATATTTGTTATTGTTTGATGTTCTGTTTTGTTTACATGTACTTTTAAGTTTATTCTTCATAAACCATCAGACATGAGCACTGGGTGAAAGCACTAAAAAAATATTGCTGATATTATTATTATTATTATTTTTAAGGCATACCATGATCTCAATATGGCAGTGACCATCAGGAGATGACCTACTACTCCATGCAGAATGAAACAGCTTTTTCTGAGTGTGAAATGAAACAGAATTCTGAAAATGAAACAGCTTTTTTCTCTTAAAAAAAAAAAGGTATCAATGCAATTCAAGAACAACATTCCTGTGAATAGTTCTGAAAAGAACCATGGTTTTCTTATGTGAACAACATTAAAAAAAATAAAAAATTAAAGAACCTTTTCCCACTATAAATAGCCTAACCTTTTGAGGAATGGAACTTTAGGTTCCAAAGAAAGCTACTTCGTGGACTATCAATACCAATAAAGAATCATTATTTTCGAGTGTTGTACTGTTCATTTGAAAAACGTTTTAATTTGCAAATGAGTGCATGATCATAGGCTACTCTTTAAATCCGTGATCTAGCCAAGCTGCATCAAAAGGTACAGCACTGAACTGCTCTGTGAAGGTAGGCTACTTTTGTGCATTGATTTACATATGCTGCTAAGCATCAATGTTACTCAAGCAGCCTAGCAATTAACATATGCAGGGTAAGTAAGCGAGTAGCCTACATGCGCATGCAAAACATTCTGAATTCTGATAGCGCGACTCACAGAAGCATTTGTAACAATAGGCCTATTATATTTCATATCATTCACAAAATTTGTTCGTGCAAAGAAATTACGACTATGAAATGGGAAAATTTTTTTCTTGACCACTGGCACTGATTTTCATTGAAGCTTAAATTATTTTTAAGACATTTAACAATTAAGTTCCAAAGTCGTAAATGGTTCGCACTATAATTTCGTAATGTAATTCAATTTAGCCCAATGAAATAGAAATACTAACTTCCACGTGACATTCATAGGCTATTAGGCTACTTCAACTATTATATGTCAGCCAACAGCATCATTCAATGGTAGCCTCTATAGCCCTGTAGCGCTGCATGTCAGATTTAAGCTACACAAGCGCGTATTCACGGCATCTCTCCACAACAGCTTTTATGTTTTTCTCCCCTTCCCACTTACCTTAGGAAAGAAAACTTTTTCTTCAGCGACGGTTGTGTCACCCAAATCTGTAGAAAACAATATCCTGAGTATCAGGATCTCGTGCAAGAGAGGAGTGACTGACCGCGCTATTGCAGTTTCTCAAGTCGCCACCTCGACCACATTGATACGAAAGTGTTGCCATATCACATTTCAATGACATAGACAACTGAGATGTTTTCTCGTCTACGTTTTTTGATTATATGCTACCCCGTTTCCTTATTTTTTTATGATTGTAGATTTCTGCAGCTCTTTACCCAGGGGAAATCACATTCACCGAGGCAGCCACTTCAACACGTGAAAGGCAAACAAACAAACACAGACATGAAGCTGAAGCTATTAATAAAGCACCAATAAATGTTTTTCTTTCTTTCTTTCTTATAAGCTTCATCATTTATTACGCTGTCTCTAAACCTAACCCTCACATTGTTATTATTTCTAGGCTACATTAATAATTGTGCTGCTTTTCGAGCATTTCCAATTGAGAAAAGATAGTAGGTCTATGTTATTTGTGAAGAGAAGACAAATTAAATTCGTGATATATAGGCTACTTTTTTTCTTTTTTGTCCTCAAATCACCATTAAGTAACCTTATTTTGGCTATTTACACATATAGGCTAACATAAGCCATTTTTCATACCAACAAAAATCCACATATATTTTTAATAGATATTTTTCTTTTCATTTTCTTTATCCGTGAAGATGTCTTCTGACTGACATATCCTGGAGCCAGCCAGAGCACATTGCAATAAAAGGTTTAATGCTTAACTTATTTTTGTGGAGATAATCTGCATTTTATTAGATTTTGAAGTTTCACTTCATGTGTCATCCTGGTTACATCCTATTAGTTCTTATTAACAGCACTTTAAAAATGTTTGACCTGTAACTGAATAAGTTAGATCTATAATGATAAAATATTAGTTACAACAAGTTAAAAAAAACAGTTACAGGAAAGTGTAGAAAGTATAGCTACATTCTGATACTTATATATTTAAATCGATCATTAAATTACACATCTTCATAAATAAAATATTTTAAAATTAGTGCTACAAAATGAAACGCTCATAATACAGACACAAGTGTTTCGTATTTGGCGCTTTTATTGATGTAAATAAGCGCGTAGGAAATGACGCACCTCCCACACGTGACATATTGCAAAAATATAGGGGTGTTATGAAAAAACAGCATATTTGAGTTTATAAAAGTAAATATTTTAAGCATACCAAACGATTTTTAAAACAAGATTAATAAGTTTAATAATGGAATGTGTACACATTTATTATGGTATTTTATGTATTTACCAGACCTAATTGCATAAAGTGATTAATCTCCCCCATGAAAAACATGTAAACGTCCAGAGCCCGCCGAATCCTCTTTGGCGCTTCTGTACCTCTATGAGGCCGGCGTTGTACGCTAATCTGACAGCAACATAATGCTTACTTTCCGCTGTAAAATAAATTAAAGCAATCAAAACAATGTCGGAAGACGATTTAAAAGTACCGGAAGAGCTTTTCAAGGACGTGAAATTCTATGTGGTGGGAGACATTGATCAGAAGGTATTTTAACTGGAATAAGACATTAATTTAGCCTTTTGGCTAATGCTTACTGACTGGTGTTAGCATAAAGGCTAGCCCACATAAACACTCATAACATGGTGAAAAGTAGAGGATACATTTGGAAAAAAACTGTATTAATGTAACTCTTGAGTATATTAGGGTTTATTTATTCAGGACGCACTTTGTATGTACGGTGTACTCTCCTTTATCTGCTGTTAGCGAAAGTCCTGTCTTCAGTATGTTAGCCATCATCAGTGACAACAATGCGACACTTCCCACGGTGACCTAATCTTTTAGTTGTATCAGCGATTTATTTGCAAGTGAATGAATAATCATGCCCCTGAACTGTGTGTATACAATATTGGTCAAGGATAGCTTGTATCTTAAATGGGAGGTCAAGGAAACGCTATAACGCTAGCATCTGTAACGTTAGCCCTCTTCTGTGTTTATCATTAAAAAAAAGTGTCTCATCTTTTAGAATTATGTGTAGTTCATGCTTACATTTTTTGCACGATTTTATTTACGGTTCCTGGTCCATACATTAAGAGCTTGCAGCAAGCAGATTATACGTTTGTTTTTATGACTTTTATGACTGACATGGTGATGATTGACTGTTGATATTTGCTTATAGGTTGTGCAACTTCTGAAAGCTGGGAAAGGAAAAGAAGTGTCTTATAATGCCCTCGCCACCCACATTATAGCAGAAGATGGGGACAATCCAGAGGTTGGGGAGTCCAGAGAGGTCTTTGACTTGCCTGTTGTCAAGGTAAACAGACATAATATTGCACTGAAGGCAGGGTTTAGAAGGCATTTTTAGTTGGCAACATTTTAGACAGATCTCCTGCCTATAATTAGATGTGATCACTTACTGTTGCTAATAAAATTGTGCTGTAATGTTTAACATGCATATTATTTTCTCTTTCAGCCAAGCTGGGTGATCCTGTCTGTCAAATGTGGAGACCTGCTACCGTATCCTTTTAAGATTCACTGTTAAGTCAAGTCAAATTTATTTATATAGCTCTTTTTACAATACAGATTGTATCAAAGCAGCTTCACAGTGATAACATGAAAATAATACAACACAGATCAATAATATTGTTGACTATTAAAAGTCCCCAACTAAGCAAGCCAAAAGCCAAGGCGACAGTGGCATTGGTTTGAAAATCTTCAGTTCTACTGTTGTTTTTGCACCCATGTTCAAAATTCACCATCAACTTCATGCAATCTTGGAACTAATAATGAGTTAAAGAGGAATATCATACAATTTTTTTATCTTGACTGTTAATACATCAGAGTTACAGGATTTTCTCCAGAGTCAGGACAAGTGTTCTTTGGTGTCACAGCTTGTCTGCCACATGTAAGTAATTCATGCATATTCATTAAAATCTACATATTACCGTCTGTCATTATCAGGCAGCAGGGTTGATTTTAGTGTTTAATAATCTTCTCTTTGTTTATAGCTGGCAGAGGATCTCAACACACTATGGGCCTTTATCACATTCTATGGAGGTGACTGTCAGCTCCACTTCAATAAGAAGTGCACCCATCTTGTTGTGCCTGAACCGAAGGGGGTAAGCGCATGTCTGTCATCTTGTCTAATGCATATAATTAATGTTTTCTATTATTAGTTAGATGTCAGTCAGATTGAGGGTGTGTGTTGTGTTTACTTACACTAAATGTATAGGGCACAGTAAGATATTGTGCATGAACACAGTTTTATTGTCCACACTCTCCATAGTAAAGTGGGGGAGGTGTGTGAGATTCAGCAGCTCAGTTAAAGTTTACAACTAATAGAGTGCCTTTAACAGCTGCTATCTGCAAGATGTTGTCTAGGTTTACATCTGTGGGTTGTTTTCTCTTCTCAATTGAGGGATGAGACTGAATTGCTGGTCTCGTTTTATTGGCTCTGTTTTTGAGGTCTGAGTGGTGTATTCTAAAAAGGTCAGTCTTATTGCCCTATTTCACTGTCTAGGTTTTCAAAGCCTGCCTTTTATAGGAAACTCTTGGTAACCAAGCAAATGTCATTGGTAATATCTGGTGTGCCACGCTGAAACCGTTTTTTTTTTTATTTGAGAAATATTCTGTGTACTTTGAAGGATCATGAAAATATTGTCACTGCAGTGATGTGACCTCTTTGTTTTCTTTGACTTTGGCAGTTGTGGATTTTTCAGAATCATTAGGCATTAGTGTATTTGTCAAACACAATTTTATTAAGGGTGCTCCGATTGACTGGTTGCCGATAATTGCTTTGGGATGTGTGATCGGCAGTCTCTATAAAGGCCGATTAAGAAAAGCCGATCAGATGACGTAAAACTTGCACAAAATCTGACTAAGCATCCCAGAAAAAAGCAAAGTTATAGATTGCTTATATGGAAGTTTTTAGTTATTTGTATTTTTTGTTGCTGTGGACTACCTGTGGTCCTTTAAGTGTATTAGTAAAACTGAGGGCTGACTGATTCAAAACATTATTTTGGCTATAGGCTACCTTTTTTTTGTTGTTGTTTTTAGTTTGTCTAAAGCTAAATTTAAAGGCTCAGATGTTCTGTCTTTTATTTATTTTATTTTATATTCTACAGGAAAGTTGTATTTGTCAAGCCCTAAGGCTGTTCCCAATAACCAAGTACAAGCTGCTAAGTTAATATGCTGGACATGTTGCTTGCAAATAAATACACAGGTGTCAATTCATGATACATTGTCTTCTCTTAAATGTAATACTTAATCTACAATGTTGTTAAATATAGTTTAATAAGTAATGCTACATGATAAATAGAAGTCTTCAAATAGACCCTGTAATCGGTGATCGGTATCGAGTGATGCAGCTTCCAGTAATCGGGGATTGGTGATCGCCCCCAAAAATCCTGATTGGAGCACCAATTCATGCTGCAGTTTATCAAAAAAATATTTCAGAAAACAGCTATTTAAGTTGTTGTTGTTGTTCATTTTCTTTTTATATCTATATGAATATATAATAATACATTTAATAATAATAATTATTGTTATTCTTTAGGGCTGCCTCAGACTATACTAGCCAATTTTCTCTGTCGACTGTTAGCCACAGCCAGTAATTCCCATCCTTTTCCATCTCATGGCCCACACAAGTAAACCCACAAGTTTCCCTTCTGCAAGAATTTTAACAAACCTGACTGTCGCGTTGGTTAATGAGGACTTGGAAACGGAGATCGTTAACATTCTTTCTTTTTTTTTTTTTTTTACAAACTGGCAATGAACCGAAAATGCAGATAATGGGTTACAGAGGCCAGGCCTGGGTTCCTGGGTGCTCTAGCCTTAAAGGGATAGTTCACCCAGAAATTAAAATTCTGTCATCATTTACTCACCCTGAAGTTGCTCCGAACCATTCAGAAATTAACTTATCATAATGTTCATATTCTTCAGCCTTTAGAAATAAAGAGATGGTAACCTGGGAAACGATATCTTCACCAACAAATATTGACGCAAACCAAACGCATATTTTATTAAATGATGAGAAAATAATGAGAAAAATAGGTCCAGATGCCCTAAATGCCATATTGTGCTTACATGACTATATATGCAATTTAAAGCTGATTGAACACTAAAGAGAATATTGCTTCAGAATAAATTATATTTACAACACGATTCCCCCTAACAAATTTTTTTTTAAATTTTTTTACTCTGACAAGTTAATGACAGATTTACTTGTCCGAAGGACAAACACATGAAAAGGCTTAATGTCGAACCCTGTATATTGGGATCAAAGCGGTGTGAATGAGAAGCCGTAATACCAAAATAACGGCTAATAGCCTAGCCTTGAATGAAAGCAAAAGAATAATGATAAAAGAGTAATGAAGATTAGGTCTCATACCTGACTCAGGTATGAAAGAGTTGTCGAGTGAGAACAATAGAATATGAATAGGCCAGTTATCTCCAAAGCAGGCATATGGAGCTTTTCCATTACATGGTATGGCTCTGCTCGGCTCGCTTTACTTTGGCTTGGTTGGTTTGCTTTTCCACTGCAGTTTAGAACCGCTTCAAAGTGGGTTTGATTATAGACTGATCGTTATAGTTGTGCCAAATTCA
Source organism: Pimephales promelas (assembly GCF_988280905.1). Taxonomy (NCBI): domain Eukaryota; kingdom Metazoa; phylum Chordata; class Actinopteri; order Cypriniformes; family Leuciscidae; genus Pimephales; species Pimephales promelas. The sequence goes on from NC_142773.1 coordinate 28,964,571, forward strand.
AATGACTCCAATGGCGCTGGCTGTGACGATTCTCTCTGGCCAATCAGTGATCTGCAATGTTTTTACATCAAATTTTAGAATCAGTATGGCTCGCTTGGAACCTCAACCAAGGTGGTACTAAAAAAATTATCAGGTACTAGGTACTGTACATGAAATTTAGATTTTTAGAGATAACATCCTTAGATTTGAAATGAAGCATGAGCAGATTTAAACTTCTACACCACAGCCACATAACACTATTATAAATGTTAAAAACATTCTAAATATTTGTATATTTGTTTTTATGTTTGAGCTTTTATATCTCCATATTAATAATAGTTTGACTAATTCTAAACTGTAGTTATATGTCTATTCAGAATAACTTATGAACAGCAACTTTTTTATTTTGGGTGTACCATTATGTATGGCCCACTTGCCAAAATGGGGTGTTCAGAGAAAAGTGTTAAACAAAATGAAGAATATTACTATTGTAATATCTCAGTGTTAAATAAAATTGAATATTTTAAAAATAATATTTTACAGTACAACTGAAATTTGATCTTCATATGTTTTTTTTATTTTCTTATGTTTTTTTCCAGGCCAAGTATGAATGTGCTTTGCGGCATAGCAACATAAAGATAGTAACCCCAGAATGGATTTTGGACTCTGTAAAGGAAAAGAACAGGAAAGATGAGACTTTATATCACCCACGGCTTACATTATATGAGGCACCGGAAGAGGATGGCAGCGAGTATGAAAATGAGAGGAGCTCAGGTTCTGAAGGCAGCTACAGTGACAGACGCTCGCCTCACAGCCGAAGGTCCAGCCCTACGTCATCTCGTGATGCTTCCCCAGTAGGCAGACGCAGTCGTTCAACCTCACCAAAACATGAGCGCAAATCAGAGTTGATGTTCGATGACTCTGATGACTCGTCCCCAGAGAAGGAAGACCGCAACCTGAACTGGACCCCAGCTGAGGTGCCACAGCCTGGCCCTGCCAAGCGTCGACTACAGCCTGGCAAAGAAACGGGTTTAATCAATCTGTGTGCCAATGTCCCACCTGTACCTGGAGGCTTTGGGCCGCCAGATGCTCGGCTGGTCGGCCCAGGTGGAGGCGTGCCTCTAGGGGTGGAGAGATCTGAGGTCATGGGTGGATGGAATCTAACTCCCAGGACACTGAGGAACATTACTAACAATGCAGATACGCAACAAGCCTCACGACCCTCCAGTGTAAGAAATCATTTTGAGCTCTATGACCGTATGTACACTGTGATGTATCCATTGGTAGAGATTCTGATAAGCGCATTATTTGGACTGCACGATATATCAAGCATCGATATTGTGAAATGGCTTAGTACCATTGGAAAATCACGCATGCTTACTTACCCTATTTAAGTAAATGTATGCGCTAGGTTTCAGGTTTCAGACTGAATTGAATTCAGACTGTGTGTAATTTATACACATCTAGTTCAAAATGGTGTTTCAGAGTGGCTTGGTGATCGGCATGCATGTAAATGACCTTACCTGAAAACAACACACTTATTTATTTGCTGAAAATGGGGATTTGACGGATCGTAGTTTTGTCTATTTAAACATTTAACCGTTTTTAAGCACAAGAAGAGGAGAAAGAGAACTCAATCCAGTACTCGCATGCTGTTTTCTGTGCGCCCACTCAAATCGTGCACACACAGTGAACACTGAATTGAGTTCTTTCATGTCTCCTTGCGCTTAAATGGACACAAAATTATCTTAAAATACCCGCTTCTGCAAGCGTTCTATTAAACACAGTTATGTCTTAAGTGTACGTAAACAATTGAGAAAAAAAAAAAAAAACGTGAAAAAATGTGTCAGTATATTGAATGCGTGCTGTCTATGACAATCAAATGACAAATCACAGCTTAAAACAAAGATGAATCTATATTTATTTTATATGTTGAACACTGCAGTGTTATTTTACCCTTAATACATTCCTGAACCCGAGTACTACTAGACCTTTCTTTGTAACTTTGTTCTATTATATTTTTCAATACTTGTAATTTGTGCTTATTTTATTACTGAATTAAATATTCAGTAATAAAACTAAATAATGTAAAAAAGTTTTTTTTTTTTTTTGGAAAAATGATCCAATCCATGGCCCAAAAACAGAAATATGATCTGGACCTTCAGTTTTGTACCTCTATTCGGCATCATTTCAAAATAAAAGCATGATTGAATATTGTTTGAACATTTAAATATAATTCATCGTTAGTTGATTGACCTTATCGATCGATAAAATGAAAAAAAAAATGCATGTTATATTGCTCAATTGATGTTTTATTGTAACAGTTGGGATATGGTACAGATAATGGCGGTTTATGGAGTTTAACAAATTATGCACAGAAAAATAAAATACAGTGGATCACCTGTTGCATGTGAAATATTAAGCAACATAAAATACATTTTAAATCAAAATCTATTTGGGTAGGCTTAGCCTACACTATTTTAAGCCTACATATAATAATCTATTTGGTAAACACTTGAAACATTAGCAGCAGCACTTATAATCCCCCTTGGTTTGAGAAAGGTAAAAGTAAGATTACTAGACACGGAAACTTCAAATATAGAACTGAACACAACTTAAATCATCCCTGAGGAAGGTGACAGTAAAATTTGCAGTTTCCCATGTGTTCATTTATTTGTGGCAGCTGGCCACAATATCAACACTGACCGCCACATTGATTTTCAATATTTTTTTCTGACTAATTCTATTTAAAATCGTATTTGATTGCTGAGCACCGTAGCGCATTCTGCTGTGAGGACCATCTCCATTCATGCAGCACTATTCGCTCAACTGTTTTCTCTCTCTCTCTCTCTCTCTCTCTCTCTTTTGGCCATACAACCACCCTTATATTTTAATATAAAAGAGTTGTTTTGGTTTTCAGTTTGTTTCTTTTCTTCACATTTATAAAGCTAGTATGATGTCTGAATTATATTTTCTGTGTGTAATTTTAGATCCTCCAGGGTCTTTCATCCTCCTCTAAAGGTGTGGTGGAGCACCTGGGAAATCAAGGCCAGTCTGGTGTTCCCAACCAAATTCTGTTTAATTCAGGTAAGACCCAGCAACAACTACCACCTGAAGCACAACAGCAGTTAATGCAGCAGCAGTCGCATCAGCTATCACAACATCAACAACAGCACCCGCAACAGATGGCACAACAGCATCCTATGATGCTGCCGCAGGTCATGCAGATGCACCACCATCAGCAACCGCAACAACAGCAGCAGCAGCAACCGCAGCAGCAGCAACCACAGTCGCAGCCGCAGCAAGGCTTTCCTCAAATGCCTCAGCAATCCCATCAGTTCTTACAGCAACAGATGCATCAGCAGATGTATGCACAACAACAACAACAACAGCAGCAGCAGCAACACACATTCGCACAGCAACAAATGCGACCACAACAGCTCCAGAGGCCACCCTTGCAGCAGCAACATGCATTGCAGCAGCAATTACAGCAGTTACAACAGCAGCATAGACTCCAGTTGCAGTTACAACAGCAGCAGCAACAGCAGCAGCAGCAGCAACAACAACAACAGCAACAACAACAACAACAGCAGCAGCAGCAGCAAAACCAGCAGCAGATGCACCAACAGCATTTGCAGCAGCAGCAACAACATTTCCTACAACAACAACTCCAACAGCAGCACATGCAACAACAACTCCAACAGCAGCAAATGCAACAGCAGCATCTGCAGAACCAGCAGCCTCTGCAGCATCAGAACCAGCAGGTTACTCCACATCAGACCCAGACCATGCTACAACCTCCAGTGATGCCTGCACAGCTACACCAACTCTTTGGGCATGAGCCAGGCCAAGACAGTAAGTGTTTTTTTGTGAACACAATGAATGCACATGTTATTAAGATACTGAGTCTCAGCTAATTTTAGCTAGCCTAAACAGTTATTTTTTTTCTGAATGAAGATGCCAGATAAATTTAGCTCCATGCTTTTTTTTTTCAGTCCCTGAAGAGGGATTCCTGGTTGGCTGTATCTTTGCTATTGCTGACTATCCAGAACAGATGGCTGATAAACAGTTACTGGCCACATGGAAAAGGGCAAGTGATTCCACCACACCTCAGCAAATACTGAATTAGTTACTCCAAACTAGTGGTCGTCCAATATATTGCCAAGGCCGATATATCGGCCGATATTTGACATTTTTTTAAATCTTGGCATCGGCCGATGTGTTGGAAGCTGGACTTTTATTTTGACGGGCAGCTCTGAGAACAACAGCGCAGTGCCTGGATCTTTATGGATCTTTATTAATACCAGTCATTGATTTGAGTAACTTTTTTGACATTTGTGTATAAAGTGTTTTATTTCTACAATATATGGTGTAAAAACGTCTTAGTGCTGCCCTCTTCAGGTTGAACGGTGGCTATTGCAGTTGAATTTTACTATTGGATGTTAGCGGTGCTTCGTGACGTACGCACGTTTCAGTTCACCACGCTCTTGGTACGAGCTACGCCCTTGTTTCGGCAAAACCACTGTAGCGAGTCAGGAGTTAGAATTGCGACTTTTGAAAACGATCAGGATAGAGTGTTTTAGCATCTATTTCGTCCCCTCTATCTTTGCTGGGGTCTGCCTACTTTTTCAGCATTTTGTCAAATATTGCCAGTGGGTGGAGTCAGGCTCTGACCAGGGGTTTAGTTCCCCTGGAACTAAACATTTTTATTCATGAAAAAAATCATGAGATCATGAACTCACTGAATCTTATTGAGATATTATTATTTTGCAAACAGATCATTCAGGCAAACGGAGGCACTGTTGACTCTGCTCTTAGCCGCTGCACTCATTTACTTTGTGAGAGTCAAGTCAGCAACACCTATCTCCAGGTAAACATAAAAGCTTGCTTTGAAAAGAAACATACATTATACATCATCTCCACCGTCTTTTATACTGCATGGTTTAATTGGTGGGAATATGTCCTCAATGTTGTGTGCTTTTTAAGCTACTCTCAGTCGTGACATTTACTAATGATCTGTTATTAAACTGTTTTTCCTGCGCCAGGCTCTGAGAGAGGGAAAGCGTTGTGTGACTGCTCACTGGCTTAACACTGTCCTCAAGAAGAAGAAGATGGTCCCCCCTCACAGGACTCTTCATCTTCCCTTCAGCTTCCCTCCAGGGGCCAAGCCCTGCTCGCAGCATGTAAGAACCATCCCTTTCTATTAAAGGGTTCAACATCATATTAAATTAGGCCTGGGTAAAAATATCAAAATTATAGATTAATTGCAGTATTCATTACATCAGTCTTTTAAACTATACCTGAGTGGCATTACTTGGAAGTTATTGTTATTATTAATAATATTAAGATATTAGGGTTAATTAAAATAATTGATCATATTTGTATAACTGCTGTTTGTATATAATGCTGTTATTACTCTTCTGATGCAGCATCTATTCAATAAATTAATTGCTTATAATGATATGGCATTTTGAATTTAAGTGTTCTGTATTCATAGCGTTTCGCTGTCTGTGTTTTAAACACGCATCTGTGTTGTGTCAGCTCTCTCTGTATTGCGTGTTCTCTCTGTGCTGCGTGCTGCCTAGTGTTAACGTAAACAACTCAGCCAGTGATAGTTTGTTATTTGTCGTCTAGTGGCTGCTCTTGCTCTGTATAATGCCAGCAGCAGTCTCTTCTCAGCGCTCTCGTGCTGTGCAACGGAGACAACCCGGAAAAAATATCAGTGTGGATTTTTGCAGATAACGATAGTTCCACCAATCAACTATCGGTACCGATATCTGCAAAACCGATGAATCGGTCGACCTCTATCTTTTAATATACCTTCTGATGTTCATTTGTGTTTATTTTGTCCCATAACTTGTATAAAAGTAGAAGGGAGATGACTTGCGCTGCTGCTTGAACTGAGGCAAAAGACCGTCAAAGTGGCATTTATTACTTGAATTTTTTTGATAAAATTGACAGAATTTGAAACCATGGAATGGGCAACCCTCACTTGTACTACTTGTGATTCAGAGTCAAATAGATTCGGAGCTAACGTCGGCAATTGTTTTTTAAAACTGCACTAAAGTGTGATTGTGTTATTACATTATTGCTTTAACTTCGACAGCCTTAAATTCTACACATTTATTTACACTTATAATGAGTTTTAGTACTATTTGTTTTACTGCCCCATTTTGATTGGCAGGATATAATTGGCCCTGATCATGAGCTGCTTAAAAAAAATAATAATCAGCCAATATTTGGCCAATACATCCATAATAACAAAAATGTCCTGATTTTGTTTTCTTGTCTTGTTTTATTGAAAATAATAATCAAATACTAAGACAGAGCATGAATGTTCACACAATTTAGTGAACATTTTAATACAAAAGGCAAATAACATATAATCATATACGCAGTCCTATGTTAATCATATGCTTTTATTCAGTTTATCATGCATTTGAATGGCTGAGTTTTACATGAACTTCAGTGTCATTATCTGATTTTGTGTTTCTTGTCGTAACTCAGGTTATTTCTGTGACGGGATTCGTGGACAGTGACCGTGATGATTTGAAGCTCATGGCCTATCTAGCAGGAGCAAGATACACAGGCTATCTGTGTCGAAGCAACACTGTGCTCATCTGTAAAGAGTAAGAACCAATGCATTCTCCTGTTGTTGCCTGCTTCCAACTGGTTGCTCACTTTTTTTCTTCCAGCAAATGTTAAAAGTTTCTTTGGGTAGAAAATCTAAAGTAGAGTTATATTTTTTTATATAAACTAAAACAACAGTAATTGTTTTATATCTCTTCGGAAACTCAATCTGTCTGTTTTTATCATTATCGTTAATAAAATACAAACATTGAAATATAACATAACTTTACACTAAAATTTAACAAGTAACCTTTAGCATCGATCCGGAGCAGGGCACCAGCAGTGAAATAATATTCATGTCCTAACAAGGACATAATTTGAATTTATATGTGAGATTGTTAAGGAGCAAAACACACATCCATAATCCTTTACAAAAAAAGATGTTGCACTTAGATGTTTGTATATTATCGTTAATATGCTATGCCCCTGTCAATGCCATCAGGCCAAGTGGACTGAAATACGAGAAGGCAAAGGAGTGGAGGATCCCATGTGTGAACGCCCAGTGGCTGTGTGACATACTTCTGGGGCACTTTGAAGCTTTGAGGCAAATCCAGCACAGTAGATATTCTCAGTTCAATTTGCCCGAACCACTGGCACCCAACCCGCATCTTGTGCACAATCTTCTGAGTAAGTTTTATTTAAAATTTCAGCAATGTAATTTCGAGTTATTTTGATGCTATAGCTGGCAGATTTCCAAGCTATCAAGGAGGTAGAATAAGATTCTTTCATTTTTGTGGTCAGGTGCTTGGCGCATTCCCGTGAAGATCTCACCGGAGGCGTTGGCGGTGAGTGGGCTCTCACACGGACACACTCTGATTGCTCTCTCTCTCTCGTTTGTGATGCTTAAGTCTTGCAGTGAACGTCCTCCGTGGATACACATGTAACAGCATGTCTGGGCAGAGGTGTATGTGTGCAGACTCAAGTCATCTTTTTTTGTTGTCTCTTCAACCAGACCTTGCGACTGCAGCTGAAACAGAAACAGGCTGACATTGGCTTGCAGCCACCTAACAAGAGGCCCAAGTGAGTACAAACAGTGAAAGATTGCTGGAACTGTAGGTAGAGCTGGATAGCAGAATCTTTATTACGGTGATTCTGTTCTTCCTACAATTTTCTGTTGTATCTCTCAATGTTTTTGTAAAGCCCAAATTATACTTCAGTTTTATCATGAATGCTTAGTGCATGAGTACAGCCAAATTCATAGCCTTTACAATGAACTCAATGTGGTAGCATATGTGAACACAGGCAGTCGACCTATGAATGATGAAAAGGCTCATCTTTGTCCAGTGTCTTTCCCATTTCTCTCCAGGAGTTATGACCAGTAAAAAAATCTTTATTTAAACTGGAGTTATGCGTATCTCTTAATCCACTTACCCAAGAGCTAGACAATATCTCTTAGCCTCTCAAAAAAGCTCAAATAAATAAAAAATTGCAAGACATATTCCATTAAGTACAAGAAGTTCAATAACCATGCTGAATTTTGGACAAAATAACAGTCTCTCTTATTTTGCAGGCTAGAGGAGTTGCCAACACCTACTAAAAAGCTTCCACCCGAGTCCACACCTTATGTGCTTTTCACAGGCTTTGAACCTCTGCAGGCTCAGCAGTACATAAAGGTATCTAAACACATCCTCACTTCCTACAGATAGCGGATACATTTAGTCAAATTAATGATGATGGCCTAGTTTTGAAGAAGTACCATAAAATTGCTCTAGACAAAGGCTTCTGGAAAGGTCTGAAAATTATGTTGTAACATGGTTATGAACTAATTCCATTTGAACTGTTCGAGAGAACTGAGAAATATGTTGCTCCATTCAGATGTGCTTCAGTAAGTAACCTTAATGGTGTTCTGTTCACCCTCCCCTGCATCCATTTATCCTTTCTTTTTTCATCCTCTCTCTCTCCCTCCTTGGCTGCAGAAGTTGTATGATCTTGGAGGGGAAGTGGCTGACAGCAATCAGAAGTGCACTCATCTGGTTGCTAACAAAGTGACAAGAACGGTGAAGTTCCTCACTGCCGTATCTGTAGTCAAGCACATAGTCACCCCAGAATGGCTGGAGGAAAGCTGGAAAAGCCAGAAATTTGTGGGTGAGTCTATGTGGCGTCTAATTTATGTTTCAATTGATCATTACTGATGTGTAGATGCTCTGAGGAGCCTTGCTTCATTTCACCGCAAGAAAGGTTTTGGATTAAAAAATTAAATATTAAAAAACATAGATTGGAAAAAAAGCTGGTTCTTGAGTTCAAATGCAGTTTCCATAGAAATGGATGGCAAATCTTAACTCAGCTCTATCTTGGGAAAGTAAAGTCCATCACAAGGGTGCTTATGTGGAAATTTTGTTTGGTATCTAATATAATTTTTGGTATTACTTTATCAATACCCAAAAAGTTTTTTTGCAAATGAATATTGGACTTATTAGTCTTGTAGTCTATTTTCCATACACTCCGATCTAGAATGTTACAACAAATGCATCAAAACATTGAAATGCTCTGTTACCTTTTAGGGTTACACCTTTATTTAGTACTTTAAAAATAAGGCCTGATATGATTTGCCTACAATATTTTTTTTTCAGTCACACCAGTGGCTGTAGTTTAATAGTATAGCTCACAAAAAATGACACCGTGAACTGATCCCGTAAACATCATTTACTCACCCGCATGTGATTCCAAACCTCTATGACTTTATTTCTTGTTTTTTGATTAAATGTCCATACATTTGAAATAAATGCTCACCAAAACTGTTTGGTTAACAACATTCTTCAAAATGTATTCGGTGTTCTGCAGAAGAATGTAAGTCGTACATTTATGGAACAACGTGGTTGAGTAAATTACCGAATTTTCATTTTTGGGTGAACTATGCCTTTAAGAATATTTAATTAGCAGGCATAGATGTATTGTGCATCCCTAGTGATAACTTGATTTGTTTGCAGATGAGGAGAGCTACATGCTGCGAGATGCAGAGGCAGAGGTGTTGTTCTGTTTTAGTCTGGAGGAGTCACTGAAGAGAGCTCATGCAGCTCCACTGTTCAAGGTAAGGATCTTTGAGGACATTATAGTCCATCCACTATCACTTCCCCTGTGTGCAGGTTCACTTGTTTATGTGACTGCAGAACAATAAGCCAAACAACTATTAATTTCAGCACCGACATGTGGCCTAATTGGATACCACAGAGAATGTGTTTCACTGATGGGTGTGTGTTCAGTCGTTTCACTCTTCTTTAAACAGGGGAAGTATTTCTATATAACTCCAGGAATCTGTCCAAGCCTCAGCACAATGAAAGTTATAGTGGAGAGTGCCGGAGGGAAAGTGCTCTCCAAGCAGCCCTCCTTCCGCAAGATCATGGAGCACAAACAAAACAAGGTACACTAATCAGATCCTCAATAACAGGGGCTGGTGTATTGATGGGGATGCTGTGTCAGACTTAATGAACATCTATTCTGCCCTACAAAGCAAAAAGGCAGTAACTGCAGTTTTGATAAAGCATTAATTATTACAATTTTCATGACATTCAAGGCATCCTTTGTTATATGACAAAACATCTTATCTTAAATGCGTGTCGTTTTAGATAAAAATGGTAGTCGTTTGTACAGTAACTGCAAAAAGCCCTAGCAAAAGTCATTTTTCTCAGTTCTGCACTCTGCGTAGTTACTGCCTTTTTGCTTTGTAGGGCAGTATTTACAGCCTACACAACAGAGCTGTTTTCTAGATTGTGTGCTCTTTTTGTTTTAACTGCTCACAATGTGAAATTGAAAGTACGAATCATTTAAGAGGATTATCCGGGACTATGGTAGTACTTAATATACACTTCAAAAAGATTTTCATTTAAAAAAAAAAAGAAATTAAGACTTTTATTCAGCAAGAATGCATTTAAATTGTTCGAAAGCAAGCAACAGTAAATACATCTATCATGTTACAAAAGGTTTAGATAAATAAATGCTGTTCTTTTGAACTTTCTATTTATAAAAGAACCCTGAAGAAATTCCCCACAAACACATTAAGAATCACAACTGTATTCAACATTGACAATAATAAATGTTTCTTGAGCATCAAATCAGCATATTAGAATGATTTCTGAAGGATCATGTAGGGCTGGACAATAATGGCAAATTAATCTTTCAGAAGTTTGTAGGTACAGACGTTCATTGTGGGCTTTCTTAGCAGTTTTCTTTAGGCTTTTATACTCTTCATATCGATATCGGAATTATATCGTATCGACTGAAATTAAGAAATATATCTTGATTTAAATTTTGGCCATATCGTCCTGCCCTAGGATCATGTCACCAAAGTCTGAAGTAATGATGCTGAAAATGTTGCTTTACCACCAAAGAAATAAACAAGTTTGAAATGTATTTAAAGAGAAAAGTCTTTTAAATTGTAATATTTTACTGTATGTTTGATCAAATAAATGCACCTTTGTGAGTGTAAGAGACTTTCAGAAACATTTAAACATTTTACCCACCCCAAACTTGAGTACAGTAGTATATACAATAATCATTAAATGCCATTATTAGTATTGTAAAGTGTTACCAAAAGTTTTTGACATGTCTCATAACTATGGCCTGCTATATAACTATAAATAAGCATGCTGCATATAAGAGATTATTTAAAATAAGTTGTTCTGTTGATGTTTGTATGTGTAAAATAGTAACTGACTATTGCACTCTGGATTCATCCATGTTTGATCTAGAACTTACCGGAGATCATTCTGATAACCTGTGAAAATGACTGGCATATGTGTCGAGAGTTCTTCCTGAAGAACATTGGTAAGAGAGCCTATCCTTCATGTCCAGTTCCCATCTTAGTATTTACATAAAACCACTGTAGTATGAAATTGACATGCTATAGTATGTGTATAGATTTAAGACTGTTCATCAGTCATCAAGCAGAATCTAATGATTTCTTTTCTTTATTTCAGATGTGTATACTGCTGAGCTTATATTGACAGGGGTGTTGACTCAAAACTTGGATTATGAATCATATCCTTTTAAAATAGAAGCAAGATTTAATAGACAAATAAACAACAATCACTTTTGAGCGATTCACTGAGTGTTTACTTTCAGTGATGCCAGACTTCTCGCAATGAATTGGAATTTGTGTTATTAAACTTTGTGAAACTCTTCATTTCTGATGGCATTTAGTTAAGACATCTTTTTTGTGAAGAATTATGGATGTACGTTTTGCTCCTTAACAATCTCACATATAAATTCAAATGATGTCCTTGTTAGGACATGAATATTATTTCACTGCTGGTGCCCTGCTCCGGATCGATGCTAAAGGTTACTTGTTAAATTTTAGTGTACAGTTATGTTATATTTCAATGTTTGTATTTTATTACTTGATTAATAAATAATTTGTTACCAATTTTGTAAACAAGTAACAGTGAACCTAAATAAATTACTGTTATTTGTAATGATTGTTTAAATCAAGGCAAAGCTGTTTTTACTGTCATACATGTTTTCCCCTTTTATGGCTTTGGAATAAAATCAGAATTTGATTGTGATTTTTAACTAATGAGTCTGTCAATATATCTGTTTTGATTCTTATACTCTTTTCTGGAGCCTGCTTGAACATTGAATAGTATACTATATAGACTTTATATTTTAAAATAAAGTTTCCTAAATCGCAGATATTCTATATTAAAGAAAAAATAATAGAAAAAAGGTTTAGCAGGTCACAAAACATATTTACACAAAGGCATCCAATCATCTCTCCTGACCGATGCTTTCGGGAGTACACTGGGTGCTCTGTTCTCATTGAGGCATTCTTCTCTTAAAAGCATTATTCCTGACGGACGAAATTCAATTAAATGCTAATGAAGTGTTAGAGTACTTACCGGTGGAAGGCAATTGTGTGCTGTCAGACAGTTCGCCTGGGGTGATCCCCTGGCTCCTGAGCTGGGTTGTGGAGAGGAGTTGGCAGTAATGCCCTCTAAAATGGGATAAATTAAAACTAACCAGCCAAGGTCATGTGCCAGAAATGCATCAGGGGAAACAATAGGTGGTTGGCTCAGAGCTGGGGATCATCCACCCTCCAGTGTGGAAATATAGATCAATACCTGTACCCGAAGTGTCTTCAAAATGCTTTTGTTTTGGCATCGGGAAATGCATACAACTATATATTATTTTGCGAACTTGTACTAAATTTCATTCATGAAATTTAGTACAATCCATTGAATTGAATCCATTGAATTGAATCCAATCACAATCCATTGAATCATGAATCCATTGAATTGCTTCTTTAGCCTTTGAGTGTTGTGAAATATTTTTTTTTTTTCTCTTTTGTAACTTCAATTCAGATTTTTTAGCTCAACATTCATGGTTTTATGGTGACAAAATGTTTTTTTAAAACTATTGGTTAAATGCTTAATATATGGTTATGTTGCAGTAAATTAAGCTCTAGCAGAAGATTGAGAAGCATATACACGAGCTTCCTTTTCGAGAGGCACATTAAAGAAATAAAGCTAACTGCCATTGCAGCTTTCTTCATTTCCTATCCAATTGACACCCGTTAATTGCGATGAATTAAAAATGCAAATTAGTGACCAGATCTTTGATTAACTTACACAAGTTCCTTGTTGGTTTGTTAATGTCCTCAAAGATTTATGATGTTGATGCTCTTGTACCATAAAACATCAGGAGACACAATAATTAATCTTAAATGCTAAAAGGACTTGCGCTTTAATTACTCTTGTTCTCCTCCTCTCTGTAGCATTGTAGCATTTGGTCTCCTCACTTCTTAATGGTAAATGTATTATACTATACAAATTACATGCTAATTAGATGGTGCAAAGCTTGGGGATTCAGTCATTCTAAAATTTGCATATGAACTAATTATCTTTCATTAAAGCTGGCTAATTACAAATTTGAGGAGGACCTGGAATGAAAACGCAGCACTCCTTTGTCCAGACAGTGTTTTCATATCAAATTAGGCAATGACCATTTGGAGAAACTGATCAATTTGGAAAATTCATTTATACAAATTAAAATTTCATTTTTAATATTCATTGCAAATGCCCTTGAGTGAATTTCATGGTGGCAACAATAAAACAGTCAACTCAGCTCATGATCATCTGCACCATGTGTCTGAACAGGTATGCTAAATTAATTCTTGAAGACTGAATTGAACTTGGCATTAAAAGTAATGTATATCTAAGCACAAAGAAGTCCAAATTAATAGATGTGCCAATCATTTGTCTCCGAGGAGTTTTGCTGTCCACATAATAGATATGACTCTTACATCAATCAGGTATTAATTGCTTTCTCGTCTCATATAATGAAATGACTGCTAAAGGGCATAGGCATAGTTCTAAAATGGCTTTTGAAACCCATTTTTAAAGACGTTTGTTTAAGATCCCCACATCAGTTTATCTGATATCTCAATATAGCCTTTCTTAAATCGTTACTTAAAGGTCTGAAACATTAAAGGGCAACTCTGGTAACACGTGACAATATCACATCCAAAGTGTCTGGTTACAGTGAGTCATGTCACATAAGAATATTATACAGAAAAAAAACATACTACGAGTACTTTATCTACAAAAAGTGTGCTAAAATTGATGCCAGTTGCTTTCAAATTATTATTATCACAAAATACAGAATTACAAAAGAAAAGAAAACGTAACACCACCCCCAAAATAAATAAAATTCATTTTGAAAGGTTCATCCATTTGAGCTTTAGGTGATTACAATGTCTCTCTTCACTGAGAAGTCCTGCAAATCGGTGCTGCCCTCTGCAGCTAAAATATTGTTGTGACGGGAAATAGAAGTGCCTTCGTTGGTATTTTCAAATAGTTGGATCAGGCCTCGAAACAGGTTAAAATGGTTTATGTTTGCTAGAGAGATAAGTGACGTTTTAAAACTTGCTTTGAATTCTGCTCTTAATTCTTAAAAAAAAAAAAGCCTCAAGTGAAACGAAATGACAATGCACTGGAAGCCCTTTATTTGATAATCATCTCTGGCAAGCATCTTCCAAACATTTTTTTTTTGTACAATTTATACAATATTACAAAATCAGAGGTAATATTTACAGCATTCACCTTTGCATCATCCATGTTTACATGTCTGAAAAGCATGCATAGGAGTAAACTTTGGAAAATATTCATAGCCAATGTTTTTTTAATCTAATATTTAACATTTCAGCATGTAAAGCACTGTTATTTTTGGCATTTGTCATGAGCTATTTAAAGGAGTACAATAATGGTGAACCACAAAACTGGGCTACAGAACCACCACAATGGTTGTACAACATCCACTCACGCTATATACACTTAGTTTTAGTCTTTAAATGAACAAAACTTTATGGCAAAACACTATAAACTGCATATTGTTAGTTAAAACTGGCAGTCCACTGGGGCAAAGAGTCAAACATTTGGTTAAATCCCTTTTCAAACTGTCAAATCAATCTCCACAGACTTGTTATACCAATTCTTATAGACATACATTGGGCTCCAAAAGTCTGAGACTTCTAGTGAAATTGTTTCTGTTTTGCATTTCTAATATTTAATACAACATTTTTCATTTAAAATTATATTATGAGGATTCCTTATTTTTTTGTTATAAAAATTAGGATGTCGGTCACCTGTATGACGCCTTGGGTTCTGCGTGTTATATTGACGCTAAAGGGTGCCATGTGCGTAGTATTTCGACGAAATGTCGTTCTCATCCTTTGCCGTCATATAGGTGACGCCATATGACATTTTTTCAAAATGCAGACCCTTTAGCGTCAATATAAAACCTATGGGTAGGTTTAGGTCTCATATTGACACTAAAGGATGCCAGTCACCTGTATGACGCCTTGGGTTCTGAGTGTTATATTGACGCTAAAGGGTGCCATGTGCATAGTATTCCGACGAAATGTCATATGGCGTCACCTATATGACGCTAAAGGATGAGAACGGGCTCAAAAATTGACAATTTAAAAATAATCAAAGTGCTCTCAGAGTCAGACTTCTGGACCTATATATATGGATATGTGGCTAGTTAATGAATTCATCTAATTTCCTTTCCCTAAAAAAGCAAAGTATATTTTACTTTATAGTTTATTCTATTTATAGTTCATGTAATTAAACAAATGCACATCTATAAAATATAAAGCCAACACTGTCAAGTTTAATCCCTCACATAAACCAAAAACAAAGTTCATTATTCAGAAGAACCATATGTGGATCTAGATTCTGAACTACTTCTGGATTTCAGAGGAAGTGCACAACGACAATAACATCACCCCAAACAAACAGGCATAACTAAATCAGTGATTCTGTTTGTTACAGAAGTACATGACCTGCAGAAGAACACCTTAAATCCCACCAGAATGAGTGCAAACAGAAAGAACAAAAGAGAGAAATGGTCAACTCATGCCATGTCCCCAGTAAAGGATGCTGGTGTGATAGCGGCTTGGCCATTGCGGGCCTTCAGAGACCTGCGGCTGCTGAAGCTCGACACGTGTACAGCTCGACTTCCCCGGCACATGGCAGTGGGAGAGGAAGGGGATGAAGAGGAAGTAGTAGAGTGTGGAGAGACAGGGGAGGAGGAAGAGTACGAGCTAGAGGAGGATGAGGATGAGTAAGAATAAGAGCAGGACTGGCCATTTTGAGTCTGCGGAGGGAGGGTTAGGTTTTGACCTTCAGAACACTGAGAAGGCTCGGGAGACTGTGAGGGCGAGACGGGTCTACAACTGGGCCAGCTCAGACTGAGACAGGGGATTGAGGACTTAGAAGAAGAGGAAGAGGTTTGGTTAGTAAGCTTAGACGTATTTGAACGAGGAGCATGGGTTGAGCTATGTTTCCATGAGCTAGGTATAAAAACTGGGATCTTAGAAGCAGGCAAAGCAAAGAAAGCATGTTTACTATTCCCACCAGCTTTCATAGCACTCCCGTTAGCCTGCAAACAAAGATGCCGGAAGACATGGAAAGTCAAGTAGGATGATGACACATACGTGAAAATATAGAGCTCTATATTCCCTAAAAATAGTCTACATTACATTACAACACCAACAAAAATATTACTCTTGTAACAAAAGGCGTAATCTTGTCTCTTTTCTCTCAGTTTGATTCACACATTAAACAATAAAGAGAGAAAAGAGGGAATGAAAGGATGAATTTGGCCACCAGACCGAAGAGGCCCGATGTTTTTCCAAAACGTCTTCATAATCCAAAGAAATTGAAATATAAACCATCAATCCCCAAACAACACAATGGGATTACAATCTAAGATCCTTTGTGTTTGTTTTTATGGGTAATTTTTAGATGACAAAGAGTCAGTTTTCCTGTAGAGCCATGGGTTAGTTTCCCAGGGAATGCATGGGTTGGTAAAAAAAAAAGAAGAAGCATATCTTAAAAGTGTCTGTTTAAATGATAACCATGCAAAAGGAATTGGTTGTGATGAAGTATAGGGGAAGAGTCATATTGGATCCATGTGTCCACAATAAAATTACTCAAACACATTTCCCATCTTTGTCTTCATGCCTAACACTGGCTGCCCTACAGTAAAACTACCTGTCGGAATTGCCTCTGGGAGTCCTGGAGCTTTTGGGGCTTTCCGGGTTTTTCAGCACTCTCTGGCTGCTGGCGGGACTTGGGCGATGAAATCCGACTCGAAACAGGAGAGTCATCAGAGTTCTGCAAAGATCGACAAGGAAACAACGTCAGATACGAACTGGCTACTACACATCAGAACAGAGTTTTTAAAGATTTCTTATTTGTAGACATGATTGGGGACAGAAAAATACAGGCAGCATGCTCAAATGTACAACTGATTTCCCAACCATAGTACATGCACATTTTAATCCCACAATAGATCAGAGAAAGTCGGCAAAGATCAGACAGAAACGGTTCATGGGTCCAACCTCAATGAAAGTCTTTACAGTGAAGGTAGACAAGAGTGGTTTGAAAAAGAAGGACATCAAGTACATAATCATGTCCACTTAAATCACACAGAGCCCGCAAAACAGAGTATTCCCAAGTGAGTTCACCAGAAGACACCTATGAAACACATTTACAGTTGAATGAAGTCGGTGGTTAGAAAGTCAGGCTCTTAAAGCAAACCCAAGCCACCAGCAGAAGGGTGAAGAGGAGTTGAGAAAGACCTGTTTACTGCTGGAGGAACTGGAGGTGGATGTGCTCGAGGAGGATCGAGACTGTGTTTTGGATCTCTTTTGCAGCGATGACTTGTGGGGTTTGGGCTTTAGAGGTGCCGGCCTTTTTTTGGGAGTGCCTTCCTCTGGTTCTGCATGCCTGGCAATTCTCTTTGCTTTTGATTCTTCTTTGCGGGAGACTTCAGAAACCAATGTAGGTCCAATGCCACTTATGGTACTTTCTAGCTGCTTAATAGTCTGCTCAAGGCTGTCTAACGTTTCATACGTAGTCTTACGGAGTTCCTTGGTTCTGTCTTTGGTGCTCTGTGATGTGCCAGTCTGGTTTTGTGATGAAGACCTACGGGTGGTAGAATCAGAGTCTGTGTGGGACTTGATCTCAAACCTTTTAGTTTCTTTAAGCACAGTCACGGTTCCATTTGGTTCTTCTTCATCCTCGTAGACGACGACCTGCAGTGTATTTTTGCCAGTTTTTGTACCTGTACGAAGGGCCTGGCCAATAGCTGCAAGCTGCTTCTTGGGGAACCTAAACTTGAATTTCTTTTTCACATCTTTAGAAGATTCTGTCTTGTCTCCTTCCTCAACATCAAGAGCAGAGGGACTCTGCTGTTGTAGAGGGACTGAAGCACTACTATTTCTCTGACTGTTCACACTGTTCTCAGTTCTGCACTGATCTAGAATATTATTTTTAGGTGTAACCTGACCAACCTCTGAGTTGGCTTCTGCTTCCACCTCGCCCTCATTCTCTTCATCGATCCTCTCCTCTGACAGCACCCTCTCCAGCTCTTCTTCACACTCAAAGACAGTGGACAGTCGCTTGTAGGCCTGACAGATATCCATCGGCTCATCAAAAATTATGAATACCGGCTTCTTGTTGTATCCAGAGTCCTTTGGGTCAGATAGGTTTGGTTCTGAGCCCACTTTAAGAGTCTGGACATCCGTGCCCTTGCTGTCCACCAGCTGCTGGTACTCTCCTTTTGACAGAGCCTGAACCTTGTTATTAGTTATCCTAAAGGCAATGTTATTTGGTGGCGGAGGACCTTCTTCTCCTGGGAGGTCTGGACTTAGACTGGCCTCCTCAGTGTATGTGACCTGACTTCTCTTTGTCACTTCCTGCCCATTCTCATGGTCATTCAGCTGTGTTGAACATGGGGCATTAGTTTTTGGCTGATGGATTGGTGAGTGATTTTGAGGTTCAGCACTCTGAGGACTTTTGCTAACAAGTGTAACTTCAACCGTGGTTGCGCGATATCCATGCTTTTTTGATTTTTCCAGAACAGGTGCGACTGGGTCAGAGGATGTACACAGTATCTGCTTTTCTAACTTCTCAACAGGTGAAACCTTCTCAGAGGGTGTGGGAACTACCTGATTTAGGGACTTCTGAACCAATTCAGTCTTGAGCTCTTTTCCAACTACAGGGCTGTTTTTTGAAGAGTTATATGGACCAGATGACACCTGATGAATATAGTTTAGCTTGCTTTGGACCTCCTTGACTGATTGGCTTGACTGAAGTGAAATTACAGGTAAGTCATCTGATGTTAACAATTTTTGCTGCAAGGAAAGGTCTGAAGCATTCTCAGGTGCAACCTCTGAAGTAGAAAATGTTGCTTCCTTGGGCTCCTTTAGGTCATCTGGCCTATAGGTGCCCTCATTTGATGTCTTTGACGTTCCGGTGATATAATACACGACCTGACAAAGAAATCAAGAATTCTTTGGACTTCAAACAACACATTAAAGACTGAGTGAGCACAATATCTCACACTTAAATATCACATAAAACTAATTCAAACAGTGAAACAAATTATATTTACCCCAGGTGAACCAGGTGATGCAGTGTTCTCCCTAATTTCAGATCTCAGTGCTCCTTCTTCAGATAGATGAGTGGTGGTCTGCTAGGACATTTGGTTAGTACAGAGTCATGGGATTACACTATGACAGACCTCAAATTCATGCCCAGCTAGTCAGTACAATGCAGAGAGAAACATAAAAAAAGATCAATGGCGCCATCTAGAGTTGTTTAGCTTTCCTAAAGAATATAAACATTAAGTCTCATCCATAGTTTGCAAACTAGACTATGCTGTCAAGCATTGCTTAAAAATAATGTTTTTATTGTGACTAAACAAGGAGTAGTGAAATGTTATACATAGCATTTTCCATGCAAAGATGTTTGATGGTGATAGAGGTTGCTGAGAAATACATGCTTGAATTTGTGTTTATTTTTTTAAACAAAACATATTAGTGGAGAAAGTGACTTGCATCTAGTCTTTGTATAGACACTCTGAGATCCAGAACATAGAAATGCTTCTCCTGTTTTGAAAACCCTGACACTGTTGGCCTATAGGACAAAAATTATTCTAAAAACTAAAGTTAAACACAAATACAAAATCAATTTTTTGGTATCTACATATATATATTGTTTATATTATATCTTTATATCTCTTTAGAATGGCTATTCTGGCCCTTTTTGAAAGTGGACTCTGAATGCTAAAAAAAGGTCAGAAGTCAGAGTGTTCAGAATGGCCTTTCCACCGCCCCAGTCACTCTGACCCACACAGTCTTATACAGCTGTATCTATTAGCATTCAGCAGGAGAGTGTGAGTGACAGACCAGTGTTAGACACACATTCAAACATATTACACCCTCTCTTGATGAGGGGCTACGGTCAGGCATTGACGTTCGTCAGTGTGTCAGTATATCAGAATGGGTTTTGTGTATTAGTGTCAGCAGAGCGGGAGGTTATGGGACACGATTGCACATGTGAGTACTGCCACGGGGAGTTAGCAATCATCACATCTGTTACCTTTGTGTGGTAAGATAGGGAAATGTCTTCCATGTCTCTGTCTGAGGGCTCACGGGTTGTAAGATCGACAATGTATTTGGGCTTTAAATCTTTAATAGTGCACTTCTGAAACACCTGAGGAGGGGTAAGGGTTATGAGTATTAGGTGCCGTGTCTGGTGGATTTGTCCATCCTTCGTTTGTGTAATTATAATATGTCAAACAGAATATATATAGTGTACTTACATTGTGTTTTTATTGCTATATATAGTCTTTACACTGTGTTAATTTTTATTGCTCATTAAAATAAAGTGATGGACATCAGATTCATAGGAAATCTTACCCATTATCAACAATAGAGGGCAGCACAATTCAAACTTCTGAGAGAGCCAATACACCATCATAGTGCCCTCCTTTTTAAGCTTTTGCGTAAATGTTGACATTGGTGGGGCAACCTTTAATGTTTGTATGGTCTATATTTGTCTCTTAGCACCTCTAACACGACTCAACTTCCTGTGTTGTTGTTATGTTCAACACGTATGTTTATGTCTTTGTGTGAGTGGCTCCTGTGAGGCGATTGTGGTTTGCTCACCTGTAGCTCAGCCATGATCTTATCTCCTTCATCCTCTTCATCTTGTAAGGTGGAGGTGTTGACAGGAGGGGTGCGGGGCTTGGGCTTGACCTCTGGGCGCACACGCAAGGGTTTGGGCTGCGGGGCCTCCTCTTCACCCTCCTATAGCCAAAACAACCAGTCAAGTGTGACCGACCCTCACCCTCCATTATGTGTCTCAAAACAACAAAAGCAGCTGGAATCTCTGCTGTGATTTTCCGTCATTATTATTCACAAAAACAGGACGCAATATGCAGCGACCGACCGGCACACCCATGCAAAATATAGCATGGTGTGATTTCAACACGTAATGCAAGTTAGATGTGCTGTTTTCAAATAATAGTAATGAAAATTGCCATGTTGACTGGGAATGCGGCTCAGCAAGGCGTGAGTCACATGGATCTTAATTAGAGGAATCTGAAATAGCACACGCACCTGAGCACTAGTGGACTCTTTCCGGCTGGTGAAGATAACCTCTCCTGAACGTCCAGTGGTGAGTCCAGTTCCAGAGGCGTAGAATCTGCGTGGAGGGGGAGGGGGAGGCGATTTGCTAGTCGTCTCAGTGTTAGGCTTCACTTTGTCAGCACTGGCCCTGTGGGGCTTTTCTATGGTTGGCTTCTGTGGCCTCTCCAAACTGGTCTGGACTGGTTTATCTGCTTTGGGTCCATCCTGTGGTGCTGCTTCTGTTTGAAGATAAAAAAGCGCCTGCAGTTTAGATTAAAAACCGGATCAAACACAGCTGAATCAGCTAAACAAAGATTATTTAAAAACTCATTAAAACAACTGGGAGGTGCGTTGCAATGTATGAAAAAATAACAATAATTAGTGGTCCTACACATGCAAAAAACAACATACAGTAAAACAGGAAATTATATCATAGAGAGCACCCTTGCAGACTGCCAACTTTGATTCTGGTTGCTTTGATCTGTCAAGATGAATACATGTTTTGAAATATTAATTATATAATTTGACCTTTTAATGACAAGGCAAGGTTAGTTCACGTTGTGAAATGTCATGTGTTATGAATCTACTAAAGATTATGAATTAATAACTAATTAGGATTAATTAGGATAAGATTAGGATGATTGTAAGGGTGATAATGTGATTGTTTAAATTACTTTTAGAGGAATGCAAACTCATGAGGGGTTAAAACGGTGGCAAAGATCCCCCCTCACGCCCTCCTCAAATTAATTCATTACATTTAAACAAAATCCTGAAAGAAATTGGCAGGTGTCTGAGTATCATTTCCTTTATCATGGACACTCTTATGTCATTTACCCAGATCTCAGTTTTGTTATGTCCTACAATCTGAATGAATGGTTTATGAACAAGCAGATACACTGACATACCAGGGAGCGGAGACACAGGAAGTGGAGAGTCTGGCAAGATGGATGTTTGAGAGAGGGCGTTGTCCACCTGGCTGCTCAGCTCCAGGTCAGGTATGGCCTTCATAAGGCTAGCTTGAGTCTGCTGGAGGATCCTTTCCATTTTCCTTTCCGCTTCTGGTCCAGCAGAGTGAACCGTGTCCTCCCGTTTTGAAACCTGTGGAGAGCCCGAGAGAAGTAGTTGTTTGTTGCAAACGGTTAATGGGAAAGTATATTTGGAGAAAGTGCCCTGCAGATAAATATAGAGTTACAGAAATAATTTGTGTGTGTGTGTGCCAGTACACCAATCTTAATCAATCAAAAGTGAAAGGCACAATTGAGCCGCACCTCTTCAGGCATGGGCCTGTTTGTGTTGACAGCGATCTCCTCCGCTTGCAGTGGAGATGAGGAGGATCCAGTCGTGCTGATTACAAGCACAGCTTCCTGGCCCTGCGGATCTGCTCTCTTTCGCAGGGCAGGGCTGTTTTCTCTGCTCCTGGGACTGACCTTCGCCACAGTGGGGGAGTCCCTGCCATGGGTGGGTGTGAGGGGGGGACTGGAGTGGTGTGTGCTGACGGGAGCCGTCTGAACGCGGTGCACAGTAACAGGAGAAGATGGCACGGGTTCCGAGCAGCTGATTTTGGCAGGTGATCTTGGTTGAGGGGTGGGGGACTCATGAACAGGTTTTGGAGATCTGTACTCCTCCACAAAGGAAACTGAATCAGTAGGCAATGCCTTCACTTGGCCTGGGTCAGAAGTGTGGTTGTGGCTCTCGGTGGCATATCTACAGAAAACAGAAACCCTAACAATGAACCCTTCAAACATCTACAAAGCTCTAAAGAGATTTAATATTTTAAAGTGGTTCACGAGTTGCACCTTCTCAGTCCACTGAGAGTTTCAGTCAGAGCTTTGACTCTCTTCAGCATGCTGTCCATTTTGTGAGGCTCCTCCTTCAGGAAGCGCACCGCCTCCACTTCCACTCGCAACACGCCACGCATTTTCATCTGCAGGGCTGGGAACTCGCCTGAAATGATGCAATTCATTTTAGTTTAGGGTCTGTAAGATTTTTTTAAAATGTTTTTCAAAGAAGTCTCTTATGCTCACCAGGACTGCATTTATTTGATCAAAAATACTGAAAATAAAAACCCTTAAAATTGTGAAATATTGTTACAATTTAAAATAACTTTTCTATTTAAATATATATTAATGTGATGGCAAAGCAGAATTTTACATAGACGGTATATAACAGTCATTACTCTAATCTTTAGTGTCACATGATCCTTCAGAAATGAACGGTTATGCTGTATGATATTTTTGTGGAAACCTATCATGATCTCAGCCTGTGTTCCCCTGGTCTTTTGTGGACTTATATGTTATTTTCTGTTCTTTGCCATGTTTTGCAGTTTTTGTTGAGTCTTTGTTCTTTGTTTATTCCCAGGTGAGCCAATTACACCTTATGTATTTAAACCCCAGCGTTTCTTGTGTTCCTTGTCCAGTCTTGTCCGTCATTACAGTGTGTTCATTCTGTTCCCTGGTTCTCGTGTTTTATTTATCAGTTTTGCCTGAATTTACCTTTATTATGTTTCTTATGATTATAAAATGTAACTTACTGACCTCAAAAGTAATGTAACACCTTCTTTTAGAAAAGGAAAGCCCACAGGCAGGAAAAATATAAATGTAATCACCTTTGAGTGTGGCCAAAGCTTCTCCTACTTTTCGTAAGTTGACTGCCCCTTCCTCCACATCCTTCAGAGTGACTGGCCGATGGTTCATGACCGACGTGGATTCTTTCTTGAGCATCTCCACGTAGTTCTCCAGCTCTCTGTTACATTGTTACAGCAGAGGATGTGTCATTTATAAGCACAACTGTCACTTAAATTGCAAGTTGAGAAATCAGTGACTACCTTATAATTTCATACAGAGGTACAGTACAATATAATTACAGAATATACAATGGGGTCTAAAAGTCTGAGACTACTAGTGAAAAGGATTCTGTTCTTTTTTTACTTTTAACATTGTTTTACAAATAAATGATCTGTATAAACATATGGGGGTAGAAATTACACTGAATTATTGAGATTTATTTCAGAATCTTTAAGTATGGGTCTTTGCTTTTTTTTTTTTAGCTTGAGCTGCACAAGTTTGTTTAAAACCTAATGATCATGATATCCAGCATGATTTGAGCTCAAAAGTTTGTTCATTTCCTGTCCAAAATCCCTTATTTTCAATGTAGTCTCCGACATTTGGACGCCACATTTTATATTTACTTCAAATGCATTTAATCCAGCATTTGCAGCTTTTAGCGAGACTTAATACTGTGTAATGAGCAAGTCTCGACTGTGAGTCCTGCTGAGGGCTGAAACCTGTTTAACGTGATTTAGGCTTGTTTGTTGACTGGCAGTTCACATACAGAGAAGTTTGGCTGTGTAAGCTAAGATGGCAAAAAAAAAAGTCTGCCCTCAGCCAAATACCTTCAGTGGATCATCATAACCAACATCTTTCTCAGATTCTCTGACTTCTTCCCTCTTGAAATGGTTAAGAAGTGTGAATTTTTGAAGCTGGACATCATGCATTTAGAAAGCCTTTTGCAGGACCAGCTATGCAGGAATCTGCAAGCCAATACACAATGCTCTGGGATCATAGTTCAGCACTGTCTCTGTGGGAAATGGTTTGTGTTTTCTGTCATTTACCCGAGGGTTTCCTTAAGGGTTTTCCCATGCACAATGACAAGTTCTGCTTTTGGTTATCTTTCTCACTATAACACAATCTAATGTAAGCCAGTATTATTATGCATATGGTGAACTAATAAATGTTGATCACTAGAATTCAATTTTTGTTTCTTTCATGTTCATGTTTTGTTTCTTTATTTATTATGCATTTATCCATATTTTACACACTTTTGTTTTTATATTTTCAGTTTTAATTTTGATTTAGGTTTTAGTCATTTTGTTTTGTGCTATTGTCATTGTCAATTTTTCTATCTAGCTTTAATTTACTTAATATTTATTTCCTTTTTTAGTAATTTTAGTAATTTTATTTGAGTTAGTTGCCAAGGCACAGTTTCAAATTTTCATTTAAGCTTTTAAGTTTAAATTTCTGATCTCAAATTTATTTTTTATTTATTCTTTATTTCAATTAACATCAATTATTTTGAATAGTTTTAGTTAAAAAACACATGTGGCTAAACAAACACCCACTGAAACAATTTGACTTATATTTCCCCATGAGAACAACAGGCATTCATCGTGACAGTAAACAAGAAGAAAGTTTCACAAGCCTTATTCTTCTGAGACAGGTTGGGACAGTGGATTATTCAATGCGTCATTTCATGCAATCACACACACCTCCACCCAAGGAAGGCATGATTAATTTTACTTTATCAAGATTTACAACACCGAATGGGTTTTAGAATAATAGCACAGATTTTTTGTAATTTAGTTGCACTAATGATGTAAACAAAGTCCCCTCAGATCTATTATAAACCAACACTGATCTTTCTTTATTAACGTATGCGTTCAGCATTGAATGGAGACAAGGGATTATAATTAATTAGTGAGGAGATTATAAGTGAGCAGTTAATCAGCAAATCTGGCTCATTCGCAGCAGCTTTGCTCTGATTTTCCCCTCTAGATCGCAGCATTTGTTCTGTTCATCCACAGCTGTCTCTCACATTCTACAGATGAATTTTTCATGGGTAATTAACGTCAAGGTCTTAACAGGATCAGTATTAGCACACTGTTGTCTTACCCAAGCTGCACGAGAACCCTCTCCTCCATGCCCAGATATCTGTGTCTTTCTTCTTCCACCTGGACTCTTTGTCTATGAACAGTGTCCTCGAGGTGCAGCACAGTGCCCGAAACCTTCTCTGAGATCTCCTGCTCCGCCTGTCGCAGCATCAGCCTCATGGCATCCTGGTTTTGCAGCTGTATATGCAAAGATAGCTCCATCAACACAATTGTTGTGACCAAATGTATATTATAACCCATGTGTATATTATAACCAATGTATATATTATTATACTACATCACATTACTATAATCATATGTTTGCATATATATATATATATATATATATATATATATATATATACACTGTGTGTATATATATAACACACTGTATGTGTACATATAACACACATTGCATATATATATGCAAACATGACTACTTTTCAAAGGTTTCCTCATTGCAAGATTCTTTTACTGTTTTTGAAAGAAGTCTCATACTCACAGAGGCTGCATTTATTTGATAAACAACAGTAATGTTGTGAAATGTTATAACAATTTTAAATTACATTTTAAAAATGTATTTAAATAAAAAGCAGAATTTTCGGCATCTTTACTTTAGTCTTCAGTGTCATATGACCCTTCAGATATAATTCTAATACGCCGATTTGGTGCTCAAGAAACATTTCTTATTATGTTGAAAACAGTTATGCTGATTACTATATTTATGGAAAGTGTGAAAAAACATTTTCAGGATACTTTGAAGAACAGAAAATTCTAAAGCACAGAATGGTACATAAGGGTACTAATTTATTTAAAAAATATTACTGACCCCAAACTTTTGCATGGTATTGTGTTATATTTACAAGTGAAATATGTGAAGATAGCTGCTTAACCATTAAATTATTGCTAACTATTCTAATACGTTTTTTTTTTTTTATTTGACTGAAAGCGCAGGATTAAAAATTAATAAATCAGCAACTCGTCTAGATGCCCTCAATTTGTATTCCCTATGTACCTGCATCTGTTTGAGTTGATGGAGCTGCAGTCTGAGGTCAGTGACGTTTCTCCTGAAGTTGGAGAGGATTGAGCATAAAGCAGGGTCTCTGACAGGAGAATGAAACTGTGCTGAAGGACTGTCTATCTGCACAGCTGGGTCCTTAGATGATGCTACAGTATAGACGCCTAGAGAAAAACACACATTTCTGATGTCATTGCTCTGGTAACAACATATGCACTCACCGTAAGGATTTTTAGGAACTGCATTCTAACACTGTGGAAGCCCCCTTTCGCCTTCGGAACTGCCTTAATTCTATGTGGCAGTGATTCAACGAGGTGCTGAAAGCATTCTTTAGAAATGTTGACCCATATTGATAGGGTAGCATCTTGCAGTTGATGGAGATTTGTGGGATGCACATCCAGGCCACGAAGCTCCCGTTCCACCACATCCCAAAGATGCTCTATTGGGTTGAGATCTAGTGACTGTGGGGGCCATTTTAGTACAGTGAACTCATTGTCATGCTCAAGAAACCAAATTGAAATGATTCGTGACATCAGAGGATGGGTACATGGTGGCCATAAAGAGATGGAGATGGTCAGAAACAATGCTCAGGTGGGCCATGGCATTTAAACAATGCCCAATTGGCACTAATGGGCTTAAAGTGTGCCAAGAAAACATCCCCCACACCATTACACCACCACCACCACCAGCCTGCACAATGGTAACAAGGCATGATGGATCCATGTTCTCATTCTGTTTACGCCAAATTCTGACTCTACCATCTGAATGTCTCAACAGAAATCGAGACTCATCAGTTAAATTAAAATTCATGATTCATAGGAACAAGAAGGAATAATAAAAGGAAGCATCATTATCAATTATGTTTACTCACCATCATTCTGTGCCAGAGAACCCACCTTTACTGGTTTGTCACTATACAAAAAGACAAAAGTGTGAGTTTTAAAATCATTTTGCATGAGTTTTAATTATATTGTTATTTTCTTCATATTATATCAATATTGGTCATTTGAATTAGAGGAAATATGTCTTTCCACATTTACCTGGAAGTCTCTTTGGCATTTGTACTTGGCCCTTTCATTAGAGCATGTTGAACAAGACCAGTAAGACTGGCTATCTGCTGCTCCATAGCCTTTATTCTTTCACTGTAAAACACAGGTCACATGTGTTTGTTAGACTTGTTAGACATGAGTCTAATGGTCAATAAATAAAATTCCATAATTGATTGCAGGCCATTCAACTGTGGATCTAAGGAGTATTAAACAATGCTAACAATGGAAAACGATGGTCAAAGGGGCACCAGCAGGGGAATTGTATTGCCTTAATGCCTTTCTCTGTTTCTAAGGGCAAAACTCTGCCAAACTTCGATTTTTGAGGTATGAATGACAGCATAGCAATGTTGGGCGTTGCTCTGAGGAACTCTTGTCCTCTTCTCAATTTCACTTCACCACAACATGACTAATCTGATATTTCCCCCCATCAGCCATTGATTCCTTAAGCACTATTTGAACAGCATCGTGGGAAGTATTATAACTGTTTCCTTGTTTTATTAAGATCAAAGAAAACATAGTATATACTCTACCATTTTTAAGTTTTAATGTTTTTACCATTAACAGTATTTTACCATTTAAAACAACTCTCTCCTATTTAAATATATTTTAAAATGTAATTTATTCCTGTGATGGCAATACTGAATTTTCGGCAGCCATTTCTCCAGTCAGATGATCCTTCAGATATCATTCTAATATTGGTGCTCAAGAAACATTTCTTATTACTATCAATGTTGAAAGCACTTTGTGCAAATATATTGAGCAGCACAACTGCATAACATTTTATTCAGGATTCTTTGAAAATACAAAGAAAATACATTAATAATGTTACAAAATAAAACTGTCACTTTTTATACATTTAATGCATCCTTGTTGAATAAATGTATGTATTTCTAACTCATCTTAATAATTTTGAACGGTTGTGCACGTACAAAAAATATCAAGAGGACATGAAACCTATCCCTGACATGAGCACGAAGTCTCTGAATAATGTGCACAATGAGCTGCAGAAAATGTAAAAAGCCAAATTCACTCTCACCTCTGAGGATCTCCAGCTGCCACATGACCTTGAAACGTCCTCTCTCCATGACCGGGCGGAAGGTCGGCGAAAACAGAGGAGGCCATATTGCCTCTCACCCTTGTCACCACCTCCATGGCTCCATTACTGTCCTTGCGGAAAGATCTTCGAACAGGTGACACCCTTTCCGCTGCCACACCCTGTGAGGGCATGTGGGAGTTCTGGCCTGGGAGCATGTCAATCATTCTGACCTCATTGACCCTATGAGGGGAAGCAGGTGGAGTTTTGGAGCCCATCGAGGCGAGCTGACTCTCGCTGTACTTGCGAGATTTCTGTCTGTAGAGTGAGTGCTGCAGATCCTGGCCATCAGCATATGCGCCGACAGACTTGATGGCGGAGCGGTGCTGGATGTAAGCTGCCCCATCTGGGATGTCTCCGGTATGGCTGCCTTGTGATGAGGCGACACTGTGTCTGGCCTCAGGCGAACCGTACACTTCTGAATAGATAGGAACGCTCTTGCTGCTCAAATCCTCATCTGGTTTTACATCCCGTCGCTCCAGGATGGCACTGGAGCAAGGTGTGATGGAACGACTGGATAGACGGTCCCTGGGTAAGGTGGTGCCACCGGACATGGCAACAGTGTGAACTAAAGGCATCCTGGAAGGGGAGGAGGGCATGGAGCGGGGTGTAGGAGGAGACATGGAGCCCTGGACTGAATGAATGGGACTGTGAGGCAAAGTGTGCACTGGGCTTTGGCCTCCCGGCTGCTGTCTGCTGCTGTAGAGTCTCTCTCTTGTGATCTAGAGATAGACCAAAAAAACACATCAGAGGGAATTTGGGTAGCACAAGCCACACAAAGCAAGTTTTCGGGGGGTATGTAACACTTCATTGTCAGAAACAACAGGTGTAAAACAATGGTCATCAGCTGGTTTTGCTACATCAAGTGGCAACCCAACATGTTACCAAATTTGTTTATTATACCATCATTTCGTGATGCACCGTAATTAGTTTTATCCAAAATGGAATTGTTTTTTTCCCCCTCTCACTTATAAAAGTTGATAAGACTATTTATTTTACAATAACTACGCATGATAATATGGTGAGTTGCATTTTGCTTTTTAGATTGCATTTTTTTACTCCAGCTGTCCGTGACACTATGATTCAGAACATCATCCCACTGGTTAAAAACTGCTGGAAAACAACTTTATGACAAAGAAAGTCAATGGATATGAAAAGGATCTTTGAATTTAATGAAAAGGAACTTTTTATTACATATTTGTCACACACAAAAAAAAAAGATTCATCTTTATAGAGACGTTTTCAAAGCAGGAAACTAAAAACAAAAACTGTATTGTGTGACTGTGTTGATATGCTTTATGTTTAGACAAGTGTACAGATATGAACAAAAGATTGAACCAAAATGACAGACAATAGCCCTGCCCAGACCTGTCTTTGTACAGTGGTCATGCTTAAGCGTGCAGTAATAAAGCCCACATACAGAGTGCGTGCAGGTGTATTATCCGCCATTCAGGGCAACACCACTCTCTGCATTAGCCTAAAGATGAACAACAATCTCCAAACCTGTCCTTATAACCTCTAATCTAGTTTTAGACCACATTCATAAGAGGAACCAGTAATTGCACTTAATGTAGTTAGTTGATGATTTGGCTGAATGCTTATGTCCTGATAACTGTATCAAATGAGTGACAAGACAATACAAACTGCTTCAAATAAAATACCTCAGAGTTAAGTCTGTCTGTCATTGCTTCTTAAAGACTTCTTTAAAGAGGCTTTCTGTTAGAAATACACTAAGTTCTCACGAAGGACAACCGAACTGAGTCAGGCATGTTTAAACAGGTGTAGCCATCGTTTCATTATTGTATTATCTAAGCACAAAATAGGTGTCTTCTTTCAATAAGTACATAGAGACCTCCATAAAATTGGCTTAATATTTCTCACGTGATTAGAGAAACCAAATTTACTACAAACATGCACGTCTAAACATAAAGGTCTTTTGGACCTTTAGTTCGTCACATGCCAGAAGTGATGCAAAGCACCTTGGAAAGCAAATTCTGAGAGCACTAGCGTACATGGGTCTATAAATAATGTATATGAAGGACAAGCTTCAACTTTCCAGAGATTTAGAGCGTTGATAAACAGCTAAAATGAAAGGCCAATATATCATCAAGCCCAAGCATTACAGAAAATGGGTCCTTTTTTACAATCCTTCAAAATAAGTACATTACATCAACAAACTTGTCCATGCATGTTTGCTTTCTCACACTCTCAGAGGACCTGTTTTGCACATCCATTTGTTTTTCTAGTTCCTATCATCCTACTAATCTTACATTTGGTTTAGTTGGGAAAAGGGTTTCCTGATACCACACCATGTGGGCAGAGCGCAGTGTTTTTGCACAGCTGTTCCATGCAGCGAAAATACAGTGAGGTCCCAGGTTGGAGACCTTATGCAGGTTATTGTCCCATAAACACAAATTGACAGATGTGCAAAGCACACTGCAGTGCGTAGAGATAAAATGGGAGTAAATGGCTGGCCATTCCAGCTGTGAAGGACAGGAAATGTGGAACATTAACACTATAGGCACATCCTTCTGTGGAAGACTAGTTGGTCAATTAACTAGTCGTTGATTAGGGACTAAATTTAGGAGACACACAATTTTGCAGAGGGTTTCCGCTTTGGTGTGCAAACTGTCATAATGCTAAAACCCTCTGAAAGATGTTATGTTTATAAACTCATCCCCACTACTGCTACTCCGGCTATCAAAGCATCACTCCTAACAACAAATTCAATAAAATGTAATGCATTTATATCAATTTTATAACTGCCTGCTGTGAGCAAAATTCTGTAAATATTCACCACTCTTTTGGACCAGTTATTTCCATAACTTTTCCCTCAAATAGTGGATTTTCAAAATAATTTCAAAGGGAGTAAACTCAACTAAAAAATATATATATTTTCTATAGAAACTTCAATGACTTCTTAAACATTGAAGTTATTATTCCATCCCTTAAATTATATTTAAAACGCCCTGATATTTCCAGATATTTTGACTGGTAACCCTGTATGCATGGTGATTTATGTTATGTAACCATGTTTGACTGGAGTCAGGTGAACGTAAATCTAAGCCAGCCAAATTACAGAGGGCTTACTAGTGGACTAGTTGTTCTGACAACCTGCTGAGTTGATTTTGCAAATATGCACTTTTGCACATCCCTAGTCTAGAACAATTCTTCTGAACAAACTGTGCTCAAGGAAATGTTCAAAATCCAGTTAACTGCATTAGGTTGGAAGCAGGTCTGTTCTATTGATATAGATGTGTATCATCTAGCCACCGTTCTTCACAATAGATGGGGTTATAAAAGATGCACAAGCCTCAGTAAACAGCAGGCTGCTTGCGTTATGGGTGGCGTGGTGATGCAGACAGGAGCTAGTCCCTTCTGCACTCTCATTAGAGCTGAGAAATGTTAGGTCAGACGCATCCACTGCTGTGCTCTCCTGAGAGCTTGACCTCAGTTCATCCCTACACCCTGCCCAGGAATTTCCTTGGCTTTGAATTATGCTCTTTCAAATCCTCCACGGCCTGCTGAACTTAAGATATGGATGAGATAGCTGGAGACACTGCACTCTTTTCCCAGAAGTGCTTATAATTAGATAAAGCAAATGACACCAGAGCATCCCAAATGTTTAATTCATCCCGCTACTGGCCTGAAGAAAATAAAAAGACTACACTTTTTAATGTTCTTTTTATGCATTCCAAAACTAGATCTAGCAGCTAAAGCAATATTCAATAATATTAAGATACAAAATCTTCCTACTGTACATGCGTAGGTCAATATCATAAATTGACAATGTGGTTCATGGAAAGCAGATGGGTTTGATTAGAGAGCAAGATGCTAAGAGCATGGTTGCAATTAAATCCGTTACTCAAAACAAATTCCATTTGTTGCATAATAAGATAAGGAACATGCATTGTATGGCTTTTTAAAATGTGTTCACTGTTTAGCTTCATTGGTCTCTGGCAAAATTTTGCATTATCTACATTCCTGATGTCAGACAAATCACTTTAACACAGTGTGGAAACACTATTGTGCCTTTGACTTACAGCAAAGATCTCAGCAGAGTCAACCTGTTTTGCTAAAGGCAATTGGCCATTATAATTGTGCAGCAGTGGAGAGACCAATCAGTGGGCCCCCTGCCAACATTAATGGGTGTGGCAAGTATTTGCTTCAAAATCTGAGCTCTAAAGAACAGATCAGAAACTTAAGTTTCACGCCTCTGCCACCTGTCAACACTACATGCAAACGGTGTTGAAAAGGAAAAGAGCTTTTTGAGTTGATGATGATTTTTTGAGTTAAACATGAAGAGTAATAATAATGGGACAGCTCTGTGCGCCTGGGGTCACACTCTGTCACTCACCCTAATATCTCCATTATTGGCTCTTGAATTGTGATTGAAGGCATGGGCTGGGTCTTTATGGTACACTTTCAGACAAGACTGTGATGTGATGTTCCTGTAAAGAAAAATATTTTAGAATAATATTATTATTGTATTTAATATAATATACAATACACAATAATATACAAATTTTCAAAAGGTTTGGGTTCAGTAAAATTGTAAAATAATATCTTAGGCTGCATTCATGTGGTCTGAAATAAAAACGGTAATACTGTGAAATATTTTAAATTTCAAATCACTTTTTACAGTTAAAAATAACTACTAATTTATTTATGTGATGGCAAAGAATTTTTTCAGAAGACATTGTTTCAGTCTTCAGTGTCACATTATCCTTCAGAAATCATTATTATTTGTTGAATTAATGCACAAGAATCATTTCTTATTATTATCGATTGTAAAAACAGTTGTCCTGTTAAATATTTTTTTGGAAAGCATGATACTTTTTTATGATTTTCTGATGAATATTAAGTTCAAAAGACATAATTAATTTTAAAATTAAAAAAAAATTGTAGCAAAGCAAAAGTATTCATTGTCACTTTTTTGACCAATTCAATTAATTCTTGCTGAATAAACATATTAATTTCTTCCAAAAAAAGAAAAAAAAATTGTACAGACCCCAAACATTTGAATTGTGGTGGATATATATTTTTTGTTGGTGGTAAAAAGTCAAAAGTGTTTTGGTGCAAAATAACAGCATTATCACTTTGACAGAGAGGTAAGAAGCATGTCAACACAAGCTACCTCCTCATAACTATAAAGCCTGTTAAGAAGCCAAGCCCATCCTGTGCCAAACAACACACACACACAGAGAAAAACAGACCGAACACATTCTCTTTCTATTCCTACTGACTTATTAGGAAGCCGCAGGCCAGTGAAGAGTAGGGTGTGGAAAAGGGAGTCACCAAACAGTTTGAACTTACTTCAAATCAAAAACTGCCTGCAATTTTCTGCACTTAAAGGAGCTAAACGCAAGTCTCTGAGTTTTTGCAGAACTACGCCCCCTCTGGCGACAAGCGAAACTGCAACCAGAGCTGTGCGCGTTCATGGAGGAACACACACACACATACGCACGTTTGCACGAGCTGTTCATAACTAAGGAGCATCAGCCGCACACTGTGCGGCACACATCTTTTGTTACAGTCATAATGAGGTAATACAGTAATAAATCTGCAAGTCATTTTAAATATATGAAAGGAAAGGCATTCGAGTAAATTACACACTTGTGTGAGAGGGGGAAACGGGGGTAGTAGAAAACTTCGGTTTTTGTTTCCATCTATCTCCCTGTGCTTACTGTATCCACTTATGATTGAATTATTATGGAAACACGTTCAGTTATCACTTTGTATAGGCTATTACCCGTTTGAGCCCTAGAGACGACCGGAGATCTCTCCGTTTGTTGAAAGCTTCCCGGTGTTGACTCTCGTCTTATTCCGACGCATGGCACTGGACAGACAGAAGTTTTATTTTCTGTCTCACGTGGAGTTTGCGTTGGGGTTTGTAATGAGCTACAAGCCGGTCTCTTTCCGCGCCATATACAGATTTAATGAAGTGCACGTCACCGAAAGCAACAGATATGAGCTGGATTTTATTAATCATCGGCTAATTTCAAAATCAGCAAAGACAGCAATAAGAGAGATCGGCAACAGAAATGGTAAGATCATTTCATTTCTTTACTTTTAATGAAGATGGTAGTGTTAAGCGTCTGCGACTTACTTTCACTAATTCACTTTGATTTGCGATAGATTGCGGCGCTTGATGAAGGGGCTCAGCTCAGCTGCTCAGGTGATGCGCATCGTCATATATGACTAATATCATGACATATAGCTTGGTTTCAACAACCAGATGCATTTACACTTGTCCAGTTTCGTCTGGAATACGGCACAGACCACGTCCTCAAGTGGTTTGAGCGATCGAATTCAAATCCGTCTCGAATGCGTTTCGGAGGGCATTTACACCCTGGTCTTTTCACGATCGAATAGCTATCCGATCACAGAAGACACATGAAGTGACCAGGTGTAAACAGCCCCTTTGAATCCATCGTCTACTTTTGTGGAAAGCTGACTAGAGTTGTGTCGCTCGAGTTGTCTTCTCTGATACGGAGAACGGCGGCGAATAGCTACACGAACCTGCCAGACATAGCCAGGCGAGCGTGAACGCGCATGACGTCACGCCCAGTCTCAGATTCGAGCCCGAATCCCTCTTATATATTTCACTGTACAGGGTTATAGAGGCGATCGCAGTGATCAAAGAAGGGCTCATTCAGCCCATCAGGCGATTGTTTAAGCATGTATGGGTTAGAAAACGGCTATTTTTAACATGAAAAGTTGCGCAATGCACCTTTAAGAACCAACCACACTGTAAAATGGAACGTCTGTGATCATTTTTGCAATATCGTATTCAACATAATCTAACGTGCTGTGGATTGCATGTGACACTTTTAAGATTCATGCAACAACAAAAAGCACCCTGGTATACAACACATTTAGTGCAAGAAACCCACCTGACATCAGTCAACTCATAGTACATATTCCTCATGTCATCTTTGATGTATATAGCCACACTGGGGGACTCCAGTGTCTTCATGGTGAGATGCTGGGGGAAGGCACTGACAAACAGAGCCCTGAGGTTGTCTGCACTGGTCACGTCGTTGGGCATTCGGATCTGTTTTGTCTCTTCTCCATACTGCAGGTAGAGGACACCTACGAATAAACAAAATAAGATATTGATACCAGCATAATATGTACTCTTATGGAATGAGTAAAGCTGTATAAGACTAAAAGTTGCCCTAAATGCTTTCAGAACAGAATATAGACTAATAAGTCTACCATACATGGTATATAATATAATATATGTATCATATAGTAAAGTATATATAGTATGGTATCCAAAAGGCCAGCTGGCAAAATAGCAAAGAATTAAAAAAAAAAAAATTATCAACATTTGTCTGACATGCCCAAAATAGGCAATTTGACACAATGTGTTGGAATTTACATTACACACTATTTCTTTAATAATCGTGCTATTGAAATGGTTTCAGTAAGATTGAATTCACAATAAACATTGTGTTAAAATAACAACAGCTACACAAACGTATTGATCATCAACTATATTGTGCAACATAGATTTAACAATTCTCTTAATCAACTAATATACAGTATGTTTGACATCAACTCTTCCTGAAAACTTGATTCGTAACTTAATCAATATTACTTCAAATATATCTATACACAACAATGAAGAAATTCAACACCAAATCATAAAAAATTGGGACATTTTGTAAAATTTTCTAAGAATCTGTGATTTGTTCATTCTATTTAACCTTTTATTAGCTGACAAAAGTACAAAGAAACGTTTTCCAAAAAACAAATTTTGATTTTGATGGCTGCAACATACCCCCAAAAAGTTGGGACAAAGACCAAATAAATGTGAAAAGATTATCCAACTATTTTGAAACAGTCCACAATGAGCATGTGAATTGGTAATAGTTGAGGGTGTAAAAGTGCTTATCAGTCTTTTTAAGCAAAGATGGGTCATGGCTCATCACATTTCTCAATGCAAGATTGCAAAGCATTTATGCTTTTCATCATCTTCCATATACGTAATATTGTCACAAGATTCAGGAAATCCAGAGAAATCTCAGTCTATATTGGGTAAGGTAGACCTTTGTGGAATGTGCAATTCAATTATGTTGGCCAGTGAAAACATTGGAAGGCTTTTCTTTGTACTTTTGTCAGTTAAAAAAGTTTAAAAAGACTGAACAAATAACATATTGTCCCAACTGTTTCTGATATGGAGTTGTAAATCAAAGACACTCCCACAAGTGAAAACACTGAGTCAGAACTGTACCTAATGACCTGTCCTTGGTTTGGTTTGATGACTTGACCACGGGGAGGCTCGCTCGGGAGCGGCTGCCACGGGTGAAGGCGGAGGGGGCTTCTGCCTCCGACATGGCCTCCAATGACTCAAGGGAGGCCAAAGAGAGATGCTCCCCTGGCTCCCCTACAGCAGACTGAGGGGTTACACTGTGTCCAGAACTCCTGATCTACAAGACAACACAAAATGATCAAAGAAGAGGTTAGACAGAGCATTTAGATTTGACAAAAGACAATATTTTTGTGTGAATAACTCAACCCTAAAGATATGGGCAGTGTTATTTAAGCATTGTTTCTATACTATTATAGTATTTATTAATATTTTTGAATTAGCTTTTACAGTACCTGTAAAAAATAAAACACTTTTTAAAAATGTTATGAAAGAAGTATCTTATGCTCACCAAGAATGCATTTATTTAATCAAAAATACAGTAAAACCAGAAATATTCCAAAATATTATTACAAATTAAAAGAACTGTTTTCTAAATATATTTCAACTGTTTTCAAGAGCTTAAGAGACATTAAAAACATAAAAAAGCCTTGTTTCCAAACTTTTGACAGGTTCGGTATTATATATATATTTTTAAATATATATATATATATATTTATATTTTGCTTGAATATATTTTTATTTAACTTGTAGTAATTTTAGTACTTCAACTTAAGCTTATTTTATTTCAGTTAGTTGCCAAGGCAAAATTTCTAATTTTCATTTAAGACTTTTAAACTTTTCTAGATTTCTGTTTCTGTTTTTATTTTTTAAATCTAATTATTCTAAATTTTATTTTGTTTCAACTTTATAACAATTAACGATTTTAAACACTGTTGGACAGTATCTATTCTGCACTGGTAAACATTTGGAAACAGTTTATACGTTTATTAACAGTGTGGGGTATTCTAAATGTCAAGATGTGAGCAGAGGGACAGTCATAAACTTTAATGCTCAATGAAAGGCTATCGAAAGATCAGAGAGAGGATGGTGGAGAAAATCGAAATTACAGACAAAGGTCTATTCAGTAAAATAATAAATATCTGAGAGAACAAAGGCAAAATATAACAATACAATTTAATTTAGTATTATTCATCCACACTTTTAATTTATGTACCTAAATTAAGAGATTAAATGAAAACAATTAACAACTAATGACAATGATGAATACTAAATAAAAAAGGTTGCACCTTTTTTTTTGCATGGCACGTGGATATACAACCGTCAATTACGGCTCAGTCATGTAATTTAGCTCACATTAAAAGAAAAATGGATTGATTTATCTCCAGTGACACAAAAGCAGTAAACACACAAAGACCAATTAGAGTGCTCTGACAGAGTCATTTTCCTTTGTATTTATAATCACAGACCAAAGTGCATCTACGTGGTTGTCCTTACATTAACACCTTGCAGATGTAGGACGATGATGGATATGCCGAATTCACTGAGGATGGGTTTTCGCCCAGAGGCTGGAAGTCATTGCTTTCTTCTCAGCAATAGGAAGAAGCGACAGGCAGAAGGACACATATACTGAGTCAGAGAGCGTCTCATCACAATGTCAGCACGCACACTGACCTGCTCTGACATGCACGCCTGTCAGATTACCACCCTGCATGACCCAAAGGAACTTAATCCTTTACTGCACTGCTTCATTTTTGAATGTGGTTTTGGTCACAAAGCAATTATGAGGTCAGGGGAGAAGCACACAATTACACCTTAGACTCTGCGTTTGACGCAGGCATTTCCGAAAGCGTCTCGAAATGTTGCTGTAAACATTTTTTCACAACTATATTTAAATCAGAGTGTTATTTTGCACATTTACTAAGGTTTTACACATCCCCACAGATTAGTTCAACAGGTTCTGTATATTTTTTTATATATTTCTTTTTCGCTTTTGTATACTTTTATTTCACTTGTAGTAATTTTAGTACTTCAACTTCAGTTTATTTTACAAAGACATGTTTTGACTGAGCAAATCTCACTGAGCAAAATACACTTTAAATGTCATGTACTATGCAATTTTTTAAAAAATTATGTTGTATTGACAAAGTTCGGGAGGAGCATATTCAGATAATTAACACGGGTGGAGAGCACTCAGCAATCAATGATAAGAGGTGTAGAGATTAAGCGGTCTCTCCTCAATCCATTGACAGTTTTGCAGCATCCCTCCACCTCCCCTTCTCCACACACTTCTAGTCCTAACATTTAAATACGGGGGGACTCTGGATTCAGGCCGAATCCCGAGCTTGGAGCCCCTACCCCCCAGATAACATGCCAAATATGCATTAAAGGGATACTCCACTTTTTTTGGAAATAGGCTCATTTTACAACTCCCCCAGAGCATTCAGCCGATTTTCTGATATTTAGAAGAATATCAGTAACCAGACAGTTTCTGGTCTCATTGACTTCCATAGTAGGAAAAAAATATACTATGGAAGTCAATGAGACCATAAACTGTCTGGTTACTGATATTCTTCTAAATATCAGAAAATTAGCTGAATGGATTCGAAAACAGTAAAACTCAACTATTTAACTCTGGGGGAGTTGTAAAATGAGCCTATTTCCAAAAAAAGTGTATGTATGTATAGTGTGAACTTGTGAAAACAATACTGCTATACTTTTGGGATGATCTCTGCTGAAGGTAGTCTGTATTAGAGATGCGAACTCTCCATGACACGCTGTATGCAAGTTGATACTAAGAGTAATGGTTATTATTATCGCTCAAACATGTACTGTACGTCTAGCACATTTATATAAAACAAAAACAATGTAAAAGTCGCGCAGTGGAATAAAAATAAACATTGTGTGAATATCCCCTTAAAAATGATTAAAAAGGTCTCATGTTTAAAAACCCAAGACACAAGGCACTTCAACAGAAGAAATGCAAGGTCTAGTTTGAAATTGAGTGCCATGTTTTTAGAATGGTGTGTCATGCGAAAGATTCTGCAAAGGGCGGAATCACCAACTTGAAGTACATTAATGCGAAAGTACATAAAGTTTTGTGACGTCAAAAACTATGATGACTGCCAGTGCTCTGGCAATTCACTAGGAAGCATATCCAAAAAAAAAAAAACGTTCATTCTGAAGGTCCAGGCTGAGACTTGAAAGTGATGAATATGAGTTTGATCTTATCTTTGCACAGGTGTTGCATTGTGAGTCTCCTAACAATCGCTCCGGTGTGCAAAGACAAGACATGAGCAAATAATAGGCTTTTATGTTGCCTTGAAAAAAAGTGCCCAGATTAATGGTGCATGACAGCTGAGATCATTTCAGACATGCATAATGCAACTGTACGTTAAACATTTTATTGTGTGAATTAAAATAAAAAAAATATAGGTGCATTCTCAAGATTGCTTACCTATTCCACATGCATAAGCAAGCTGTGCCGACATACGCTGGCACACGGGCATTGTCAGAATGGGTTACCTGCAGAATGCCAGGAAACTGAAAGAGGCCTGAAAACAGCAGTTTAAAGCATAAGGGTGGGCTTGAGGGGGGCAGGTCGCACGGTTCACTGCACTCTCCTCTAATCACAGGCAGATGAATGGCCACGGACCATGCTTCACCTGAGCTGGTCTAATGCCAGATCTTTGAAAGCACTGGCAGGGTCAGATAAATCATACCTCATTCTTTCTGGGTCTGGAGAATATTGAAGAAAGAAAGAACGAAAGAGTGAAAGAGGGATGAAAGACACACTCCTTCCTGCTGGATAGGCTTCAGTTTAATTCAGTGCCAGGAGCGTGATATGATATTACTCATGGCTGTGCCCAGCAACAAAGAAAACTTACCAAAACTATGCTAAAAAGCAATATATATATATATATATATATATATATATATATATATATATATATATATATATATTATATAAAATATCAAGAGACAGACACATTGCACTGAAAGAAACCAGATATTGGGAGCGAAAGCGATTCTTTCAAGTTAAAAGAAGAAGAAAAAACCCCAAGAAAAGTACTCTGGAGGCACTGTGCACATAACATGGTAAAGTGATATTGTCAGATGGTACATTATACTTTTCTTCATGGTATTTGTATGGTAGTACTCCAGAGTCCTTAAAAAAACAACATGTTACATGTTCAAGACACTTGTGATTTTACCAACATTTCTTTGGTTTTTTAGGGCAGTATAGTTTTTTTTTTTATCTCATAATATGATAGCTGCCATGATATTAGAATTGTTTAGCATACGCAATAATGCATACAGTATTTTGATCCAAAAGAGAACCAGTATGTCGACTTCTCTGCTTACATGTTAAGTTTTCACATGCAGACTCGCAAGACAAAGCGTTCATTCATTATATAAAAAGCCCATTTCGTTTAATGCCCCCATGAACGCGTTATTTAACTAAAACCTATACAATATAAGTAAAATAATTTTCTTCACAACAGAACGACGAGTTGAGACGAGTAGCCTACAGTTTACACAAACTGATTTGCACTGTAAAACAATTGTCATTTTAGCTTGATTCACAATACCTTGATGCAAAACTTCCACCTTGAATCTTCAGACAATGGAGCAGGACATATTCCAGATAATAAACAGCAAATGTCAATATCAATAAGTGTGGTTTCCTGCCTGGGAGTAGTACATCGCTTAAGAAGTTTGTCTGCAGTCAGTGCGAGGTGATCTTTGAAAGAGTGACATCAGCGTCTACACAGAGACAACGCCCACATTTGAACTTAGCCTACCTGAAAGACTTGTTGGGCTCTAGAGGTTGCGAAACGCGCCTTCTTGTTTACTACAACCAAGAGCACGTCATACCGACAGTTAATATTTAAATATAAAAATGTATCACAACCACTGATCTACAACCTAGTCATTGCAGTGATCAATCCTCTCCAGGCTACTTAATTCGGATTGGTGGGACAGAAATCAAACGTTTTCGAAAAACCTAATTTTGTTGTGTTGTGTATATTGTCTCTTAAACTAACAATAACATACTATTTCAACTCAAGTCAAAATTTCATGTCGACTTATTACACGTATGTTTTAGGCTATAGTAATAATTGATTTATAATTTATTTATAAACATTTATTAGAGGATCAGCCCCATGAGATCTCGTGACACATCTCGTTTTCATGGGGGTCCTCAGTAATATGTCCAAACAATATAGAAAAGTAAAACAACAGAGTAGATACAATATACAAGTTACAAGAAAAACCTCAATGCGCACTCACACTCATCACACGCACCCCCGCGCGCCGCACACGCACACACACACACACACACACACACACACACACACACACACAAGCTCTCACTATCCCCACTCTTCACAGATAGAGTAAAGTAAATCACATTGATTCAATTTAAATGTTTATAAA
The DNA here is from genome assembly GCF_988280905.1 of Pimephales promelas. NCBI lineage: Eukaryota > Metazoa > Chordata > Actinopteri > Cypriniformes > Leuciscidae > Pimephales > Pimephales promelas. The sequence goes on from NC_142773.1 coordinate 29,007,502, forward strand.
TAAAATCCTATCAAACGGCAGCAATTGGCCAATAGCAAGTGACGTTTTGGCCATCGTGACATTGCAGGGTCGCTCACATTTGTAACGCGCTTTATTCTACACACGTGCACGTGGGATTTTCTCTTTGTATGTTCTGCTGTTGGCTATTTGTTGTACTTGGCGTTTGAAAGCAACGATTGATACTAGAACTTCTGTACTGAAAAATACTAGAGAACTGATATCAACAGGTCCACTTGATGGCAAGGTAAGCATTTGATATATATGTTCACGTGACACGTTTTTAGTGTTTATTCAAGCATATTCAAACAACCCTTGCAAGCTATAGTAGCCTATTACACACCACTAAAGCTTATCGAACCATCAAAGATACAATGAAAATGTCATGCGGAAACTGGCATAAATAAAAATGTCAGTGCGTCTTTAATCTCTCAAGAGATACACGTGTAGAACAGGAAGGATATTCAGTCATTGTGCAACGAAATATGGAATCATATCAGTGTGTTGAGGGACCAACTGTAAAGGTTCTTGGAACATTAGCTCATGGAAATAGGCTATTTAAATATATAATGTCATGGAATTTACTACATTAGGAAATGAGATTAACAGAGAAAATAATGGAAATTTAACGAAAATATTTATCCACAATAATTCACATCATTGACAACCCTTTGTTTTTGTGCTTCCCTGCTGCCATATTATTTTATCATATACTTTCATCTCTTTTAGATGTTTCTTCTTTGATAGTATAGTAATTAAGACCAAGTTGAAAACCTAATTTAGCATTTAGTGGAGGTTTCAAAAGCCAACCAGAGTAAATTTTTTATTATTTCAGAGCTAAGCTTACCTGGTCTCTGAGTCTTTCCTGGTGCCCCATGATGACAGAAGCGTGATGGGGATACTTCTGTTTCAGATGCTCAAGAAAGGCCTCTTTTTTATGGTCCATGTTGTAGGACTGCATGATTATCACGTCCCTGGCAGTACGAGGCCCTCCTACTGTGTGTCTCCTTGGCACGGTGCGGGGGTACCAGGGCTCTGACTGCTCACTCTCATCTGCGCTGCCTTGTTTTCTGCTGTGGCTGTTCACATCCTCATTGGAGCACAGCCTCTGGTTGCCTTTTACTGGCTCTTTGATTAAAGCCATAAGAAAACATAGGAATACAGATTAGATAGGGACACTCGGTGGGCGGCTGTACTTGGCTTGAGACCTGCAATTAATTAGTGTGATAAGCAACACAGTCAAGGCAATGACCGGCTTAGAGTCAGACAGCTACTGGCCAAGAGAGCAATTACTGAGCAAAGCTACAAACAGGCTATTTGTTTCCCATAAACAGCTTGCACCTTGCCAAAAGAGGTCTCTGAGCACTCAGTGTGATGGCTCATTATTAGCCTGGGCTGACTGCATGGCATTGAGGCCCTCCAGTGGGGACTTTTTACAAAGCAATGAGTCAGAAAGCCAATTCCATTCAACAGTTGCATATGACATGCAGTTGTTGATTAAAAACCATTTAATAAAACAAAATATTGCTATATAATAATAAAGCTTAAAGTTAAATGAATAAGGTATGTTGCCTTGGCAAGTAAATAAAGTAAGTCGAAACTGAAACTGAAATGAAAATAAACAAAAGTAAATTTTTTTTTAAATGAGCAATAAAAAAGACAAAAGCACATAACATGTTTGCTAAAATTCAACCAAAACATAAAAAATTGAAATATTATTTAAGAATATAATTGTAGATAATACTAAAATACCATATGCACAGTTAGTTTGGATAGTTGAATAAAAATGTTCTTATATGGGAGCCATTTATTCATTTTATTATATAACAGCTTAACATCTAAAATCATTTTAGATACTGTACCATGATACTGGATAATATATTGCAAGCAATGCACAAAACTCAGTAAAAAGTTGTCTGCAAAAAATAAATTTCCATCCTTCATGGAAACTGGAAGGGAGTGAGAAATGGCACAGAGTTCGAAATGCAACAAGACAGGCGTGTGCTGACTCCCCCAAAACATCAGCTTGACTATAAACAACCATTCTTAATAAGCAGACTATTCCATGGATCTTCAATATCACATTTTTGTTCTGGTGAATGTGCCAACAGGTTTACTGTAAAGAATTATTGCCTCATTATTGGCTATGACAGACACATTCCATCATGGGAAGCTAATGGGAGAGACAGGCAGTAAACCCATCTATAATTTCCTCTCTCATGGTAGTCATTTGGCGTCTCAAGCTTCTTGTTAGGGAAAGAGTTTAATGCTTAATGAGGACATCTAGAGAAGAAACTTTCATCAAGAGATAGGAGCTATTCTATGGTATGTGCTGCAAATTACTCCTTTTTTTACTGTGCCAGTGTCCTCCCTTTCTGGATAAGCTTCACTGAGGAGAAAAGAAGACAAACTTTATGTACTTTCATGTGACCTGTTTGTAGTACAAGATTAATATAGGGCCTGAGATGATCCACACACAGACAATAAACGGTGAGATTTGTTTTGTTGGTCTTTCTACAGGCCTAGTCTTTGACTTTCCCGACCTTAGCTATCCACAGCCTATAGCTCTCTTATATGAAAAAAAAAATTAGACACTTTAAAATGACTTGTTTCTTCACAGAGACATAAAGAAAAATCACACTGTCAACAAGACTGAAGAGGGTCAGACCGATGAAGATGAAAATGTATACTGTTTGCATGCCTTTGCACTTATTCCCCCGTAAAATATATTGCACGAGAGAATATAAATCATTTTTCTCATTTTTGTGCAGAAAGTGTCAAATATTGTGAATGAGGTATGTTGAGGAGGAGTGATAACTTACTATCTGTACTAGAGGAAAAATGAAACATTTTTACAAGGAGCTTCCCGCCTCCGACCAGAAGAGAGATGTTCCCTCCATTTTCACAACCCATTTGAGAGAGAGAAAAAAAAAACCCTGATTGGTGTGTTATCAACATCAGGCATCTGGACAGCCCCCAAGAGGAAGGCCACAGTTAATGCTGCTGAGTGGTCATAGATAACTGATGAAAGCCAGCTGTTCCTATGGTGATTATGAATGAATGCCTGATTGTTGTTGGACTAAAACATGCACTTCTCTGAAAGCTATCTTACATAGAATAACTGCATTATTAGTATATCTATGAGGAAGATGGGGGGCATGTTGTCATGCACATCCTTAACCTTCAAATGGTCTTCGTTTCCTGTTTACACTTCTGGGCTTCGGCATGTATACAACCCCAACAATTGATCGAGTAATTTTACAAAAAAATATACATTTTTAATCATACAAATAATATATCATTTTTTGTTTACTTCTCATCTATTCATTAATGCTGTGTTTTTGGAGATATAAATTACTTTTATACCACACAATTCCTCAACTACACCATTAGCTTGCATATGAAATATTATTTTCTTTTTTATTATGATACATTGTATTTATGCTCTAGTACTAGGCCTTCATTTCTGTGTTAAAATTTTCAGATTTATGCTGGATTTTTTTTTTTTTGACACATGAAGAAAATATATTTAGTTTTTTTCACATTTCCCATTCATTTCAAGGTGGAGTCACATTGACCCCGAAGACCAGAAGTGTAAACATTTTTTTACATACCTTCAGAACAACCGAATCAAGCCCAGTTTTTTGTGTGTATAGATAGATAATGTATGAAAAGTTACAAAATCTTATTCCACTGAGATGAAGGAAACCTTTTTTGTATTAAGTAAAAGTCGATTGTGGTCGTATAGACCCCATGACCCGATTGAGGGCTACAAGATTTGCAGATGGTTGAGATGTTGTATTACTTTATTTTAATGTAAAATTGTTACGAGATCTATGATATATAATGAATATTATATAAATGTACATTTTTCTATTTGAATATATTTTAAAGTGTACTAATTTATATGATGGCAAAACTGATTTTTCAGCATCATTCCTTCAGTCTTCAGTATCACATGATCATTCAGAAATCAATGTTGATTTTCTGCTCAAGAAACATTTCTTATTACTATTAGCAATGTTTAAAACAGTTGTGCTGCTTAAGATTTTTCATAGAAACTGATACTTTTTGTCAGGATTCTTTTAAGTATGAATCTTTTGTAAAAATGTCTTCGTTAATAGACACTCATGCATCCTTGAATAAGAGTATAATATTTAAAAAAAATTAAATTGGTAATTTTTTTAATTGGTAATAATATTTGTGATGCTCAAAGTGCTATAAGATATGACAATGAAGAGCCCATTCTCACCCCCAAGGCGTCACTTAACTGACGCCTTGGGAAGCATTTGGACATGCTTCAATATCTGACGCTTTAGGCGCCCTTTAGCGTCAGTTAGATGACGCCGTAGGATCGCGTCATGTAAGTGACGCTAAAGGGCGCCTAAAACGTCAAATATTGAAGCATGGTCAAAGGTGACGCCTTGGGGTGAGAATGCGTTGCAATGAACTATTGGCATATTTTATGTTAGTGTCGCAGTGAGCTGTGTATAATAAATCTGTCATTGTTGAAGCATCTTTCCATTCATCCATTTATCATCTACATTATTTTTTTATTGTCTTTTAATTACTTCAGATGAAGAAAGAATGAACTAACATTATCTCCAGTGGCCTTGAAAAGCCCCTGTGGGTAACTTTCTATGTTTACATCCAATTTCTCCCTGTGTAAAACTTGCCACTTAATGGTCTTTTAATGTTATCCAGTTCCAAGTGTATGGATTAATAAAAACGTCCCCCTATTCTTTCACTTCCTCGGAAAACTCTCCTCAGTAAAACCACTGGAGAAAATCCAGGCATTGTCTGTCATTTTGCAAGCCTGTATTTATGGAGAGGATTTCCTCTCTCCACTCACAGATGTTGCTTATGCACATGTGACTGGATGACAAAACTGTATCTCCAAAACTAAACTTAAGCATTATGGTGTGGACATGCTGAGGCACAGCCAGACAGCATTAGCCATTTGTCAACACATTCGAAATTCTCGCTCTGACATTTCATCTGAAGTTTCCCATTAAACGCAGAACTTCAAACTGTGTTTGACTAATGTCTCATCACTCCACTAAGCTGTAAGTGTGGATGATATCCAGAGGTTGAGGGATTTGCTGGTCTGGCTTCACAAGTATTTGCTTTCTTCTGCAAACAAATGTTGATTCCTCTCTCTCTTTCATGAGAGAATTAAGTAGCAGTCACATGGCATGTAAACACATAAAATCTATGGGGTCATTAAAGGGCCAGACAAGAAATTATTTGTTTTTTGGTCAAATAATGCAGCCTTGGTGAGCATTAGACCGAAAATATGTAATGGTTTATTTTTTTTTAATTATTTTTTAACTAATTGGCGGAGAAATATTGATTAAAGAAAATCTACAGTTAGATCCACAGTGAGACAATGATTTCTCAGGCTAGGTCATTATGTGTCTTCCTACCCCTGTATGAGGGTGAAGGTTTTTTTTTTTTTTATGTGAAAAGGAAAATGACTTTCCCTCACTGCAAGCCAACTTCTAACTGGCATCGTGAACATCCTATGGGATTTGACATAACTGGCATGGTTAGAGTGTTGTGTGTATGTTCAGGCTGCTGTGTATCGTGGTTAGTATTCAGTGTGGGGTCTTCAGTTGAGAAAGTATTATGTAGGCTAAAACTTAAGTCATAAAATGTGGGACTTTATTGACTTTTAATCGGTTTTCACTACAGCATTTGCATTATAGGTGTTGGCGCATGTGCTAACCATGATAAGCAGCTTTGCATACTTACCTCCCTGTCCTGTTATGCGAGAATTGCTTTATCTTCCAAATCCTAAACTGTGTTTGGCACTTGTTTATAGTCCATTAATAAATGCTCTGAGTCTTAAGTGTTGCGTAACTCCAGGGACACTGTGTGAATAAAATAAAACCAACACATCAATCATTCTCGTCAACTGACTCAATGATTCCGTGACCTGTTTGAACACATCTTCGGTTAGCAAATTTCAAAGGATTCAAAATAATAGTCTCTGAAATCAGGGCCCAGTTGTTATATAAATATAAAAATCTGGTCAGATTTCAGCTATCGAATTAGATCAAATCTTCAAAATAGGTTGAAAAAAAGAAAAAAAAAGGGATTCTGCAATCGGATTAGATCACAAAATCCTAACAGTTGACGGTTTCTAACAGTTGAATACCTTATTGCATGTCTGTTTGTTTAACACTTGAGGGCTATACGAACATGGCGATGCTACAAATGGGAGGGGGGCATGTTGTTAAAATGTTTTGAGTTTTTGCAAATTAAAGGTAGGGTAGGCAATTTTTGAAGAGACTAGCAATAGTGAGCTAGCTTTGAAAGCATAAGATCTCTTCAGAGCATCTCCAAAGCCATGCCTCCTTCAAAAACACATGAACGTGTACAGAGCATAAAAAAGCATCATGAGAGAGACCGTTAAATTATCTCACAACAAATAATCTCTTATAATCTGAAAAAGTGTGTATCTGGATGAGGGTGATCTAATTTAGCTTTGAAGAAGAAATATGGTTTAGCTAAGTCTGGATTGCAAAACATTAGATTTCCAAATAATTCTGATCCATATTTAACTTTTTAAACAACTGGGCCCATGAGTTTGATGACTTGAGTAAATTTAGTTTGATTAACTAAATGTCTTTGATTTAAAAAAAAAAACAATCAGTGCCATCTAGCGTTTCATAAGGCTGACAGTTCTCAATATGACAATTTGAATGGTTAAACCGGGAAATAAAATATGGAAATACTTTCAAATTAAAATTATTTGTATGTGTTAAAAGAAAGACCAATTGAAATTTGAATATTAACTTCACAAATATTTAATAATATCGAGCCAGCACAGCTTTCTAAAAAACAGTGTCCAATAAAATGATAAGAGTCTGTAATGTAAGTGTTTTTCTTGGCTGTCTTTGAGCTTCACACACTGAAAGGAATGTACCTCCCCTGAAAAACTTATTCCATGACCTTGCAATTATTTTGGTAGCCCCTCGCAGTCTAAGGTAGACCGTGTCCATAAAAACCTGAAAGTGATTTATTAGCCAAGAGTATCAATCTCTCAGTGAAGCAATAACATATTTAAACCAAAATCTAAATTTTTAGCAAGAAAACTGATAAAACTTATCTTCAGGCTGTTCAACTCTGCTTTCCATCAAGGACCAGAGCATAGCCTATTGTTAGAGAACTAACTGAAGTCAAGAGCATAGGATTCTTCCATTAACCTGGCAATGCACTTAGATCAGGACACCAGCATCAACACAGTCAGGAAATATCACCCAGATCCCCCTTGCACAGGCTGTTCCATTCATTTGACTTTGGCTGTTTTTCCAACCCCCATGTAATTCACATAGACTAACAGTAAGCCAAACCCAACTCTCCTCCTCACCTAAAACTAAAACACGGTTTTGTAACAAACTACTCGGAGACACAGAGGTTGAGGATCCAAATGGATTTTTTTTAATGAATGGGTAATCCACAATCGTATTAAAAGACAGGCAAAAGGTCAGAGCACAGTAAATCAGTCCAATCAACAAATAAACAAATAATGGTTGTTTAATTTTCGTCAGTCTCTGTAAGCATTAGACCAATCGTAACAGACTGCGCTCTCTGGCCAATCAGAGCAGAGTAGGCTTTTGGAAACGAGGGATTTAGAGAGATTGATTTATCTGGCGAGTCATTTGAGAATCATTGAAAAATTAGGTGATGTACAACATATATATCATATAGAGACTAGATGCCCTATTGGCCGCTGGGCACTGAGAAATCCGGCCACCATCTTGAACCGGTCGTTTTCCTATTGTGTTGCATAGCAGCAGTAGATTCCAGAGCATATTCCTGCTCAAATCGGCGGACTATCGCTCGGGAATTAGTTTTCACAAGTAAGATTTAAGATTTAACATTACCATACTTTTGGTTGTATTTTGAAAATAAAATATCCCATGTGTCCTGTATCATAGCTACCAGCAATACTTTATATTTGCAGCAAAAAAAAAAAAAAAAAAAAATGTGTGAAAATCAGTTCGGCATTCAGTTAGATATGATTAATTAAATGCGCTGACTCATATAACCTGACTAACAGATTATACCGAGTGGAGTGGATGACCGGTTTAAGATGGTGGCACCACGGCCCCTCCAATAGGCAGTAGCGGTCGATAGGGTGTCTATCTATATGTTGTCTATGATGTACAATATTATGAGAAAATTCAATTTGTTTTTTAAATCTTTGATGCACGTAAACCTGTTGTAGGAAACCTCAAAACAAAACCTTTGAAATGGCATAATAGAGGCACTTTAATAAAATGTAGATACATAATAATGTACCAATAAATGTATACTTCCTGTACAAACATGTGCCTGTTGCATAAAAGTCTGCTACTTCAAATGTATTAAACATTTGATGCTGTTGTTGGACATGAATGAGCCTTTCCTGCTCTCTAACTCAACGCTGATGGCACATTCGCGTCAAATACAAATCCTCCCTAAGTCAGCAAAGCATCGGAATGCAACCCATCCGGCACACACTCACACAAATGCCTCGGCTCAAAAGATTTGGGCTGATGCATGGCCATCAGCATTTCAGCAGACTTCAACAACAATTAAGCCTCATCAACCAGTGCTATTTCATAGACCATTTAGCTGGCTCACAGTAGAGCCCTGCATTCTACCCCATTAGGACTCAAATCTCTGTTAATGTCACAAATATCTGAAGTTGAACCCTGATTTCAGTACTTTGACACTGTCTGCGCATAGCCAACTCATTATTGAGACCCATGAGCATCCTGCATTCATCTGAAAGAATAGATTTTTTTAGATATTGAAAATCTTAGTGTAGACATTTTTCAGTTCATTGCATGTTATAGATCTTATTGTGAACAATTCATCCGTGTGCTTTTTTTATTTTATTTTTTCTCCTAATGTTTAATAAAAATGTAGATCATGTGAAACGACAAACTTCTCACTGATGTCATATGCTGGATTTCTCCAATAATTTTGTCTGCTTAAACCCCGCCCCTTCACAATCAGCTTCAAGCTTTCATCAATTTTTGAGAGCAACGCCCATGTCAAAATCCATTCGTAATAGTTGATAGAACAAAGTCACCGACATACTTTTTCTCTTTTACGATAATCCATTAAACTCGGATTTACGTCACAATAAGAAAAGCTCTTTAATGAGGCTGTAAAGTTGTTGAAGTTACTATAATCCCAACCCACATAATTACCTAAATATAGTTCATCCGCAAATAATTTGCCATTTTATACTTCGACCGCTACAGGTACAAAAGTTAAGTATTATAGGAATACTGGTGGAAGAATACTTTGCTATGGGCCATTCCCAGCACTTGATTTGTTGCATAGCTGCAGTGTTTTTAACAGACTGTTACAGACCATAACTTGTGCTGAACTGGTTTGATACAAAAAAAAAAAAACAACAAAAACAACAACAACAACTCATAATTAAGAAAATTCACTGTAATATTATCACCAAGAGTTTTCTAATTGTAAGGGCTTCAATGGTTTTTCAACAGCCTTAAAGCTATCAGACATCTTATTTCCTAGAAGACAAAACTTTAGATTAAACAGAGATGACTGTTTTATTGCTCTCTCTAATGCAAGAAACGATCACTTGGCCAGCATGTGTGAAAGTACATGACACAAATAACATCTTTACTGCAAATGAGGTGAGCAACACTCTTGCACAATTCACACTCTCATTATGCCAATGTCAATCTATTGAAAGCGAGGTAGACAGAGCCAAAACACTGTTCCTGTTACTAAATCATAAGCACATATGTGGTTTGGAAAAATAAAGCACTACTCATTTTCTTAGTAGAGGAACAAGAAAAGTGAAAACTTTTGGCCCCATGCTGATATATTTTTAGCAACTGACAATTTTTCATTCCACGATCATTCTATTAAATTGAAATGAATATGAAATGATACAAGCTAGCTCCCAAGTCCTGAAAATTAATATACGAATTATATGACATGACCATAAATACAGTACTTCATCTCTCATGGTGGTGCATAAATAAGGATTTACCTTAAATCCAACAGTACAACAGAGTGAGGTAGATTAAGTATGATAACGTGCCATACACATATATTGCATGACGTCATGTAAAAATTGATTTTTCAAAATCTGAAATGGCACACTTTTTACACTGGTACTCTTTACAATGACAAAAAGCTTTGCAAAAATGCTGAAGTCTAAATAAGTGTAGCACTGCATGTTATACCAACGCGTTCTCATCCCAAAGCGCAGGCTGATTCTGGTTGTTAAAACGTACAGTATAAATCTCAATGGCAAAAGAGCTCTTAAGCAACAATACAAACATAAGACTGAAGCATCCCAAACTACAGTTTATGAAATGTGTGCCTATAAATGAATTGACATTTATTGGGGTATTTCAGTCCTACAAAAACTCACCGGCTGTAAATGTCCTCTGAGTGAGTTTGCATGTGCATCCTGCTCGGTGTGAGGCTCACACTGCCTCCCTCTAAATATACGAGTGTCTCTCTCACTTTTCAAACCACTGCTCTACTCTCTGCCCTTCAGAGCTGAAATTTATGTGAATTAGAGTTGCAGCAAATAGGAGGGTCTAAGACTACCTTTGTAAACTATCAGCAAACACAGGACAGAGGTGACCGAGAGATCACTGACTAAAAGGTATAGAAAGTGTTTATGTTTGTGGTTCCAGAGGGTTTGGACACATTATGGCATTAGAGGTTTAAGACAAAGAACACAATAAAGCCAATGAGAGCATTCCTTCACGTGTCAAAGCACAGCTCTTATTCTGTCAGCAAGGGGTTCGTTTTTCAACAACAAACCCTACCTGTGACCCTGAACAGACAACAACAGAGGTTTCAACAACATGTTTTAACAGTTTAAAGCAGTAGAGCTGATTTTGACCTCTGCATCCCCACCTTAATAAAGTTGGATATTTCTCAGAAGATGCTAAAAATTCCGTTCCTCATTGTTTTTTCATATGATATTTCCAACACCTGCCCATTGTTTACTGGAATTGGAAAGGGTTTTGCTTGTTTTATTTAATCACCAATTTCCGTAGTTGGTTCCTCCACTCTCTCTTCCTGTCCATTCGAAAGAAAGAATCAACAAGGCTTCGAGCCAAAGCAACAATGCCTTCTACACAACGAGTATCTCAGCAACATAATTTGTACTGTATTATACACTAACACTCAACATTTTGATGTTGGTAAGATGTTTTAGATTGTTTTTTTTAAAGAATTCTCTTAATGTTGATATAGAGAAAAAAATTAACATAGACATTAAACTGTACTTTATTTCATGTGATGGCAAAGCTGAATTTTCAGCAGACATTATTCCAGTGTCACATGATCCTTCAGAAACTGATTCTAAAATGCTGATCGACATAACACATATGATAGCCTACATGTTAACGTGTTTTAAGAGTCACAAAACTGCAGCAGTTTTGATGTTAAAAACTGCACTTTTTTTATATCATGTGACTTTCATTTTTAACATTTAAAAGAAAGAGCAAAGCGATAACAGCCCAACTATACAGTCCAATGGGCAAAACTGACATTTATATGAAGGGCTGCCCAGAGGACATCATATTTTTAGTCATTCGTCTTTCAGCATCATTAGATCGACACCAACAACACAGATAAAAGTCCCTGAGCAGGTCAGCTTTATTCAACCAATGAGAGACTTAAGAGCTGCCACAGCCAAGTTTACACCTCTAAGCTCTTCACTAATGGCATTCTGCTTTCAAGCTAACCCATAAGGAGGGTATAAATACACCAGGTCTCTACTCTTTTAGACTCCAGGTTTTAATAAAAGGACAACTGACTGCAAATCAGCGCCACTCACCTTTGTTCAGTGTTCATGTACATGTCTGGTTTTGTTTTAGACAGTCTAAAAATGTTTTAGACTTGCTAAAAGAAATGATCACATAAATTGCACATTTTTTTTTCTGTAATTAATCACACCATATATTTTATATTGTAATGTTTTCACACTGAATGTCAAAATCAATGTAGAAACAACATAAAGTATATATTTAAATTAAAATATTTATTATATTTAATATATATGTATGTATATATATATATATATATATATATATATATATATAGAGAGAGAGAGAGAGAGAGAGAGAGAGAGAGAGAGAGTTCAGATGCAAAAGCCTCTAAGTGCCATTTGAAATTTTCTTCTAAAATTATCATTTTATCAAGCTTGTATATTTAAGTTCAGTAATTTCACTTAAATGGCAATAAAGATTACCTATTAATTGTCATTTAAGTGAAATTACTGAACTTAAATACACAAGCATAAAAATGGTCATTCTAGAACAAAATTTCAAATGGCACTTATAGGCTTTTGCATCTGAACTCTTCATATATATATATATATATATATATATATATATATACATACTTGAAAGGCCAGTCTCACTGATACCAATACTGATTGCAAATTTGAACTAGCCTCGAGTAGCCCATGTGGCAACTATGTGTCTTTTCATTTATTCATCCCGCTTGACAACAAGCTGACATCAGGCAACATCCAGTTTGTTAGCAACACCGTGCTCGGGCATCCGCCTCTGATCCCACAGGTATCTGATCCACTGCGAGAACGTGCGAGAAGCGAAATCTGTCTGGCTTGGCTGCGCTTTTTTCACTCCTCCCCTCACTGCAGCCGCCTCTCGACTACATTTCAAGGCGCATCTCAAACAAGCCTATTGAAAACGTCTGATAAACGTCGTATCTTGTAGAATGCACACTGTGCACCGCTGCTCCACACAGAGTAGGCTACGTGCGATTGAAAGTGAAAGTAAAAGACAAACTCCCTTTTGTGCATTGCACACAAATTAGTCATTCATAGTCCGTCTCCCAGTCTCTCTGGACTGTTTATTTGCGGCTATGGTCTCAGTTTGCACTTCGAATATTGAGAGAGTACTGATTTGACAGTATGTCCTGCCTGTGCTTGAAATTGGAATCATCAAATGAAATAATAAAGCATTCTTCACTGTAGCCTACGAATGAAACGTATTCTGATTCTTAGACTGCTGTCGCTTAATGCGATCTAGATACACACGATTTCTTAGATGTTTACATTCACTTTAGACAAAACCAACTGTTTATGTGAACCTTGCGTTTTTGACAATTTAAATGTAATAAGACGATAAAGATAGTTTAGTGGTCGCGCTGTGACAGCTGGCTAGCTGTGCATTGCGTTTAGGCGTGTAGCCTATGCTCGTAAGAAACGCCGCGCTCTCATAAACAGTTTGAAAGCGGCAGAAATCACACTAACTATATCTTACAGGTGTCGTCGATGGATATTGCGTATAGCATCCTCGATGTCGGATTAATTTAGCAAGTGGATCTACGGTGGAGGTGAACATCACGATAACAAACAAAGGGTGAGTGGAACTTGTTTAGGCCTATGGATCCGCCGTGGTCACATTTATGCCAGTCATTTTGCAAACAGGTTATTCGTCATTGGATGTGTTGTATTCGCTTGTTGGACAGATCACAATTTTTAAATGCAATGCAATAAGACCTTCTGTTATGCTCTTGATATGCCAATATGCTGGATGTCACTGTCTAACTTTGTCAAGGTAGCCAGTGACATCACGGACCGTTGAAGCTCAAGATGGCTGCCCCCTAGTAACAAAACAATATAGCCTACTATACAAAACAACTAACAACCCCTCATAGTGAAGTGGTTTGAGGAAAAAAAATGTCACCTTTGAGGGTTTAAACTAAATTAGCTGTTGGACAGTGTATAAAAACGAGTGACTTTGTGAAAATTATTGTAAAATTTGTGTTGTTTTATTTTTGTTGTATCGATTATTTTCTCATCCATTTTTTTTTTTTTGAGGAGACACTTCCTCCCTTGCCTCCTCGGAGGAAACGCCCCTTAGTCACTCATGAACTCATTTGTAGGAGACATAAAGGATGTATTTGAAGAACTGTCTCAGTCAGTGTTTTGATTTAAAAGAAAAAAAGCCTTCCAAAAGGATGTGGCACCTTAAAGCAGCACAGTGCAGGGAGGGACACAGATGTAATGGTGGTGGTGGAGGGCTTTCCTTGGTTGACAAAGCCAAGCTGATTGATCTAGTTCACTTGTGCCCCGGAGCAGGGTCCTCTGGACTGCCATGCTGCAATGGTTCACTACACTCTCAGTGAGCGTGTACAGCACACATCACAAACAGCACAGATGAGAGTCGGAAAAATTCATTATGGTCCTGAGAAGGATCGTTCCTCTGCTGTTTGCTCCTGTGTAGAGCTTCTGACAGGGAGCGATGGCGAGGTGGTTGAAAGAGCATGTATAAGGGACTCTAATCTCTTTTTTTTAATGCTGCCTAAACAAGATTAAATCCCATCCTGTGGACTATGCAGTCTACAGTACCAAATTTCTGGGCAGACTAACCAGTGACAAATGTAATCTAAATCTTTATATATATATACATTTTGGCTACAGTGCAATGCATACAGCTACAAGCATTCTTTTAAAATCACCTACATCGTACAAGACTTGCATTAAAGCAGAAGGAAGACTTTACATCTGATTCAGGTGGTTACAAAGATATATTAGAAAATGAAAAAAGCACTCAAAACATTGTCGAGATAAGGGCTGTAAAGAGGAACAGTGTGGCATGTTAAAATCAGTGGCTTTTGGTCAATTAGATCTGGCTTGTTTGGCAGCAGTTGAAGGATTGGGAAATTTAGTGTTGTCTTTGTATGACAGCTACAAGATGCTTCTGTGATTTGACAGCTTCTGTTGTAGTTATCTAAAAGGACAGTTGCAGTCAAGCATAAAGATGACGTATTCTGTTTTCATTGCTGTGCAATAAAAAACTATTTAAAAAAAGTTAAAGCTTCAAATGAGGATGCACATAATAAACTGTTCTGGAAGCATGTGTACAGACCTCTCACTGATTTTTCTGGGCATAAAAGTAGTTGTAGTAGTTGCTCATTATGCACATTGAAGTCAGTTTATCACTACCAAAACTCTTCACTGAATTACAGCGAATGTTATTTTATTTATTTATTTAGTGAAGAAATGTATCTATTTGATCACAAACTGTATTGCTTTCGGTTAAAATACCAGTAGCATTAGATATAAATGTATAATTTTACATATCAATCATATTATTTTTCGCTGTAGGCATTTCATTGATCTTGAGAACAACAAACAAACAAGTCATATAGGAGATGTTTGGTTTACTTATCTAAAATTAATTTATTAATTCACGGTTCTGTGGCTTACCAGATTTAGCTGGTTCTGATAATGATTCAGGTCAGGATGTTTTTATGTTTAGAAGATGTCAACTTAAAAAAAAAAGATTGTTGCTTGTTCAAGTTTCTTTGTTACAGTCAGCTGACTTAACTGAACTAACGTAGTATTTTTTGTTGGGACTACACGAATCATTTTTTTTTTTTTTTTTTGGGAATACATAAATAATTTTTGTTGACATAACTAACTGGGTAGGTCTGTAGTTCCCAGCATGGTTTGCCTGGCACTGTATTAGGAGAGTAAATGTTTTTTTTTTTGTTTTTTTTAGTAGTTGTTCTATAGCTAAATGTACCTGCAACTCAAATGAAGATCAAATTAAATCAATCATAAATATCGGATATTTGGCTTTGTTAAAGTTTTTAAGTCGAGAAAAAAATCTGAAAAATAATAACAATTTTATTCATTTATTTATTTGAATTTATGTGAAATTATTTTCATAAGATTTAACATTCTAGTTAAAGTTAGTAAGTTTTGAGCTCCATGTCAATTTTTGCATTTAGAGTGCTTTTTAATGTCAGGTTTCTCTTCTTATTGAAAGTTTCTCATGCTGGCTCCCTTTTCATCTATTTTGTAATATATTTGCATTGTAATTTTTACTAAACTGGCATGACTTTCCCTAACTCCCAAAATGCCATGAAAAAAGCAAAACCAGCTATAGCCATAAAACCATCAAATCATGCTATTGGAAATGCTTCTCATTCCATGTCTGATTGTGTGAAGAGCGAAAACCGAACCACACTATTTTTTTAATTAAACATGACCTTCACCTTTGTTAATGTGTTACCCCAGGAAACTGCCTTCATTCAAAACCACACACCACTCTTGCCAGTTAAAACTATTGATATCCATAATAAAGGCTAGATGTCTCATCCGCGCTGCTGGCCAGTGGAGGTCGACGTCCGCACCTGGCGGCCATCTGCGGCCATCTGACACAGGCAGCTTGCTCACTCGTAACATTGTGTTTTAATAGTGCATGTACTTTTTAAATAACTATATCTTGCTCAATTTTCTCCTGATTTTTAAACGGTTTGGTTTGTTATAATGGTCAGGGATAGTTATGACACTGCTTACTTATAAATAAATAATCATTCCAGAATTATAGCCGTCTTAATAGGCTAACATTTGTAAGAAACTAAACCGTTTGTAAATCCGTCAAGAGTTCAACGAGATAAGAGTATTTGTGTTCGTGATGATCATTCAACTTACATTCGATACCACAGAGCCCGCCAGAAAGCTTGCATGTGACAAGATGGCCGATGGTGATGACGACAGAGACTCCGCCGTACGACATCAAGCCTTTATTATGGATATCTATGGTTACAACACTTATACTTGTGAAACATATTGAATGTCTGAAATAGTGTGACTTTACTCGCATGTGAGGCTATTTCAAAATAAACAAAATGAAATGAGCAGTTTAAAGTCAGTGGCTTGTCAAACAACTGAAAATAAAACAAACTTTTAAATCAGCTCTATTTTACACAGGCTAGCCTCTGCTGGCAAATGGTCGGAAATGAATCTTCTTTCCTGACTATAATGAGTAGGAAATAAATTATCTGAGAAGAAGGATAGTGCCACTTGAGGAAGAGCTACTGCCATCTTCTCCCTCCAGTCACCTCTAAGTCTCATTATAGCCCATTTTTGTTGTGGGGGGATGTGTATCTTTAATAACTCAGTCTGAAGAGGCCAAGCTAAGCATTCTGCAGTGTGAATCTTGGCCCATTTGAAGTATCTGTGGTTCAACAGTAAAGACTGATATTCCTGGGCTCAGCAACTATATAAACAGACAAACTGAACTCGATTGAAGATTAGACTGAACACATGCTCACAGCAGCTTTAAATTTTAAATCATTATCAGAAAATTGCACAGAAGTGGCCAGTATATTAACCAGCATTCTGCAGTTCTTCCATGCAGAACATACCACTGAATGACAGGAATGTGAAAGTTGACACGGGATTGAATCTTTGGGAAAAAAATAAGCTTCATAATTTCAAAAATCTATGTATTGTTCCAAAGCTGTGGAAACACTGAGCATGCTACAGAGCTAAGATGATGGCAGGGACAAAAATGAGGTTGGATAGGGCAGCAGAGAGGAACAGGACACGACATGCACACGTCCTGTGTGAGATCACACTGATGTCAAACCATATCGCTTCCTGCTGATTAAGCTGACGTAACGGCACATGAGGATCTGGCTAATTCCTGTATTACATTAGCGCATCAGAGGCAGATGCAGGGAGGTTATATAACTACTAAGCAGTTTTGTAAGATGATTTAGTGACATTTAAAGCTTTGATGATAAAACAAACACATTTTGGAGTCGCTAAAGTGATGTTTTCTAATGGTAGTGTAAACATCCTGTTTCTCTCTTATAGGTTTTATGGTGTGATGAGCATTAACTCTAGAGAAACTTATTTTTACCATACAGTTGCAGAGAAGGAAAATGTAATCCCACAATTTAGCAGATAGGGGCTCAAATGATCTCCAGTCTTGGATTTCTTCACCACTCCTCATGTAGCCTATATCACTTGGTTTTGAGATGTATTTCTTATTCTTTTCCCCAAGCAGGCAATAAAAAGGCAATCTTAATTAAAAGCAGTTACAAATAAAAAGTATCCAGCTTGATATTACTTAAGGGCTGGTAATTTGGGGGTTATCCATGTAGTCTCCAAATGCTATGCAAATGTCATAAATATAGTGACATTTTGTGAATCTATGGTTTGAAAATATGAACAGTCTGAATGAGCCGTATTAATAATAAACTGATTCACAAGTTTGAATCTGACTTTCCAATGCTAATAGGCTTCATGTTGAATGATTTGATTTGATTTGAAAATCTGGGTTTTAGTGAAAAGAAGAAACCAATCAACATGCAATGGACATCTATGAACATGGACATGGCTCCTCTATGGTAGCTCTTTTTGAAGGCATCTTGAGGAAAACAAGGTCAGTTTAAAAAAAAAACCTTTTTCTAAAAATGCAATTTGGTGTTCAGCTGAATTGGAAAAAATACATTCTATATAAACATGGAGCTATATAAACTGCAGTTCAGTGCACAGATAGCCACAAGAAAAGAGGCTTTAAAATTAGGTGGTAGCTCATGAGGGAAATTGGTGCTGCAGGGTTTTCAGAGGAATCTCTTTCAGCACATTTGGAGCCTCTGAGGGTAGAAAGAACTCTTAAGAGTCCACGCTGTGTTGGATTCTGTGCCTGTGGAAATGTCATGTATCTTCAGCAGCATGGCAGGATTGGTGCTGTCTCTGGAATAAATCTCTGTTTTAACAGACCCGACAGGGAATGGGTGACAGCAGGGGACAGTGGTTTTAAGGCTGTGCCTTCAATCTTATACGTACCTCAGTGTGAGTGAAAATCATTGAAGTGAAAGAAAGGTATTTTGGCATTTGAAAGTCACTGGAGTCTGATAACATAATTAGGCGCTATACATGAATAAGTAAATCATAAATACTGTAAGTTGTAACAACAACTAAAAATCAAACTGTAATCAACTTGAAAACATGTAACATATGTAATAACAATATGTAGCCTACCGGTATATACCAGTCAAAAGTTTTAGATCGGTAAGATTTTTTATGTTTTTAAAAGAAGTCTCTTCTGCTCACCCAAAAAAACAAACAAACAAACAAACAAAAAAAAAAACAGTTAAATTGTGAAATATTATTACAATTTAAAACAGTGGTTTTCTATGTGAATAGTGAAGTGTAATTTATTCCTGTGATCAAAGCTGAATTTACAGCATCATTACTCCAGTCTTCAGTGTCACATGATCCTTGATGTCATGGTTGTAGCACTATTGGAAGTTTATATCTCACAATTCTGACTTTTTTGGTTTAAATATATGTTATAAATGTAAATATTATTTAATGCTGTTGCTGTAGGGTATTAGCTGTAGGGTATTATGCCCTCAAACTGAAAACTGCATTGGAATATTATGTGTAGATCTATTGCTTACATCAAATTCATGCTTAAAGTGTAATTGTTGCAGATTTCATCATTCCAGTCTGTCCATTTAATGGCAACATGAACAACTGCATTTAGCTTCAAAGGACATTTTTGACAACAGTATTCTATAAAATGAAGACCTTTTTTTGCATTCCTATTCTGACAACCAAAGGCACGACATAACTGACTGAGTTTGGACTGAATTACTCTGCTAAATTACTAAAGGCCATGTTTGACATGTGTTGTCATTGTGGAACTTTGGATTACAAGGAAGGTTGTTGCTAATAACTGATCAAAATTTGAATTAAATAATGAATGGTAAGTTACTTTGAATTAGTGTTTCTAATTTGCAAGGGCAAAGACCGTTTTATTATTATTTTTTTTTTTGGTATTGGTATAATACTTGAATTAAAAATCTCAATCCTTGTACCCATTAGATACCATGTGGTTGCTAAACTGACCTGAGCGGTGACAGTTCTTCAAAACCTTTGGCTAACCGAAGTGTCAAACTTGCAAGTCAACTGCTCTGACATCAGCTCAGAGGTCTTCTCATTACTGCTGCTCTCTCTGAACATCACATAGTTTTCTCAAATCTTTTTTGGGCCCAAATGTTGATACAACAGTGCACATACGTACACAGATGTCATTGTTAATTTATTAAAATATCTGAGATTATAAAATAAACATAAATTGTCATTAAAATCATTCTGAAATTGCATAGAGATAGATTGATGCAATCTTCTGGCTCATAAACCATTCTTATTCATTGTTATGCTTAAATCAGCTTTAGAAATATAGCCATGTTCATATACTGCACATATTCAATCACTTCCTAAAAAACATGAGTAACTCAGTGAGTCTAGGTGAGAGTGGCTGGTTTGAATAGCACCAATGAGATCAAGTGATGTGGGAGAATTTGATGATGAGGAGAGGAATGTAACTAATCAGCAGAGTGAACAGTGAGGGTTAAACCCCTGTCTTAATCTCCCCATATAGAGGGTATCAACCAAACTATACAAGTGCACTCATGTGCTGCAGTCAGGAATACTGGACAATAGCTCCTCAGACAGGCAATCTAAACTAATGGCAAAAATATAATCATCTGTATGCGTGTACATGGTCATATGTGTAATATTTTCTAGTGTGACATACAAATACCTTTCATCAATATAATCACAAGCTATAGTGCCAACAACATTTAGATGAAGCAGTAATACCTGGATTGAATCCCACTGGATTGGTGGCAGAAGAGTTCTGGGTTGGTCTGGATCTCACCAGGTTGCCCTCACTGCCAGCCCTCATCAACCTCTCCCCGACAACCAGCATGTGTGAACGGTTCCCTTGAGGTTCCTTTCGGGATTGCTTGGAGGGTTTGACCAGACGTGAAGGTTTGGACATCTCTCTAGGTTCTCCTTAAGCACTCTCGTTAGAGATTTTTCCAAAATTCTCCCCTCTCTCTGAAACTGCACACACCTTCACTTTGCCCAAACTTTGCAGATAACCTGACATCCAACTAATTCCTTTGCTGCTGTTCTCTGTTCACATTAATGATTTCTGTGACGAATACTGGACAGTGAAACCAGTTGAAGTAGTTGAGGAGTCCTTCGAGACCATCATATGCTCAGCTTGAGGCAGCACAGTGAAGACACAACTGAATGCTTGAAAAACTGGATCATTGGAAGAGCTGAGGTGTATACACTCTCTCGCTATGTAGAAACGCGCAGCATGCTGATGTCTAATCACTTCTCCCGCTTTGGAGAAATGATCCTCCTAATAATCCAGCACCAGGCAAGCACCAGGCTCTAATCAACTTGTGTAGTTGCTGGTGAAACAGTGCTCTTAATGCAGATGTAATATCTGTGTTAAATCGCCATGCAGGTTTGACCAGGGAGCCAGCAGAGATGATCACTGTGTGTCAGTTGCTTTCCTAGTGCTGTGCATGCAGACCAGAGCCACAGCTAAGTCACATTCAGAGAGAGAGAGAGAGAGAGAGAGAGGGGGGGGGGGGGGGGGGAGGGGAGGGGGGGATAGAGAGGAGAGAGATTTACTCCCATGTGCATGGTTGTGATAGGCTAGGAGCTCCCTCCCCACCTTATCCTCATTTAGTGAGTGTTGTACTGCTCACAGGTAAACTATGTTGAATGAACCTATTTGTCTGTCTGTGTCTGTCTGTCATGCTTTCAAAAGTCTGAGTAAACTTGTGAAAATGCTTCTGGTGTGAAATCTTGGGAGGTCATGTGACACTGATTCTGTTTTACACCTCATTTTGAACTTGCATAACATCTTTCCACACATCTAAGATGATTTTCTCATGTTTTGTTGACGTAAGTCTGGATCATGTTACTATGGATCTCGAGCTGTGGGGGGAAAATTATTTTAAAATTAACTGAGTAACTGTCATGCTATTCGATAATGGCACAGTGGTACCTATTAATGTTAAAGCAGCACTATGCAGGATTTCAGTTTTTGTCAAACTGTGACCCCTAGAGTCGCTGTGGAGTACTTGTACTGTCGTAAATAGCACTCACGCAGAGATGTCTCTGCACTCAAGGCCTGATCCCCTCCCCCTGTATACCGGTACCTGTTCAGTAGGATGGAAGCTGTAATGAGTGGAAATGTGGTGTGGCCCCTTTAAGAGCTGCGCCCTGTTGAACTGTTGGCAGTCTGTATTGTATGCGCCTCGAACACCGCATGTATATGGGGCCGGGTTATTTCTGGTTGATGTTTATTTTAGCAGATCTTTCTTGCTGTAAAGCAATTCTTTACATAATCTTACGCCAACATATACACCCGTTTCTACGCAAGAATGATAAATCAGGGCCACTGAGTCCGAAATTTTCGTATGTGTTTTTCGTATTCGTGATTCGGTGGCTCTGAATTGTCAAAACATCATTCTAGCACCATTCAAACTGCTTGCTACGGATGCGAAAAACGCAAAAAATTTCGATGACAGACGAAATTTATGACGGACGAAAATTTCGGAGGCAGTGTGAGGCAGAGAGGCTCACGCATTTCCGCATGTACCATCTCCTCCGACGTCTTCTCTCGTTTCTGCCTTTTAGTTTTAGTAATTTCACTAAAATTAACTGTTTTTCCACCTCAATAAGCTCCAACTCCAACATGATCCCCTCTCTTTCAGTCGCCATTGCTTGTAGTAACCTAGCCGTGAGGAATCTAAACGCAGTGGAACATTAAAACCCTCCGCCGCCAACTAGCGTTTCGGAGCAGTACTGCAGAGCAGCCAAGACCTGAACGCAGAAGTATAAATGCTCTTGACGGCGTTGCCTATGCCGTACACTATGGCGTACACTCGACGCAGAAGTGTAAATTGGCCTTTACAGGAACAATCTTTAATCTTTAACAAGTAACTTAAGCATTTCATAGACAATTCACATCAAACACGGCCTGCAGCCACACAGTGTCTGGTTTCTCAGATTAAAAGAAGACAATCCACATCCCCCTCTCTGATTGCCATAACACCTGTGCTAAACTCAATTTACAGATGCACTGAAGTATCTTGTCGTCACAACAATTAGGTGATGCCCATGTCTCCCTGCCCCCTCTGGCATATTTTGTGCCTGTCATGGGTTACCATGCTCTAATCTGTGCCAAAAATATCTCACAAGCACATGGTCCAGGGAGTTCATGCTGACATGGTTCTCTGAAGAACAGGAATAAAATGGCTTTAATAGGTGTTTATTTTCAGCACACCCTCAGTTCACATGAGAGCAGGCCTAAAGAGGTCTAAAGAATGAAAGCTAACAGACATGTAGGAACACAGGATCCAAGACTTTTATGTGTATCCTCCTCATCTCATGACAGTGTGCTCGTCAGCCTGTCAACAGCGTCTGGAGCTGATTTTATTCAAAAGTACACATTCAGCAATTCTGCCTGAACAGACTACCTATAAACTCAGCTGTCAAGTGCTGTCACATGAGAGAAAAAATGTTGTCTGATTTTATTATTTACCATGTGGGTTAGGAAGAGTTCAC
This sequence comes from Pimephales promelas, assembly GCF_988280905.1. Taxonomy (NCBI): domain Eukaryota; kingdom Metazoa; phylum Chordata; class Actinopteri; order Cypriniformes; family Leuciscidae; genus Pimephales; species Pimephales promelas. Next base: position 29,030,726 of record NC_142773.1, read on the forward strand.
AGAAACATTGACCACACTGCATTTTTTTTATTTTAAAACATTTTATCTGTAACACCTCTCTGTAAACATTTTGGCTAAATTATTTTATTTTATTTTTACTTTATTTTTATTTTTTCAGGTTACATTGTAACACCAGTAGGTGGCAACAAGTCTTTATGACTGAGTTGTTCAATCATTCACTCAACCAGTTTGTTGAAAAAACACTACAACGCAATTGCTCGAAGATAAGCATTTAATTCTGCTGTTGCTTTGTTATAAAACAAAATATAAAAAAGCATTGTATTCTAAATTGTAGAATCATTTAAAATTTAAGTTAACATACTGTAAAATGTTTTATATATAAGTATGTAAAACGTAGTAATTATATATTATTTAAATTGTATTTTATTATATAAGGTACACGTATTGTAACTTTTGGCCCTCTATTGGTTAAAAAAACAAAGTTTTATGTATTTTGTAGAAGAGCATTATTTTGGTTGAGCTTCGGTTCTGCATGACTGTGTGGATGAATGGTTCTTTCTCATAATTAAAAAAAGAGAGAAATGATCCTACTGCTCATAAAACATTAAAACACTGCTCATAAACTACTAGCCTTAAGCGATATAACCAGATTAGGTGAAAAGGATCTCAAGCTTAGCTGAGGACATTATTTCAGGTAAACACCATAGTTCCAACACAGTCTCATGAAGATGCGTATCTATACCACGAGTGTCATTTCTCGTGGCATTTATACGCCAAAAGTGTTTTTTTCGTGTATATGGTACGCACTAAAAAACCCTGGGTTAGGTTTAGGGGGGAGGGGGGTGGGGAGTTCGTGCGTATTATACGCAAAAAAGTGCGTATCATATGTACGCGAAAATCGCGTGCCAAATACACGCAAAAACTGTTTTTGGCGTATAAATGCCACGAGAAATGACATTCGTGCCATAGACACGAACTTTCATGAGATCGGGCTGATAGTTCCCAACAACCCATAATGAAATGACCCTTCACAACAGATAATGATTTACTATGAACTCATTTACAATGTTTTTACAATGAATTTACAATGTTAGAGAGCTACATATGTCGATTTTTTTCGGTTCAATAAAAAAACTTTTACAACATTTCAAATCCCCCAGTTCTCGCCTTCTCCAAATAGCCAATGTTGATTTAATTTTATTATGAGCTCTGTGACCGTCCCATTCTCTTTTTGCTATCATATTTAGTTTGCCCCACGCCACCTTTCTCTATCGTCGTTGTGACAACTAACCTGAGCTACTCCTACATCATACAAGGATATGACAAGGCATGCACGGGCGAGTGGTCGTATGCAATTTCCTGCAAAAAAGCAGGGTAAGACAAAAACTCGTTTTGGAAGAAGGACTGATTATGTATTTATTAATTATTTAAATTGTTAATTTTTAACTAAAAAAATTACATGGCGTAGCCAACCTTTAACTGTCAATAATATTATTATATTTTACGTTAACTGTTTGTATGATCTTTGGTCAGTTTTATTTAAAAATTCCCATTAAATCTTGACACACCTGCACTGTAAAAATGAATATGCTTTATCTAATCAATAAAATTGTGGCAACAGATTACAAGCAATATTATTTATTAAATTGAACAAATTAGAATTGAGTAATAGTTAATCAAATTAATATTCTAATTAATTCTAATTTGTACAATTTAATTAATAATATTGCTTGTAATATGTTGCCACAATTTCATTGATTATAGATAAAGCATATTATTTTTTTTCAGTGTGTGTTCTCGCCAGTGTAGAGGAAGACTGGTTCTATGGTAGCTTTGGAGAAGGGTCAAAGCACTGTTTTTCAGTGTGTAATGTTTCGAATCTGACTGGGTTAGGCAAAACATAATGTGCCTCACTGAACTTCAAAATTGTGATGATGCCATTACAGATTTATTGAATCATTTGGGGTTGAGAGACTTCTGACCACATGCATATATTGAACATCATTTCAATTTCAGGCAAACATACATAATTACGAAACATTTTATTTCCTGTCTTTACATCTGAAGCATTGTACCATGGTGACTTTGACCTCTTTCCCTCTCCTCTGTTTAAGGGGAACGGACAGTTCTCCGTCCTTGATTGTTTAAGTAAGCTATCAGGAAATTAGTTTTCCTTCTCTTAATTTAGTTTGCCTTTGTTATGAGCCAAAGGATACGTAGACACACATACACACTTGACTGGTCTTTGTACTTTTGTGTGTGTGTGTGTGTGGAGGGGGAGGAGGCACATTGATGGTGAAAGGAAGTAAGTAACTATGGGCTACAAATATACTTAAAGGGTTAGTTCACCCCAAAATGAAAATTCTGTCAGTAATTACCCATGTTGTTGCAACCCTGTAAAACTTTCGTTCATCTCCGGAACACAAATTAAGATATTTTTTTTATTAAATCTGACAGCTGAATGTCTTTAATAACTTAATTGGGCCACCCAATTTCGATCCCTTAAGAAACCTATATAGAAGTGAGCTCTCAGATTTAATCAAAAATATCTTAATTTGTGTTCCAAAGATGAGCGAAAGTCCAGCTAGTTTCATGTTGTGAAAGTGTGCAAGAGTCCACCAGGGAGGAGACGGTGTCACTGTAGTCCTTTCTGTGTTTCTTCTCCATTAGCCACAGTAATATAAATGTCACCTTCTTAGAGACAAGATAAAATAGAGCCCTCATTATCTCCTCTCAGGGTGAAATGCCGTAGCTGTGTCATGGTCAAAAATAGGCCACTCTTACTTCCCTGAGTAAGAGGGGAAGAGTGCACACTGGATTTGCTTAGAATACTCCTTCCTCAAGCTGCTTATTGTGACACCACTTATGGAGACAAAAAGTAATAAGACATGACTGAAGTTCTGTTTAAGACCATATTATAATGCTAAAACCATATGCCATTTTAGTATCCAATAGGGATGTCACGGTACCAACATTCCAGCAGTCGATACCGATACCTTTAAAATTTTACGGTTCTCTGTACCAATTTCGGCACTACAGTTTGAACTGTTTTTCCAATTTATTTAACCTTTTGAAGAAAATATTAAATTCAATTCAATGACTTTATTATTTATGACAGTAAATTTATGAAAGCATTGAAGGCTACATGCTGTTTAATTGAAAATATTGATGATATTGAAAAAAAATTGCTTATAAAAAATCAAGTAAAAAATAAGCAACATTATTATCATCATTATTAATAGTAGTATTTTTAATTAATGGATTAATGCTGTAATACTGTTACCATGTTTATATAAGGCTGATTAATATGTACATTGTCATAGGATTTTTTTTATTTTTTCTCAGAGGCTCATAAGGCTCATAATTCATGTCCGCGTATTTAGCCTAGTTATTTGGTGCGTAGGCCTATGTAATAAGCGTTATGATGTACGGTTAATGTGCATTATCCATTAGCAGTATGTCACTGTACATTCAAAAAAGATTTAGCTACATGATTTTCTCATAGATAGTGGTGACTGTATGAGCAGGTTTGTAGCTGGGCTGTCAGTGAGTTGAGCCTTGTGTGCTGAAGGCAGCCAAAGAAATCCATTTTAAATTAACTGGACCCTAATACCAAGTCTAGGTCCCTCTCCCCCACTCTAATTTCTTCTTTTGAAGTCTATTCCAACTCAGATTGCATGAATATCCATGCGTCTGATGTTCTCTCCCACTGACCTGTGATTACAGCTGCGGTAAGAGCAGACTGTGGGGGTTGGAGAGAGAACTATTTCTATAATGTTGAAAACAATATTCATTTAATCACCGAAAATGACTCACATGGTTAACCAAACTGTCCAGAGTTGAGAGACACTGCAGCCTGAAATAATCAGTCCAAATGAATGGAGCTGTATGGTGACTTATGTCATTGAAAGGTCATATCTATAGAGCTAGAACATCCTACAAACAGCTCTCATTAAAGGCTTGTGTCAGACTCACAAAGTTCATTGGACAACAATGAAAAACAATGACTCTGTCAGACACAAGCTGTCAATTTTTAAAAATGTAGTTATGGTCAGTCTCATAACAGCAAGTGCCAGTCAAAACTTGAGTCAGAATCTGCAGTTGTGAATGTGAAAATGTTGCAGTGAAAAGACATGACTCATTTTTTGTAAAATATTACCCATAATACTAATAATATTGTTATTAGCTTTTGTATAAAAGCCATTCATTTTAGCAAATATCAGCTCTTTGAGCAGGTTCTTTGCCCAGTTTGATCTAAGAGCATTATCAATATTAAAAAATCCCAGAGGGATGGTGGGCATTCACTGAGAAATATCACTACTGGAACTTTCTATCTCTTAAAACACACAGTAGGGCAACATAATATTGCAAATATCACCATATGACACAGGAAAAACAAAACAAACAACAACAAAAAAACAGTTGTTTATTTTAAAGCACTTTGAAAGTTGTTGTACAATTTTGGATCAGCCTATTTTACAGGTCTGTTTACAATATTACATCCTAAATCACAGCTACAGATGAATAAGATGAGGCTGACTGGACCATGCTAATTAGCCGAACCCCTTGTCTCCAGATTTTAAAAATATCCTTTTAACAATATCCAGTTCATTGATGGCATCATCTGTGCTATAATTTGTGGTGGAATTAGTATTAATCTGTGATGTTTTGTGGTATGGTGTTGTTATTGGTTTATTTCAGATAAAAATGCAGTCGGTATGGACATGTCACGCAAACAGACGATGAAGAGGAAGATCAGGTTAAAAGTCTTTAATAACACCAGGGAAGCAAATCCAAATAACACAGGTGAATACACACAACCAAACATGAATGTGAACTGAAAACTTAACACTTAAAAAACTGCAACTTAAATACAAAGCAAATGAGGGAAGTAATGACAAACACTTGTGATGATTAATGAATCTCCATATAAGTAAATGGCTGGAAACTAAACAAAGGACAACAGGAACTAATGAAAGTCGGTGGCACTGAAGACGAAGGCAGAGCCGCGGTGTTGAGCTTCTGAGGTGGAACCAGAGTACAAGAGGACTGAGGTGGAGTCGGTGGAACCGAGCACCGCACAGCAGAGTCCGTGGCACAGGCAGGGGGATGACTGACCAGGGTGGTGCTTGAGGGACGAGGGAACCCAGTGGAGCAAGCCGGGGATCCACTCGCATTTATTTGAAATTAATCTCGACATTTTTCAAAATGAATCGATTTGTTTTAAAAACGAATCGCTATATATTTATTCAAAACAAATAGCTGCATCCATCCAAAATGAATCGATTTGTTTAATCAAAACAAATAGCTACATCCGAAATGAATCGATCATTTTCTGAAAGAATAATTTTTCAAAAAGAATCGCTACTTCTCCTAAATCGAAACCTTATTTTGTCTAAAAAGAATCACTACTTTTTTACTACTTTTCCTAAAAAGAAAAGTTGATTTTCTTAAAATGAATTGCTACTTTTAAAAAGAATCACTTCTATTCCATAAAAGTAAGGCTAATTTTCTTGATGAATCGCTTTTCAAAAAGAATCTATATGTATTTTCAAAAAAAATAGTTACTTACATCCATACGAAATAAATCAATATGCTACTTTTATAAAAAGAATCGCAATAATAGCTACTTTTCCTAAAGGGAATAGCTACTTTATCAGAAAGAATCACTGGTTTTCCTAAAAAGAAATGCTATGAATCGCTACTTTTCAAAAAGAATCTTTACGTATTTTCAAATGTAATAGCTAAAAAGAAATGCTAATTTTCTTATAAATAATCGCTACTTTAAAAAAAAATGAATCGCTACTCTTTTAAAATGAATTGCTACTTTTTCAAAATGAATCACTACTTTCATAATACAGTTTTACATTTATTTAAAATACATACAATCACCACTTTTTCTAAATGAATCGCTTCTTTTTCAAAATAATTAGCTACATTCATAATACATTTGTACATTTAAAATAAATCAATACATACAATCAACCACAATTTAAAAAAGAATCCTTACTTTTAAAAAAAAAAAGACTCGCTACTTTTTTAAAATGAATCGCAACTTTTTCAAAAAGAATCGCCTCCTTTTTAAAAAGAATCCCTACTTTTTCAAAAAAGACTCGCTACTTTTTTAAAATGAATCACAACTTTTTCAAAACGACTCGTTACTTTTTCAAAAAGAATAGCAACTTTTTCAAAAAGACTTGCTACTTTTTCAAAAATAATAACTAGCCTATTTTCAAAAAGAATAATGTAACAAAATAATAATGTAACATTTTTTTAAATTATTAATAATGTAAAAACATAATTAACATGATTACATTGTAATAAATGTTTAATAAGACTGTAACAAATGTATAATTACATTATTTTACACAACTTTTTTTCAAAATGAATCACTACTTTTTCAAAGACCCACTAATTTTTCAAAAATAACTAATTTTTTTTTCAAAAAGATTGTGACAAAATAATAATGTAACAAATGTATAATGAATGTATAATTACATTGTAATAAATGTATAATAAGACTAACAAATGCAACTACATTATTTTACACTACTTTTTCAAAAAGAATCGCTACTTTTCCTAAAATGGCCTGCCCCATTCTAAAAAGAAATGCTACATTTTGCAATATGAATCAATTCATTTATTCCAAATGAATACCGAATAAGTTCAGGATATTTGCTATTCAGTCAATTTCTGTGTCAGCCTAGTTGTTCTCACTTTCTCCATGGTAAGACTAAACCATCAGCAATAATCAAACTTATGCCATATGCCATTTTGAACCTCTGTCATATGCTGCCAACTCTAACTAATTATTTAATAATTATCTAATACTAATTATCTGTTTAAATTCAGAAGGGAAGCTTTAGCTTAAGTCACAAGAGGCCATTTGTTAATATCACGTTTTCCCCCCTACAAGTGGTGTGTTCTCTAGGGACTGCATGTCTCGTTTTGGTTTCCTAAACAATCTGGCCCTGATTAGATCCCATAGGGTTCATTCAAAGTCTGTGTTGAATGTGTTCCTTTTCCACTGTCAGCATGCTGTGTATTACATAGGTCAATCACAGAGTAGGTGCTAATTTACTAGATTACCCTCCAAAAAATATAATAAAAATAAAACATCTTTAAACAATAATAGAAAAACACTTTTTTACATTCCGTTTAATTTGTTTTACAGTTTTGTCATGTTCTTTTTGCTGTGTAAACAAAATGAAAGAACAAGATCGGTATTTATTTTATTGCTTATAATAGATAACAATTAATGACCAAATTAAATAATTAGAGAACATTTCTTATTATGACATTATTATTTGGCAGTCTGCCTATTTCTGCCTGCTGGGGCAAAAAAGAAAAAAAAAACAAACTGACTGCCCACTGACCTATTTTCTACAGTTTTGTAAATATGGGGATTACTGTGACTACGTATGTGCCCATATTGATAACAATTTAATTAGTAAGTATGTAAATGAAGAGTCAGAATTATGTATTAAGCAAAAAAATAAAAAAGAATTTTATTTTTTATTTTCTTTATACATTTGTAGGTGTCTGAAATAGCCAACATTTAAGTTGTATTTTTTTATTTATTTAATAAATGTAAAAAAATGCATGAAAAATAAAAAGACTGCTCTATTGTTTATTTGTCTTTTCTTTTATTTGCAAGAATAACTCCTTTTCAGGTTCAGACGTTTTAACCAGTGGAGGGCAGCAAAAAGCGACCTTGTGATTGTGCCACATTTTAGAGTAGAATCAACCAGAATAGTAATGTCAAATCTGATTCCTAATTTGATAATGAGCTGAAATCATCTTAAAATGATCTGTTTGCAATGACACTAATTTCATTTGTTGGCATGGCAAATCCATAGACGCCCCATAACACTGAACCCCTGTGTGCACACTAACGAGAGCCTGGAACATTTATCCATTTATGTTGCTGAGTGTCATGTTGACATGTATAAATGTGCAATGTATAAATACATCTGTGAAGCATTTTCATAATTTGCATAAGTTAGCATCAATAGTCAAATATAATGATCTTATTGTCCCTTCCGAGAGCACCCATTTCCCCGGTCATTCTGTCAGATTTGATTCTTCCTCAGAATGGTCCCCATGAATGGAGTCCATGTGACAACACCCCTTTCAACAGCTCTCCTCGGGCTCACATGGGGCCCCAAGGCTTCTGCAGAGTGCTGGTTCTGAGTAAATGAATTAAGACTGATTTTCATTGTCAGCTGGTGGACCATGTCTTAGGGAATTTGTTGCTTGCCTTGGCTTTTTTTAAAAACCCTTCATTTTCTGTAAAGTTAAGCCTGCATCATCATATATGACGCCAACTACTGAATTTCTTGATAGCCGCTAACAGATATTAGTGGTTTAAAGTAAAATGTTACATTTTAATCTTTAAATTAAGAATGTTGTTGTGAAATTGTAAATTTCATGTTAGAACAAAATTGAATATTATAGCTATATTACAAATTAAACAGTATGTTTTTGTTTTCAATAAATTGCACTCAAAATTAAAAAAAAAACTTTTATTTTTTAAATAAAATGTAAGTAAATTAGAATTTACACTATCACCCTCTGAACAAATATGTTGCAGATTTCATTGTTTACATAGCACATTATGATCAATATAATTTAAAGTTGCATACAAACAAGCATTTCGTTACAAAATAATACTCCTGTTGTGTGAGCTGAAAATGACAATCAGACGAAAGAATACACTGAAAACATTTATTTAGGTGTTAAGATGCATGTACGGTTGCTCTCACTATACGCCTGACTGATACTCAATGAGGTTATTGATCTTCATACAAAAAATGCATGAAACAACAAACCACTTTGGACTGCATGAAAATGAATATGAGAAATCTACATGCAGTGAAAAATAGGGGCCAAAAATCTCCACTATTAGCCACTGAGAGGACTACACTGATTAATTAAAGGGCCATATTGGCTTGCCCCAGGGCAGACTCTTACAGTAGAAGCAACGCTGTCTCTAAGGGGGAGGGGATATACCTAGAGTCTGCTGTTGTGACTGTTCACTGAGGGTTGGGTTTACATCATGCAGGGGAGTATATTTCAGTATCAGGGATTATGCTGTTTAAGCAGACTCAAAGAGATTAGGCCATCTAGACAGATCACGGCAGACTAATCTATTTTAATAGACTTTTCCTTGTCTGAAAATGAAGAGTGGGTTTTATGATTGAGACATGAAAGTGCACAACAGCCCCCTTAAAATATATTAAGGAGATAACACATGCAGTCTATTGTCTCTCTTCAGTCTGAGATATGAATTGACTAGAAATGCTTAATAAACACAGAGTCTGCTGTCATGGTGAATTATAGCTGTTTAGAGCTAATCAAGAGCTTCAGAATTGCACTTGGAATTTCATTTGTCTATATCTGCTCTCCTAAGTGGAGCAGGTTCAGTCCCATTCAAATCAAATTTAGTCCCAGCAGAATTAAAGCAATTTAATGCTTTTGGCTCAAGCCCTTGGCTCGAGTCGATGTTTGTAGCCCTCCCCTCAAACCTTATTCACTTTATAGTCCTTAATCCTGTAATTGTGAACAAATGTGGGCACAGATGACTCAGGTGTGATCCTATTTTTTATTTATTATAAATCTTATATCACTGTCCTCGATAAAGTTTTGTATGTCCATTTATGGTTTTTTTTTTATTTTGGGGGTATTTTTGAATTTATTTACTTCAAAAAGTACCATATTTTCTATGTAAATTATGCTTATTTTTATGTTGTTGTTTTTTTTAATTTTTAATTTTTAACTACATTAAAATATCATTCCAATAAGTTCTTAGAGCTAAAACCTAAAGATGAAGCTGACTTTGCTGTCACCCGGTGTCTTATGCTTATTACAGATCAAGGGAAGTATTTTTAAAAAATAAATCAAAACTATTTTGCCCACATTTACGGTTTTATGGTTAAAGTGAACTGTTTTAAACTAAACAACACTCAGTGCAACTCTGAGACAATAATAATAATAATTTGACATGACACTTGAACATGGTTCTTAATTTTATTTATTTATTTTAATATATAGACCATTTCACAAGATGTAAACAACACTGGTCCAGAAGCACTTCCTGTTTCAGTTTGTAACTGTTTTCTTTATTTCACATGTAAACAAAACATCTTAAAGATGTTTGTTTAACTTTTTGATTCAGTTTTAAATGTTCTGTTGGTTGTATTTTATCCCAGCTTTTATGTAGTGTTAAAAAACTGAAACAGGAAGTGCTTCTGGACCAGTGTTGTTTACATCTTGTGAAATGGTCTATAGCCTACTGCCAGTGTTATAGCCTACACTAGGCAAATAAATCCGAAAAAGTAGGCTATACTGGTAGCTTAATTTTGACCTGGACAAAATCCAGCAATTTTACTGGCATTTCCATTTACCCTAAAACGCAACGCAATAATATTTAAAAATCAAAATGCACCTGCAACTAGTTGAAACACTGTAATATAGGCTATAAACACCTGTAAAAAATAAAAATAAAAAATACGGAAAATTTAATTAAAAAACTGTCAAATTAATACATATTAATAACATACAGGCCAGTGTAAATAATCAAATTATTTAGCTACAACATTTTAATAGCAGTTAATAATCGAACGTATATTTCATTTTCTATATCGTTCTATAATTTAAAAAGATAATATATTTATGACGTGAAACGACTGTATCCTATGGAAGCTGTTTACCGGCGCCACGGAAAAAGATTGCGAAACTTTTTCTCACAATCGAAGTTTTTTTCCCCAATTGCTTTATCTCACAATGTGGACTTTTTTCCTCAAAATTGTGAGATATACAAGTTCAATTCTGAGGGAAAAAAGTCAGAATTTAGAGAAAATAATGTGAGATAAAAAGTCGAAATTACTTTAATTTTTATTCAGTGCATGTGCTCTGTCAATAGCTAGAATAGCATACCGGAAGTTGAGTTTTATTGCGGGGTCTGACAATTTAGTGTACTTTGTCAAAACTGCATAGCCTATCAGTGTTTGTGAAGGGTAAATGCTGTTTTGGTAGCAACCAATTTAATACAAATAGCCTACAGTTTCTATGATGTTTTGGCTCATGTTGCAGTGTGATCTGAGTCGTTGTTTTCTGTAGCTACGGCAACCGTTTTGCGCACTAGAAATCTGAAGCAAAAATATTGTGCGATAGCATTTTATGCCTCGTAGTTTGGAGTCATGGACGTTATCGAAAAGAGAATAAACAGCATTAGGAATGAAGCCGAGGAGGCGCTGATTTCAAAAGAGATTGACGAAATAAGTCGGTAAGAAGTTTTTTTCTGCTCTCTTGCGAACAGGCTGTAAGTTGCTGATGGCATCCAAGATAAACTTCAGCTAAGTTTTCCCGGTATACTATGCTGATCTTTTCACTAGGACAGGATCTTTTCACCACGCGATCTTTCTCCCTCTTCAGGTATTCTCTTTCCAATCAGTTGAGGGCAGGTTTTTTTGGACAAGATGCCTGTGTCCAAACTGACGAATCAGAACTGCCAAATATAAAGACTCTCGCTGCCGACACTGCAGATCTTATGAAGGTGTGTACCTTTATGAATGGTCAGTCCCTTATTATCGTAATCGTGGTCTGTTCATTCATAGCCTAACACTTAATAGGAAGCAATCTGTCTGCTATCAATCAATCTGCAGCCATCTCTAAAACTGTAAGTTTGTCTTCTTGCCTCAAAAAGGACCCACGGAAAGCTGATACTGTGTCAATGCATTCCGCTAGATACACTCAGTGAATTCATTCATGCTGCTGGCTTTTCATCTTATTAGTTCAAGATTCTTCTAACTTTAGCTCTGAGTGGCCTCACTGTGGGCTGCCAGGTCACCTGCTGAGAGGGCATATGGTGGCTTTGTGGTGAAGAACAGTGCCTTCACAAGGAATGCTCTAGCCTGCAGAGTTAAACATATTGATTAGCAGGCTTACAGCCGAATAAATGCTCTACTAAATGCGTTCTAGTTCCATCACTCACAGTGAAATATGGTAAGATATCCCATACAATATTGTGATGGCAGCTCAAAAAATAAATTAATATTTGAAGTTGGGAGTTCGATTTTTTTTTTCTACTGAAAGCAAGATATTCTGTCTTAAATAATCTGTTTTAAAATATTTGATTTAATCTCAGGAAATGCGCTTGTTTAAAGAAGGCACTGAAAAGAAACTGAAAATAATAGGTTTTCAGTATGACACCAAACTGCAGGAAGAATCTGATGCCCTTTATTCAAGAATGAATGAGAAAATCCAAAATCAAGAAAACTGCTACAAAGAGGTCTGTATTCAAGTTTCATAAATAAATGCGTTTCTTCTGTAATGATCATTACAACTGCATTGAACATAACTTTAATTTGGTGTCTGGTTTATTTTAAGAAATTATCTGTTCTCCGGAGAAGCTATCAGCAGCAGCTCTCTGATGCTATGCAGGTGATCAAAGCCAGCTATAAGGTAAACTTTTAATGAGTTTCAACAATCACGTTGGTCCACTCTGGAAAACATGTAGATGTCACGGTTTAACCCCCTCAAACGTGAAACTTACACGTTTGCGTTATAGTGGAGAGATACCCGGATGTTGATTATGACATCCAATACATTTTTCTATAGGACAAAAACCAACTATTACGCCGATTTTAAGTACCAGGCGTAATTTGCGGGTGGGATATGTCCCCACCGTCGATATTGTACCCGCCACTTTTGAAACATTCCGGCACGAATGTACCAATACAAATAAACATCTTCAGTTAACTAGCAGAGCATTCGTTTCGTTCGTTTTTTAAATAAGAGACGATCTAGCGCTGAAATGTGTTTTTAAAATCAACTGTTCAAATTAATGCTCGTTGCCGCTGGCGCGGATAGGCTAATGTGTTTTTTTTTTCTGGCTTGCGCACAGTCTTCACTCGGACGCAATCCGTTGTGGAGAGACTCTATTCATTACGGTGAAATTAAAACACAAAATGTTCTGAAGATGTTTTGTCTGTGCCTGATATACAACCACTGATAAACATAATCAGTTTTGATGAAAAAAAAAATGTTATTAGAACGGATTAGAACCCAGAATCTCTGGCACGCTTGGCAAAAGTTCTACCCCTGGACCATTATTTACTTTCACGTTTAACAGGCCTACAAATATAAAGGCGTAATTGAACGACCACATAAACCTAAATCAATAACTATTTAAATCGATTAAAGGATATCGTAATGTTATTGTACATATCTGTTTTATGATTTAGCATTGTGTCAGGGCTGGTGCAACTTAAGAAGAGTAATAGAACTGGCCCACTCATGTTCTTAATACAGCTGAAGTCGACGTTTTTGGGAGTGGAATCTCCGCATGAGTTATTCAATAGGCTACATTATTTTTATTTTTAAAATAAATTTCTTTTTAAAATTTATTAATTGCAAATTGTATGGAGACGGGGGCACAGGCGCTCGGTAGGCGGGCCCGGCCCCCTAAGGCCCGCCCATAGCGCCGGGTATGCGTTAAACCACGTTAACCGTGTTAACCATAACCTTTTAAATACTAGACCTAGTTCCGTTGCTTAGCAACGAGAAGAAACTGCTTACAGACAGAGAATGTTACAGAGACATTAGTATGTGTTCGCTGCATTTGTAATGTTATACTTTTAATAGGCTACTGTTAATCAGGGGCGGCTCGCCCATAGAGGGCGCTGGGGCGCCGCCCTCCCTCCGACCTGTCTGTCTGTTTTTTTAATATATATATTATAATTGATCATTTTGAAAAATAATCTGTGTTAATTATAGGCTATGCTAATAATGGTTTTACTTTGAAAAGTGTTTTGAACTCACCAGAATGATATTTGCATTCACTTTCGTTACTTTTATCATGGTGTAGTAGTATAGCCATAGGCTGTATTCTCAGGGCGCCAGTTCGCTCAGCCCCACAGTGCTGGAATTTAAGTCAAGTCAAGTCACATTTATTTATATAGCGCTTTTCACAATACAGATTGTATCAAAGCAGCTTCACAGTGATAACATGAAAGTAGCACAACACAGATCAACAACATTGCTAAACACTAAATAACCCCAACAAATGAATGAATTCTTTTCATCTTGAAAATAATAAATGTTTTTTGCATTAAAAATAATAGAACATTTCTCAGTGATCGTTAATAAAACAAAATTCCATAGGTCGTTTTGGCAGAGGCGATTGCGTGTAGATTAGGTCAACATCCGGGTATCTCTCCACTGGAACGTGTTACCGCAAACGTGTAAGTTTCACGTTTGAGGGGGTTAAACCGTGACATCTTCACGTTTTCCAAAGTGGACCAACGTGATTATTTCACGTCTTGTTTGTTTTTAATTTGATATTATTTATTGTTTCAAAATTCACAATCTCACAGTCGCATTTCTTAACGAATAAGGAAGACACGGATCTGGTTTGTGATGTTACTGATGGAAGAGTAAAGGACCTTCTGAATGAGCTTCAGGAGAAGAACCTGAAGATTGAGTGTATAAGTGAACAGCTGAAGAAATATGAGGTACAAACACTGCCATTCATCAACAATAGTGTTTCAATTGTTGAACTATATCCCCGTACATTAAATACTGGATCAACACAAAGTAGTAATGGAGAAAGACCAGAATGGATATGATCAGACAAACTATCTCACGACCAATTCGTACGAATTCGACGCATGATTAAAAAGTGGCTAATTCGTACTAATTCGTACGACCTCACTCGTACTAATTTGTACGATTTGTCTAAACCCACGTGATGGTTAGGTTTAGGGGCGGGGTCAGGGGTAGGTCATTTGTACGAATTCATACGAATTGGCCAATTCGTAAAATATGTACGATTTAGCAAAATCGTATTAATTCGTACGAGTGAGGTCGTATGAATTGTTACGAATTAGCCACTTTTTAATCATTCGTCGAATTCGTACGACTTGGTCGTGAGATCGGGTTGTAAATAATAGATTTAATACGTTTCTAATGCTGAGAAAGGCTGAAATGCAGCAAAAACAGTAATATTGTGAAATATGATTGCCATCAAAGTTAGCTGTTTTCTATTCAAACTTTTTTTGTTGTTGTTCTGAGGGTAGCTTTTGCACTGAAGCATTACTTGGCCAGTGGTGCATTTATCACTAATGATGATGTCAATATGATTCTTGATTGCTTAAATGTCATGAAGTGTGTGTTGATATTGACCAGCAGGATGGTAATTATTGTTTAGTGGCCTGCTCTATTATGCCCTGAAGTGTACTTGGGAGTGGCCTGGCCCCAAGGCCATACACGTTCTTGCATTCCACAAAGTGAAATCAATTACTTACCTTTATGCCCTTGCAAAAGGGGTTTACATGCAACATGAATGAGCTATCAGGTGCCAATAATTGAGGTGTCTATTCTTTGCCTTTTTAATAGGATGCCCCTCTCACTCCGCCTGAGAGTTATCTCTCACCCTTAGTGTTCGAGTTCTGTCCAACCAAAACGGCTGCTTGTGTAGGCAGATGGCTGGGAGAACATACAAAACCTGCCACTCAAAGTGTAACAAATGAGTGCAGCCCGGCAGAGTTGAGCTTTGTTCATTGTGCTAATGAGAACTCTCACACCCACAGGAGAGACGCATGGCTAATCACCTGTAGTTCTGTTACTGCAGCAGATGGTGGAGCCAGAGTTAAAGGTTGGGGTGTACAGACAGGGCAGAAAGATCTTCCTTGGAGTACTTTAGTTTTTTTCTCCTCTTTGATGATGAAAAATTAAGTTCGAAGGAATCCATAAGTTTACTATCTCCGCCACTTCCTCACAGTCAACAGTATTATGACAATGAAACAGGGAGGGAAAGATGAAGTGAACACTCTGCATGGAGTAATATTTCTGTCATGCTGGGTGCATCAATGTCCTTTCCTATTAGTGATGGAGCAATCTTCTGGTCCATGACATGTACATCATCATCATCATCTGACCGTCACACATGGCTTTTTATTCTGGGATTAAATCTGTTTTTAAAAAAAGAAAAAAAAAAACATATTCAGTATTTCAAAAATCGGAACATTTCATTACTTCTGTGCGACTAAAATGGCACCATGACTTGTATGTTGAGATGATCCCAAACGTGACAAAAAAGGAAAATCAGCAAACGTAAAAATAAACTTATTGGAATCAAAAACTCTTTATGATCACAATTCCTAATGAATGAAAGTGAGAGAGACAGAGTGAAGAAAGTGAAAGAAGAAAGTCCTTTGAAAGCCTTTGAACGCCTGCACAATCTTAAGTGTGACAGGCATGCAAAAGCCCTGTTAATGTTCGGGGCATGAATGGTTGCCGCGGTACAAAGTAGAGGGCCAACTGCGTGGATATCACAGGAACCTGATGGGTTCCATGCGGCTCCCAGTCTGCAAACTTCAGAACGCTGACATGTGATGTGATCCTGGTGACACAGGCAGCGCTGCGACTGAGGGACAGCACAAAGGCAACAAGCCCCCCCCGGGAAACTGTGCTCTCTGCGAACCCCCTGGGGCTGCTCAGCCATCCTCCAATCGCCCCCCTCAAACCCTGGCTCTGCCGAGCTTGTTAGAAAGCACAGCCTAGACTGTGGGTGGATAGGCCCCAGCTGCCTTCCTTGACTTCCAGAATAAATTGACCTGAATGACAGGGGCACACAAACAGTATGATATGTATTATTCCTGTCAATAAAAATGTCCCCATGAATTATGGGCTTTGTATGTAATGTACTGCCGTCTTTCTTCTGGGCGAGAAGAAAAGGCAGAAAGAGAGAAAAGGAGAAAAAAAAGAGATTGCCCTCTTCTAAGTGTGTTTGCTTTTTTGTTTCTCGCTTTTTATTATTCAGGGGGAAATGGTAGGAGGCAGAAAGTTGTACGATTGCTTTGTGACTGAATGGCACTCATATTTGCCACGCAGCTTGAGCGGCGTGGCTTTTGTTTGGCGCTGCAAAGGGAAAGTTAAAAAGGACTTGTGTCATTTTTCAGATCGCCACCGAGGGAGCGGAGGACCTAGAAAAAAGCAGACTGAAGTCAGAGAATGAAAAGCTAAAAGATAACATTGACTCGTTGCACATCGAGCTGGAAGAAATTCACAGAGTCCTGGAATCCAAAGAGCAGAGTCTGGGTAATGTCATGTTTTAGCTCAGTTTTTGCTGAATCACACACACACACACACACACACACACGCACACACACACACACACACACACACACACACACACACACACACACACACACACACAAAAGTATGTTTCTTTATTTTTTCCAGTGGGTTTTGGGACAAAAACAATCATTTGTCACAAATGATTGTTTAGGAAATATAGACTCTTTCCCTTATCTGTCCTGGTCTGTGATGTAGTTTGCATTCAAAACGCAATGTTTGAGGACACTTGTCAGACCATAGCTATCACCTCACACTCTGTGGGAGTCTGTGAGGAGAAAGCAAACACAAGACAGGTGTATTCTCAAGGGTCAGGTCTTTATCTCTCATAGTGTTTGATATTCATTCATTGCTTATGTAACTTTGGTAACCGTCTGAATATTTTATGCCACTGTTTTTACTGATTACGCATGAACACCTATTTTTGAAATGCTACAAAAAAACAAAACAAACAAACATATCCATTTAATTGGAACATAAACTCCTTTTATGGCTCTCTATTCAGAATGTAAAGAACCATCTGCTAAAATGTTTTGCATTGGCTGTGACTAAAGACAAGGGCTGTCCAGGTCTCTAAGGAAATAAAAGCACTTTGGTATTAACACACACTTGGCCCTTGAACTTAGTGGTGTGGTTTGTGTTTGGTCAGTGCATGTGAGTGGACGTGTCAACAGCATTGCACCAGGTCAGAAACTTGTCAGGACCTGAGCTAGAACAGGTCATGCATGTCAGGACTGGGCTTCAGTCCACTGACCCAAGACGCAAAAGATGAACAAAGACAAGTGGATGTCCTGTTGTTGTGCTCCTGACATCAGCCTTTGTTTCTCATCTAGATATTGTCCTTTTTTAAAAAAAACAAATGTTCTTTCTTACTTCTGTCCATTTAGCACAGTTGAAATCAGAGGCAGACGACAGCAAAAAGGCCCTTCAAATGGTATTATATAGTACACAAAGAAGTTAAAAACACACTTTTAAGCGTAAAATACATTTATTGCATTTGTTTATTTATAACACTTTAATTTTACATCTAATTCAGTTGACAGGTGAACACGGAGAACTGAAAATGCAGTTAAACTTTGAGAGAGAAAGTGGCAGAGAAAAGGTGAGTTTTTTTATTTTTCATTTGTTGAAAGAAAATTCTGGATTCAATAGTTAAAGCTTGTGGCATATATGTTATGTTATGTTATGTTATGTTATGTTATGTTATGTTATGTTATAGTGAGACACTACACTCATATAATAATACAATGGAAGTTTAGTGTAAACTAATATTTTGCTAACCTTTTGTGTGTAAAGTTATATGCAAATTGACTTTTTAAAATACTTTTAGCAGAAAAATTAATGCAGATATTTTGCTTTTAAATCTTAACCCCCTCAGACCTGAATTATGTTTCAAGTTTCTAAAAAATATAAAAGTACATTTTCCCAGCTCATGAGGCTTCAATGAAAACAAATGAATTTATATATATATATATATATATAATTGCTTTCATTGTGATTTTTTTTTTGTCCATTCCAATGGACATCTGGTCAAAACAGATGTACTTCCCAAACATGAAATAAATTAATAAACATAAAATTTGTTGGTCTATACTTTAAGCTTTTTCTCGAGGTAAAAAAAAATTAAAAATCCAGCAGTATACCATTTCAACTATAATTTTGAGGTTTTTGTTTTACAGTTTACACATTGTAACAAACTAAATGGCTTTGAATCAATCAATCTGGTCATATTAGAGTCATTTTCTGTGTGCATCTTTCTTTTTTAGAACGAAAACTTGAACATTATAACATTACAACTTTAATCGTAAGGTTTTTCCTTTATATATTGCACATTTGTTTATTCATAACAAAACAAACCTAGGAATCAATCAATACATTCATGTTAGAGTCTTTTCCTGACTGTGTGCATCGGACGAGTCCCCGGACATGCCCCCATCCCACGAAACCACTATTTATCCAATAACCCACTATTTTTGAAAAGTACTAACCCTGGCCTTCATGCAATAAGCTGCAATTGGACAGAATCCTGCCTGCAATCTATTGAATGGGGATTTGGGTAGTGTATATTTTGGACATTTTAATTAAAGTTTCTTTCATGATAAAAACTATTTTACTGCACTCAGCTAGGGCCCCTGAGTCCGTAGCACCAAGCGCCATCCCATAATTCCACCGTCCACGAACCCACTATTAATTGCATAAATGCTACGTGGGATGTCCATATCTCAGCTCTGGAAGGGTCTAGACTAGAGCCTCCATTTTTGCGCTCAGGTCTAAGTCTCATGGCCCTCTATCAAAATCCAGAGTTTCAAGAAAATCAGAGAAACTAAAAATTTCTACACAAAAAAAAAAACACAGAGGTACCCCTGTCGACTTTTTCGGTGCAAATTTTTTTTTGAGTTTCTCTGATCTTCTTGAAACTCTGGATTCTGATAGAGGGTCATTGGACTTAGACCTGAGTGCAAAAATGGAGGCTCTAGACCCTAGTTTTGAGAAGATTGGAGAAACTTAATTTTTCGCCCGAAAAAAAAAAAAACGAAAGGGGTACCACTGTCGTTTTTTTTTCAGGTCGAATTTTTGAGTTTCGATATCTCAGCTCTGGAAGGGTCTAGAGCCTCCATTTTTGCACTCAGGTCTAAGTCTCATGGCTCTCTATCAGAATCCAGAGTTTTGAGAAGATTGGAGAAATTAAATTTTTCGCCCGAAAAAAAACAAACGAAAGGGGTACCACTGTCGTTTTTTTTTCGGGTTGAATTTTTGAGTTTCGATATCTCAGCTCTGGAAGGGTCTAGAGCCTCCATTTTTGCACTCAGGTCTAAGTCTCATGGCCCTCTATCAGAATCCAGAGTTTTGAGAAGATTGGAGAAACTTAATTTTTCGCCCGAAAAAAAAAAAACGAAAGGGGTACCACTGTCGTTTTTTTTTTCGGGTCGAATTTTTGAGTTTCGATATCTCAGCTCTGGAAGGGTCTAGAGCCTCCATTTTTTCACTGAGGTTTAAGTCTCATGGCCCTCTATCAGAATCCAGAGTTTTGTGAAGATTGGAAAAAATTAATTTTTCACCCGAAAAAAAAAAACAAAAAAAAAACGAAAGGGGTACCACTGCCGTTTTTTTTTTTCGGGTCAAATTTTTCAGTTTTGATATCTCAGCTCTGGAAGGGTCTAGAGCCTCCATTTTTGCACTCAGGTCTAAGTCTCATGGCCCTCTATCAGAATCCAGAGTTTTGAGAAGATTGGAGAAACTTAATTTTTCGCCCAAAAAAAAACAAAACAAAAAAAAACACGAAAGGGGTACCACTGCCGTTTTTTTTTTCGGGTCAAATTTTTCAGTTTTGATATCTCAGCTCTGGAAGGGTCTAGAGCCTCCATTTTTGCACTCAGGTCTAAGTCTCATGGCCCTCTATCAGAATCCAGAGTTTTGAGAAGATTGGAGAAACTTAATTTTTCGCCCGAAAAAAAAACAAAAACGAAAGGGGTACCACTGTCGTTTTTTTTTTCTCGGGTCGAATTTTTGAGTTTCGATATCTCAGCTCTGGAAGGGTCTAGAGCATCCATTTTTGCACTCAGGTCTAAGTCTCATGGCTCTCTATCAGAATCCAGAGTTTTGAGAAGATTGGAGAAATTTAATTTTTCGCCCGAAAAAAAACAAAACGAAAGGGGTACCACTGTCGTTTTTTTTTTCTCGGGTCGAATTTTTGAGTTTCGATATCTCAGCTCTGGAAGGGTCTAGAGCCTCCATTTTTGCACTCAGCTTTAAGTCTCATGGCCCTCTATCAGAATCCAGAGTTTTGAGAAGATTGGAGAAACTTATTTTTTCACCTGAAAAAAAAAAAACGAAAGGGGTACCACTGTCGTTTTTTTTTCCGGGTCGAATTTTTGAGTTTCGATATCTCAGCTCTGGAAGGGTCTAGAGCCTCCATTTTTGCACTCAGGTTTAAGTCTCATGGCCCTCTATCAGAATCCAGAGTTTTGAGAAGATTGGAGAAACTTAATTTTTCGCCCCAAAAAAAAAAAAAAACGAAAGGGGTACCACTGTCGTTTTTTTTCCGGTTCGAATTTTTGAGTTTCGATATCTCAGCTCTGGAAGGGTCTAGAGCCTCCATTTTTGCACGCAGGTCTAAGTCTCATGGCCCCCTATCAGAATCCAGAGTTTTGAGAAGATTGGAGAAACTTAATTTTTCGCCTGAAAAAAAAAACGAAAGGGGTACCACTGTCGGTTTTTTTTCGGGTCGAATTTTTGAGTTTCGATATCTCAGCTCTGGAAGGGTCTAGAGCCTCCATTTTTGCACTCAGGTCTAAGTCTCATGGCCCTCTTTCAGAATCCAGAGTTTTGAGATGATTGGAGAAATATTATTTTTCGCCCGAAAAAAAAAACGAAAGGGGTACCACTGTCGTTTTTTTTTCGGGTCGAATTTTGAGTTTCGATATCTCAGCTCTGGAAGGGTCTAGAGCCTCCATTTTTGCACTCAGGTTTAAGTCTCATGGCCCTCTATCAGAATCCAGAGTTTTGAGAAGATTGGAGAAACTTAATTTTTCGCCCCAAAAAAAAAAAAAAAACGAAAGGGGTACCACTGTCGTTTTTTTTCCGGTTCGAATTTTTGAGTTTCGATATCTCAGCTCTGGAAGGGTCTAGAGCCTCCATTTTTGCACGCAGGTCTAAGTCTCATGGCCCCCTATCAGAATCCAGAGTTTTGAGAAGACTGGAGAAACTTAATTTTTCGCCTGAAAAAAAAAACGAAAGGGGTACCACTGTCGGTTTTTTTTCGGGTCGAATTTTTGAGTTTCGATATCTCAGCTCTGGAAGGGTCTAGAGCCTCCATTTTTGCACTCAGGTCTAAGTCTCATGGCCCTCTTTCAGAATCCAGAGTTTTGAGATGATTGGAGAAATATTATTTTTCGCCCGAAAAAAAAAAACGAAAGGGGTACCACTGTCGTTTTTTTTTCGGGTCGAATTTTGAGTTTCGATATCTCAGCTCTGGAAGGGTCTAGAGCCTCCATTTTTGCACTCAGGTCAAAGTCTCACAGCCCTCTATCAGAATCCAGAGTTTTGAGAAGATTGGAGAAACGTAATTTTTCGCCCAAAAATGGAAAAAAACGAAAGGGGTAACACTGTTGTTTTTTTTTCGGGTCGAAATTTTGAATTTTGATATCTCAGCTCTGGAAGGGTCTAGATCATCCATTTTTGCACTCAGGTCAAAGTCTCACAGCCCTCTATCAGAATCCAGAGTTTTGAGAAGATTGGAGACACTTAATTTTTCGCCCAAAAATGAAAAAAAACGAAAGGGGTAACACTGTCGTTTTTTTTCGGGTCGAAATTTTAAGTTTCGATATCTCAGCTCTGGAAGGGTCTAGAGCCTCCATTTTTGCACTCAGGTCAAAGTCTCACAGCCCTCTATCATAATCCAGAGTTTTGAGAAGATTGGAGAAACTTAATTTTTCGCCCGAAAACGAAAAAAAAAACGAAAGGGGTAAAACTGTCGTTTTTTTTTCGGGTCGAAATTTTGAAGTTTGATATCTCAGCTCTGGAAGGGTCTAGATCATCCATTTTTGCACTCAGGTCAAAGTCTCAGAGCCCTCTATCATAATCCAGAGTTTTGAGAAGATTGGAGAAACTTAATTTTTCACCCAAAAATGAAAAAAAAAAAACGAAAGGGGTAAGACTGTCGTTTTTTTTTCGGGTCGAAATTTTGAGTTTCGATATCTCAGCTCTGGAAGGGTCTAGAGCCTCAATCTTTGCACTCAGGTCAAAGTCTCATGTCCCTCTATCAGAATTCAGAGTTTTGAGAAGATTGGAGACACTTAATTTTTCACCCAAAAATGAAAAAAAAAAAACGAAAGGGGTAACACTGTCGTTTTTTTTTCGGGTCGAAATTTTGAATTTTGATATCTCAGTTCTGGAAGGGTCTAGATCATCCATTTTTGCACTCAGGTCAAAGTCTCACAGCCCTCTATCAGAATCCAGAGTTTTGAGAAGATTGGAGACGCTTAATTTTTCGCCCAAAAAAAAAAAACGAAAGGGGTACCACTGTCGTTTTTTTTTTCGGGTCGAATTTTGAGTTTCGATATTTCAGCTCTGGAAGGGTCTAGAGCCTCCATTTTTGCACTCAGGTCAAAGTCTCACAGCCCTCTATCAGAATCCAGAGTTTTGAGAAGATTGGAGAAACGTAATTTTTCGCCCAAAAATGGAAAAAAACGAAAGGGGTAACACTGTCGTTTTTTTTTCGGGTCGAAATTTTGAATTTTGATATCTCAGCTCTGGAAGGGTCTAGATCATCCATTTTTGCACTCAGGTCAAAGTCTCATGGCCCTCTATCAGAATCCAGAGTTTTGAGAAGATTGGAGAAACTTAATTTTTCGGCCCAAAAAAAACAAAACAAAAAAAAACACGAAAGGGGTACCACTGCCGTTTTTTTTTTCGGGTCAAATTTTTCAGTTTTGATATCTCAGCTCTGGAAGGGTCTAGAGCCTCCATTTTTGCACTCAGGTCTAAGTCTCATGGCCCTCTATCAGAATCCAGAGTTTTGAGAAGATTGGAGAAACTTAATTTTTCGCCCAAAAAAAAACAAAACAAAAAAAAACACGAAAGGGGTACCACTGCCGTTTTTTTTTTCGGGTCAAATTTTTCAGTTTTGATATCTCAGCTCTGGAAGGGTCTAGAGCCTCCATTTTTGCACTCAGGTCTAAGTCTCATGGCCCTCTATCAGAATCCAGAGTTTTGAGAAGATTGGAGAAACTTAATTTTTCGCCCGAAAAAAAAAAAAAACGAAAGGGGTACCACTGTCGTTTTTTTTTTCTCGGGTCGAATTTTTGAGTTTCGATATCTCAGCTCTGGAAGGGTCTAGAGCATCCATTTTTGCACTCAGGTCTAAGTCTCATGGCTCTCTATCAGAATCCAGAGTTTTGAGAAGATTGGAGAAATTTAATTTTTCGCCCGAAAAAAAAAAAACGAAAGGGGTACCACTGTCGTTTTTTTTTTCTCGGGTCGAATTTTTGAGTTTCGATATCTCAGCTCTGGAAGGGTCTAGAGCCTCCATTTTTGCACTCAGCTTTAAGTCTCATGGCCCTCTATCAGAATCCAGAGTTTTGAGAAGATTGGAGAAACTTATTTTTTCACCTGAAAAAAAAAAAACGAAAGGGGTACCACTGTCGTTTTTTTTTCCGGGACGAATTTTTGAGTTTCGATATCTCAGCTCTGGAAGGGTCTAGAGCCTCCATTTTTGCACTCAGGTTTAAGTCTCATGGCCCTCTATCAGAATCCAGAGTTTTGAGAAGATTGGAGAAACTTAATTTTTCGCCCCAAAAAAAAAAAAAAAACGAAAGGGGTACCACTGTCGTTTTTTTTCCGGTTCGAATTTTTGAGTTTCGATATCTCAGCTCTGGAAGGGTCTAGAGCCTCCATTTTTGCACGCAGGTCTAAGTCTCATGGCCCCCTATCAGAATCCAGAGTTTTGAGAAGATTGGAGAAACTTAATTTTTCGCCTGAAAAAAAAAAACGAAAGGGGTACCACTGTCGGTTTTTTTTCGGGTCGAATTTTTGAGTTTCGATATCTCAGCTCTGGAAGGGTCTAGAGCCTCCATTTTTGCACTCAGGTCTAAGTCTCATGGCCCTCTTTCAGAATCCAGAGTTTTGAGATGATTGGAGAAATATTATTTTTCGCCCGAAAAAAAAAACGAAAGGGGTACCACTGTCGTTTTTTTTTCGGGTCGAATTTTGAGTTTCGATATCTCAGCTCTGGAAGGGTCTAGAGCCTCCATTTTTGCACTCAGGTCAAAGTCTCACAGCCCTCTATCAGAATCCAGAGTTTTGAGAAGATTGGAGAAACGTAATTTTTCGCCCAAAAATGGAAAAAAACGAAAGGGGTAACACTGTTGTTTTTTTTTCGGGTCGAAATTTTGAATTTTGATATCTCAGCTCTGGAAGGGTCTAGATCATCCATTTTTGCACTCAGGTCAAAGTCTCATGGCCCTCTATCAGAATCCAGAGTTTTGAGAAGATTGGAGAAACTTAATTTTTCGGCCCAAAAAAAACAAAACAAAAAAAAACACGAAAGGGGTACCACTGCCGTTTTTTTTTTCGGGTCAAATTTTTCAGTTTTGATATCTCAGCTCTGGAAGGGTCTAGAGCCTCCATTTTTGCACTCAGGTCTAAGTCTCATGGCCCTCTATCAGAATCCAGAGTTTTGAGAAGATTGGAGAAACTTAATTTTTCGCCCAAAAAAAAACAAAACAAAAAAAAACACGAAAGGGGTACCACTGCCGTTTTTTTTTTCGGGTCAAATTTTTCAGTTTTGATATCTCAGCTCTGGAAGGGTCTAGAGCCTCCATTTTTGCACTCAGGTCTAAGTCTCATGGCCCTCTATCAGAATCCAGAGTTTTGAGAAGATTGGAGAAACTTAATTTTTCGCCCGAAAAAAAAAAAAACGAAAGGGGTACCACTGTCGTTTTTTTTTTCTCGGGTCGAATTTTTGAGTTTCGATATCTCAGCTCTGGAAGGGTCTAGAGCATCCATTTTTGCACTCAGGTCTAAGTCTCATGGCTCTCTATCAGAATCCAGAGTTTTGAGAAGATTGGAGAAATTTAATTTTTCGCCCGAAAAAAAAAAAACGAAAGGGGTACCACTGTCGTTTTTTTTTTCTCGGGTCGAATTTTTGAGTTTCGATATCTCAGCTCTGGAAGGGTCTAGAGCCTCCATTTTTGCACTCAGCTTTAAGTCTCATGGCCCTCTATCAGAATCCAGAGTTTTGAGAAGATTGGAGAAACTTATTTTTTCACCTGAAAAAAAAAAAACGAAAGGGGTACCACTGTCGTTTTTTTTTCCGGGACGAATTTTTGAGTTTCGATATCTCAGCTCTGGAAGGGTCTAGAGCCTCCATTTTTGCACTCAGGTTTAAGTCTCATGGCCCTCTATCAGAATCCAGAGTTTTGAGAAGATTGGAGAAACTTAATTTTTCGCCCCAAAAAAAAAAAAAAAACGAAAGGGGTACCACTGTCGTTTTTTTTCCGGTTCGAATTTTTGAGTTTCGATATCTCAGCTCTGGAAGGGTCTAGAGCCTCCATTTTTGCACGCAGGTCTAAGTCTCATGGCCCCCTATCAGAATCCAGAGTTTTGAGAAGATTGGAGAAACTTAATTTTTCGCCTGAAAAAAAAAAACGAAAGGGGTACCACTGTCGGTTTTTTTTCGGGTCGAATTTTTGAGTTTCGATATCTCAGCTCTGGAAGGGTCTAGAGCCTCCATTTTTGCACTCAGGTCTAAGTCTCATGGCCCTCTTTCAGAATCCAGAGTTTTGAGATGATTGGAGAAATATTATTTTTCGCCCGAAAAAAAAAAACGAAAGGGGTACCACTGTCGTTTTTTTTTCGGGTCGAATTTTGAGTTTCGATATCTCAGCTCTGGAAGGGTCTAGAGCCTCCATTTTTGCACTCAGGTCAAAGTCTCACAGCCCTCTATCAGAATCCAGAGTTTTGAGAAGATTGGAGAAACGTAATTTTTCGCCCAAAAATGGAAAAAAACGAAAGGGGTAACACTGTTGTTTTTTTTTCGGGTCGAAATTTTGAATTTTGATATCTCAGCTCTGGAAGGGTCTAGATCATCCATTTTTGCACTCAGGTCAAAGTCTCACAGCCCTCTATCAGAATCCAGAGTTTTGAGAAGATTGGAGACACTTAATTTTTCGCCCAAAAATGAAAAAAAACGAAAGGGGTAACACTGTCGTTTTTTTTCGGGTCGAAATTTTAAGTTTCGATATCTCAGCTCTGGAAGGGTCTAGAGCCTCCATTTTTGCACTCAGGTCAAAGTCTCACAGCCCTCTATCATAATCCAGAGTTTTGAGAAGATTGGAGAAACTTAATTTTTCGCCCGAAAACGAAAAAAAAAACGAAAGGGGTAAAACTGTCGTTTTTTTTTCGGGTCGAAATTTTGAAGTTTGATATCTCAGCTCTGGAAGGGTCTAGATCATCCATTTTTGCACTCAGGTCAAAGTCTCAGAGCCCTCTATCATAATCCAGAGTTTTGAGAAGATTGGAGAAACTTAATTTTTCACCCAAAAATGAAAAAAAAAAACGAAAGGGGTAAGACTGTCGTTTTTTTTTCGGGTCGAAATTTTGAGTTTCGATATCTCAGCTCTGGAAGGGTCTAGAGCCTCAATCTTTGCACTCAGGTCAAAGTCTCATGTCCCTCTATCAGAATTCAGAGTTTTGAGAAGATTGGAGACACTTAATTTTTCACCCAAAAATGAAAAAAAAAAAAACGAAAGGGGTAACACTGTCGTTTTTTTTTCGGGTCGAAATTTTGAATTTTGATATCTCAGTTCTGGAAGGGTCTAGATCATCCATTTTTGCACTCAGGTCAAAGTCTCACAGCCCTCTATCAGAATCCAGAGTTTTGAGAAGATTGGAGACGCTTAATTTTTCGCCCAAAAAAAAAAAACGAAAGGGGTACCACTGTCGTTTTTTTTTTCGGGTCGAATTTTGAGTTTCGATATTTCAGCTCTGGAAGGGTCTAGAGCCTCCATTTTTGCACTCAGGTCAAAGTCTCACAGCCCTCTATCAGAATCCAGAGTTTTGAGAAGATTGGAGAAACTTAATTTTTCGCCCCAAAAATGAAAAAAAAAAAAACGAAAGGGGTAACACTGTCGTTTTTTTTTTCGGGTCGAAAT
Source organism: Pimephales promelas (assembly GCF_988280905.1). NCBI lineage: Eukaryota > Metazoa > Chordata > Actinopteri > Cypriniformes > Leuciscidae > Pimephales > Pimephales promelas. Next base: position 29,058,478 of record NC_142773.1, read on the forward strand.
TTTGAGTTTCGATATCTCAGCTCTGGAAGGGTCTAGATCATCCATTTTTGCACTCAGGTCAAAGTCTCACAGCCCTCTATCAGAATCCAGAGTTTTGAGAAGATTGGAGAAACTTAATTTTTCTCCCAAAAATGAAAAAAAAAACGAAAGGGGTAGCACTGTCGTTTTTTTTCGGGTCGAAATTTTGAGTTTCTATATCTCAGCTCTGGAAGGGTCTAGAGCCTCCATTTTTGCACTCAGGTCAAAGTCTCACAGCCCTCTATCATAATCCAGAGTTTTGAGAAGATTGGAGAAACGTAATTTTTCCCCCAAAAATGAAAAAAAATGAAAGGGGTAACACCGTCGTTTTTTTTTCGGGTCGAAATTTTGAAGTTTGATATCTCAGCTCTGGAAGGGTCTAGATCATCCATTTTTGCACTCAGGTCAAAGTCTCAGAGTCCTCTATCATAATCCAGAGTTTTAAGAAGATTGGAGAAACTTAATTTTTCACCCGAGAACGAAAAAAACGAAAGGGGCAACACTGTCGTTTTTTTTTCGGGTCGAAATTTTGAATTTTGATATCTCAGCTCTGGAAGAGTCTAGAGCCTCCATTTTTGCACTCAGGTCAAAGTCTCACAGCCCTCTATCAGAATCCAGAGTTTTGAGAAGATTGGAGAAACTTAATTTTTCACCCAAAAATGAAAAAAACGAAAGAGGTAACACTGTCGTTTTTTTTTTCGGGTCGAAATTTTGAATTTTGATATCTCAGCTCTGGAAGGGTCTAGATCATCCATTTTTGCACTCAGGTCAAAGTCTCACAGCCCTCTATCAGACTCCAGAGTTTTGAGAAGATTGGAGAAACTTAATTTTTCGCCCAAAAATGAAAAAAAACGAAAGGGGTAACACTGACGTTTTTTTTTTCGGGTCGAAATTTTGAAGTTTGATATCTCAGCTCTGGAAGGGTCTAGATCATCCATTTTTGCACTCAGGTCAAAGTCTCAGAGCCCTCTATCATAATCCAGAGTTTTAAGAAGATTGGAGAAACTTAATTTTTCGCCCGAAAACGAAAAAAAAAACGAAAGGGGTAACACTGTCGTTTTTTTTTTCGGGTCGAAATTTTGAAGTTTGATATCTCAGCTCTGGAAGGGTCTAGATCATCCATTTTTGCACTCAGGTCAAAGTCTCAGAGCCCTCTATCATAATCCAGAGTTTTGAGAAGATTGGAGAAACTTAATTTTTCACCCAAAAATGAAAAAAAACGAAAGGGGTAACACTGTCGTTTTTTTTTCGGGTCGAAATTTTGAATTTTGATATCTCAGCTCTGGAAGGGTCTAGATCATCCATTTTTGCACTCAGGTCAAAGTCGCACAGCCCTCTATCAGAATCCAGAGTTTTGAGAAGATTGGAGAAACTTAATTTTTCGCCCAAAAATGAAAAAAAAAAAAAAACGAAAGGGGTAACACTGTCGTTTTTTTTTCGGGTCGAAATTTTGAAGTTTCGATATCTCAGCTCTGGAAGGGTCTAGAGCCTCCATTTTTGCACTCAGGTCAAAGTCTCACAGCCCTCTATCATAATCCAGAGTTTTGAGAAGATTGGAGAAACCTAATTTTTCGCCCAAAAATGAAAAAAAAAAAAACGAAAGGGGTAACACTGTCGTTTTTTTTTCGGGTCGAAATTTTGAGTTTCGATATCTCAGCTCTGGAAGGGTCTAGATCATCCATTTTTGCACTCAGGTCAAAGTCTCACAACCCTCTATCAGAATCCAGAGTTTTGAGAAGATTGGAGACACATAATTTTTCGCCCCAAAATGAAAAAAAATGAAAGGGGTAACACTGTCGGGTTTTTTTTCGGGTCGAAATTTTGAGTTTCGATATCTCAGCTCTGGAAGGGTCTAGAGCCTCCATTTTTGCACTCAGGTCAAAGTCTCACAGCCCTCTATCAGAATCCAGAGTTTTGAGAAGATTGGAGAAACTTAATTTTTCGCCCAAAAATGAAAAAAAAAAAAAAACGAAAGGGGTAACACTGTCGTTTTTTTTTTCGGGTCGAAATTTTTAATTTTGATATCTCATTTCTGGAAGGGTCTAGATCATCCATTTTTGCACTCAGGTCAAAGTCTCACAGCCCTCTATCAGAATCCGGAGTTTTGAGAAGATTGGAGACACTTAATTTTTCGCCCAAAAATGAAAAAAACGAAAGGGGTAACACTGTCATTTTTTTTCGGGTCGAAATTTTGAGTTTCGATATCTCAGCTCTGGAAGGGTCTAGAGCCTCCATTTTTGCACTCAGGTCAAAGTCTCACAGCCCTCTATCATAATCCAGAGTTTTGAGAAGATTGGAGAAACTTAATTTTTCACCCAAAAATGGAAAAAAACGAAAGGGGTACCACTGTCGTTTTTTTTTCGGGTCGAAATTTTGAAGTTTGATATCTCAGCTCTGGAAGGGTCTAGATCATCCATTTTTGCACTCAGGTCAAAGTCTCAGAGCCCTCTATCATAATCCAGAGTTTTAAGAAGATTGGAGAAACTTAATTTTTCGCCCGAAAACAAAAAAAAACGAAAGGGGTAACACTGTCGTTTTTTTTATGGGTCGAAATTTTGAAGTTTGATATCTTAGCTCTGGAAGGGTCTAGATCATCCATTTTTGCACTCAGGTCAAAGTCTCAGAGCCCTCTATCATAATCCAGAGTTTTGAGAAGATTGGAGAAACTTAATTTTTCGCCCAAAAATGAAAAAAAACGAAAGGGGTAACACTGTGGTTTTTTTTGCGGGTCGAAATTTTGAAGTTTGATATCTCAGCTCTGGAAGGGTCTAGATCATCCATTTTTGCACTCAGGTCAAAGTCTCAGAGCCCTCTATCATAATCCAGAGTTTTGAGAAGATTGGAGACACTTAATTTTTCGGCCAAAAATGAAAAAAAAAAACGAAAGGGGTAACACTGTCGTTTTTTTTTCGGGTCGAAATTTTGAGTTTCGATATCTCAGCTCTGGAAGGGTCTAGAGCCTCCATTTTTGCACTAAGGTCAAAGTCTCAGAGCCCTCTATCAGAATCCAGAGTTTTGAGAAGATTGGAGAAACTTAATTTTTCGCCCAAAAATGGAAAAAAACGAAAGGGGTAAGTAACACTGTCGTTTTTTTTTTCGGGTCGAAAATTTGAATGTTGATATCTCAGCTCTGGAAGGGTCTAGATCATCCATTTTTGCACTCAGGTCAAAGTCTCACAGCCCTCTATCATAATCCAGAGTTTTGAGAAGATTGGAGAAACTTAATTTTTCACCCAAAAATGGAAAAAAACGAAAGGGGTACCACTGTCGTTTTTTTTTCGGGTCGAAATTTTGAAGTTTGATATCTCAGCTCTGGAAGGGTCTAGATCATCCATTTTTGCACTCAGGTCAAAGTCTCAGAGCCCTCTATCATAATCCAGAGTTTTAAGAAGATTGGAGAAACTTAATTTTTCGCCCGAAAACAAAAAAAACCGAAAGGGGTAACACTGTCGTTTTTTTTATGGGTCGAAATTTTGAAGTTTGATATCTCAGCTCTGGAAGGGTCTAGATCATCCATTTTTGCACTCAGGTCAAAGTCTCAGAGCCCTCTATCATAATCCAGAGTTTTGAGAAGATTGGAGAAACTTAATTTTTCGCCCAAAAATGAAAAAAAACGAAAGGGGTAACACTGTGGTTTTTTTTGCGGGTCGAAATTTTGAAGTTTGATATCTCAGCTCTGGAAGGGTCTAGATCATCCATTTTTGCACTCAGGTCAAAGTCTCAGAGCCCTCTATCATAATCCAGAGTTTTGAGAAGATTGGAGACACTTAATTTTTCGGCCAAAAATGAAAAAAAAAAACGAAAGGGGTAACACTGTCGTTTTTTTTCGGGTCGAAATTTTGAGTTTCGATATCTCAGCTCTGGAAGGGTCTAGAGCCTCCATTTTTGCACTAAGGTCAAAGTCTCACAGTCCTCTATCAGAATCCAGAGTTTTGAGAAGATTGGAGAAACTTAATTTTTCGCCCAAAAATGAAAAAAAACGAAAGGGATAACATTGTCGGTTTTTTTTTCGGGTCGAAATTTTGAGTTTCGATATCTCAGCTCTGGAAGGGTCTAGAGCCTCCATTTTTGCACTCAGGTCAAAGTCTCACAGCCCTCTATCATAATCCAGAGTTTTGAGAAGATTGGAGAAACTTAATTTTTCGCCCAAAAATGAAAAAAAAAACGAAAGGGGTAACACTGTCATTTTTTTTCGGGTCGAAATTTTGAAGTTTTATATCTCAGCTCTGGAAGGGTCTAGATCATCCATTTTTGCACTCAGGTCAAATTCTCAGAGCCCTCTATCATAATCCAGAGTTTTGAGAAGATTGGAGAAACTTAATTTTTCGCCCAAAAATGAAAGAAAACGAAAGGGGTAACACTGTCGTTTTTTTTTCGGGTCGAAATTTTGAAGTTTGATATCTCAGCTCTGGAAGGGTCTAGATCATCCATTTTTGCACTCAGGTCAAAGTCTCACAGCCCTCTATCATAATCCAGAGTTTTGAGAAGATTGGAGAAACTTAATTTTTCGCCCAAAAATGAAAAAAACGAAAGGGGTAACACTGTCGTTTTTTTATCGGGTCGAAATTTTGAGTTTCGATATCTCAGCTCTGGAAGGGTCTAGAGCCTCCATTTTTGCACTCAGGTCAAAGTCTCACAGCCCTCTATCAGAATCCAGAGTTTTGAGAAGATTGGAGAAACTTAATTTTTCGCCCGAAAACGAAAAAAAACGAAAGGGGTAACACTGTCGGTTTTTTTTCTGGTCGAAATTTTGAAGTTTGATATCTCAGCTCTGGAAGGGTCTAGATCATCCATTTTTGCACTCAGGTCAAAGTCTCAGAGCCCTCTATCATTATCCAGAGTTTTGAGAAGATTGGAGACACTTAATTTTTCGCCCAAAAATGAAAAAAAACGAAAGGGGTAACACTGTCGTTTTTTTTTCGGGTCGAAATTTTGAGTTTCGATATCTCAGCTCTGGAAGGGTCTAGAGCCTCCATTTTTGCACTCAGGTCAAAGTCTCACAGCCCTCTATCTGAATCCAGAGTTTTGAGAAGATTGGAGAACCTTAATTTTTCGCCCAAAAATGAAAAAAAACGAAAGGGGTAATATTGTCGTTTTTTTTTCGGGTCGAAATTTTGAGTTTCGATATCTCAGCTCTGGAAGGGTCTAGAGCCTCCATTTTTGCACTCAGGTCAAAGTCTCACAGCCCTCTATCATAATCCAGAGATTTGAGAAGATTGGAGAAACTTAATTTTTCGCCCAAAAATAAAAAAAAACGTAAGGGGTACCACTGTCGTTTTTTTTTCTGGTCGAAATTTTGAGTTTCGATATCTCAGCTCTGGAAGGGTCTAGAGCCTCCATTTTTGCACTCAGGTCAAAGTCTCACAGCCCCCTATCATAATCCAGAGTTTTGAGAAGATTGGAGAAACTTAATTTTTCGCCCAAAAATGAAAGAAAACGAAAGGGGTAACACTGTCGTTTTTTTTTCGGGTCGAAATTTTGAAGTTTGATATCTCAGCTCTGGAAGGGTCTAGATCATCAATTTTTGCACTCAGGTCAAAGTCTCACAGCCCTCTATCATAATCCAGAGTTTTGAGAAGATTGGAGAAACTTAATTTTTCGCCCAAAAATGAAAAAAAACGAAAGGGGTAACACTGTCGTTTTTTTATCGGGTCGAAATTTTGAAGTTTGATATCTCAGCTCTGGAAGGGTCTAGATCATCCATTTTTGCACTCAGGTCAAAGTCTCACAGCCCTCTATCATAATCCAGAGTTTTGAGAAGATTGGAGAAACGTAATTTTTCGCCCAAAAATGGAAATGAACGAAAGGGGTAAGTAACACTGTCGTTTTTTTTTTTCAGGTCGAAATTTTGAATTTTGATATCTCAGCTCCGGAAGGGTCTAGATCATCCATTTTTGCACTCAGGTCAAAGTCTCACAGTCCTCTATCAGAATCCAGAGTTTTGAGAAGATTGGAGACACATAATTTTTCGCCCCAAAATGAAAAAAAACGAAAGGGGTAACACTGTCGGTTTTTTTTTTCGGGTCGAAATTTTGAGTTTCGATATCTCAGCTCTGGAAGGGTCTAGAGCCTCCATTTTTGCACTCAGGTCAAAGTCTCACAGCCCTCTATCAGAATCCAGAGTTTTGAGAAGATTGGAGAAACTTAATTTTTCGCCCAAAAATGAAAAAAAAAAAAAAAACGAAAGGGGTAACACTGTCGTTTTTTTTTCGGGTCGAAATTTTGAATTTTGATATCTCATTTCTGGAAGGGTCTAGATCATCCATTTTTGCACTCAGGTGAAAGTCTCACAGCCCTCTATCAGAATCCGGAGTTTTGAGAAGATTGGAGACACTTAATTTTTCGCCCAAAAATGAAAAAAAACGAAAGGGGTAACACTGTCATTTTTTTTCGGGTCGAAATTTTGAGTTTCGATATCTCAGCTGTGGAAGGGTCTAGAGCCTCCATTTTTGCACTCAGGTCAAAGTCTCACAGCCCTCTATCATAATCCAGAGTTTTGAGAAGATTGGAGAAACTTAATTTTTCACCCAAAAATGGAAAAAAACGAAAGGGGTACCACTGTCGTTTTTTTTTCGGGTCGAAATTTTGAAGTTTGATATCTCAGCTCTGGAAGGGTCTAGATCATCCATTTTTGCACTCAGGTCAAAGTCTCAGAGCCCTCTATCATAATCCAGAGTTTTAAGAAGATTGGAGAAACTTAATTTTTCGCCCGAAAAAAAAAAAAAAACGAAAGGGGTAACACTGTCGTTTTTTTTATGGGTCGAAATTTTGAAGTTTGATATCTCAGCTCTGGAAGGGTCTAGATCATCAATTTTTGCACTCAGGTCAAAGTCTCAGAGCCCTCTATCATAATCCAGAGTTTTGAGAAGATTGGAGAAACTTAATTTTTCGCCCAAAAATGAAAAAAAACGAAAGGGGTAACACTGTGGTTTTTTTTGCGGGTCGAAATTTTGAAGTTTGATATCTCAGCTCTGGAAGGGTCTAGATCATCCATTTTTGCACTCAGGTCAAAGTCGCACAGCCCTCTATCAGAATCCAGAGTTTTGAGAAGATTGGAGACACATAATTTTTCGCCCGAAAACGAAAAAAAAACGAAAGGGGTAACACTGACGTTTTTTTATCGGGTCGAAATTTTGAGTTTCGATATCTCAGCTCTGGAAGGGTCTAGAGCCTCCATTTTTGCACTCAGGTCAAAGTCTCACAGCCCTCTGTCATAATCCAGAGTTTTGAGAAGATTGGAGAAACTTAATTTTTCGCCCAAAAATGAAAAAAAAAACGAAAGGGGTAACACTGTCGTTTTTTTTCGGGTCGAAATTTTGAAGTTTGATATCTCAGCTCTGGAAGGGTCTAGATCATCCATTTTTGCACTCAGGTCAAAGTCTCACAGCCCTCTATCATAATCCAGAGTTTTGAGAAGATTGGAGACACTTAATTTTTCGCCCAAAAATGAAAAAAAAACGAAAGGGGTAAGTAACACTGTCGTTTTTTTTTTCGGGTCGAAATTTTGAGTTTCGATATCTCAGCTCTGGAAGGGTCTAGAGCCTCCATTTTTGCACTCAGGTCAAAGTCTCACAGCCCTCTATCAGAATCCAGAGTTTTGAGAAGATTGGAGACACATAATTTTTCGCCCAAAAATGAAAAAAAAAACGAAAGGGGTAACACTGTCGTTTTTTTTTTCGGGTCGAAATTTTGAGTTTCGATATCTCAGCTCTGGAAGGGTCTAGAGCCTCCATTTTTGCACTCAGGTCAAAGTCTCACAGTCCTCTATCAGAATCCAGAGTTTTGAGAAGATTGGAGAAACTTAATTTTTCGCCCAAAAATGAAAAAAAAAAAAAACGAAAGGGGTAACACTGTCGTTTTTTTTTTCGGGTCGAAATTTTGAATTTTGATATCTCATTTCTGGAAGGGTCTAGATCATCCATTTTTGCACTCAGGTCAAAGTCTCACAGCCCTCTATCAGAATCCAGAGTTTTGAGAAGATTGGAGACACTTAATTTTTCGCCCAAAAATGAAAAAAAAATGAAAGGGGTAACACTGTCATTTTTTTTTCGGGTCGAAATTTTGAGTTTCGATATCTCAGCTCTGGAAGGGTCTAGAGCCTCCATTTTTGCACTCAGGTCAAAGTCTCACAGCCATCTATCATAATCCAGAGTTTTGAGAAGATTGGAGAAACTTAATTTTTCGCCCAAAAATGGAAAAAAACGAAAGGGGTAACACTGTCGTTTTTTTTTTCGGGTCGAAATTTTGAAGTTTGATATCTCAGCTCTGGAAGGGTCTAGATCATCCATTTTTGCACTCAGGTCAAAGTCTCAGAGCCCTCTATCATAATCCAGAGTTTTGAGAAGATTGGAGACACTTAATTTTTCGCCCAAAAATGAAAAAAAAACGAAAGGGGTAACACTGTCGTTTTTTTTTTCGGGTCGAAATTTTGAGTTTCGATATCTCAGCTCTGGAAGGGTCTAGAGCCTCCATTTTTGCACTCAGGTCAAAGTCTCACAGCCCTCTATCAGAATCCAGAGTTTTGAGAAGATTGGAGACACTTAATTTTTCGCCCAAAAATGAAAAAAAACGAAAGGGGTAACACTGTCATTTTTTTTTCGGGTCGAAATTTTGAGTTTCGATATCTCAGCTCTGGAAGGGTCTAGAGCCTCCATTTTTGCACTCAGGTCAAAGTCTCACAGCCCTCTATCATAATCCAGAGATTTGAGAAGATTGGAGAAACTTAATTTTTCGCCCAAAAATTAAAAAAAACGTAAGGGGTACCACTGTCGTTTTTTTTTCTGGTCGAAATTTTGAGTTTCGATATCTCAGCTCTGGAAGGGTCTAGAGCCTCCATTTTTGCACTCAGGTCAAAGTCTCACAGCCCCCTATCATAATCCAGAGTTTTGAGAAGATTGGAGAAACTTAATTTTTCGCCCAAAAATGAAAGAAAACGAAAGGGGTAACACTGTCGTTTTTTTTTTCGGGTCGAAATTTTGAAGTTTGATATCTCAGCTCTGGAAGGGTCTAGATCATCCATTTTTGCACTCAGGTCAAAGTCTCACAGCCCTCTATCATAATCCAGAGTTTTGAGAAGATTGGAGAAACTTAATTTTTCGCCCAAAAATGAAAAAAAACGAAAGGGGTAACACTGTCGTTTTTTTATCGGGTCGAAATTTTGAGTTTCGATATCTCAGCTCTGGAAGGGTCTAGAGCCTCCATTTTTGCACTCAGGTCAAAGTCTCACAGCCCTCTATCATAATCCAGAGCTTTGAGAAGATTGGAGAAACTTAATTTTTCGCCCAAAAATTAAAAAAAACGTAAGGGGTACCACTGTTGTTTTTTTTTCTGGTCGAAATTTTGAGTTTCGATATCTCAGCTCTGGAAGGGTCTAGAGCCTCCATTTTTGCACTCAGGTCAAAGTCTCACAGCCCCCTATCATAATCCAGAGTTTTGAGAAGATTGGAGAAACTTAATTTTTCGCCCAAAAATGAAAGAAAACGAAAGGGGTAACACTGTCGTTTTTTTTTCGGGTCGAAATTTTGAAGTTTGATATCTCAGCTCTGGAAGGGTCTAGATCATCCATTTTTGCACTCAGGTCAAAGTCTCACAGCCCTCTATCATAATCCAGAGTTTTGAGAAGATTGGAGAAACTTAATTTTTCGCCCAAAAATGAAAAAAAACGAAAGGGGTAACACTGTCGTTTTTTTATCGGGTCGAAATTTTGAAGTTTGATATCTCAGCTCTGGAAGGGTCTAGATCATCCATTTTTGCACTCAGGTCAAAGTCTCACAGCCCTCTATTAGAATCCAGAGTTTTGAGAAGATTGGAGACACCTAATTTTTCGCCCAAAAATGAAAAAAAACGAAAGGGGTAACACTGTCATTTTTTTTTCGGGTCGAAATTTTGAGTTTCGATATCTCAGCTCTGGAAGGGTCTAGAGCCTCCATTTTTGCACTCAGGTCAAAGTCTCACAGCCCTCTATCATAATCCAGAGTTTTGAGAAGATTGGAGAAACTTAATTTTTCGCCCGAAAACAAAAAAAACCGAAAGGGGTAACACTGTCGTTTTTTTTTCGGGTCGAAATTTTGAAGTTTGATATCTCAGCTCTGGAAGGGTCTAGATCATCCATTTTTGCACTCAGGTCAAAGTCTCACAGCCCTCTATCATAATCCAGAGTTTTGAGAAGATTGGAGAAACTTAATTTTTCGCCCAAAAATGAAAAAAAAAAACGAAAGGGGTAACACTGTCATTTTTTTTCGGGTCGAAATTTTGAAGTTTTATATCTCAGCTCTGGAAGGGTCTAGATCATCCATTTTTGCACTCAGGTCAAAGTCTCAGAGCCCTCTATCATAATCCAGAGTTTTGAGAAGATTGGAGAAACTTAATTTTTCGCCCAAAAATGAAAGAAAACGAAAGGGGTAACACTGTCGTTTTTTTTTCGGGTCGAAATTTTGAAGTTTGATATCTCAGCTCTGGAAGGGTCTAGATCATCCATTTTTGCACTCAGGTCAAAGTCTCACAGCCCTCTATCATAATCCAGAGTTTTGAGAAGATTGGAGAAACTTAATTTTTCGCCCAAAAATGAAAAAAACGAAAGGGGTAACACTGTCGTTTTTTTATCGGGTCGAAATTTTGAGTTTCGATATCTCAGCTCTGGAAGGGTCTAGAGCCTCCATTTTTGCACTCAGGTCAAAGTCTCACAGCCCTCTATCAGAATCCAGAGTTTTGAGAAGATTGGAGAAACTTAATTTTTCGCCCGAAAACGAAAAAAAACGAAAGGGGTAACACTGTCGGTTTTTTTTCTGGTCGAAATTTTGAAGTTTGATATCTCAGCTCTGGAAGGGTCTAGATCATCCATTTTTGCACTCAGGTCAAAGTCTCAGAGCCCTCTATCATTATCCAGAGTTTTGAGAAGATTGGAGACACTTAATTTTTCGCCCAAAAATGAAAAAAAACGAAAGGGGTAACACTGTCGTTTTTTTTTCGGGTCGAAATTTTGAGTTTCGATATCTCAGCTCTGGAAGGGTCTAGAGCCTCCATTTTTGCACTCAGGTCAAAGTCTCACAGCCCTCTATCTGAATCCAGAGTTTTGAGAAGATTGGAGACACCTAATTTTTCGCCCAAAAATGAAAAAAAACGAAAGGGGTAACACTGTCATTTTTTTTCGGGTCGAAATTTTGAGTTTTCGATATCTCAGCTCTGGAAGGGTCTAGAGCCTCCATTTTTGCACTCAGGTCAAAGTCTCACAGCCCTCTATCAGAATCCAGAGTTTTGAGAAGATTGGAGAAACTTAATTTTTCGCCCAAAAATGAAAAAAAAAAAAAAACGAAAGGGGTAACACTGTCGTTTTTTTTTTCGGGTCGAAATTTTTAATTTTGATATCTCATTTCTGGAAGGGTCTAGATCATCCATTTTTGCACTCAGGTCAAAGTCTCACAGCCCTCTATCAGAATCCGGAGTTTTGAGAAGATTGGAGACACTTAATTTTTCGCCCAAAAATGAAAAAAACGAAAGGGGTAACACTGTCATTTTTTTTCGGGTCGAAATTTTGAGTTTCGATATCTCAGCTCTGGAAGGGTCTAGAGCCTCCATTTTTGCACTCAGGTCAAAGTCTCACAGCCCTCTATCATAATCCAGAGTTTTGAGAAGATTGGAGAAACTTAATTTTTCACCCAAAAATGGAAAAAAACGAAAGGGGTACCACTGTCGTTTTTTTTTCGGGTCGAAATTTTGAAGTTTGATATCTCAGCTCTGGAAGGGTCTAGATCATCCATTTTTGCACTCAGGTCAAAGTCTCAGAGCCCTCTATCATAATCCAGAGTTTTAAGAAGATTGGAGAAACTTAATTTTTCGCCCGAAAACAAAAAAAAACGAAAGGGGTAACACTGTCGTTTTTTTTATGGGTCGAAATTTTGAAGTTTGATATCTTAGCTCTGGAAGGGTCTAGATCATCCATTTTTGCACTCAGGTCAAAGTCTCAGAGCCCTCTATCATAATCCAGAGTTTTGAGAAGATTGGAGAAACTTAATTTTTCGCCCAAAAATGAAAAAAAACGAAAGGGGTAACACTGTGGTTTTTTTTGCGGGTCGAAATTTTGAAGTTTGATATCTCAGCTCTGGAAGGGTCTAGATCATCCATTTTTGCACTCAGGTCAAAGTCTCAGAGCCCTCTATCATAATCCAGAGTTTTGAGAAGATTGGAGACACTTAATTTTTCGGCCAAAAATGAAAAAAAAAAACGAAAGGGGTAACACTGTCGTTTTTTTTTCGGGTCGAAATTTTGAGTTTCGATATCTCAGCTCTGGAAGGGTCTAGAGCCTCCATTTTTGCACTAAGGTCAAAGTCTCACAGTCCTCTATCAGAATCCAGAGTTTTGAGAAGATTGGAGAAACTTAATTTTTCGCCCAAAAATGGAAAAAAACGAAAGGGGTAAGTAACACTGTCGTTTTTTTTTTCGGGTCGAAAATTTGAATGTTGATATCTCAGCTCTGGAAGGGTCTAGATCATCCATTTTTGCACTCAGGTCAAAGTCTCACAGCCCTCTATCATAATCCAGAGTTTTGAGAAGATTGGAGAAACTTAATTTTTCACCCAAAAATGGAAAAAAACGAAAGGGGTACCACTGTCGTTTTTTTTTTCGGGTCGAAATTTTGAAGTTTGATATCTCAGCTCTGGAAGGGTCTAGATCATCCATTTTTGCACTCAGGTCAAAGTCTCAGAGCCCTCTATCATAATCCAGAGTTTTAAGAAGATTGGAGAAACTTAATTTTTCGCCCGAAAACAAAAAAAACCGAAAGGGGTAACACTGTCGTTTTTTTTATGGGTCGAAATTTTGAAGTTTGATATCTCAGCTCTGGAAGGGTCTAGATCATCCATTTTTGCACTCAGGTCAAAGTCTCAGAGCCCTCTATCATAATCCAGAGTTTTGAGAAGATTGGAGAAACTTAATTTTTCGCCCAAAAATGAAAAAAAACGAAAGGGGTAACACTGTGGTTTTTTTTGCGGGTCGAAATTTTGAAGTTTGATATCTCAGCTCTGGAAGGGTCTAGATCATCCATTTTTGCACTCAGGTCAAAGTCTCAGAGCCCTCTATCATAATCCAGAGTTTTGAGAAGATTGGAGACACTTAATTTTTCGGCCAAAAATGAAAAAAAAAAACGAAAGGGGTAACACTGTCGTTTTTTTTCGGGTCGAAATTTTGAGTTTCGATATCTCAGCTCTGGAAGGGTCTAGAGCCTCCATTTTTGCACTAAGGTCAAAGTCTCACAGTCCTCTATCAGAATCCAGAGTTTTGAGAAGATTGGAGAAACTTAATTTTTCGCCCAAAAATGAAAAAAAACGAAAGGGATAACATTGTCGGTTTTTTTTTCGGGTCGAAATTTTGAGTTTCGATATCTCAGCTCTGGAAGGGTCTAGAGCCTCCATTTTTGCACTCAGGTCAAAGTCTCACAGCCCTCTATCATAATCCAGAGTTTTGAGAAGATTGGAGAAACTTAATTTTTCGCCCAAAAATGAAAAAAAAAACGAAAGGGGTAACACTGTCATTTTTTTTCGGGTCGAAATTTTGAAGTTTTATATCTCAGCTCTGGAAGGGTCTAGATCATCCATTTTTGCACTCAGGTCAAAGTCTCAGAGCCCTCTATCATAATCCAGAGTTTTGAGAAGATTGGAGAAACTTAATTTTTCGCCCAAAAATGAAAGAAAACGAAAGGGGTAACACTGTCGTTTTTTTTTCGGGTCGAAATTTTGAAGTTTGATATCTCAGCTCTGGAAGGGTCTAGATCATCCATTTTTGCACTCAGGTCAAAGTCTCACAGCCCTCTATCATAATCCAGAGTTTTGAGAAGATTGGAGAAACTTAATTTTTCGCCCAAAAATGAAAAAAACGAAAGGGGTAACACTGTCGTTTTTTTATCGGGTCGAAATTTTGAGTTTCGATATCTCAGCTCTGGAAGGGTCTAGAGCCTCCATTTTTGCACTCAGGTCAAAGTCTCACAGCCCTCTATCAGAATCCAGAGTTTTGAGAAGATTGGAGAAACTTAATTTTTCGCCCGAAAACGAAAAAAAACGAAAGGGGTAACACTGTCGGTTTTTTTTCTGGTCGAAATTTTGAAGTTTGATATCTCAGCTCTGGAAGGGTCTAGAGCCTCCATTTTTGCACTCAGGTCAAAGTCTCACAGCCCTCTATCATAATCCAGAGATTTGAGAAGATTGGAGAAACTTAATTTTTCGCCCAAAAATAAAAAAAAACGTAAGGGGTACCACTGTCGTTTTTTTTTCTGGTCGAAATTTTGAGTTTCGATATCTCAGCTCTGGAAGGGTCTAGAGCCTCCATTTTTGCACTCAGGTCAAAGTCTCACAGCCCCCTATCATAATCCAGAGTTTTGAGAAGATTGGAGAAACTTAATTTTTCGCCCAAAAATGAAAGAAAACGAAAGGGGTAACACTGTCGTTTTTTTTTCGGGTCGAAATTTTGAAGTTTGATATCTCAGCTCTGGAAGGGTCTAGATCATCAATTTTTGCACTCAGGTCAAAGTCTCACAGCCCTCTATCATAATCCAGAGTTTTGAGAAGATTGGAGAAACTTAATTTTTCGCCCAAAAATGAAAAAAAACGAAAGGGGTAACACTGTCGTTTTTTTATCGGGTCGAAATTTTGAAGTTTGATATCTCAGCTCTGGAAGGGTCTAGATCATCCATTTTTGCACTCAGGTCAAAGTCTCACAGCCCTCTATCATAATCCAGAGTTTTGAGAAGATTGGAGAAACGTAATTTTTCGCCCAAAAATGGAAAAGAACGAAAGGGGTAAGTAACACTGTCGTTTTTTTTTTTCAGGTCGAAATTTTGAATTTTGATATCTCAGCTCCGGAAGGGTCTAGATCATCCATTTTTGCACTCAGGTCAAAGTCTCACAGTCCTCTATCAGAATCCAGAGTTTTGAGAAGATTGGAGACACATAATTTTTCGCCCCAAAATGAAAAAAAACGAAAGGGGTAACACTGTCGGTTTTTTTTTTCGGGTCGAAATTTTGAGTTTCGATATCTCAGCTCTGGAAGGGTCTAGAGCCTCCATTTTTGCACTCAGGTCAAAGTCTCACAGCCCTCTATCAGAATCCAGAGTTTTGAGAAGATTGGAGAAACTTAATTTTTCGCCCAAAAATGAAAAAAAAAAAAAAAAACGAAAGGGGTAACACTGTCGTTTTTTTTTCGGGTCGAAATTTTGAATTTTGATATCTCATTTCTGGAAGGGTCTAGATCATCCATTTTTGCACTCAGGTGAAAGTCTCACAGCCCTCTATCAGAATCCGGAGTTTTGAGAAGATTGGAGACACTTAATTTTTCGCCCAAAAATGAAAAAAAACGAAAGGGGTAACACTGTCATTTTTTTTCGGGTCGAAATTTTGAGTTTCGATATCTCAGCTGTGGAAGGGTCTAGAGCCTCCATTTTTGCACTCAGGTCAAAGTCTCACAGCCCTCTATCATAATCCAGAGTTTTGAGAAGATTGGAGAAACTTAATTTTTCACCCAAAAATGGAAAAAAACGAAAGGGGTACCACTGTCGTTTTTTTTTCGGGTCGAAATTTTGAAGTTTGATATCTCAGCTCTGGAAGGGTCTAGATCATCCATTTTTGCACTCAGGTCAAAGTCTCAGAGCCCTCTATCATAATCCAGAGTTTTAAGAAGATTGGAGAAACTTAATTTTTCGCCCGAAAAAAAAAAAAAAACGAAAGGGGTAACACTGTCGTTTTTTTTATGGGTCGAAATTTTGAAGTTTGATATCTCAGCTCTGGAAGGGTCTAGATCATCAATTTTTGCACTCAGGTCAAAGTCTCAGAGCCCTCTATCATAATCCAGAGTTTTGAGAAGATTGGAGAAACTTAATTTTTCGCCCAAAAATGAAAAAAAACGAAAGGGGTAACACTGTGGTTTTTTTTGCGGGTCGAAATTTTGAAGTTTGATATCTCAGCTCTGGAAGGGTCTAGATCATCCATTTTTGCACTCAGGTCAAAGTCGCACAGCCCTCTATCAGAATCCAGAGTTTTGAGAAGATTGGAGACACATAATTTTTCGCCCGAAAACGAAAAAAAAACGAAAGGGGTAACACTGACGTTTTTTTATCGGGTCGAAATTTTGAGTTTCGATATCTCAGCTCTGGAAGGGTCTAGAGCCTCCATTTTTGCACTCAGGTCAAAGTCTCACAGCCCTCTGTCATAATCCAGAGTTTTGAGAAGATTGGAGAAACTTAATTTTTCGCCCAAAAATGAAAAAAAAAACGAAAGGGGTAACACTGTCGTTTTTTTTTCGGGTCGAAATTTTGAAGTTTGATATCTCAGCTCTGGAAGGGTCTAGATCATCCATTTTTGCACTCAGGTCAAAGTCTCACAGCCCTCTATCATAATCCAGAGTTTTGAGAAGATTGGAGACACTTAATTTTTCGCCCAAAAATGAAAAAAAAAACGAAAGGGGTAAGTAACACTGTCGTTTTTTTTTTCGGGTCGAAATTTTGAGTTTCGATATCTCAGCTCTGGAAGGGTCTAGAGCCTCCATTTTTGCACTCAGGTCAAAGTCTCACAGCCCTCTATCAGAATCCAGAGTTTTGAGAAGATTGGAGACACATAATTTTTCGCCCAAAAATGAAAAAAAAAACGAAAGGGGTAACACTGTCGTTTTTTTTTTCGGGTCGAAATTTTGAGTTTCGATATCTCAGCTCTGGAAGGGTCTAGAGCCTCCATTTTTGCACTCAGGTCAAAGTCTCACAGTCCTCTATCAGAATCCAGAGTTTTGAGAAGATTGGAGAAACTTAATTTTTCGCCCAAAAATGAAAAAAAAAAAAAAAACGAAAGGGGTAACACTGTCGTTTTTTTTTTCGGGTCGAAATTTTGAATTTTGATATCTCATTTCTGGAAGGGTCTAGATCATCCATTTTTGCACTCAGGTCAAAGTCTCACAGCCCTCTATCAGAATCCAGAGTTTTGAGAAGATTGGAGACACTTAATTTTTCGCCCAAAAATGAAAAAAAAATGAAAGGGGTAACACTGTCATTTTTTTTTCGGGTCGAAATTTTGAGTTTCGATATCTCAGCTCTGGAAGGGTCTAGAGCCTCCATTTTTGCACTCAGGTCAAAGTCTCACAGCCATCTATCATAATCCAGAGTTTTGAGAAGATTGGAGAAACTTAATTTTTCGCCCAAAAATGGAAAAAAACGAAAGGGGTACCACTGTCGTTTTTTTTTCGGGTCGAAATTTTGAAGTTTGATATCTCAGCTCTGGAAGGGTCTAGATCATCCATTTTTGCACTCAGGTCAAAGTCTCAGAGCCCTCTATCATAATCCAGAGTTTTAAGAAGATTGGAGAAACTTAATTTTTCGCCCGAAAAAAAAAAAAAAACGAAAGGGGTAACACTGTCGTTTTTTTTATGGGTCGAAATTTTGAAGTTTGATATCTCAGCTCTGGAAGGGTCTAGATCATCAATTTTTGCACTCAGGTCAAAGTCTCAGAGCCCTCTATCATAATCCAGAGTTTTGAGAAGATTGGAGAAACTTAATTTTTCGCCCAAAAATGAAAAAAAACGAAAGGGGTAACACTGTGGTTTTTTTTGCGGGTCGAAATTTTGAAGTTTGATATCTCAGCTCTGGAAGGGTCTAGATCATCCATTTTTGCACTCAGGTCAAAGTCGCACAGCCCTCTATCAGAATCCAGAGTTTTGAGAAGATTGGAGACACATAATTTTTCGCCCGAAAACGAAAAAAAAACGAAAGGGGTAACACTGACGTTTTTTTATCGGGTCGAAATTTTGAGTTTCGATATCTCAGCTCTGGAAGGGTCTAGAGCCTCCATTTTTGCACTCAGGTCAAAGTCTCACAGCCCTCTGTCATAATCCAGAGTTTTGAGAAGATTGGAGAAACTTAATTTTTCGCCCAAAAATGAAAAAAAAAACGAAAGGGGTAACACTGTCGTTTTTTTTTCGGGTCGAAATTTTGAAGTTTGATATCTCAGCTCTGGAAGGGTCTAGATCATCCATTTTTGCACTCAGGTCAAAGTCTCACAGCCCTCTATCATAATCCAGAGTTTTGAGAAGATTGGAGACACTTAATTTTTCGCCCAAAAATGAAAAAAAAACGAAAGGGGTAAGTAACACTGTCGTTTTTTTTTTCGGGTCGAAATTTTGAGTTTCGATATCTCAGCTCTGGAAGGGTCTAGAGCCTCCATTTTTGCACTCAGGTCAAAGTCTCACAGCCCTCTATCAGAATCCAGAGTTTTGAGAAGATTGGAGACACATAATTTTTCGCCCAAAAATGAAAAAAAAAACGAAAGGGGTAACACTGTCGTTTTTTTTTTCGGGTCGAAATTTTGAGTTTCGATATCTCAGCTCTGGAAGGGTCTAGAGCCTCCATTTTTGCACTCAGGTCAAAGTCTCACAGTCCTCTATCAGAATCCAGAGTTTTGAGAAGATTGGAGAAACTTAATTTTTCGCCCAAAAATGAAAAAAAAAAAAAAACGAAAGGGGTAACACTGTCGTTTTTTTTTTCGGGTCGAAATTTTGAATTTTGATATCTCATTTCTGGAAGGGTCTAGATCATCCATTTTTGCACTCAGGTCAAAGTCTCACAGCCCTCTATCAGAATCCAGAGTTTTGAGAAGATTGGAGACACTTAATTTTTCGCCCAAAAATGAAAAAAAAATGAAAGGGGTAACACTGTCATTTTTTTTTCGGGTCGAAATTTTGAGTTTCGATATCTCAGCTCTGGAAGGGTCTAGAGCCTCCATTTTTGCACTCAGGTCAAAGTCTCACAGCCATCTATCATAATCCAGAGTTTTGAGAAGATTGGAGAAACTTAATTTTTCGCCCAAAAATGGAAAAAAACGAAAGGGGTAACACTGTCGTTTTTTTTTTCGGGTCGAAATTTTGAAGTTTGATATCTCAGCTCTGGAAGGGTCTAGATCATCCATTTTTGCACTCAGGTCAAAGTCTCAGAGCCCTCTATCATAATCCAGAGTTTTGAGAAGATTGGAGACACTTAATTTTTCGCCCAAAAATGAAAAAAAAACGAAAGGGGTAACACTGTCGTTTTTTTTTTCGGGTCGAAATTTTGAGTTTCGATATCTCAGCTCTGGAAGGGTCTAGAGCCTCCATTTTTGCACTCAGGTCAAAGTCTCACAGCCCTCTATCAGAATCCAGAGTTTTGAGAAGATTGGAGACACTTAATTTTTCGCCCAAAAATGAAAAAAAACGAAAGGGGTAACACTGTCATTTTTTTTTCGGGTCGAAATTTTGAGTTTCGATATCTCAGCTCTGGAAGGGTCTAGAGCCTCCATTTTTGCACTCAGGTCAAAGTCTCACAGCCCTCTATCATAATCCAGAGATTTGAGAAGATTGGAGAAACTTAATTTTTCGCCCAAAAATTAAAAAAAACGTAAGGGGTACCACTGTCGTTTTTTTTTCTGGTCGAAATTTTGAGTTTCGATATCTCAGCTCTGGAAGGGTCTAGAGCCTCCATTTTTGCACTCAGGTCAAAGTCTCACAGCCCCCTATCATAATCCAGAGTTTTGAGAAGATTGGAGAAACTTAATTTTTCGCCCAAAAATGAAAGAAAACGAAAGGGGTAACACTGTCGTTTTTTTTTTCGGGTCGAAATTTTGAAGTTTGATATCTCAGCTCTGGAAGGGTCTAGATCATCCATTTTTGCACTCAGGTCAAAGTCTCACAGCCCTCTATCATAATCCAGAGTTTTGAGAAGATTGGAGAAACTTAATTTTTCGCCCAAAAATGAAAAAAAACGAAAGGGGTAACACTGTCGTTTTTTTATCGGGTCGAAATTTTGAGTTTCGATATCTCAGCTCTGGAAGGGTCTAGAGCCTCCATTTTTGCACTCAGGTCAAAGTCTCACAGCCCTCTATCATAATCCAGAGCTTTGAGAAGATTGGAGAAACTTAATTTTTCGCCCAAAAATTAAAAAAAACGTAAGGGGTACCACTGTTGTTTTTTTTTCTGGTCGAAATTTTGAGTTTCGATATCTCAGCTCTGGAAGGGTCTAGAGCCTCCATTTTTGCACTCAGGTCAAAGTCTCACAGCCCCCTATCATAATCCAGAGTTTTGAGAAGATTGGAGAAACTTAATTTTTCGCCCAAAAATGAAAGAAAACGAAAGGGGTAACACTGTCGTTTTTTTTTCGGGTCGAAATTTTGAAGTTTGATATCTCAGCTCTGGAAGGGTCTAGATCATCCATTTTTGCACTCAGGTCAAAGTCTCACAGCCCTCTATCATAATCCAGAGTTTTGAGAAGATTGGAGACACCTAATTTTTCGCCCAAAAATGAAAAAAAACGAAAGGGGTAACACTGTCATTTTTTTTTCGGGTCGAAATTTTGAGTTTCGATATCTCAGCTCTGGAAGGGTCTAGAGCCTCCATTTTTGCACTCAGGTCAAAGTCTCACAGCCCTCTATCATAATCCAGAGTTTTGAGAAGATTGGAGAAACTTAATTTTTCGCCCGAAAACAAAAAAAACCGAAAGGGGTAACACTGTCGTTTTTTTTTCGGGTCGAAATTTTGAAGTTTGATATCTCAGCTCTGGAAGGGTCTAGATCATCCATTTTTGCACTCAGGTCAAAGTCTCACAGCCCTCTATCATAATCCAGAGTTTTGAGAAGATTGGAGAAACTTAATTTTTCGCCCAAAAATGAAAAAAAAAAACGAAAGGGGTAACACTGTCATTTTTTTTCGGGTCGAAATTTTGAAGTTTTATATCTCAGCTCTGGAAGGGTCTAGATCATCCATTTTTGCACTCAGGTCAAAGTCTCAGAGCCCTCTATCATAATCCAGAGTTTTGAGAAGATTGGAGAAACTTAATTTTTCGCCCAAAAATGAAAGAAAACGAAAGGGGTAACACTGTCGTTTTTTTTTCGGGTCGAAATTTTGAAGTTTGATATCTCAGCTCTGGAAGGGTCTAGATCATCCATTTTTGCACTCAGGTCAAAGTCTCACAGCCCTCTATCATAATCCAGAGTTTTGAGAAGATTGGAGAAACTTAATTTTTCGCCCAAAAATGAAAAAAACGAAAGGGGTAACACTGTCGTTTTTTTATCGGGTCGAAATTTTGAGTTTCGATATCTCAGCTCTGGAAGGGTCTAGAGCCTCCATTTTTGCACTCAGGTCAAAGTCTCACAGCCCTCTATCAGAATCCAGAGTTTTGAGAAGATTGGAGAAACTTAATTTTTCGCCCGAAAACGAAAAAAAACGAAAGGGGTAACACTGTCGGTTTTTTTTCTGGTCGAAATTTTGAAGTTTGATATCTCAGCTCTGGAAGGGTCTAGATCATCCATTTTTGCACTCAGGTCAAAGTCTCAGAGCCCTCTATCATTATCCAGAGTTTTGAGAAGATTGGAGACACTTAATTTTTCGCCCAAAAATGAAAAAAAACGAAAGGGGTAACACTGTCGTTTTTTTTTCGGGTCGAAATTTTGAGTTTCGATATCTCAGCTCTGGAAGGGTCTAGAGCCTCCATTTTTGCACTCAGGTCAAAGTCTCACAGCCCTCTATCTGAATCCAGAGTTTTGAGAAGATTGGAGACACCTAATTTTTCGCCCAAAAATGAAAAAAAACGAAAGGGGTAACACTGTCATTTTTTTTCGGGTCGAAATTTTGAGTTTCGATATCTCAGCTCTGGAAGGGTCTAGAGCCTCCATTTTTGCACTCAGGTCAAAGTCTCACAGCCCTCTATCATAATCCAGAGTTTTGAGAAGATTGGAGAAACTTAATTTTTCGCCCGAAAACAAAAAAAAACGAAAGGGGTAACACTGTCGTTTTTTTATCGGGTCGAAATTTTGAGTTTCGATATCTCAGCTCTGGAAGGGTCTAGAGCCTCCATTTTTGCACTCAGGTCAAAGTCTCACAGCCCTCTATCAAAATCCAGAGTTTTGAGAAGATTGGAGAAACTTAATTTTTCGCCCGAAAACGAAAAAAAACGAAAGGGGTAACACTGTCGGTTTTTTTTCTGGTCGAAATTTTGAAGTTTGATATCTCAGCTCTGGAAGGGTCTAGATCATCCATTTTTGCACTCAGGTCAAAGTCTCAGAGCCCTCTATCATTATCCAGAGTTTTGAGAAGATTGGAGACACTTAATTTTTCGCCCAAAAATGAAAAAAAACGAAAGGGGTAACACTGTCGTTTTTTTTTCGGGTCGAAATTTTGAGTTTCGATATCTCAGCTCTGGAAGGGTCTAGAGCCTCCATTTTTGCACTCAGGTCAAAGTCTCACAGCCCTCTATCTGAATCCAGAGTTTTGAGAAGATTGGAGAACCTTAATTTTTCGCCCAAAAATGAAAAAAAACGAAAGGGGTAATATTGTCGTTTTTTTTTTCGGGTCGAAATTTTGAGTTTCGATATCTCAGCTCTGGAAGGGTCTAGAGCCTCCATTTTTGCACTCAGGTCAAAGTCTCACAGCCCTCTATCATAATCCAGAGATTTGAGAAGATTGGAGAAACTTAATTTTTCGCCCAAAAATTAAAAAAAACGTAAGGGGTACCACTGTCGTTTTTTTTTTCTGGTCGAAATTTTGAGTTTCGATATCTCAGCTCTGGAAGGGTCTAGAGCCTCCATTTTTGCACTCAGGTCAAAGTCTCACAGCCCCCTATCATAATCCAGAGTTTTGAGAAGATTGGAGAAACTTAATTTTTCGCCC
Organism: Pimephales promelas; assembly: GCF_988280905.1. Taxonomy (NCBI): domain Eukaryota; kingdom Metazoa; phylum Chordata; class Actinopteri; order Cypriniformes; family Leuciscidae; genus Pimephales; species Pimephales promelas. Next base: position 29,081,152 of record NC_142773.1, read on the forward strand.
AAAAATGAAAGAAAACGAAAGGGGTAACACTGTCGTTTTTTTTTCGGGTCGAAATTTTGAAGTTTGATATCTCAGCTCTGGAAGGGTCTAGATCATCCATTTTTGCACTCAGGTCAAAGTCTCACAGCCCTCTATCATAATCCAGAGTTTTGAGAAGATTGGAGAAACTTAATTTTTCGCCCAAAAATGAAAAAAAACGAAAGGGGTAACACTGTCGTTTTTTTATCGGGTCGAAATTTTGAAGTTTGATATCTCAGCTCTGGAAGGGTCTAGATCATCCATTTTTGCACTCAGGTCAAAGTCTCACAGCCCTCTATCATAATCCAGAGTTTTGAGAAGATTGGAGAAACGTAATTTTTCGCCCAAAAATGGAAAAGAACGAAAGGGGTAAGTAACACTGTCGTTTTTTTTTTTCAGGTCGAAATTTTGAATTTTGATATCTCAGCTCCGGAAGGGTCTAGATCATCCATTTTTGCACTCAGGTCAAAGTCTCACAGTCCTCTATCAGAATCCAGAGTTTTGAGAAGATTGGAGACACATAATTTTTCGCCCCAAAATGAAAAAAAACGAAAGGGGTAACACTGTCGGTTTTTTTTTTCGGGTCGAAATTTTGAGTTTCGATATCTCAGCTCTGGAAGGGTCTAGAGCCTCCATTTTTGCACTCAGGTCAAAGTCTCACAGCCCTCTATCAGAATCCAGAGTTTTGAGAAGATTGGAGAAACTTAATTTTTCGCCCAAAAATGAAAAAAAAAAAAAACGAAAGGGGTAACACTGTCGTTTTTTTTTCGGGTCGAAATTTTGAATTTTGATATCTCATTTCTGGAAGGGTCTAGATCATCCATTTTTGCACTCAGGTGAAAGTCTCACAGCCCTCTATCAGAATCCGGAGTTTTGAGAAGATTGGAGACACTTAATTTTTCGCCCAAAAATGAAAAAAACGAAAGGGGTAACACTGTCATTTTTTTTCGGGTCGAAATTTTGAGTTTCGATATCTCAGCTGTGGAAGGGTCTAGATCATCCATTTTTGCACTCAGGTCAAAGTCTCAGAGCCCTCTATCATAATCCAGAGTTTTGAGAAGATTGGAGAAACTTAATTTTTCACCCAAAAATGGAAAAAAACGAAAGGGGTACCACTGTCGTTTTTTTTTCGGGTCGAAATTTTGAAGTTTGATATCTCAGCTCTGGAAGGGTCTAGATCATCCATTTTTGCACTCAGGTCAAAGTCTCAGAGCCCTCTATCATAATCCAGAGTTTTGAGAAGATTGGAGAAACTTAATTTTTCGCCCAAAAATGAAAAAAAAAACGAAAGGGGTAACACTGTGGTTTTTTTTGCGGGTCGAAATTTTGAAGTTTGATATCTCAGCTCTGGAAGGGTCTAGATCATCCATTTTTGCACTCAGGTCAAAGTCGCACAGCCCTCTATCAGAATCCAGAGTTTTGAGAAGATTGGAGACACATAATTTTTCGCCCGAAAACGAAAAAAAAAACGAAAGGGGTAACACTGTGGTTTTTTTTGCGGGTCGAAATTTTGAAGTTTGATATCTCAGCTCTGGAAGGGTCTAGAGCCTCCATTTTTGCACTCAGGTCAAAGTCTCACAGCCCTCTGTCATAATCCAGAGTTTTGAGAAGATTGGAGAAACTTAATTTTTCGCCCAAAAATGAAAAAAAAACGAAAGGGGTAACACTGTCGTTTTTTTTCGGGTCGAAATTTTGAAGTTTGATATCTCAGCTCTGGAAGGGTCTAGATCATCCATTTTTGCACTCAGGTCAAAGTCTCACAGCCCTCTATCATAATCCAGAGTTTTGAGAAGATTGGAGACACTTAATTTTTCGCCCAAAAATGAAAAAAAAAAAAAAAACGAAAGGGGTAACACTGTCGTTTTTTTTTTCGGGTCGAAATTTTGAATTTTGATATCTCATTTCTGGAAGGGTCTAGATCATCCATTTTTGCACTCAGGTCAAAGTCTCACAGCCCTCTATCAGAATCCAGAGTTTTGAGAAGATTGGAGACACTTAATTTTTCGCCCAAAAATGAAAAAAAATGAAAGGGGTAACACTGTCATTTTTTTTTCGGGTCGAAATTTTGAGTTTCGATATCTCAGCTCTGGAAGGGTCTAGAGCCTCCATTTTTGCACTCAGGTCAAAGTCTCACAGCCATCTATCATAATCCAGAGTTTTGAGAAGATTGGAGAAACTTAATTTTTCGCCCAAAAATGGAAAAAAACGAAAGGGGTAACACTGTCGTTTTTTTTTTCGGGTCGAAATTTTGAATTTTGATATCTCATTTCTGGAAGGGTCTAGATCATCCATTTTTGCACTCAGGTCAAAGTCTCACAGCCCTCTATCAGAATCCAGAGTTTTGAGAAGATTGGAGACACTTAATTTTTCGCCCAAAAATGAAAAAAAATGAAAGGGGTAACACTGTCATTTTTTTTTCGGGTCGAAATTTTGAGTTTCGATATCTCAGCTCTGGAAGGGTCTAGAGCCTCCATTTTTGCACTCAGGTCAAAGTCTCACAGCCATCTATCATAATCCAGAGTTTTGAGAAGATTGGAGAAACTTAATTTTTCGCCCAAAAATGGAAAAAAACGAAAGGGGTAACACTGTCGTTTTTTTTTTCGGGTCGAAATTTTGAAGTTTGATATCTCAGCTCTGGAAGGGTCTAGATCATCCATTTTTGCACTCAGGTCAAAGTCTCAGAGCCCTCTATCATAATCCAGAGTTTTGAGAAGATTGGAGACACTTAATTTTTCGCCCAAAAATGAAAAAAAAAACGAAAGGGGTAACACTGTCGTTTTTTTTTTCGGGTCGAAATTTTGAGTTTCGATATCTCAGCTCTGGAAGGGTCTAGAGCCTCCATTTTTGCACTCAGGTCAAAGTCTCACAGCCCTCTATCAGAATCCAGAGTTTTGAGAAGATTGGAGAAACTTAATTTTTCGCCCAAAAATGAAAAAAAAAAACGAAAGGGGTAACACTGTCGTTTTTTTTTCGGGTCGAAATTTTGAATTTTGATATCTCATTTCTGGAAGGGTCTAGATCATCCATTTTTGCACTCAGGTCAAAGTCTCACAGCCCTCTATCAGAATCCAGAGTTTTGAGAAGATTGGAGACACTTAATTTTTCGCCCAAAAATGAAAAAAAACGAAAGGGGTAACACTGTCATTTTTTTTTCGGGTCGAAATTTTGAGTTTCGATATCTCAGCTCTGGAAGGGTCTAGAGCCTCCATTTTTGCACTCAGGTCAAAGTCTCACAGCCATCTATCATAATCCAGAGTTTTGAGAAGATTGGAGAAACTTAATTTTTCGCCCAAAAATGGAAAAAAACGAAAGGGGTAACACTGTCGTTTTTTTTTTCGGGTCGAAATTTTGAAGTTTGATATCTCAGCTCTGGAAGGGTCTAGATCATCCATTTTTGCACTCAGGTCAAAGTCTCAGAGCCCTCTATCATAATCCAGAGTTTTGAGAAGATTGGAGACACTTAATTTTTCGCCCAAAAATGAAAAAAAACGAAAGGGGTAACACTGTCGTTTTTTTTTTCGGGTCGAAATTTTGAGTTTCGATATCTCAGCTCTGGAAGGGTCTAGAGCCTCCATTTTTGCACTCAGGTCAAAGTCTCACAGCCCTCTATCAGAATCCAGAGTTTTGAGAAGATTGGAGAAACTTAATTTTTCGCCCAAAAATGAAAAAAAAAAACGAAAGGGGTAACACTGTCGTTTTTTTTTCGGGTCGAAATTTTGAATTTTGATATCTCATTTCTGGAAGGGTCTAGATCATCCATTTTTGCACTCAGGTCAAAGTCTCACAGCCCTCTATCAGAATCCAGAGTTTTGAGAAGATTGGAGACACTTAATTTTTCGCCCAAAAATGAAAAAAAACGAAAGGGGTAACACTGTCATTTTTTTTTCGGGTCGAAATTTTGAGTTTCGATATCTCAGCTCTGGAAGGGTCTAGAGCCTCCATTTTTGCACTCAGGTCAAAGTCTCACAGCCATCTATCATAATCCAGAGTTTTGAGAAGATTGGAGAAACTTAATTTTTCGCCCAAAAATGGAAAAAAACGAAAGGGGTAACACTGTCGTTTTTTTTTTCGGGTCGAAATTTTGAAGTTTGATATCTCAGCTCTGGAAGGGTCTAGATCATCCATTTTTGCACTCAGGTCAAAGTCTCAGAGCCCTCTATCATAATCCAGAGTTTTGAGAAGATTGGAGACACTTAATTTTTCGCCCAAAAATGAAAAAAAAACGAAAGGGGTAACACTGTCGTTTTTTTTTTCGGGTCGAAATTTTGAGTTTCGATATCTCAGCTCTGGAAGGGTCTAGAGCCTCCATTTTTGCACTCAGGTCAAAGTCTCACAGCCCTCTATCAGAATCCAGAGTTTTGAGAAGATTGGAGAAACTTAATTTTTCGCCCAAAAATGAAAAAAAAAAACGAAAGGGGTAACACTGTCGTTTTTTTTTCGGGTCGAAATTTTGAATTTTGATATCTCATTTCTGGAAGGGTCTAGATCATCCATTTTTGCACTCAGGTCAAAGTCTCACAGCCCTCTATCAGAATCCAGAGTTTTGAGAAGATTGGAGACACTTAATTTTTCGCCCAAAAATGAAAAAAAACGAAAGGGGTAACACTGTCATTTTTTTTTCGGGTCGAAATTTTGAGTTTCGATATCTCAGCTCTGGAAGGGTCTAGAGCCTCCATTTTTGCACTCAAGTCAAAGTCTTACAGCCCTCTATCATAATCCAGAGTTTTGAGAAGATTGGAGAAACTTAATTTTTCACCCAAAAATGGAAAAAAAACGAAAGGGGTAACACTGTCGTTTTTTTTTCGGGTCGAAATTTTGAAGTTTGATATCTCAGCTCTGGAAGGGTCTAGATCATCCATTTTTGCACTCAGGTCAAAGTCTCACAGCCCTCTATCAGAATCCAGAGTTTTGAGAAGATTGGAGACACATAATTTTTCGCCCAAAAATGAAAAAAAAAACGAAAGGGGTAACACTGTCGTTTTTTTTTTCGGGTCGAAATTTTGAGTTTCGATATCTCAGCTCTGGAAGGGTCTAGAGCCTCCATTTTTGCACTCAGGTCAAAGTCTCACAGTCCTCTATCAGAATCCAGAGTTTTGAGAAGATTGGAGAAACTTAATTTTTCGCCCAAAAATGAAAAAAAAAAAAACGAAAGGGGTAACACTGTCGTTTTTTTTTTCGGGTCGAAATTTTGAATTTTGATATCTCATTTCTGGAAGGGTCTAGATCATCCATTTTTGCACTCAGGTCAAAGTCTCACAGCCCTCTATCAGAATCCAGAGTTTTGAGAAGATTGGAGACACTTAATTTTTCGCCCAAAAATGAAAAAAAAATGAAAGGGGTAACACTGTCATTTTTTTTTCGGGTCGAAATTTTGAGTTTCGATATCTCAGCTCTGGAAGGGTCTAGAGCCTCCATTTTTGCACTCAGGTCAAAGTCTCACAGCCATCTATCATAATCCAGAGTTTTGAGAAGATTGGAGAAACTTAATTTTTCGCCCAAAAATGGAAAAAAACGAAAGGGGTAACACTGTCGTTTTTTTTTTCGGGTCGAAATTTTGAAGTTTGATATCTCAGCTCTGGAAGGGTCTAGATCATCCATTTTTGCACTCAGGTCAAAGTCTCAGAGCCCTCTATCATAATCCAGAGTTTTGAGAAGATTGGAGACACTTAATTTTTCGCCCAAAAATGAAAAAAAAAAACGAAAGGGGGTAACACTGTCGTTTTTTTTTTCGGGTCGAAATTTTGAGTTTCGATATCTCAGCTCTGGAAGGGTCTAGAGCCTCCATTTTTGCACTCAGGTCAAAGTCTCACAGCCCTCTATCAGAATCCAGAGTTTTGAGAAGATTGGAGACACTTAATTTTTCGCCCAAAAATGAAAAAAAACGAAAGGGGTAACACTGTCATTTTTTTTTCGGGTCGAAATTTTGAGTTTCGATATCTCAGCTCTGGAAGGGTCTAGAGCCTCCATTTTTGCACTCAGGTCAAAGTCTCACAGCCCTCTATCATAATCCAGAGATTTGAGAAGATTGGAGAAACTTAATTTTTCGCCCAAAAATTAAAAAAAACGTAAGGGGTACCACTGTCGTTTTTTTTTCTGGTCGAAATTTTGAGTTTCGATATCTCAGCTCTGGAAGGGTCTAGAGCCTCCATTTTTGCACTCAGGTCAAAGTCTCACAGCCCCCTATCATAATCCAGAGTTTTGAGAAGATTGGAGAAACTTAATTTTTCGCCCAAAAATAAAAGAAAACGAAAGGGGTAACACTGTCGTTTTTTTTTTCGGGTCGAAATTTTGAAGTTTGATATCTCAGCTCTGGAAGGGTCTAGATCATCCATTTTTGCACTCAGGTCAAAGTCTCACAGCCCTCTATCATAATCCAGAGTTTTGAGAAGATTGGAGAAACTTAATTTTTCGCCCAAAAATGAAAAAAACGAAAGGGGTAACACTGTCGTTTTTTTATCGGGTCGAAATTTTGAGTTTCGATATCTCAGCTCTGGAAGGGTCTAGAGCCTCCATTTTTGCACTCAGGTCAAAGTCTCACAGCCCTCTATCAGAATCCAGAGTTTTGAGAAGATTGGAGAACCTTAATTTTTCGCCCAAAAATGAAAAAAAACGAAAGGGGTAACATTGTCGTTTTTTTTTTCGGGTCAAAATTTTGAGTTTCGATATCTCAGCTCTGGAAGGGTCTAGAGCCTCCATTTTTGCACTCAGGTCAAAGTCTCACAGCCCTCTATCATAATCCAGAGTTTTGAGAAGATTGGAGAAACTTAATTTTTCGCCCAAAAATTAAAAAAAAAACGTAAGGGGTACCACAGTCGTTTTTTTTTCTGGTCGAAATTTTGAGTTTCGATATCTCAGCTCTGGAAGGGTCTAGAGCCTCCATTTTTGCACTCAGGTCAAAGTCTCACAGCCCCCTATCATAATCCAGAGTTTTGAGAAGATTGGAGAAACTTAATTTTTCGCCCAAAAATGAAAGAAAACGAAAGGGGTAACACTGTCGTTTTTTTTTCGGGTCGAAATTTTGAAGTTTGATATCTCAGCTCTGGAAGGGTCTAGATCATCCATTTTTGCACTCAGGTCAAAGTCTCACAGCCCTCTATCATAATCCAGAGTGTTGAGAAGATTGGAGAAACTTAATTTTTCGCCCAAAAATGAAAAAAAAACGAAAGGGGTAACACTGTCGTTTTTTTATCGGGTCGAAATTTTGAAGTTTGATATCTCAGCTCTGGAAGGGTCTAGATCATCCATTTTTGCACTCAGGTCAAAGTCTCACAGCCCTCTATTAGAATCCAGAGTTTTGAGAAGATTGGAGACACCTAATTTTTCGCCCAAAAATGAAAAAAAACGAAAGGGGTAACACTGTCATTTTTTTTTCGGGTCGAAATTTTGAGTTTCGATATCTCAGCTCTGGAAGGGTCTAGAGCCTCCATTTTTGCACTCAGGTCAAAGTCTCACAGCCCTCTATCATAATCCAGAGTTTTGAGAAGATTGGAGAAACTTAATTTTTCGCCCGAAAACAAAAAAAAACGAAAGGGGTAACACTGTCGTTTTTTTTTCGGGTCGAAATTTTGAAGTTTGATATCTCAGCTCTGGAAGGGTCTAGATCATCCATTTTTGCACTCAGGTCAAAGTCTCACAGCCCTCTATCATAATCCAGAGTTTTGAGAAGATTGGAGAAACTTAATTTTTTGCCCAAAAATGAAAAAAAAAACGAAAGGGGTAACACTGTCATTTTTTTTCGGGTCGAAATTTTGAAGTTTTATATCTCAGCTCTGGAAGGGTCTAGATCATCCATTTTTGCACTCAGGTCAAAGTCTCAGAGCCCTCTATCATAATCCAGAGTTTTGAGAAGATTGGAGAAACTTAATTTTTCGCCCAAAAATGAAAGAAAACGAAAGGGGTAACACTGTCGTTTTTTTTTCGGGTCGAAATTTTGAAGTTTGATATCTCAGCTCTGGAAGGGTCTAGATCATCCATTTTTGCACTCAGGTCAAAGTCTCACAGCCCTCTATCATAATCCAGAGTTTTGAGAAGATTGGAGAAACTTAATTTTTCGCCCAAAAATGAAAAAAAACGAAAGGGGTAACACTGTCGTTTTTTTATCGGGTCGAAATTTTGAGTTTCGATATCTCAGCTCTGGAAGGGTCTAGAGCCTCCATTTTTGCACTCAGGTCAAAGTCTCACAGCCCTCTATCAGAATCCAGAGTTTTGAGAAGATTGCGGAAACTTAATTTTTCGCCCGAAAACGAAAAAAAACGAAAGGGGTAACACTGTCGGTTTTTTTTCTGGTCGAAATTTTGAAGTTTGATATCTCAGCTCTGGAAGGGTCTAGATCATCCATTTTTGCACTCAGGTCAAAGTCTCAGAGCCCTCTATCATTATCCAGAGTTTTGAGAAGATTGGAGACACTTAATTTTTCGCCCAAAAATGAAAAAAAACGAAAGGGGTAACACTGTCGTTTTTTTTTCGGGTCGAAATTTTGAGTTTCGATATCTCAGCTCTGGAAGGGTCTAGAGCCTCCATTTTTGCACTCAGGTCAAAGTCTCACAGCCCTCTATCTGAATCCAGAGTTTTGAGAAGATTGGAGACACCTAATTTTTCGCCCAAAAATGAAAAAAAAACGAAAGGGGTAACACTGTCATTTTTTTTTCGGGTCGAAATTTTGAGTTTCGATATCTCAGCTCTGGAAGGGTCTAGAGCCTCCATTTTTGCACTCAGGTCAAAGTCTCACAGCCCTCTATCATAATCCAGAGTTTTGAGAAGATTGGAGAAACTTAATTTTTCGCCCGAAAACAAAAAAAAAACGAAAGGGGTAACACTGTCGTTTTTTTTTCGGGTCGAAATTTTGAAGTTTGATATCTCAGCTCTGGAAGGGTCTAGATCATCCATTTTTGCACTCAGGTCAAAGTCTCAGAGCCCTCTATCATAATCCAGAGTTTTGAGAAGATTGGAGAAACTTAATTTTTCGCCCAAAAATGAAAGAAAACGAAAGGGGTAACACTGTCGTTTTTTTTTCGGGTCGAAATTTTGAAGTTTGATATCTCAGCTCTGGAAGGGTCTAGATCATCCATTTTTGCACTCAGGTCAAAGTCTCACAGCCCTCTATCATAATCCAGAGTTTTGAGAAGATTGGAGAAACTTAATTTTTCGCCCAAAAATGAAAAAAACGAAAGGGGTAACACTGTCGTTTTTTTATCGGGTCGAAATTTTGAGTTTCGATATCTCAGCTCTGGAAGGGTCTAGAGCCTCCATTTTTGCACTCAGGTCAAAGTCTCACAGCCCTCTATCTGAATCCAGAGTTTTGAGAAGATTGGAGACACCTAATTTTTCGCCCAAAAATGAAAAAAAACGAAAGGGGTAACACTGTCATTTTTTTTTCGGGTCGAAATTTTGAGTTTCGATATCTCAGCTCTGGAAGGGTCTAGAGCCTCCATTTTTGCACTCAGGTCAAAGTCTCACAGCCCTCTATCATAATCCAGAGTTTTGAGAAGATTGGAGAAACTTAATTTTTCGCCCGAAAACAAAAAAAAAACGAAAGGGGTAACACTGTCGTTTTTTTTTCGGGTCGAAATTTTGAAGTTTGATATCTCAGCTCTGGAAGGGTCTAGATCATCCATTTTTGCACTCAGGTCAAAGTCTCAGAGCCCTCTATCATAATCCAGAGTTTTGAGAAGATTGGAGAAACTTAATTTTTCGCCCAAAAATGAAAAAAACGAAAGGGGTAACACTGTCGTTTTTTTATCGGGTCGAAATTTTGAGTTTCGATATCTCAGCTCTGGAAGGGTCTAGAGCCTCCATTTTTGCACTCAGGTCAAAGTCTCACAGCCCTCTATCAGAATCCAGAGTTTTGAGAAGATTGGAGAAACTTAATTTTTCGCCCGAAAACGAAAAAAAACGAAAGGGGTAACACTGTCGGTTTTTTTTCTGGTCGAAATTTTGAAGTTTGATATCTCAGCTCTGGAAGGGTCTAGATCATCCATTTTTGCACTCAGGTCAAAGTCTCAGAGCCCTCTATCATTATCCAGAGTTTTGAGAAGATTGGAGACACTTAATTTTTCGCCCAAAAATGAAAAAAAAACGAAAGGGGTAACACTGTCGTTTTTTTTTCGGGTCGAAATTTTGAGTTTCGATATCTCAGCTCTGGAAGGGTCTAGAGCCTCCATTTTTGCACTCAGGTCAAAGTCTCACAGCCCTCTATCTGAATCCAGAGTTTTGAGAAGATTGGAGAACCTTAATTTTTCGCCCAAAAATGAAAAAAAACGAAAGGGGTAATATTGTCGTTTTTTTTTTCGGGTCGAAATTTTGAGTTTCGATATCTCAGCTCTGGAAGGGTCTAGAGCCTCCATTTTTGCACTCAGGTCAAAGTCTCACAGCCCTCTATCATAATCCAGAGATTTGAGAAGATTGGAGAAACTTAATTTTTCGCCCAAAAATTAAAAAAAACGTAAGGGGTACCACTGTCGTTTTTTTTTCTGGTCGAAATTTTGAGTTTCGATATCTCAGCTCTGGAAGGGTCTAGAGCCTCCATTTTTGCACTCAGGTCAAAGTCTCACAGCCCCCTATCATAATCCAGAGTTTTGAGAAGATTGGAGAAACTTAATTTTTCGCCCAAAAATGAAAGAAAACGAAAGGGGTAACACTGTCGTTTTTTTATCGGGTCGAAATTTTGAAGTTTGATATCTCAGCTCTGGAAGGGTCTAGATCATCCATTTTTGCACTCAGGTCAAAGTCTCACAGCCCTCTATCATAATCCAGAGTTTTGAGAAGATTGGAGAAACGTAATTTTTCGCCCAAAAATGGAAAAGAACGAAAGGGGTAAGTAACACTGTCGTTTTTTTTTTCAGGTCGAAATTTTGAATTTTGATATCTCAGCTCCGGAAGGGTCTAGATCATCCATTTTTGCACTCAGGTCAAAGTCTCACAGTCCTCTATCAGAATCCAGAGTTTTGAGAAGATTGGAGACACATAATTTTTCGCCCCAAAATGAAAAAAAACGAAAGGGGTAACACTGTCGGTTTTTTTTTTCGGGTCGAAATTTTGAGTTTCGATATCTCAGCTCTGGAAGGGTCTAGAGCCTCCATTTTTGCACTCAGGTCAAAGTCTCACAGCCCTCTATCAGAATCCAGAGTTTTGAGAAGATTGGAGAAACTTAATTTTTCGCCCAAAAATGAAAAAAAAAAAAACGAAAGGGGTAACACTGTCGTTTTTTTTTCGGGTCGAAATTTTGAATTTTGATATCTCATTTCTGGAAGGGTCTAGATCATCAATTTTTGCACTCAGGTGAAAGTCTCACAGCCCTCTATCAGAATCCGGACTTTTGAGAAGATTGGAGACACTTAATTTTTCGCCCGAAAACAAAAAAAAACGAAAGGGGTAACACTGTCATTTTTTTTCGGGTCGAAATTTTGAGTTTCGATATCTCAGCTGTGGAAGGGTCTAGATCATCCATTTTTGCACTCAGGTCAAAGTCTCAGAGCCCTCTATCATAATCCAGAGTTTTGAGAAGATTGGAGAAACTTAATTTTTCACCCAAAAATGGAAAAAAACGAAAGGGGTACCACTGTCGTTTTTTTTTCGGGTCGAAATTTTGAAGTTTGATATCTCAGCTCTGGAAGGGTCTAGATCATCCATTTTTGCACTCAGGTCAAAGTCTCAGAGCCCTCTATCATAATCCAGAGTTTTGAGAAGATTGGAGAAACTTAATTTTTCGCCCAAAAATGAAAAAAAAACGAAAGGGGTAACACTGTGGTTTTTTTTGCGGGTCGAAATTTTGAAGTTTGATATCTCAGCTCTGGAAGGGTCTAGATCATCCATTTTTGCACTCAGGTCAAAGTCTCACAGCCCTCTATCATAATCCAGAGTTTTGAGAAGATTGGAGAAACTTAATTTTTCGCCCAAAAATGAAAAAAAACGAAAGGGGTAACACTGTCGTTTTTTTATCGGGTCGAAATTTTGAAGTTTGATATCTCAGCTCTGGAAGGGTCTAGATCATCCATTTTTGCACTCAGGTCAAAGTCTCACAGCCCTCTATTAGAATCCAGAGTTTTGAGAAGATTGGAGACACCTAATTTTTCGCCCAAAAATGAAAAAAAACGAAAGGGGTAACACTGTCATTTTTTTTTCGGGTCGAAATTTTGAGTTTCGATATCTCAGCTCTGGAAGGGTCTAGAGCCTCCATTTTTGCACTCAGGTCAAAGTCTCACAGCCCTCTATCATAATCCAGAGTTTTGAGAAGATTGGAGAAACTTAATTTTTCGCCCGAAAACAAAAAAAAACGAAAGGGGTAACACTGTCGTTTTTTTTTCGGGTCGAAATTTTGAAGTTTGATATCTCAGCTCTGGAAGGGTCTAGATCATCCATTTTTGCACTCAGGTCAAAGTCTCACAGCCCTCTATCATAATCCAGAGTTTTGAGAAGATTGGAGAAACTTAATTTTTCGCCCAAAAATGAAAAAAAAAACGAAAGGGGTAACACTGTCATTTTTTTTCGGGTCGAAATTTTGAAGTTTTATATCTCAGCTCTGGAAGGGTCTAGATCATCCATTTTTGCACTCAGGTCAAAGTCTCAGAGCCCTCTATCATAATCCAGAGTTTTGAGAAGATTGGAGAAACTTAATTTTTCGCCCAAAAATGAAAGAAAACGAAAGGGGTAACACTGTCGTTTTTTTTTCGGGTCGAAATTTTGAAGTTTGATATCTCAGCTCTGGAAGGGTCTAGATCATCCATTTTTGCACTCAGGTCAAAGTCTCACAGCCCTCTATCATAATCCAGAGTTTTGAGAAGATTGGAGAAACTTAATTTTTCGCCCAAAAATGAAAAAAACGAAAGGGGTAACACTGTCGTTTTTTTATCGGGTCGAAATTTTGAGTTTCGATATCTCAGCTCTGGAAGGGTCTAGAGCCTCCATTTTTGCACTCAGGTCAAAGTCTCACAGCCCTCTATCAGAATCCAGAGTTTTGAGAAGATTGGAGAAACTTAATTTTTCGCCCGAAAACGAAAAAAAACGAAAGGGGTAACACTGTCGGTTTTTTTTCTGGTCGAAATTTTGAAGTTTGATATCTCAGCTCTGGAAGGGTCTAGATCATCCATTTTTGCACTCAGGTCAAAGTCTCAGAGCCCTCTATCATTATCCAGAGTTTTGAGAAGATTGGAGACACTTAATTTTTCGCCCAAAAATGAAAAAAAACGAAAGGGGTAAGTAACACTGTCGTTTTTTTTTCGGGTCGAAATTTTGAGTTTCGATATCTCAGCTCTGGAAGGGTCTAGAGCCTCCATTTTTGCACTCAGGTCAAAGTCTCACAGCCCTCTATCTGAATCCAGAGTTTTGAGAAGATTGGAGACACCTAATTTTTCGCCCAAAAATGAAAAAAAACGAAAGGGGTAACACTGTCATTTTTTTTTCGGGTCGAAATTTTGAGTTTCGATATCTCAGCTCTGGAAGGGTCTAGAGCCTCCATTTTTGCACTCAGGTCAAAGTCTCACAGCCCTCTATCATAATCCAGAGTTTTGAGAAGATTGGAGAAACTTAATTTTTCACCCGAAAACAAAAAAAAACGAAAGGGGTAACACTGTCGTTTTTTTTTCGGGTCGAAATTTTGAAGTTTGATATCTCAGCTCTGGAAGGGTCTAGATCATCCATTTTTGCACTCAGGTCAAAGTCTCACAGCCCTCTATCATAATCCAGAGTTTCGAGAAGATTGGAGAAACTTAATTTTTCGCCCAAAAATGAAAAAAAAAAACGAAAGGGGTAACACTGTCATTTTTTTTCGGGTCGAAATTTTGAAGTTTTATATCTCAGCTCTGGAAGGGTCTAGATCATCCATTTTTGCACTCAGGTCAAAGTCTCAGAGCCCTCTATCATAATCCAGAGTTTTGAGAAGATTGGAGAAACTTAATTTTTCGCCCAAAAATGAAAGAAAACGAAAGGGGTAACACTGTCGTTTTTTTTTCGGGTCGAAATTTTGAAGTTTGATATCTCAGCTCTGGAAGGGTCTAGATCATCCATTTTTGCACTCAGGTCAAAGTCTCACAGCCCTCTATCATAATCCAGAGTTTTGAGAAGATTGGAGAAACTTAATTTTTCGCCCAAAAATGAAAAAAACGAAAGGGGTAACACTGTCGTTTTTTTATCGGGTCGAAATTTTGAGTTTCGATATCTCAGCTCTGGAAGGGTCTAGAGCCTCCATTTTTGCACTCAGGTCAAAGTCTCACAGACCTCTATCATAATCCAGAGTTTTGAGAAGATTGGAGAAACTTAATTTTTCGCCCGAAAACAAAAAAAAACGAAAGGGGTAACACTGTCGTTTTTTTTTCGGGTCGAAATTTTGAAGTTTGATATCTCAGCTCTGGAAGGGTCTAGATCATCCATTTTTGCACTCAGGTCAAAGTCTCACAGCCCTCTATCATAATCCAGAGTTTTGAGAAGATTGGAGAAACTTAATTTTTCGCCCAAAAATGAAAAAAAAAAACGAAAGGGGTAACACTGTCATTTTTTTTCGGGTCGAAATTTTGAAGTTTTATATCTCAGCTCTGGAAGGGTCTAGATCATCCATTTTTGCACTCAGGTCAAAGTCTCAGAGCCCTCTATCATAATCCAGAGTTTTGAGAAGATTGGAGAAACTTAATTTTTCGCCCAAAAATGAAAGAAAACGAAAGGGGTAACACTGTCGTTTTTTTTTCGGGTCGAAATTTTGAAGTTTGATATCTCAGCTCTGGAAGGGTCTAGATCATCCATTTTTGCACTCAGGTCAAAGTCTCACAGCCCTCTATCATAATCCAGAGTTTTGAGAAGATTGGAGAAACTTAATTTTTCGCCCAAAAATGAAAAAAACGAAAGGGGTAACACTGTCGTTTTTTTATCGGGTCGAAATTTTGAGTTTCGATATCTCAGCTCTGGAAGGGTCTAGAGCCTCCATTTTTGCACTCAGGTCAAAGTCTCACAGCCCTCTATCAGAATCCAGAGATTTGAGAAGATTGGAGAAACTTAATTTTTCGCCCGAAAACGAAAAAAAACGAAAGGGGTAACACTGTCGGTTTTTTTTCTGGTCGAAATTTTGAAGTTTGATATCTCAGCTCTGGAAGGGTCTAGATCATCCATTTTTGCACTCAGGTCAAAGTCTCAGAGCCCTCTATCATTATCCAGAGTTTTGAGAAGATTGGAGACACTTAATTTTTCGCCCAAAAATGAAAAAAAAACGAAAGGGGTAACACTGTCGTTTTTTTTTCGGGTCGAAATTTTGAGTTTCGATATCTCAGCTCTGGAAGGGTCTAGAGCCTCCATTTTTGCACTCAGGTCAAAGTCTCACAGCCCTCTATCTGAATCCAGAGTTTTGAGAAGATTGGAGAACCTTAATTTTTCGCCCAAAAATGAAAGAAAACGAAAGGGGTAACACTGTCGTTTTTTTTTCGGGTCGAAATTTTGAAGTTTGATATCTCAGCTCTGGAAGGGTCTAGATCATCCATTTTTGCACTCAGGTCAAAGTCTCACAGCCCTCTATCATAATCCAGAGTTTTGAGAAGATTGGAGAAACTTAATTTTTCGCCCAAAAATGAAAAAAACGAAAGGGGTAACACTGTCGTTTTTTTATCGGGTCGAAATTTTGAGTTTCGATATCTCAGCTCTGGAAGGGTCTAGAGCCTCCATTTTTGCACTCAGGTCAAAGTCTCACAGCCCTCTATCAGAATCCAGAGTTTTGAGAAGATTGGAGAAACTTAATTTTTCGCCCGAAAACGAAAAAAAACGAAAGGGGTAACACTGTCGGTTTTTTTTCTGGTCGAAATTTTGAAGTTTGATATCTCAGCTCTGGAAGGGTCTAGATCATCCATTTTTGCACTCAGGTCAAAGTCTCAGAGCCCTCTATCATTATCCAGAGTTTTGAGAAGATTGGAGACACTTAATTTTTCGCCCAAAAATGAAAAAAAACGAAAGGGGTAAGTAACACTGTCGTTTTTTTTTCGGGTCGAAATTTTGAGTTTCGATATCTCAGCTCTGGAAGGGTCTAGAGCCTCCATTTTTGCACTCAGGTCAAAGTCTCACAGCCCTCTATCTGAATCCAGAGTTTTGAGAAGATTGGAGACACCTAATTTTTCGCCCAAAAATGAAAAAAAACGAAAGGGGTAACACTGTCATTTTTTTTTCGGGTCGAAATTTTGAGTTTCGATATCTCAGCTCTGGAAGGGTCTAGAGCCTCCATTTTTGCACTCAGGTCAAAGTCTCACAGCCCTCTATCATAATCCAGAGTTTTGAGAAGATTGGAGAAACTTAATTTTTCACCCGAAAACAAAAAAAAACGAAAGGGGTAACACTGTCGTTTTTTTTTCGGGTCGAAATTTTGAAGTTTGATATCTCAGCTCTGGAAGGGTCTAGATCATCCATTTTTGCACTCAGGTCAAAGTCTCACAGCCCTCTATCATAATCCAGAGTTTCGAGAAGATTGGAGAAACTTAATTTTTCGCCCAAAAATGAAAAAAAAAAACGAAAGGGGTAACACTGTCATTTTTTTTCGGGTCGAAATTTTGAAGTTTTATATCTCAGCTCTGGAAGGGTCTAGATCATCCATTTTTGCACTCAGGTCAAAGTCTCAGAGCCCTCTATCATAATCCAGAGTTTTGAGAAGATTGGAGAAACTTAATTTTTCGCCCAAAAATGAAAGAAAACGAAAGGGGTAACACTGTCGTTTTTTTTTCGGGTCGAAATTTTGAAGTTTGATATCTCAGCTCTGGAAGGGTCTAGATCATCCATTTTTGCACTCAGGTCAAAGTCTCACAGCCCTCTATCATAATCCAGAGTTTT
Source organism: Pimephales promelas (assembly GCF_988280905.1). NCBI lineage: Eukaryota > Metazoa > Chordata > Actinopteri > Cypriniformes > Leuciscidae > Pimephales > Pimephales promelas. The sequence continues at coordinate 29,097,958 of NC_142773.1, forward strand.
GAGAAGATTGGAGAAACTTAATTTTTCGCCCAAAAATGAAAAAAACGAAAGGGGTAACACTGTCGTTTTTTTATCGGGTCGAAATTTTGAGTTTCGATATCTCAGCTCTGGAAGGGTCTAGAGCCTCCATTTTTGCACTCAGGTCAAAGTCTCACAGACCTCTATCATAATCCAGAGTTTTGAGAAGATTGGAGAAACTTAATTTTTCGCCCGAAAACAAAAAAAAACGAAAGGGGTAACACTGTCGTTTTTTTTTCGGGTCGAAATTTTGAAGTTTGATATCTCAGCTCTGGAAGGGTCTAGATCATCCATTTTTGCACTCAGGTCAAAGTCTCACAGCCCTCTATCATAATCCAGAGTTTTGAGAAGATTGGAGAAACTTAATTTTTCGCCCAAAAATGAAAAAAAAAAACGAAAGGGGTAACACTGTCATTTTTTTTCGGGTCGAAATTTTGAAGTTTTATATCTCAGCTCTGGAAGGGTCTAGATCATCCATTTTTGCACTCAGGTCAAAGTCTCAGAGCCCTCTATCATAATCCAGAGTTTTGAGAAGATTGGAGAAACTTAATTTTTCGCCCAAAAATGAAAGAAAACGAAAGGGGTAACACTGTCGTTTTTTTTTCGGGTCGAAATTTTGAAGTTTGATATCTCAGCTCTGGAAGGGTCTAGATCATCCATTTTTGCACTCAGGTCAAAGTCTCACAGCCCTCTATCATAATCCAGAGTTTTGAGAAGATTGGAGAAACTTAATTTTTCGCCCAAAAATGAAAAAAACGAAAGGGGTAACACTGTCGTTTTTTTATCGGGTCGAAATTTTGAGTTTCGATATCTCAGCTCTGGAAGGGTCTAGAGCCTCCATTTTTGCACTCAGGTCAAAGTCTCACAGCCCTCTATCAGAATCCAGAGATTTGAGAAGATTGGAGAAACTTAATTTTTCGCCCGAAAACGAAAAAAAACGAAAGGGGTAACACTGTCGGTTTTTTTTCTGGTCGAAATTTTGAAGTTTGATATCTCAGCTCTGGAAGGGTCTAGATCATCCATTTTTGCACTCAGGTCAAAGTCTCAGAGCCCTCTATCATTATCCAGAGTTTTGAGAAGATTGGAGACACTTAATTTTTCGCCCAAAAATGAAAAAAAAACGAAAGGGGTAACACTGTCGTTTTTTTTTCGGGTCGAAATTTTGAGTTTCGATATCTCAGCTCTGGAAGGGTCTAGAGCCTCCATTTTTGCACTCAGGTCAAAGTCTCACAGCCCTCTATCTGAATCCAGAGTTTTGAGAAGATTGGAGAACCTTAATTTTTCGCCCAAAAATGAAAAAAAACGAAAGGGGTAATATTGTCGTTTTTTTTTTCGGGTCGAAATTTTGAGTTTCGATATCTCAGCTCTGGAAGGGTCTAGAGCCTCCATTTTTGCACTCAGGTCAAAGTCTCACAGCCCTCTATCATAATCCAGAGATTTGAGAAGATTGGAGAAACTTAATTTTTCGCCCAAAAATTAAAAAAAACGTAAGGGGTACCACTGTCGTTTTTTTTTCTGGTCGAAATTTTGAGTTTCGATATCTCAGCTCTGGAAGGGTCTAGAGCCTCCATTTTTGCACTCAGGTCAAAGTCTCACAGCCCCCTATCATATTCCAGAGTTTTGAGAAGATTGGAGAAACTTAATTTTTCGCCCAAAAATGAAAGAAAACGAAAGGGGTAACACTGTCGTTTTTTTTTCGGGTCGAAATTTTGAAGTTTGATATCTCAGCTCTGGAA